>NC_134083.1:17232743-17875556 GCF_000715075.1 Nicotiana tabacum | reverse complement strand
GGTCTCCACTTCCTAATTGATTTTATTTTAGACATAGGGTCTCCACTCCCTAGTCTCTTTTCCAACATAGGGTATTCACTCCCTAGTTGAAGTTCTTTTAGACATAGGGTCTCCACTCACTAGTTGATTTTATTTTAGACATAGGGTCTCCACTCCCTAGTCTCTTTTCCAACATAGGGTATTCACTCCGTAGTTGATATTATTTTGGACATTTGGTCTCCACTCCCTAGTCTCTTTTCCAACATAGGGTCTCCACTCCCTAGTCTCTTTTTATTTTAGACATAAGGTCTTCACTCCCTAGTCTCTTTTTCAACATAGGGTCTGCACTCCCTAGTTGAAATTATTTAGACATAGGGTCTCCACTCCCTAGTCTTTTTTCTAACATATGGTCTCCACTCCCTAGTTGATGTTATTTTGGACATAGGGTCTCCACTCCCTAGTCTATTTTCCAACATGGGGTCTCCACTCCCGAGTTGAAGTTATTTTAGACATAATGTCTCCACTCCCTAGTTGATTTTTATTTTTTAGACATAGGATCTTCACTCCCTAATCTCTTTTCCAACATATGGCCTCCACTCCCTAGTTGATTTTATTTTAGATATAGTGTCTTCACTCCCTATTCTCTTTTCCGACATAGGATCTCCACTCCCTAATTGATGTTATTTTGGATATAGGGTCTCCACTCCCTAGTCTTTTTTCCAACATACGGTCTTCACTCCCTAGTTGAAGTTATTTTAGACATAGGGTCTCCACTCCCTAGTCTCTTTTCCAACATAGGGTCTCCACTCCCTAGTTGAAGTTATTTTAGACATAAGGTCTCCACTCCCTAATCTCTTTTCCAACATAGGGTCTCCACTCCTTAGTTGATTTTATTTTTATACATAGGGTCTCCACTCCCTAGTTGATTTTATTTTTAGATATAGGGTCTCCACTCCCTAGTCTCTTTTCCAACATAGGGTCTTCACTCCCTAGTTAAATTTATTTTAGACATAGGGTCTCCATTCCCTAGTCTCTTTTCCATCATAGGGTCGTCACTCCCTAGTTGAAGTTATTTTAGACATATGGTCTCCAATCCCTAGTCTCTTTTCCAACATAGGGTCTTCACTCCCTAGTTGATGTTATTTTGGACATAGGGTGTTCACTCCCTAGTTCATGTTATTTTGGACATAGGGTCTCCACTCCCTAGTCTATTTTCCTATATAGGGTCTCCACTCCCTAGTTGAAGTTATTTTAGACATAGGGTCTCCACTCCCTGGTATCTTTTCCAACATAGGGTCTCTACTCCCTAGTTGATTTTATTTTTAGACATAGGATCTCCACTCCCTAGTCTCTTTTCCAACATAGGGTCTCCACTCCCTAGTTGATTTTTATTTTTAGACATAGGGTCTCCACTCCCTAGTTTCTTTTCCAACATAGGTCTCCACTCCCTAGTTGAAGTTATTTTAGACATATGGTCTTCACTCCCTAATCTCTTTTCCAATATAGGGTCTCCACTCCCTATTTGATATTTATTTTTAGACATAGGTCTCTACTCCCTATTTGATATTTATTTTTAGACATAGGGTCTCTACTCCCTAGTCTCCATTTGTAACGACCCGACCGGTCATTTTGAGTATCACAACTTTGTTCCCCCTTTTACTGCTCAATTTATGCCTTATAGTTGATTTATGACTTATTGGGTTAGTTGGTTCGGGTCCGGAAGGATTTCGGGGTGAAATAAGACACTTAGTCTCATAATTGAAAACTTAAGTTGAAAACGTTGACCGGATATTCACTTATGTGTAAATGACCTCGGAATTGAATTCTGATGATTCCAAAAGCTCTGTATGTTGATTTTGGACTTAGTAGTGTGTCCAAAAAATTATTTGGAGGTCCGTAGTAGAATTAGGCTTGAAATGGCGAAAGTCAAATTTTTGGAAAGTTTGATCGGGGAGTTGACTTTTTGATATCTTAGTCGGAATTCGATTCTGAAAATTTTAATAGGTCTGTTATGTCATTTATGTCTTATGTACAAAATTTGAGGTCAATCGGACGTGAATTTGATAGGTTTCAGCGTTGTTTGTGGAAACTTGAAATTTCAAAGTTCATTAGGCTTGAATTGGGGTATGATTCGTGTTTTTAGTATTGTTGGATGTGATTTGAAGACTCGACTAAGTTCGTATGATGTTTTAGGACTTGTTGGTATATTTGGTTGAGGTCTCGAGGGGCTCGGGCGTATTTAGAATGTTATTCGGATTATTTTCCTTCATTTTTGCACTGCTGGTAGCTGCTGATTTGTGGTGCTTCAAACCTTCTTTGCAATCGCGAAGATTAGGATGCGATCGCGTAAGCTTATTTGGGGCAGGGGTATTTTTGTTCTATGCGATCGCAGAGGAAGGAACATGATCGAGTAAGTGTATTAAGCCGTGCTTAGCAAACACGTGGATGAGGTCGCGTTCGCGTAGAAGGATTTGAGCAGTAGATGAAGGGATGCAATTGCTCTACGTGATCGCATGGGCCTGAAAGCGTTTGCGTAGGTTTGTGAGGCAGTGATCTACGATCGCGTGAGTGATTTCGCGTTCGCGTAGGGTAAAATGTGTGGGCAATCTGCTTTATGCTTCGTGATCGCAAGGCCATTTCCGTGATCGTGATTAAGAAAATCTGGGCAGTGGAAAACTATTCTTCGCGATCGCGTGGGCATGTTCGCGATCGCATAGAGCAAATGATTGGGCAGAGAGTTTAAGTTCTTTTCCATTTTTGACGGATTGGAGCTCGAGAAGAAGCGATTTTTGGGAAATATTCAGAGAAAACAACGGGGTAAGTGTTCTTAACTCAATATTGGTTAAATTACCCGAATTCATGGTTGTTTTTAACATTTAATTGGTGAATTAAGTTGGAAAATTGTGAAAAATCCTCTTGGCTTAATTTGGAGATTTGAGGGTCGAGTTGATGTCGGATATGAGTAAAATGTTTATGGTTTGACTCGTGGTTGAATGGACGTTCATATTTTATAATATTTGTCGGGTTTCGAGATGTGGGCCCCACGAGCAATTTTTGGAGTGTAATTTCAGATTTTGTCGGAAAACATTAGAATTTTGATATGGAATTAATTCCTATAATTGTGTGGACTGAATCAAATTTATTGTGGCTAGATTCGAGCCGTTCAGGAGTTGATACGCGCAGAATGGGATTTCTGGAGCATTGTTTAGCTTGCTCGGTATTGGATTCGTCTTGTTCGAGGTAAGTAACTCTTCAAATATTGAAGTTGAGATTATGAACCCTGAATATATGTATTATGTGAATAGTTGGGAGGTGACGCACATGCTAGGTGACGGGCGTGCACCACAGAAATTGTGACGTAATTGTTCCGTGGAATTTTGTAGTCAAATAATCTTGGCATTCTCTATATAGTTTTATGTGCTAAATAAATTGAGCTGAGAATCATATTAAAAATCATGTTGAGGCTATGTGCCAGTATTATTAGGACCCACAAAGGTCGTGTTGCTGTGAATTATTTGTTTTAAATTAAAAATTTATACTCAGTCATATTCATGTCATTACATATCATATCTCAGTCTTTGTTATTATTTATTGATACATCATATCATCATTTTGGCTATTTTCATGACATTGTGAGCCCATGAGAGAGAGACTAGAGAGATTGATGACTGAGTGAGGTCGAGGGCCTGATTGTGAGGATTATTATGTGGATCGGGGTTGCCCGCCTGCAGCAGGCCTTATAGGCTTTATTATAGCATGTGAGTTGTCAGTGCGGATTCAGATATTATTATAGCACGTAAGTTGTCCGTGCAGCACGTGAGTTGTCCGTGCGGATCCAGTATTATTATAGCACGCGAGTTGTTTGTGCAACATGTGAGTTGTCCATGCAGATTATAGCGCTTGGGCTGAAGGAGCCCCTCTGGAGTCTGTACTCACCCCCAGTGAGCGCAGGTACCTACTGAGTGCGAGTGCCGAGCGATTTGGAGGACTGAGTGACTGGGAGGACTGGGTGACTGGGAGGACTGAGTGAAATGATACTCTGAGAGTATGCATATGATTTTATCACTGAGTTACATCGCATTGACATGCACACATGACATACAATCATAGAGATGTATTTTCCTTATGTTGTACAGTATCACATCATTCATAATTTCTCATACATATTGATAAATGGGCATAGTGACGCATTTGTTTTACATGGGTTATCTGGAAAAAAAAATAAAACATTTCATTTATTATTGAAAGGATTTTGGAAAAATTATTGTTTTCAAACTTATTCATATTTTTGGCAACTTGGATAAACGATTTGGGTTTTCACTGATGTACTTGAAAGGAAGAACTACTTTTAGAAATCATGATTTAGCATTTTATTTCTGAGTTACTTCTTGTATTATTTGCTTTACGTTGTGATGGACTGTGGTAGACTATTGGTTTTGGACCCGACCTTGGTAAACGCCCGTCACTACTTTCAACCTAAGGTTAGGTTTGTTACTTACTTAGTACATGGGGTCGGTTGTACTGATACTACACTTCTACACATTGCGTGCAGATGTTGGCTGTTGTTGTTTCTATGCTCGAGGATTGCTGGATCAGAAGATATACCTGCGTTCCGGTTGTAGCTGCCTCTTGTTCATGGTATCCTTAGATTTATAACAATCTGTTCATGTATATTTCAAACAGCTGATGTATTATTTCATACCAGTTTTATAAATCCTATTCTTAGAAGCTTATGATTTGTACTACCAGTTCTTGGGGAATGTATAAGATTAAGATCTTTATTTACTTAAATTGCTTTAACAATTGTTATTAAAATTGGATAGTTGAAAGTTGGCTTACCTAGCGGGTTGGGTTAGGTGCCATCACGACTAGTTGAATTTTGGGTCGTGACAAGGTGGTATCAGATCTCTAGGTTCATAGGTTTTACAAGTCATGAGCAAGTGTCCAGTAGAGTCTTACGGATCGGTATGATGACGTCCATACTTATCTTCGAGAGGCTACAGGGCATTTAGGATAATTTCCCATCTTTCTTTCTTTATCGTGCGGAATTGATTTAGCTTGAAATATAACTCTTTGAATTCCTTCCACGCATTCGTATGCGCATATGAGCGCTCCGTATCAGCTGTGCATCGCCGGCTTGTGATTCCATGAGCGAAGTTCGAGGTGAGTATTCTGTGTTTTGGTGATGGGCTAGTTTAGAGGACTTGAGGCCATGGTTAGACCGCAGCTTAAGCTCGGTAGCTTCAGTTGTAACTTGTATAATTAGACTCATATGTCCGGTAATGTCCCTACGAGTGGAATTTGTGGCTCGATGAGCGGTAGAATGACCTTGTGATGAGTACGATGTAACTGTAGGATGTGTTAAGACGATTTGGATGTGACGATACGTGTTTCTATGAAATATAAAGGAAAGGCCATTGGGTGCTTATTTTTGTTTTGGTGTGACGTACAGTCTCGAGTATGAATGTTTTGAATGATCTTTCACGTTTTTAAATTTTGGGACAAACTAAATCCTCATGTCTTGTTAATAAGTTTGGACTTGGAAAGATTAAGTGATTGCATAGTAATTGCGACTGCAAAAGGGTGTGGCAAGATACCAATTTGAGGCTAAGCAGGTGGGTTATCCCCTGCGGAGTAATCTACGTATGTATGTTCCTTATATGTGAGTGGAGAGTTTCTTTTCTGCCAGCAGGGCGTATGTGTGGAGATTTGAATTTGAATCTGGTTGAGAAAGTTGACTTGAGTGTCAAGAGAATAATTGCGAGCTTAGCGGATAATTTGGGGCATTTTTTTTTTATGGTTGGCGTTGCATGAGTTTGAGAAGAAGTTTCGTTGAACTGACTGTGGCATTATGACAGCAATAGAGTATGAGTAATGTGAGTTATGAAGTGTTTTAATCTACGGCTTTGAGCCAAGTGGGGGAGTCTGCTATGGACAAATCAATTCATGGGTATGTGTCAAATTTTTATTTTGGTCTGAAGTATACTTGGGAATCAGTGATGACTTGCAGATGTGGAGTTCGAAAATGACTCGAATAAAAAAATTCCTGGTTATGGGTTATATTGCACTTATGAGTATATGAAAATCGTGGGATGAGTGAGTGGTTAATTGTGACTGATATAATGTGCACAGAGTATGAATTTGATAGGTGGTATTAAAGTAGAGTTACTTCTTTGAGTGTTGTTGTGCTAATGGGGCACGTGTCTGTTGGATCATTTGGGCGGTGTAATGTGGATTTGAGCAAAGGGGGTGACTCTCGAGAAAGTTCTAATGGATTCAAGATTAATATGTAACAATTGAGAATTTTTGGCGGATTTATTTATGGCTAAAATTTGAGATTTAAGTTGGATGGTGTCGAGACTTGTGGCATTTTTGTATATCATTATGGATTTTATATTTCGGTATCACGAAGGTGAATGAAACGACCTTAGACTCAAATAAGGTATTTTCAGAGTGGGTGTTTAGGTTGTGGTATTTATAGGGTAATTATAATGTGGTGAGACTCTACAGATGTTTTGGTGGCAATATTTTTAGGTTTGGTGACATGCATGGTTTGGTCGAGTTAGAGGAATTTAGTTCTAATAGATGTGGTGTATTTTGCGGGATTAGGATTTACATGTACAAGGTGACAGTTCAGTTTTAAAGAGAAGGTAATGAATATTGGACAACATGGTCAGTTTCAAATATTTTGATGAATGTTATAACTGCTCGATAATTTCTGATAAGGGTGCGCATTTTAGAAGGCGCGTTGTGTTTTGACTTACGGATGTTCATCGGTATTGCAGTACTCACCTGATTGATAGACTGTTGATATTCAAATTATTGCTATGTGGCATAGAAGAATTATGAAAGTATTCCTCATGGGATTATCGTGAATGGAAGATGTGTTAGTCATTTTAGTGCTGGAGTTGGGATCAGTTACGGTGATTCATGTGTTCGATGAATTTGGAGACTAGGAGTTCTCAGAAGTATATTGTTTCGGGGTTGCGACCTATTTGAGGTGACTATTTTATTTAAAGCCCAGTGGAGGCACTAGTTACGTTAATTATTTGTGATAGTTATGCGCTATGCGTGCGCATATATGTGAGGTTTGAGCCCATGTGCGGTCATTAGAGCAAGTATTCATACTCAGAAGAATGCTTAGGCTATTATATGCCTAGAGTTGACTGTTAAGCGTAAAGTTATAACGTTTCCCATATTCGTACCATGTTGAGAACTATCTGGGCTATACTTGAGGTTACAAAGAAGATGATTCCCTAAATAAACGGGGTAGTTACTAATTCTGCGTTAACAATTACTGATTTGAAGTGTGATAACTGACTTTGCACATGATTACACTATGGCGTGCTATTTCTATCAGTCCAAGAGCATGAGAATCTTATTTTATTATCATATACAAGTGTACTTGTTGTATGATATGCTGGGACTAGAGGCCTGTGACCATGCCGGACGATTCATATTATTGGCACGTGAGTTGTCTGTGCCGTGTGTGGGAATTCTATTTCTATAATAATTTATCTGAACTATTAATTTCCTTCCTCTATAATTGTGCACATGCACCTACGGTTATCCTCTTCACGAAATTTGAGTAGTTGGTTGTAACATTGCGGTTGTGGTGGTGCTTGTTGAACTTGCAATACGGTTATCTTCCTTGAGACCTCTCCCATATTTGGGTACACAGATTGTGCAGTTGTGGCTTGAGTTATATTGATGTGACGTGTTTGTGGGATAGTTGTGTTTAATAATATAAGGTCATTGAACCTAGAATGGATACTATCAGGCTTGATTATGTTATATTCGGGAGAATAATATTGAAAGTCGGCTTAGGAGAGGATTATGATTTTAGTTGGGGCGAGAGAGCTCCATGGCTAGTTGATCTGATGAGTGGTTATGAGTTTTTTATTGTTTCTTTCAAGATTGACAGTGTACGAAGGTTTCGGAATGAGGTTCTATTGAATGCGGGTTTTTATACTAGTACTTGGTTGGTTTTAAGTAGTTACTATGATCGGAAATGGTGCTGCGAGCATGCGAGTTGTGTAGTATGTTATGTGATTATATCTGGGGTTATGGTCATGGCTCGATGCATCTTGTTCAGACTTATACAATGTGTAACTGTGAGATTCGGGTCTTGTAAGAAATTCTAAAGGTTGGGAATTAAATTCTAAAGTTTTTGGGCTAAGGTTAAATTGAGAATTTTCAGTTGTATTGCGTTGTCAGGCCTATATGGAAAAGGGTGACATGAGATCACCCTCGGGTAGGTGCGTGGTAAGGTGGAATAGATATTTGAAGGTTAGGAACAACTCTTGGCATGTTCGAGGACGAACGTGTGTTTAAGTGGGTGAGAATGTAACGACCCGACCGGTCGTTTTGAGTATCACAACCTCATTCCCCCATTTACTGCTCAATTTATGCCTTACAGTTGATTTATGACTTATTGGGTTAGTTGGTTCGGGTCCGGAAGGATTTCAGAGTGAAATGAGACACTTAGTCTCATAATTGAAAACTTAAGTTGGAAAAGTTGACCGGATATTCATTTATGTGTAAACGACCTCGCAATTGAATTCTGATGATTCCAATAGCTACGTATGGTGATTTTGGTCTTATGAGCGTGTCCGAAAAATTATTTAGAGATCCGTAGTATAATTAGGCTTGAAATGGCAAAGTCGAATTTTTGGAAAGTTTGACCAGAGAGTTGACTTTTTGATATCGGGGTCGAAATCCGATTCTGAAAATTTTAATAGGTCTGTTATGTCATTTATGACTAGTGTGCAAAATTTTAGGTCAATCGGACATGATTTGATAGGTTTCGGCGTTGTTTGTGGAAACTTAAAATTTTAAAGTTCATTAGGCTTGAATTGGGGTATAATTCGTGTTTTTAGTGTTGTTGGATGTGATTTGAAGACTCGACTAAGTTCGTATGATGTTTTAGGACTTGTTGGTATATTTGGTTGAGGTCCTGAGGGGCTCGGGCGTGTTTCGGATATTATTCGGATTATTTTTCTTCATTTTTGCACTGCTGGTAGCTGCTGATTTGTGGTGCTTCAAACCTTCTTTGCAATCGCGAAGATTAGGATGCGATCGCGTAAGCTTATTTGGGGCAGGGGTATTTTTGTTCTATGCGGTCGCAGAGGAAGGAACGCGATCGCGTAAGTGTATTAAGTGTGCTTCGCGAACGCGTGGATGAGGTCGCGTTCGCGTAGAAGGATTTGAGCAGTAGATGAAGGGATGCAATTCCTCTACGCGATTGCATGGGGCTGAACAGTTCGCGTAGGTTTGAGAGGCAGTAATCCGCGATCGCGTGAGTGATTTCACGTTCGCATAGGGTAAAATGTGTGGGCAGTCTACTTTGTGCTTCGCAATCACGAGGCCATTTCCGCGATCGCGGTTAAGAAAATCTGGGCAATGGAAAACCGTTCTTCGCGATCGCGTGGGCATGTTCGCGATTGCGTAGAGCAAATGACAGGGCATAGAGTTTAATTTCTTTTCCATTTTTGACGGATTGGAGCTCGGAAAGAGGATATTTTTAAGAGATTTTCAGAGCAAATAACGGAGTAAGTGTTCTTAACTCAATATTGGTTAAATTACCCGAATCCATTGTTATTTTTAACATTTAATTGGTGAATTAAGTTGGAAAATTGTGAAAACCCCTCTTGGCTTAATTTGGAGATTTGAGGGTCGAGTTGATGTCGGATTTGAGTAAAATTTATATGGTTGGACTCGTGGTTGAATGGGCGTTCATATTTTATAACTTTTATCAGGTTCCGAGATGTGGGCCCCACTGGCGATTTTTGGAGTGTAATTTCGGATTTTGTGGGAAAACATTAAAAATTTGATATGGAATTAATTCCTATAATTGTGCGGACTGAATCAAATTTATTGTGGCTAGATTCAAGTCGTTCAGGAGTTGATATGCACAGAATGGGATATTTGGAGCATTGTTTAGCTTGGTCAGCATTGGATTCGTCTTGTTCGAGGTAAGTAACTCTTCTAATCTTGGAGTTGAGGGTATGAACCCTGAATATATGTATTATGTGAATTGTTGGGATGTGACACACATGCTAAGTGATGGGCGTGTGGGCATGCACCATAGAAATTGTGACGTAATTGTTCCGTGGAATTTTGTAGTCAAATAATCTTGGCATTCTCTATATAGTTTTATGTGCTAAAGAAATTGAGTTGAGAATCATATTAAAAATCATGTTGAGGCTATGTGCCAGTATTATTGGGACCCACAGAGGTCGTATTGCTGTGAATTATTTGTTTTAAATTGAAAATTTATACTCAGTCATATTCATGTCATTACATATCATATCTCAGTTTCTGTTATCATTTATCGATACATCATATCATCATTTTAGGTTATTTTCATGACATTTTGAGCCCATGAGAGAGAAACTAGAGAGATTGATGACTAAGTGAGGCCGAGGGCCTGATTGTGAGGATTATTATATGTATCGGGGCTGCCCGCCTGCAGCAGGACTTATAGGCTTTATTATAGCACGTGAGTTGTCCGTGTGGATCCAGATATTATTATAGCACGTGAGTTGTCCGTGCAGTACGTGAGTTATCCATGCGGATCCAGATACTATTATAGCACGTGAGTTGTCCGTGCGGATCCAGATATTATTATAGCACATGAGTTGTCCATACAGCACGTGAGTTGTCCATGCGGCACATGAGTTGTCTGTGCAGATTATAGTGCTTGGGCTGAAGGATCCCCTCCGGAGTCTGTACATACCCCCAGTGAGCGCATGTACCTATTGAGTGCGAGTGCCAAGTGTAGAGTGCGAGTGCTGAGCGATTGGGAGGATTGAGTGACTGTGAGGACTGAGTGATTGTGAGGGCTGAGTGACTAGGATGACTGAATGAAATGATACTCGGAGAGTATGCATATGATTTTATCACTGAGTTGCATCGCATTGACATGCACACATGACATACAGGCATAGAGATGTATTTTCCTCATGTTGTACAGTATCACATCATTCATGATTTTTCACACATGTTAATAGATGGGCATAGTGATGCATTTGTTTTACACGGGTTATCTGGAAAAAAAATGAAACATCTTATTTATTATTGAAAGAATTTTGGAAAAATTATTGTTTTCAAACTTATTCATATTTTTGGCAACTTCGATAAACGATTTGGGTTTTCATTGATGTACTTGAAAGGAAGAACTACTTTTAGAAATCATGACTTAGCTGAGTATTTTATTTCTGAGTTACTTCTTGTATTATTTGCTTTACGTTGTGATGGACTATGGTGGACTATTGGTTTTTGACCCGACCTTGGTAAAAGCTCGTCACTATTTTCAACCTAAGATTAGGTTTGTTACTTACTCAGTACATGGGGTCGGTTGTATTAATACTACACTTCTGCACATTGCGTACAGATGTTGGCTGCTGTTGTTGCTATGCTCAAGGGTTGCCGGATCTGAAGATGTACTTGTGCTCCGGTTGTATCTGTCTCTTATTCATGGTAGCCTTAGATTTATAACAATATATTCATGTATATTTCGAATAGATGATGTATTATTTCATTTCAGTTTTGTAAATTCTATTCTTAGAAGCTCATGATTTGCACTACCAGTTTTTGAGGAATATATAAGATTAAGATCTTTATTTACTTAATTTGCTTTAATAATTGTTATTAAAATTGGATAGTTGAAAGTTGGCTTACCTAGCGGGTTGGGTTAGGTGTCATCACGACTAGTTGGATTTTGGGTCGTGACACTTTTTCAACATAGGGTCTCCACTCCCTAGTTGATTTTATTTAGACATAGGGTCTCCACTCCCCAGTCTCCTTTTCCAACATAGGGTCTCCACTCCCTAGTTAATTTTGTTTTAGACATAGGGTCTCCATTCCCTAGTATATTTTTTCAACATAGGGTCTTCACTCTATAGTTGAAGTTATTTTAGGCATAGGGTCTCCACTCCCTAGTCCCTTTTCCAACATAGGGTCTCCACTCCCTAGTTGATTTTTATTTTTAGACATAGGGTCTTCACTCCATAGTCTCTTTTCCAACATAGGGTCTCCACTCCCTAGTTGATTTTATTTTAGACATAGGGTCTCCATTCCCTTGTTGATTCGATTTTAGACATAGGGTCTCCACTCCGTAGTCTCATTTTCCAACATAGGGTCTCCACTTCCTAGATGATTTGATCTTTAATGCAGGGTACACCACTCCCTGGTATCATTGCCAATATATGGTATACCATTCCCTGGCCATATTTTCCCAATATAAGGTACACCAATCCTTAGTTGAGATATCTTTTTTACAATAAAGGAACACCATAAAAAAAATTTAACATGATATTTTTCAGGGTACATCATTCCCCGCCTTTTATTTGCTTTCAATAAAGAAGTAGTTTAGAATTTTGTTACAATAACTCACGAAATGTTCCTAGTGAAAATTGGGGCAAAAAATTTCGTTTGTTTGTTTGTTTGTTTTGGTGTTTGAGCAGGTTTTACTTCGAGGCATAGGGTTTGAGATGACCAAAAGAAGAAGTCTCAATCCAGAATAAAAGAAAAGAAAAAAGAAGTGAATCCAAAATGCAGAAGCAGATGAAAGATGTGAACTATTCAATACATGCTTGAAGTCACGAGTACTGCATTCTCTGTTTTTATCAGAAGAAGTCGTAGAAGAATGAACTAGCACCTGCAGCTAGCAAGCATCAAGGTTCAAATCAAACGTCTGCATGAAGAACCATTCAAGACTCAAAATCAAGTTTCAGAAGACTTATAGATAGGAATCTTATAACTCATAGCTGATAGGCTTATTTAGTTCCTTTAGATATTGATTTAGATGTAATAACATGACCACGGTCCAGAGCCTCGACAGAACCCCACTCAACTCTACAACTCATCATTCCACCATTCTCCTTGAACTACACGCGACCTGATTCCCCTATAACCCGGGATATGTAGGTTGCCCAAACTCAGGATTCGATTGCACCCTATCTTTTATTTCTCTTGCTTTTGAATAACGGTTTGGTCAAAAATTAGTCATATGACTCACTTTGTCTTTGCTTAAAAACTCTTCATGTTTCCAAAGCAAAGAGGGGCATGTTGTGAGCACCTAATTTTTGACAGTGCTAAAATTTTTCCCCAGTCATCTCCCCAATACCTAACTTCCCACTTCCCCCACTCACACTCCCATTTTCACCACTCATGTCCCCTACTCACATCCCCACCTTCCCCATCATCTGAGACCTAATTTAAGCACAATCAAATCACTCATAAAAAACAATACCAAAACTCCTCCAAAGCAGCCAAGAAAATCTCGAAAACATGAGCAATTTTCAGCCATTAAAACAACCAAAAAACGCCACTAAAATCATCCCCCAAAATTAGTTTCATCTCCACCCCAAAATACACCATGAAACACCTCAAAATCCACAATAAAGAGCAACAAAACAAGTTGTGAAAACAGCTAGGAAGAGCAACAAAAATCAGTTGCAAAACAGTCCAAAGTGTTGCTCCTTTTTCACCCAAAATCAACACCAAAATACACCTGAAACTAAGCTCTAAAACCAGCTTCATCCCACAAAAATCAGCTCAAAATACGCTAAAAAACCCAACTGAAACAGTCCCTTTTTTCCACCCAAAATCAGCACTCCAAATCCAGCAAAAACAACTCTGTTTTCTAGCCGAAAACCCAGCAAAATCAGCCATGAAACATGTTACACCCCGCAATATTACGTCAATGTTACACTCCGCAATATTACGACAATGTTACACCCCGTAGTATTGTACGTTGAATTTGTCATAAGGTAATTGACATCAATTCAAGGACAAGATTATTTTGAAGTTATAAGTATTATGTTATTTCAAACAAGTGATAAGTAAATTCGTGAAGGTGAGAGGGTAAGCGATAATTTTAAGAGCTTTTCCTACATTATTAAGTGAGATACATAAGCTTGCTAGTAACGGATGGGATTCTCAACAAGATTTCATATGAAACCTTATAACGCTACAACAACGTGAGATGTGATTCTAAGGGAGCACGGTACAACATTTCTCAAGAATATCAATATCATACGTATTTTCTCCTACCTCGATCTCGTCGTTACGTATTTTGTCGTGATTGACGTGTGTTAGAGGGGTTGTCAAGAGAATCAGCTCAGGTATGTTAAGGCTATCCCTTCTTTTATTTTGGCATGATCCATACGATACAAACGAAACAAGCAATTACACAATTATCATAAATGACTCTATTCATAGAAGTATTAGAGGTGCCTATGTTCTTGAATTTTTATGTGTCTTATTATTACATCTTTTGTTCATGGGTCTCAAAAAATACGTAAGTTGATAAAATTTATTTCATGATATTAATCGAATGCATATTGATCTTATGACATACCGAAAGATCTTATTAACACACTTCTTATGCATTTATTCATTTATACATGTACATTGACCCATAACCAGATGGCGTTATATATGCATATATTATATGTATATGGAATATGGAAAAAGGTTACGGTGTTATATATGCACCGCCACCTGATCAGCTGGTATACGTTGATGATTTTTCCCACAATGGCCGAAATAATATGATGGGATGCCCTCAGAGGCTTGATGATGTTATGTACGCATACACATATACCTATGCATGATATGATATTTATACGCATATGCATGACATTATAAATGTTTCATGATTCATAGAGCTATTCAGACTTACAGGTTGAGTCTTTTACTCCATGATTCTTCCATGTCTATTGTATACGGCTTTTCCTCCCTTACATACTCGGTACTTTATTTGTACCGATTTCCCTTTTGCCTGGGGACGCTACGTTTCATGCCCGCAGGTCCCGATAGACAGGTTGAGAGTCCTCCAAGTAGTCTATTAGCTCAGCGGAAGATGTTGGTGCGCTCCATTTGCTCCGGAGTTGCTTATTTGGTTAGTATGATTTGGACATGTATTGATTGGTATGGCGGGGCTCTGTCCCTACCTTTATGGTATTTATCTACTCTTAGAGTCTTGTAGGCATATGTCATGTACGTGAAAAATTATATGGTCTTGTCGGCCTATGTTCAGTGTACGAGTGATCATTTTGGTCTTATAGGCCCGTACGTCATATGTATAAGTCGGTATATCAGATTGGGTCATCCTATGTTGAGTATTCTCTCATGCTTTATTCTAGTTATCTCATGACAGCTTTTCTGATTCATTTTATGATACGAAAGATATGTTACACTGGTACTCGGTTAAGTAAGGCACCAGGTACCCGTCGCGGCCCATCAGTTTGGATCGTGACAAAACATCCTTGAAATCAATTGCTTTACCTCCACGAATCCTAGCAGATCCTAGCCAAAAATGGAATAGATTGAGTGAAGCTTTCTGTTGAGTCCGGTTCTAGATTTTCGAGAGCTTCGTTTGAGTTTGTCGGCAAGGCTGTCCGGTCGAGTTTTGAAGAAAGATCCATGGCCATTATTTTCGTTGTATTACACATCCATCAATAAAGGTCTGATTTCTCCATATTTATCTCTTTGTTACGGGTTTCTTTAAGTTATTCTACTTTTGATATCAAACGAATGAAAGTCTTACTTTGAGTGTTCATTTCGATTTGTATTATGCTTGTGATTGTACCGTCTCTGATTGTTGAGTTGTTTATTTGTGAATTTATTAGGTATGTAGATGGACTTATTTTGTCTTTTATTAATACTTTCTGTTGATTTGAAAAAATTCATGTGGTTTACAAAGTTTCCTTGGTTTTGGGTTTTAAGTTCTTGAAGTAAAATAATATTTTCCTTATTGTGGCAAGAATTTAAAATTGTTAACTTTAACGGACCACGATACTTGCAATGAACCGTAAAAATTGCATGGCGCGTCCTATTTGGTCGTCACATTTAATCTATATCCATATTTTTAAAATTACTTAATATATACTCTAATTTTAACAACTTCAGATCTTGCGACCTATGCACTCCTTTCTTCCTCCTCTTCTTTTTCTCTTCTTCTTCTTCTTTTCTCTCTCAAACATGTTATCCTGTAAGTTACATATGTTATCGTTTCTAAAAATTGAACAAAGCAACAAATCAAGAAGAAAAAAGGCTCGTCACTGCCTCTCAAATATTAATACATCCCAACACAAAGTACGTAAATAATAAAATAAGAGTTTATTGTCAAAATTCGAAGAAGCATCAACTGAAGTTTGGGACTGCAAAGACAAACTTCAGACATTACCAGGTTAAATTTTGTCTGAAGTTTGCAACTATCATGCCAGAAAAAATTATCTGAAACTCAAATATAACAAGATAATTTTGTCTGAAGTTTGTACTACAAACTAAAGAACTTCAGACTAATTTGTCTGAAGTTTCAACTACAAACTGAAGAACTTCAGAGTAATTTGTCTGAAGTTTGCACCCCAACACAAAATACATAAATAATAAAATAAGAGTTTATTGTTAAAACTCGAAGAAGCATCAACTGAAGTTTGGGACTGCAGGGCCAAATTTCAGACATTACCAAGTTAAATTTTGTCTGAAGTTTGCAACTATCATGCCGGAAAAAATTATCTGAAGTTCAAATATAACAAGCTGATTTTGTCTTAAGTTTGCACTACAAACTGAAGAATTTCAGAATAATTTGTCTGAAGTTTGCACTACGAACTGAAATTTTTTTGATTGCTTTTGCAAGTCAGGCCAAACTTCAGACGAAAATATCTGAAGTTTTACTTTGATAAGGTCACACTTCAGGCAAAAAATTCTGAAGTTCAAACTTCAGACATAAATTCTTGTTACTTCAGGCCCCGTATATCTAAAGTTACTCGAAACGTGGGTACGCTTGTAATTATTTTACAAAGCGGGTATAAATTAAATTGTGACCTAAAAACTGAGTATAGATGCAAGTCCCCAATTAACTTGGTCTAGAATGATATTCGTTACTCTTGGGTTGTTTGATTGTAAATTGCAAATTGCTTATGTTTTTCTCGTGCTAATTGATTCATGTTACTGTGACCTTGTGATTTAGCATTTCTAATTCAAGACAAACCCTCCAGTAGTAACAATAAATACATAGATATTAAATAAGTTTGTCCTTTCTGTAAAAGTACACATAATTTGGATTGTTAGATAAGAATTAATATGCCATCAGCAACTAATGTTGTTGTAAGCCCTCCATATTCCTTGCATAGATAATCTTTAGATAATTCAATCGCTAGTTGCATTAGGCACGTCTAATAAATATAATCGCCCTGGCTATGGATACGATTTTCGTGGCATAGCCATGACACATAACTCCAAATTCAAGTGCACGCTCGCGTGACTTGATCTTACAACTTCAAATAATAATAAAATAAACATGTTGTAAATCGCGAGTTCGTTTCACGTGGCGTGATTTGCAATATGTAACAAAATAACGAGTGCGCGACATCGCAACTTGTACGTAATTGTTAAAAGCGGTAACACATCAAGGTTTTAAACATATAATAAATCAGATAATTATGTCAAGTATTAATTGTTAAGCGATCCTGCTAAAACCACGGAACTCGGGAATGCCTCACACCTTATCTCGAGTTAACAGAATTCCTTATCCGGTCTTCTGTGTTCGCATATCATAAATAGAGTCAACTTTTCTCGATTTGGGATCTTAAAATAAACCGATGACTTGGAATACCATAATAATTATCTCAAGTGGTGACTCTGAATTAAATAAATAATTTTATTTCGAATAATGTTACTTTAATTGAGAAAACTCTCTTTTCTTCGAAAAAAAGAAGGTGCAACAATCACTATATGTAATGACTTATTTGGTTTGCCTCTTACATGCAGCCAATTATGGCAATGTACAACTAATTAATGCAGCTGAGTGAGTGCTTTGGGCTACGCAGCTCGTTCTCCCTCCTTTAAGAAGCTCACCTAGGGATTATTGTTGAGTTCTCTCCAACGTGAAAAATAAAAATTCACATAGTTAGAGTTCAACTTGAGGACACACCAAGAATTAAAAGCGTGTCTCGGTTACTTTATTTTATTTTATTTGTGACTACAAAAAAATATGATCGACCCTATATTTTAGAGAAATTTTATTTTATGTTTCACACGCCACATCATAAGACTCTTTAGTATTTGACAATTGAACTTGTAGGTCCTATTTGTTTACTTTAAAGATATAAAACTAAAAAAGGCATTTTAAAGTTTCATACTTTTCCTATTTGATATCCGTAAAGTAAGGACAAAAAGAAGTACTAATAAAATAATAATAGTAATAATAATAATAATAATAATAAATAAATAAATAAAAATTGTCTTTTAGAAGCTAATTAACGTGTGCTCGCTGACCTCCACGATGTGAACTTTGAGCGATCAAGTAAGACTTCAATATCTTGGAATTGTATTTAATTTACTACAAAAAATTTTAAGTGTGCTCATTGATTTAGATAATGATAATACTTAATCTAACATATATAAGTGTACTCGGGCTATGAATTAGAACTAGTTTAGAATTATCAGAATATGGTTTTTCATTTATTTTTTTTGTGAGTTCTGAGATTATTGTTATACAAAATTTTGTTTTCATGCCAAAAATAAATAAATTATCATTTACCATAATAAGCTTCTGAAACACAAGCGCCGATCGGAAGGGAATCTATACACGTTAATTAGCTTCTAGAAGACAAATATTTTATTACCATTATTATTAGTAGTAGTAGTACTTCTTTTTGTCCTTAGGTTAAGGATATCAAATAGGAAAAGTATGAAACTTTAAACTGGCCTTTTTAGCTTTATCTTTAAATAAAGTAAACAAACGGGGCCCATAAGTCCAATTGTCAAATAATAAAGAGCATCGTACGAGTATGATGTGCCATGTGAAACATAAATTAGCACTCGCCTATATGCGCGGACACTAATCATGTCAAATATTTGAGTTATTTGGATTATATATAAATAATCTTATAATTTAAATATTCTCGATAAATATAGATAATCATTGAATATTAATTAAGAAACACTAAATAAAAAATATTAACCATTTCTCAAATCTCCTAATTATAATTCTATTTTTCTTTTGAGTACAATTCTTGTTGGTGTCATTGAATCTCAAAAATAGTAAGAAATTAAAATAATAACTCATACTTATGGCAAAACAATCAAAGGTTGAGACTATGAAGGACACATTGGATACGACTTGCCTCTTTTACTATTACTTGAACTCTTATTTGGTGTGTTAATATCTTTCAAAACATATTTTTATTTTAAAATTTCAGTTTCTAAAACTTTATTTGTCAATAATAATTATTTTTATAATAATGTAAGTGAAAATATTATCCTTAATTCAAAACTCATTTTAGTACTCGGCTATCTAAAAAAATTTAAAAACAAAAATTTAGCCAATGAATTTTTTTTCAGTATGACTCTATTTTGATATTTGACATTAACCATTAAATATCTATGTTATTTGAATTATATGTAAATAGCCTTAAAATTTAAACCTTCTAAATAATTATAGATAATCATTAGTTATTAATTAAGAAACGCTACATGAAAAAAGGCTAACATTTTTTTCTAATCTCGTATTGATAATTTATTTTTGCATCATTCTCATTGGTGTCATTGGAACCTAAAGTTTCACAAAGTAAAATAATAACTCGTATTTATGGCAAAGCACAAAGGTTGACACAATATGAAAGATTCTTTGGTAACGACACGACTCTTTTACTACGACTTGAACTCTTATTTGGTATGTTATTATTTTTTAAAAAAGTATTTATATTTTAAATTTCAATCTCTAAAACTTTATATATTTCAATAATGATTATCTTTATGATGATGCAAGTGAAAATATTATCCTTAATTTAAAATTCACTTTAATCAACTATCTAAAAATTTAAATGATTCTTTAGTCGGTAAAACTTTATTTCAGTATGATTCCATTTTGAGTTTATCGATATCTCTAGCCACAGATTTTGAATTTTGAATATCATATATATATAAATTTTTAAAAATACTTTTTGTTACGCTTGAAAATCGTTATAGAAACTATCATTTAAAAATCAATATCTCTCTTTTTGAATTCGAGAAAAAAAACCTTTCATATAATCTAATGATTCAAAACTAATATTCTTTAATGAAAAAAATATTATACCCTTGCAATGTTGGCGTGAACCAGTGTTAAAAGAAATTCACTATTTTGTTAAAAGAAATTCACTTTATTCAAATCTAACTATAGTGTTTTAAAGAACTATAATTATATGGTTTTAAATATGAAATGATTTTATAGTTATATGTATTTTTTTTTATGCCAAAGGCAAAGTAGTATTTAAATAATTAGAAAAGATAACAAAAGCTTCTAACATGACTACACATGATCATTAACCGAATTAAGTATGATAACAAAATATTTATTTTTAATTTTAATTCAAATTAAAAAACTTTATCTATAAATTCAAAATTATCCTTTAGTTCAAAACTAACTTTTTTCTCAAATCTCGCAGTGATAATTTTATTTTTGCCCCATTCTCATCGGTTTCATTGGAACCTAAAAATAGCCACAAAGCGAAATAATAAGTATTTATGAAAAAGCACAAAGGTTGACACAATATGAACGATTCTTTGGTTACGACGCGACTCTTTTACTACGACTTGAACTCTTATTTGGTATGTTATTATGTTTTTAAAAAAGTGTTTCTATTTTGAAATTTCAATTTCTAAAACTTTATATATATTTCAATGATAATTATCTTTATAATGATGCAAGTGAAGATATTATCCTTAATTTAAAATTCACTTTAATCGACTATCTAAAAAATTAAATGATTCTTTATCCGGTAAAACTTTATTTCAGTATGACTCCATTTTGAGTTTATCGATATCTCTAGCCACAAATTTTGAATTTTGAATACCCAATATATACATATATTTTTGTTCTTTGAATCGTTAAATATTAAATTAGTTGATTGTTATTATATAACATTACATATATTGTCTTAAAATTGCCAAGTATTTTTTCTCGACACCATATTTGGTTTAACCTCATGGCAAACTACTCAAATTGTATTTAAATTCAAATTTGAATATCATAGCAGTTTGTTAGTAATAGTAATTTTTTTTTTAAAATGACACACAGTGTAAATTAAAAAATATATATTATGGGATATCCTTATCTTATAATCTATGTATTTGAGTTGAAAATAATATTTGAAATCGATGAGATCAGCTTCCAAATTTTTATACTCAATAAAGATGAAACATAAGAAGAAATGCGTTGTCATCTGTTATTTCTGGCTTTTAGATTTTTCATATATTTTTTCCATATTTATTTTCTTTTATCTAATTTTTGCTATCTTTCTTTCTTTTGTTACAAAAAAAAATTAATTTATTTCACTATAAAAGGATGAGTTTTAATTGAAATTGTCTACATAAGTACTTTATTTATATTTTAGTCTTTGGTTGAAATTCTTTCATATTTTTATTTTGGCTCTATCTAATCAACCTAAATGGGTGTTCGCCAAACCACTTAAATTAAAAAATCGAATGATGTGTAACTTATATATAATCCATATATAATATGTGTATAATTATGTGTTGTCGATATATCATCTATGTATATTAGCTATAAAAAAATAATTAATTTGGCCGGATATTTATGTAAATATTCCATAAGATTTTGTTTTTATTTTATTTTATCCATGATATGACTTCTATTATAATAATTGTAAAAACTCTCTACTAAAATTGAAAAATATCTTATCTTTTTATTTTTAAAATTACATTATATTTAAAAAATAATCCATTTCAAAATAATTTGTTTATATATTTTTTTTAAAAAATTCACTGTCATACCATTTTTTTTTAAATATACTTTATGTTACACTTGAAAACCGCTATAGAAAATATCAATTAGAAAACCAATATCTCTCTTGTTGAATTCGAGAAAAAAACCTTTCACATAATCTAAATTCTTCAACGACACCGAGGGGAACTCAGTCCAGAGAAGAAAGCGTCAGTTAGGAAAGAGTCAAAAAAATATTATAGCCTTGCTATGTTGGCTTGACTGCAGCTAAATGAAGATGTTTCAGCTTATACCCTTCAATTTCCTGAATGTGCTAAATTAAAATATATGATAGCAATTGTATAGCCAACGTTTTATTTTTTGTTTGATGTCCATTTATACAAATTGACTCTTCAAACAAACATTCTTCAAAAAGGAAAAAAATAATTATTTTTTAATATCGACTGATTTTTGTGATGTTTCTTTCTCCAGCATGTAGGTTTATTTTATTATATATGTAAGTAAACTTTTATTCGATTTTTAATTTTTTTTTATCTGCAAAACATAGACGTGTAGCCTATATATTACATTTATTTTAAAAGAAATTCGCCTATTCAAATCTAGCTATAGTGTTTTAAAGAACTATAATTATAGGGTTTTAAATGTGAAAGGATTTTATAGTTATATCCATTTCTTTTTGCCAGAGGCGAAATAGCATTTAAATAATGAGAAAAGATAATAAAAGTTCCTAATATATATATATATATATATATATATATATATATATATATATATATATATATATATATATAGAGAGAGAGAGAGAGAGAGAGAGAGAGAGAGAGATTGTGACTATATTTTAAATACATTGCAAATAAATGGTTACATTTTAAACAGCACCACTAAACATGCTACTGGTGCGAATAACCTCACCCCTTGAAATGAACATTACTTCTAATGAAAAACATTAAAAAGATTTTATTTGCTGTTTTACAAATTGTTTTTTAGTAATATTAATACTTAATTGAAGCTCGTCTTCTCTCATGCTTTCAGCTCACGTTAGCTAAACGTGCGCTGGTTGCGTCCGTCATGGGAAGGAGGCGAGGTAGAGAAAGACCAAAAAAAGTTCCTAAAACGCCGATCTCAACAATTGGAAGCTCAATTAGTAACAATTCTAAAGCTGGAAAGGTAATTCAAGGGCAAGGTCATGAGCTGAAAATGCCATAACAACAAGGATTAGTTATGACCGGAAGTGATGAGATTACTCCTTCGACTAGCTCGGAGGTTAACAGGAAATTGACTCTAAGTATACCAGCTCAAATTGATCAAAGTGAAGCGAGTGTTAATCCCATGGTTGACGGAAACTCTAATGGAACAGTAACTGATGTAGCAACCCCTTTGGGAGGATGCTACTTACGAAACAAATCTAATTTACTACTTACAACATTAAGAAGATATTAATTAAAAAATATTCAGAATAATTTAGTAGCGGAAATAGGCCCATGCGATGAGGTTCAAAATGCAATATTTTTATTTTCGAAAATACTCTTCATAATTTTTATTTTATTTTTTTAAAATAAAATACAATGTCAAAATTTCAACATAAGGTGATATAACCCTTCTTGAATAATCAACACGTTAAAGCAACTTCCTAACAAAATTATACTTTCTTTCGACATCACTGCAAGTTTGTATTGTACATAAATTTCAAACTATCGGGTATAAAAAGGAAAACTAGTTTTCTCCTTTGTACATATATATAAGACAAAGCGTAAATTTAACATATTACAAGACTTGAGTTATTAACACACCTTAAAACAGCAAAATAAGTTACCAAATTCAAGTTACAAGATTTTGGTCTTAATATCCAAGCCTCCAAATAATATACATAAGAATGACATATATATCATGTACAAGTCCCAAAACTATACAAAACCATGGTGCATATGCAAATGTGATCTCTATAAGTGCTCCCAAAAAGACTACTTCATAAGGCCGTCTTCAAATTCCATCCCGTACATTACCTACGATAGAAAATAACTATCGCTAAGCATAAAGCTTAGTGGCGTATAAACTTTGGGGGCTTGGAGCCATTAATTTCTCCAATTCTCATTTTTAGTCATAGGTAGCTCAAATGACATATAATTTAAAACAAGTAAATAAATATATCAAAAGTATCAAATATCAATCCTAGAAGTGTTTCCAATTATCAATAACTATGTTCAAGATTCAAGAGTTGAGAAAGTGTATACTATCAATCCAAGAAAGCTTGTCAAAAATATATTTTTTCGCCCAATATGTACGTCATGTCATCACACTAAGCAAAATCAGATATCAAGATGGACCAAAATCCAAAATCAAGTAGGGTCAAAACCAACAGTCAAGAGAATCAAGAACTATATTAAAAATGGCTTCCTAGTTCGTACTTAATACGGACAAGTTCCATAATTTAAGATGAACTACAAATCCAAAGTCAAGATGGTAAAAGATCCAAATCAAGAGGCATGCCAAGATGAGTGACAACGTCACTGCCACAAGAAGGACAAAGTCCCAACAAGAATGCAAAATGATCAAACAATCCGTACGAGTGGGCGATTTAGCAAATATCTTGCAATACTTGATATAACACGAATACAATGCTATTAATTGAAGAGAAAAAAATAAAATATCAGGTTATTTTAAAATATTTCAGCAAGTAAAGAGAGTACAAAGTTTATACACAAATCTTGGTATTTTATCACAAAATAGTTCAACCACAACTTGAGGACGTTCGAATCGTCTACGACCTAGACAAACTAAATCCGTCCACTTCCTCAAACACTTCTCCTTAGATTTTATAAGGATGTATATACCTTAAATACATAATAAAATATCTATATAATTTTAGTAATTTAACATGTCAAACTAAATATGATATTGGTAAAAATTACAAAAAATGTTTGAAACAGAAATTCTGGACAGTATCACTGTCTCGTGTTGTGACTCAGATTTGAAGATTAAAAAGGACAAACTAGACTATGTGGTCTTCTTTACAGTTGTAGATATGTGTCTTAGAGTTTCAGAACATCTTGAATTACCCCCATGTCAATTTTGTACAAAAAGTTATGCTAAACTTACTAACAGTAGTACAAGGAGGGTTTGTAAAATAGAAAATCTGGGCAGCACCTGCCCTGTACTTCATCACCTATATTCGGGTAAATAAAGGACAAATCAGATTTTGATTCCTTCATAAGAGTTATATATCTATGAAATAGATTTTCAGAAAGTCCTAGATCACTTAAAACGGATCTCTATACAACAAGATATGAAGAAAACACTAATAGCTATCTAGTGTAAAAACGAGTTTAGTATCTTACCACAAAATAGATGAGCAACTTGAGTTTCACCAAGAACGAATTTTGCTGGTTGGTTTATTGAAAATTTATGGTGGTTTCCATGAAGTTTTCAGGTGATAAAAGGAGAGATGGTAGGGGTGTTTTTCCTTTTCTTGAAAGAATAAAAATGGGGAGTTTATGGAAGACTAAGTCAATCAAAGTTGTCTTTAAAATTTTTGGATAAATATGAAATAAAAATGGCTGCCCTACTACTAAATATCCTTAGATAAATACAAAAGAGCGACAATCCAAAAACTTAATTATAATGTATTTAACAATAATTCATCAAAATAATATTAAGTGTTACGCATAGCCGCACCATGGAACTTCTTTGTCAGTATTAACATAACCTAGAGTAAGAAATTTTTATGTATTGTAAATTTCACGCTTAGGAAGTGCGAAGTTAAAATATTTTCTCATTATAAAGATGCTCAATCGAAAATATAAATATTAGTAAAAATTTGGGGTGTTACAACTGAGCTGAACACTAAGGACATGCAGGAGGAGCTAGGCAAAGAGGCTACGGTAGATCAAATTGAAGCTACTATGGGAGCTATTGAGCAGGTGGCTCTGGACTCTAAGGTGGTGAATCCTGTAGATTGAAAAACAGAGCCAAAAACATGGACCAAATTGTTTCAGCAAAATCGAGTAGCTACTCATAGAATGGCTCTCAGGTATGTTCCTCCTCAGATTATAGAAGGTCAAACTGTGGTGAAACTAGATTTGCAAGATGTGAAAGAAGCAGAAGAGAGATAGAGTGCTGCGTTGATAACCTATATTGTAGGTGATAATCCTGGATATAATGCTATGAGGAGGTATATTGCTCAGCATTGACTTGATGTTGCTGAGCCAGATCTATTTCTTCATGAGGATGGATATTATGTGATAAAATTTCAAAACCTAACTGATATACATCGAGTGTTTTATGCCGGGCCTCATTCTATCAGAAATAGACCAATAATCCTCAAGCCATAGTCTCTAGATTTTGATCTAAGTAAAGAGTTTCTATCTGATATACCACTGAGGGTGATTTTTCCTAAATTGCCAATGAGTTGCTGGGTAGTGATGCCTTGAGCAAAATTGCTAGTGCTATTGGAAAACCCCTATTTGCTGATGAGTGCACCACTAAACAAACACGAATTTTCTATGCAAGAATGCTGATTGAAGTGAATGTTACAAAAGCAATGCCTACCGAGATTATGGTGATGGATCCTAGAGGAAGGGTATTTCAACAGGACTTGGTGTATGAGTGGAAGCCAGTATACTGTGACAAATGCCAGGTTATTGGTCATGTGTGTCGTACTCAATAAGGGCCAAGAGAACATAATGAAGAGCAACTAAAGAGAAGAAGAGAAACAAAGAAAGTAACATATGAATGGAGGACTAAAGGTCCTATCACTAATGCAGCATGTAACATAAAAAATGTGCAGAAAGAAGCAAGTGGTATAGAGATCTATAAGACAGATGAAGTAACTGATAAGTAAAATGGGATTGTCTAGGAGAAAACTCAACACTGTTTACCAGTGGAGACAAGGCAGTCCAATCATAATCAAAGTGAAGGAGGCATAGAGAACAATGGAGCGGCTGCAATAGACAAAGGCAAGAAGCAAGTGTTAGATTTTAGCCTTGAAAATTTTCCTATGCTAACACCTTTGTCTAGTAAAAATGGATCTAAAATTGGAACAATAGTTCCTAGTGGGAGCTTTACCTTGCCTCATGATAGGGGTGGGGGAATTAACTCAATCAATGAAGTGGTTACTATGGAATGTCAGGGGTATTAATAAGTGGTATAAGAGGAAGGAGCTGAAAAACTACTTGAAGACCAAAAACATCAAATTTGCAGGTATGATTGAAACTAGAGTAAAGGAGCAGAAAGCTAAAGGAGTCAGCCACCACATTGCCCCTGGCTGGGAGATACTATACAATTACAATGTTGCAGTAAATGGAAGAATATGGGTGATATGGGATACTAGTTACTACTCAGTCAAGTTAATCAAGGCAGAAGCACATGTTATCCATTGTGTTGTTAAAGACATCAGGAAGGACCACGAGTATGCAGTATCAATAGTCTATGGATTTAACGCAGTAGAAAAAAGGAAGCAGTTATGGGAAAACCTGATAGAGATAGATCAAATGACATCCATTCCATGGGTGATTGGGGGGATTTTAATGATGTCCTACAATTGCAAGATAGGATGCATGGAAATCCAGTTACTATGGCTGAAACTCAAGACTTCAGCAGGTGTATACAAGACCTAAGACTTAGTGAATTGACTTGGGAAGGTGAGTACTATACATGGTCTAATAAACAAGATGGCTGTGACAGGATATGGAGCAGAATTGGCAAGATTTTTGGCAATTATGAATGGATGATGCAATGGAGGCATATTTCTACTGTATATAAGATGCCTTTCATTTCTGATGATGCACCTATGAGCTTAACTTTCAATGATAATCAAAGAAGCAGGAAAACTCCATTCAATTTCTTTAATGTCTGGGCAGACCATGAGAGGTTCTTAACTGATGTTCAGCAAATTTGGCAATAAAGATTTCACAGGTAGAAGATCCAAGATGTGTGGATGAAACTCAAAGCATTAAGGCCAGTACTGAGAAAGCTTAATGTTGAGGAGTTTAAGTTCATTAGACAAAAGATAGAGATAGCCAGAATTGAACTTGAAAAGGTACAAAGAAGCATTGATACAAACTGCTCTGTTGAGATGTTGCTGAAGGAAAATGAGATGGTACAAAATCTGGAAAAGTGGGATATGATTGAAGAAGGAATTCTGAAACAAAAAGCTAGAGCAAAGTGGATACAGCTAGGTGATTCCAATACTAAATATTTCTCAGATGTCATGAAAGAAAGGAGCCAAAGGAAGCAAATATTAGAGCTGCATTCTATCACTGGTAACAGAATAACTGACTCAGAAAACATCAAAAGGGAGATAGTAGAATTCTATAAGTCACTGATGGGCGTTGATGCTCAATCACTTCCTGCTATAGATAAAATGGTTCTGCACAAGGGGCCTAAACTTAATCAACAACAAAGGATTGAATTGTGTAAAGATGTGACTCCAGAAGAAATTTATGAGGGTCTGTGTTCTATTGGTGATGATAAGGCACCTGGTGTTGATGGGTACAATGTATGCTTCTTTAAGAAAGCATGGCCCATTATCAAAGATGAAGTCACTGAAGCTGTACTGGAGTTTTTTACCACTGGAAAATTGTATAGGGCTATAAATTGCACAGCCATCACCTTGGTTCCTAAGGTTTCTAAGCCTAAAACTGTAAAAGAGTTCAGACCTATTGCATGTTGCACTATGCTATACAAAATGATATCCAAGATTCTAGCAGCAAGGATACAAGGCATCATTAGTACAATCATCAATGAAGCTCAAGCGGGGTTTATACCTGGGAGAAAGATTGCAGATAATATACTACTGGCACATGAGTTGGTGAAGGCTTATTCTAGGAAGAACATTTCTCATAGGTGTATGATAAAGATAGACTTACAGAAAGCTTATGATTATGTTGAATGGCCATATATGAGGCAAGTTATGGAAGAGTTAAGATTTCCTCAGCTATTCACATCTTGGGTTATGGAATGTATACAGACAGTTGATTACTCTATTATTATTAATGGTAAGCCAACAAAGCCATTCAATGCTGCTAAGGGATTGAGACAGGGTGATCCTATGTCACCTTTTTTGTTTGCCATAGCAATGAAGTACTTAAGTAGGAACCTGGCTAACCTTAAGATGGTGGATGAGTTTAAATATCACCCTAAGTGTGCCAAGCTAGGGATCACTCACCTAAGCTTTGCTGATGACTTGTTGTTATTTGCCAGAGGAGATCTGAAGTTAGTTCAAGTAGTGCAACAAAAATTTTATCAGTTCACTCAGGTTTCTGGGCTCTAAGCAAACCTCAACAAGAGTGAAACATATTTTGGAGGAGTTCCTATAGAAGATAGACAACAAATCCTTCAACTTTTGGGCCTTTCTACTCGAGAACTACCCTTCAAATACCTAGGTGTGCCTCTATCTACTAAGAAACTGAGTGTACTTCAATGGCAGCCCCTCATTGATAAAATGACTGCAAAGATTACTTCATGGACTGCAAAGACCTTGTCATATATAGGAAGAGAACAGATAGTTCAAAGTGTATTATTTGGTATCCAGGCTTTCTGGGCACAATTATTTATACTCCCAACAAAAGTGATCAAGATTGTGGAGGGGATATGTAGATCTTATATATGGTCCGGAGCAAATGAAATCACAAAGAAGGCTCTGCTGGCCTGGGACAGAGTATGTCTACCTAAAGCTGGAGGTGGCCTTAATATTATCAATTTTAAGTTATGGAACAAAGTAGCCATTGCTAAGACCAGCTAGGACTTAGCACATAAGCAAGACAAGCAATGGATCCGATGGATACATACATATTACATTAAAAATCAACAGATGAACACAATGCCAATACCACAACAAGCTTGTTGGATGGTGAGGAAAGTGATTGAGGCAAAGGAGATACTGGAAGCTAGACACTTTGTACAACTTCACAACAGAAGCTTGATCAGACAAATCTACTTGCACTTGCTTGGTGATTACAACAGGGTGGAATGGAAAAGCTTGATGTTTAATAATACAGCAAGACCAAAAGCAAAATTCATAATATGGCTTATGATGCATGGAAGATTGATGACATGTGACAGATTGAGCAGCTGGAAGATTATTGTTGATACTCAGTGTGTAATGTGCAGAAAACAAGTGAAAACCAGAGATCATCTATTCGTACAATGTGAATATACTAAGCAGATTTGGAGTAAACTGTGCAACTGGATGCAAAAGCAGTACCTGGGATTTATTGATTGGCACCAGTTCCTACAATGGGTAGTAATGTGCGCTAAAGGAAAATCTCAGCATGCACAGGTCTTTAAAGTGGTCTATGCGGAAGTTGCTTATCAAATTTGGATTGAAAGGAACAAGCGTATTTTTGAACAAAAAAAATAGAGTATGGGAGCAGACTGCAAAGGAAATAGCCTATGTTGTTAGTGTTCGAGTTACTCCTAGAAACAAGTCTTTTGTGTATAGTAGGGGTGTTCATAAAAACCCGAAAAATCGAACCAAACCGACTAAAAAAACGATACTTTTTAGGTTTGGTTTGGTTTTGGTTTTAAATTTTAAAAACCGATCAAATTTGGTTTGGTTTTGGTTTTAATAAAAAAATAACCGAAAAAACTGAACCAAACCGACTATAAAAAGTAGCTATATAAATTTATTATTACACCTATATATATGTTTATTTTTATATAAAGTTTCTGAAATTTTATGGTACATATTAGTCATTTGTATTTTTAGTCTAGTTCTTTGCTATTATAATAATCTAATTCTTTGCCTTCTAGTTTGATAGGTAGTTTTGTTTTGCTAAGTACAAGAATTTATTTTATGCTAAAAATAATCGATTTTTAATTGAGCACTTAAATTATTCATCACTATTTGAGTCGATTATCATCAATATATCTTGTTAAATGATAGATTTCTCAAAGAGCAATTAGTTTGATAGTGCTACATTAAAAATATAGTCGCCGAAATATGCGTTTGGTAGTGTATGTCTATTTAAGAAAAAACCGATAAATAACCGAAAAAATCGAAAAACCAACAAAAACCGAATCGATAAAAAACTGACTTAATTGGTTTGGTTCTAATATTTGAAAAATCGACTTAATTGGTTTGGTTTCTTTTTAGGGAAAAACCGACTCAAACCGAATCATGAACACCCCCTAGTGTATAACTTATGTTTCTAGATAGTAGAGTATGAAATGTCCATAGTATGATAGCAAACTGTGTTTTGTAATTGCTATAGTTTTGTAATTGCTATTTGGTGATTAGTTACCCAAAAAAAAATGAAGGCGAGGATTGCAGTAAGAAGCGTCCGTTTATGAATTGTGCAATCAACAATCGGAAACGGCGACGCATTAGGGGATTCTTATACTTTGTCTATTCTCAATTCTCCGGTTCTCCACTTCTAAACCGACGATGAGTAAACCGGTAAATATCGCCGCAACCGCCACGTCTCAGTCACAGCCACCGTTGGCCACTCAAGTCCAAGCACAAACAGCAAACGATTCGCTGCAGAATTACCTAACCAAACAATCGGAATTTCAGCAACCACCATTACATTCCCAGGATGACTCAATTTCCAATCTCCGCCAAATCTCCGGTGCCCTTTTGGCGGTCCATCGCTGCCTCACTGAGCTACAACAACACGTTGATTCCATCCGGACCTCAATCGACTCTATGCTACCCCCACATACAACTAATACCGCTCCTTTAACCACGTCATCACCACAAGCAGCGGCTTCCCCAGCCCCAGCCGCAGACACAACATCAACCCCAGTCCCAGTCCCTGAATCATCTTGGGAATCCGACCCATCTGAAGAAGAAGAAGAAGAGGAAGAAGTGAGATCCTCTCCTCGTTCAGAGCTGATATCCACTCATCGTTCAGAGCTGGAAACCCTCTGCGAAAAAGAGGAAGAGGAAGAGGAAGATGTGAGATCCCCTCCTCGTTCAGAGCTGATATCCACTCATCGTTCAGAGCTGGAGAGCCTCTGCGATAAAAAAGTGAAAGTAGAAGACAAAGAAGAGGAAGACGCGAGATGCCCTCCTCGTTCAGAGCTGATATGCCCTCCTCGTTCAGAGCTGGAGAGCCTCTGCGATAAAGAAGTGATAGAAGAAGACAAAGAAGAGAAAGACGTGAGATGCCCTCCTCGTTCAGAGGTGGAGAACCTCTGCGATAAAAAAGTGAAAGTAGAAGACAAAGAAGAGGAAGACGCGAGATGCCCTCCTCGTTCAGAGCTGGAGAGCCTCTGCGATAAAGAAGTGATAGAAGAAGACAAAGAAGAGAAAGACGTGAGATGCCCTCCTCGTTCAGAGCTGGAGAGCCTCTGCGATAAAGAAGTGATAGAAGAAGACAAAGAAGAGGAAGACGTGAGATGCCCTCCTCGTTCAGAGCTGGAGAGCCTCTGCGACAAAGAAGTGATAGAAGAAGACAAAGAAGAGGAAGACGTGAGATTTCCTCCTCGTTCAGAGCTGATATCCACTCATCGTTCAGAGCTGGAGAGCCTCTGCGAAAAAGAAGTGAAAGAAGAAAAAGAAGAGGAAGACGTGAGATTTCCTCCTCGTTCAGAGCTGATATCTACTCCTCGTTCAGAGCTGGAGAGCCTCTGCGAAATGATGGATGGTCGCGGTCTGCGGAGGTACATGGTAATGCATCTCTTAGATATAAAAGGACTGCTTGAGCAAGTCCCTAAGGCATTGAGACTCTCCAGCAATCCAGCAAGGCTTGTATTGGAATGTGTCGGCAAGTTTTATACTCAAAAGGGCAAGGCGTTCGTTAAGGGCTCGCAAATGGTCCAGTCAAGGAAGGCTTCTGTATTGGTTTTGCAGTGCTTCTTGTTGATGGGAATCAGCGACGAGATTGAGATAGGGGTGAAGCAAGAGGCGGAGCAGGCAGCTTTAGCATGGAGAAAGAGGTTGATTGCCGAAGCAGGCATACTTAAGGCTGAAGAAATTGATGCCCGGGGTTTGTTGATGCTTGTTGGGTGTTTCGGAATTCCAGGAAGATTTAAAAATGAGGATATCAGGGATTTGATTTGGGTAATTTTCCACGGGCAGGGGAGAATTCGCAAAATTTTATTTTCTGGTAGCCTCAGGAGATCAAATGTCCTCGTGGCAAAGATTCCAGGTCCTTTTTTCATGAATTCAATTTGTCACTAAGCTACGTTTGCATTTCATCACTCGCTACTCTGGTACATGCTTGTTTGGTGACCATTTAACTAGTCTGATTGGACATGATTACCTAGAAGCAACAAATAAATACCTAATGATCTCATTTTCAAAGTTCTTTATTCCACAACATAAATTTCTTACTTTGTATATTTCTTCCTTTTATGTCAGTAGATGGATGTAAAACCTAAAATTAAGATAGGAAAAATGAAATGAAAGAGTGTTACGGAAGTGTCATGTGAGAAAAGGATGTCTAACAAAGTGGAAGACAAGTTCTATAGAAGGGTTGTAAGACCAACAATTTTATATGAGAACGAATGGGCCTTTAAGTACCAACATATCCACAAAAATGAAGAACGTAAAAATGCGGATGTTAAAATGAATATATTAACTCTATAAGATTTGATTAAGTTAGAAATAATCACATCCAACAGATGGTGCAAGTAACGCATAGAGGAGAAAATAAAAGGTCAAAATTGGTGAGTAGATCTCCATGTGCCCGGATGGTAGGTGTAATAATATGATGGCTGAATGTGATAAAATTGGACTTACCAATCATAAACCCCATGGAGGGAAGTTGTCTTAAAGGACCTAAAAACCTACAAAATCAGTGCATATTTGGCTTAGAACATAATAAAATGAGAGGATCCATATGGGTGATACCAACTGATTGAGATTAAGGCTTAGTTTTTGTTGTTGCACTTACAACAGGTGTAGGGATAAATGTATAAATTTGAAAATTCATAGAATTGGAATCCTAATTTGTCGTGGTAGTCAAATTATTTAGTATTGGAATGAAATGAACCTCAATAGCGCGCAATTGACGCAAAGTATTTTCATATAATTGGACCCAAGTACCCAACTAGGTTGAGATTGAGGCATAGTTGATAAAGTTGATTGTTTTATGTAAGTAGTATTTCTTCGATGTACTGAGGTGAGGTTCCCATACATTAGTTAGTGGCAAAAGTATAACATAATGTCTTGGTCGAACTCAGAAAGAAGAGACTCAAAAAAGGACAAACAAGTAAGAAATTCGGTATATATGTATTTTTTGCTTTAATTGTTGATTTGTAAAGTAAAATTGGTTTGCGTGTAAGGATTGCTGACTTTATTCCATGTTTGATCCAACGAGAACAGTAATATAAATTATGGTGGTAATGGGTTAGGGGGCTTCAATTTTTTGATAATTATTAGAAGCCACTAAACCAATTGAGCTAATTGCTACTGCTCTAAATATGAAAGTGAAGAGAAAGCTTGCCAAATTAGGGGAGTTAATGTATTCCTACCCCGGTGGCTTGAAACTTGCTACACCTCTAAAGTACAAGAGCATTTCCTAGCTGGTTCACTATGGTGAAAAGGATGAAGGACCCATTGCTTGCAAAAAATAAAAATTCATATAGGAGTTCTCTCTTTCTTATACAGTTTAGCGAGGGTGGCCAGGAGATAATTATTGAGGATTCACTAACAAGCAGGAGAAGCTCTTGGCTTCTAAGGTGACGAACTTACTCCTTTACACTGATGACCACATCATCATTCCATCAAATCATGACTGAATTTGGTGACCTTCTATCTCGAAGGATGTATTGGATTACTGGTTTCGAAGAGGGTCTAGGCTTTGTGCTTATTTGAGTACTACTTCCCTGGTCCAATTTTTACTGCTTTTCCGTAATGGAGCTGAAACTGATGGTGACGGTGAAATAACTGCTGCTGCTGGCTGTGAAACAGGAACAAACAATGATCTAAAAGCTGGCATGCTGCATGATCTGACAAGTTTTGGAAACATTTCCAGCACAAAAATAAGTGAAGCTGAGGATCAAGTATTATCTAGCTTATCTTGAGAAGATCTGAACAGGAAGTTTGGCTCATGAACTTTTTCATAAACAGAAGACTGATATTTGCACCATTATGCACACTAGCGTACTACCTTAGAACCAAAAGTTGTAATTTAACTCATTGTTGTCTGGATTTCCTACCTTGAACCTTGATGACAAGGTTCTTATTGAGGATGTGAGTATTCTTGTGAAGGAGCAAGTGTACCAAGCTGACTATGATTCCACGACGGATGCCACGGATGAAATGCAAAATAACTTTGTGTGGGACATAGACTGAGCATGTGAAGTTGAGCAAAAGTGTGGGTGAGAAATTAGTTATAAACGTAGCAAAAGGGCTCAGAGCATTTTGGAGGTTGAAGTTGTCAATTGTTTGGCTCTGTTTTCTCATCTCCTTTCATCTATGTTCCTCATCCCCTTCTGGTTACTTATTTCTCTGTTATTTCCAGATTCTCTACTTAGTTGTGATGTGCTAGAAATTGTGTTGTTCCTTTTGTCAGTTGTAATTTAGAGTTCAGTAATCACAATATAAATCAGTGGTTGGTGTTGAGATTTGCATTTTTACACTTTCCAATTTAGGTAAACTGTAAAAGTCATGGACCTCTTTTCAAACCTCATATCTGCTTGGAGGTTACATTCCTTCTTATTTGTTTGTTTTCGTTGTTCGTGATTTCGGAGATGAAGCCTTATTATGTGATTATATCTTTATATGATTCATTTTACAGTTTTTGATACCTTATCTCAAATAATACATTTGACCTTGTCGTAGTTGCTAATTTATCGCTTACTTAACACTATTTTATGTAAATCTATGGCAGATATAATAGAGGGGATGGCGATGCAAAAGATGGAAGTTGACGCTGCTCATATTGCCTATACCTTTGGAATTGAGGACAGAGTTAGCCCTCAGAGATTTTTGACATCATTTTTACTAGAGTCAGAAGAGTCATTGAAGAAAATGGTGGAACAATCACAAGGTTCACTTGCTGCTGTGGTAATTTCTTTCCAGCACTGATAGCCCTCCCTCCCTGATTTCTCTCCTGATCTGCTCAAGTTAACCGTACATTTTGTTATTTTGTACAGGATCAAGCAAAAAGGAAGCACTTGTTTGATCTGAGATCTGTTATCAAATGTTTGGGACATCATGATATTGATCCTTCAGAACTTCTTCCCAGGTGGCAAATCAATGAGAAAATAATGAGCTTGGAGAAAGAAATTACCGTAGGTGAGAACCTTAACAAAAAAGAAATTGCCAGAGGTGCGAAGATGGCACAAAAGAGAAAAATTGATGAAACTGAGTCGTCTAGATGGTTCAGCAACAAAGAACCGAAGCACTCACATGTTTCAAATCCATGGCTACAACAGGAAAGAGTTGATAGTACACCGGGGCAAATAGGGAGTCATACTGGTCAGCTATATGGAAGGCTTGGAAATGCAGCCATGTATGACGGACTGGCCTCCTGCAGCTATACTCATCCTTTGTCCTACTTGTACTGGCCGAGATAGTTTGTCATTACTTTCTACCTTAGTTTCTATTTTTGTTGTATTTCACTAAGGTCTCTTAAGACGTACATAGTCTCAGAAATGTTTGCGTTTCATTAGCTACTGAGAAAACTCTAGCCAATATTCAAGGCTTAGATAATAAGATCTCAAATTTTATTTACTTGTTTATCTCATTCTCCTTAAATACACCAGATACATTTTATGTTTGCTCCCTTCCTCCTTGTTTCTTTATCTCATTTTGCTTTAATCCAAGAGGTCAAAGCTTCAATTCAGTGGTCCTATCAACTGACCCGTAAAATAAACAGAAGGAAAAAAAAGAAGAGATGATGGTGTCTTTGGTATTTAGTTTTCATGAAAGATGTTACATGTGCAGTTGTGGTAAAATAGATTAATTAGAAAACTTATTTGTAGGCCATATTTCGATATTCTGTTAGGCAAAAAGTAACTTATAGCAAATAGTAAATGTGAGAAAGAGATTATAGAAGTGATGTATTAGTACTATTAATTTTGAGAATTAAAATTGACAACAATATGTTTATGTATTCGCCGAAAAATGTAATGCAGAACAATTTTTGGACATATATACAGCCGAATCGTACTGTAATATAGTCCGACCAAGGGCAATATAGTAAACTTACTCTTAGTTTCTCCTCCAGGCTTACAAAAACCTTAAGCAGTGAGAATATAGGGGTTTTTCTTGCTTCGGCTGCAGAAGTGATAGAAAAATGGTGAGGCTAACGGCGGATTTGATTTGGAAAAGTCCTCACTTCTTCAATGCCATTCGCGAACGCGAGTTAGATCTTCGAGGTTTCTTCTTTAAACCCTAGTATTTCTCTTTTAGCTTCGAACTCCAACACATAACTTTTAAAGCGCGCTGTGGTAAAAGCTTAATGTTTAATTTTATAACTTTTTTTTGTGCACAGGAAATAAGATTCCTGTTATTGAGAACTTGGGTGCTACTGAGGTCAGCTTCTTTTGCTTCTTGTTTTACTTAAGATTTATATTTATTGGGAAGAGTTTCAGAAATTGCTTTTTTTGTTTAACAGGATCAATTCGACACAATTGATTTATCTGATAATGAGATTGTTAAACTCGAGAATTTTCCTTATCTTAATCGGCTTGGAACCTTACTAATGAACAACAATAGGATTACGCGTATTAACCCCAACATTGGAGGTGAGATATTAGGCGAATGAAGTGTTTATGTTCCATTCTAAGTGTCATAAATTTGATTTTGTTAGGGTTTTTATTTGATGAGAGATTTGTTTTTGTTTTTTGTGATGTTGCAGAGTTTCTGCCAAAGTTGCACACTTTGATTCTTACCAGCAATAGACTTACAAATCTGGTTGAAATTGATCCGCTTGCGTCTCTACCAAACCTGAAGTTTCTTAGTCTGCTTGACAACAATATCACAAAGAGACCAAATTATCGACTTTATGTCATTCACAAATTGAAGTCCTTGCGTTTGTTGGATTTCAGGAAAGTAAAGCAAAAGGTTAGTTTGCTGGTTCCTTCCGTCTCTTCATTTGAATGATGTAGGAACTCCTAAAATATGTTGATGGTTCAGCTTGTGGTTTTAGGTAAAATTGTCCTGCTGTACTTGTTATTTGGACTTGAAATACGGTGCCATCCTGAATTTCCTCAAACATGCTAGAAAAAGTATAACAATTTATTACGTATAAAAAGAAACAGAGAATGGGTTCCCAATTTTGAAACCATATGCATTTTCTTCTTTTATCCTTGCAAAATGCTCCTTTAATTAAGTGGGGGCTGTTCAGCATGCGGTCTGAACCAGTGTAGTTGCATAAGATAGCGTCAAGTTTGCACACATAGAGAAATGACAGACCTTGTAAATCTGTTTGCTAGAAAATTAAATGGAAATGGAGAAGACAAAGGTTACCCTCCTTGAATAGGCCGAACCCCAAGATAAGGTGCCTAAATGAAAAATACTTTTAGGTTTAGGGTGCTGTCTATTCTTAGTATCTTAATTTTATCCTTTTAAAGAAGTTTTAAGATTATATCTTAAAGCAGAGGACATAGCTGGTATAAATTCTATTACCCGTCGAAAACTTAATAGTATTTGGTTAGAAAAACTCTATTACTTGTCTTGGATTTAACTTGTAGTTGTTTGCTTTATGAGATTGCCAATAAGCATTATTTTATTGAGATATTCTGGGATTAGACACATGAACTCAGACCTTAACATATAATGTTACTACACTCTTTTACTTGTCTATATAAACATACAACTATTATGTATGCTTGCTCATCTCTTTATTCGCTGATGCTCGATGGTTGACTGGTTGTTTCTGGTTTCATGCCAGAATTTCTAGGGTATGTTCGTTAAATCTGTATTAAGTGATGTATGAAATCGAGCTTTTGTACTCCATGCCGTTGAAGCTTGTATTCCATTTGCGTTTATGATTAACCAATCCAAATGTTATATTTTCTCCTTTGGATTGGAGGTGGGTGAGGAAGCACCCAGAATTACTTTAAACAGCTGCATATTGAGCTGTCGGGCTTAATTTTGTTGATATAGGAGCGATTGGAAGCAAGTAATTTATTTGCGTCAGAAGAAGCTGAAGAACAGGCTAAAAAGGAATCTGTGAAGACCTTTGTACCTGGTGAGGTTCCGGCAGCCACCGAGGAAACAAAGGAAGATGAAGCACCTAAACCAGTTGCTCCTACACCTGAGCAAATTATAGCAATTAAGGTACAATATGTCATTTATCACTTACTGTTCCTTAGCAATTCTTCCTCTTTTCGATTGCATTTTAAGGATTAGGATGGTGGAACAGATTGTTTTGACATGTCTATATGTCGAGGGAATTTGTTGTTATGAAATATGGATAGGACCAACCTATTTACTGTCTGTGTAAAAGAGGTCAACTACTTACTATCTGATTTATGTTTTCTGTCTAGCCTTCAGTTGCAAGTGCCAATCATTCCACACACACACACCCCAAAAATAAAAAAATAAAAAAATACAGTACTCCTTTGTACAGCTCTGTGAACAGCACTTTGCCCATATAAAGCTTACAAATCAACTAGTTTCAGCAACACAACCAATCATAAAATGAAATGCTTTTTGAGAACGAACAGTGGTTAACAAAGCAATCTTCACTATATCAGGTCGTAATAGACCAGAACATTAGAAAGAAAACTATATATTGAGTCATAGAAGAACAGTACCTTCTTTGGATTGAGGCTACTTGTTTGAATCTTGTAAGAGAAGTCATCAGACTCTTCCAGTGACTTGTAGGTCAGAGCTCAACTAGTTAGCTCTTTTATTATAATAGGAGCATGTCATGTCCACTGAATTTGTTGTCAACATCAATGGACCGTTGCACAAGAGAGGCTAGAAGGAGTTTATACTTATTGGTCTTGATGCACTAAGCTTTTCTCTTTATTGGTAAAATTTGGTCTAAATATGGGTTTTCATGATTATGGAACCGCACCCAGTAGATTGAAGCATGCCGAATAACTCTCCTCATGGATTTGTGAAGAAGACACCACTCCAAAAGTGAATAGAACAGTCCTTTCCTTCTTGCTAGTTCAATTAATTTATTTCTTTTTGCATGTGCAGGCTGCCATTGTGAATTCCCAAACTCTCGAGGAGGTTGCTAGACTTGAACAGGTGATACATAAAGTTTTGATTTACTAAATTAGTATATTTGTCAACTTTTTCCTTTATGAAGAAGACCTTGCTCATATCCCCTTACTTTTTCTAATATGTTTTGGGAAACTTATGGTGACGTGTAAAATTGTGCAGGCATTGAGGTCTGGCCAGCTTCCTGCAGATCTAAATATTGGTGATTACGATATTGCTGCTAAAAAGGAAGACGCCAAAGAAGACAAGATGGTAACAGATGGCGACGATAAAGCTAACAAGACGGAGGAGGAAAATATACCTGAGCAGAAGACTGACGGTCCTACAGATATGGAGCAGGTGCAAATTATTCTAATATAAAACTTGATGACTGTCTTTCTTTTTTCTTATGTTATACTGCCTCTTGTTTAAGTTTTCTGGGTTATCATCTGGAACTGGTTGGTACTTGCATTAGCTTACAAGAAGAATATCATTTTGGTCAACGTACTGAGTTACTTAACTGTTGCATGCCTAAATTTTGGAACAGTGAGCCAAAGTGGTAAGGTTGCGTACATTTTACCCCTCCGGACCCCACTTGTGGGAAACTACTGGGTTTGTTGTTGTTCTTGAGCCAAAGTTTTGAGAATCACTCATAGCATTACTATACCTTCCCTATTCATTGCGGGTTGGTTATTTGTCAGCACCGGTTTAGCTGTGTTAAATAAATCATCTAGCTTAATGCGTAAATGCATTAGTAGACTTGTCTATTTGTTTATGCCCTTTGACTTTCACAATGTATTCCAGAAAACTGCATTGTACTGTTTAAGTCGCCTAATTTCCTCTGTTTTTTTTTTTTTTTTTTTTTTTACTTTTTTCAGGAGTAGACACCCGGAGTTATCATGTGTGAGGTGGAACATTCCGATGCCAGTACCGTGCCTCTAGTCATGCACGGTTGATCTGCAGATTCATTTTTAAGAGATAGGGATTAAATTGTATTCTGCTGTGTACTAAGACCTTTTCTTGCATTTTGATCTTAAAAGACTGAATAGCTGCCAAGTTTATATCTTTAGCTTGAAAGCATCAAGTGAGAAAGCTGAATTAATGTGTCAAAGTTGTATTACTGTCGGTTGGATGAGAGAGAATGTAGAAAAAACAAAAAACAAAAAACAAAAGGTTTGGTTAGTCGTGTCTTTTCTTTGTTCTCTTCTTTCCCTCTGATAAACTAAATGAAAGTTCGTGATGATTAACCAAGCGCATCTTCCGTAGAAAGAATATCCGACAACCAAACCCGTCTTGGTTGAAGCTTTTCATTATTCACATGATTAACTAATTCTATCTTCATAAAAAATAAGGTGAACTATGGTTAGCTTCTTTCTCTTTTTAGCAGATAAATTGTGGGTTAAATACAACGATCATAAAAGTTACACATTGTTGAAAGAATAATCTGCGGCATGTCTTTACATGTATGAATCAGCTATCTAAAACTATACAAAAATTTACTCTCATACAGGGAGCTGCATCGTGCTGTTATACCTTACAATACAAATGTATCAACCAATGAATACACTGGTTTCACCTGTTTGTGACAACTGGATTTCCGTTCGCATCAGACAAATGGATACTCTGGGTTGACTTGTTAGCGACAACAGGATTTCCAGACTCATCTAAATTAATTATAGCTACATCACCAGGCTTGAGATCCCCAGAAAGTAAAGATTCACTCAGGAGATCTTCAACCATTTGAGTAACAGCCCTCCTAAGAGGGCGTGCACCGTAGTTTCTGTCAAATCCTTGTTGGCATATAAGCTCCATTACTGCTTCTGACACCTCCAAGCTTATTTCCAATGAAACAAGCCTAGCCCTTACCTCCTGCAGCATCAGGTCTAGTATCTGGAGCATCTGAAACGGAAAAAACAAAGCAGTAACTCACAGTATCCGACTGCTTTCTAAAGAGATGTGAGAGAATAAAAGACCACCCCAGTCCATTGAGTTATCAGATCAATGCAACTTTTCAGATCAAACTAGAGGTATATTATACGAACCTGGGGCTTCTCTAGAGGACGGAATACTACTACTTCGTCTAGCCTATTCATCAACTCTGGGCGGAAATATGTCTTGAGCTCTTCCATCACTATTGCTTTCATACCAGCATAGGAGGCTGCTGATTCGTCATCAGCAAGCAAGAAGCCAATAGTATTCTGTCTACCCTTTACTATGGCTGTAGAACCCACATTAGAAGTCATCACTATCAGGGCATTCTTAAATGATACTCTTCTTCCCTGTTGAATCAAGTTTTCATAATTAGCAACGACAATCTTCCAAAACAAGTTTTACACCCCACCTTGTGGAACATTTTAGAACAATAAGCCAGATGTAAAAACGGATCTAACCTGAGAGTCTGTTAGGTGACCATCTTCAAACAACTGAAGGAGAATATTGAATATGTCAGGATGAGCCTTTTCAATCTCATCTAGCAGCACTACAGTGAAAGGCTTTCTTCTGATAGCTTCAGTAAGTGTTCCTCCTTCTCCATAGCCTACATAACCAGGAGGCGATCCAATTAACTTGCTCACAGTATGCCGCTCCATGTATTCACTCATATCCAATCTTAGCATGGCAGATTCCTGTGCAACACAAAAAGATACTTCGCTGAGTACATAGAAATTCACAAAACCAAGCGATCTTTAAAATGAAACAGAACCGAAGATAACAAATATAACTCTAGCAATTTGATGATGAACTTTTAAGAAAAGTAGAAGTATAATTCTTGATGATGAAATTCTTTTTAATGAAATCTTAGCCACAATTTTCATCTAAAAGGTTGAACAGAGAATGTCGTTCAGATGAATTTGATTTGATTCAATCTCTGCACTTAAGTCACAAACCGTCTAGGACCAAGAGATCCAAATTCAGTGTGATGACAAGATTAAAAGCAGTGCTAACTATACGACTAAGATCCAACTTTTAGACGAAGCATACGCATTATCAAAGCTCACTTAGTACTTTTCATTTATTTTGCCAAATTACGTGCCTCCCACCATAGGTGATCAGAGACTTTTTCTGTTCTTTCTTTTGAGGCGGGCTGAGTGGGGTGTAAGATGCAAGGATCTAGTAAATGTAGCGGACTTATCAGATGCATAGACAATGCTTGACTTCATTTCTCATTGAAATGGATGAAGGAATAATCTGATCCTGGCAACAGGAAAAGAGATTTGAAATAAGCCAGTAATAGAGCACTACCTAGTACCTAGTATGTCTGAACTTGAAGTACTTATTAGTGGCCACCAATAATCAGAAGTCGTTCTCCGACAAGATTAATTGGTGGTGTTTCCAACGCTTCATTTGACCATGCCGTAATAGCCATAGAAACCTAGAATGGACACACAGCACAGCCTCCGGTACCCTTTCCTTCTCTCTTTCCGGTTTTTATCATGTGTGTCCACAACCACCTAAAACACAGTCACCATATCTTACTATCATAGTATAATACTTTCTTTACCCGAATCACCACTACCAACAACATAGAAAATTCCCAAGAACATCAGAACCAAAAAAAGTCCTGAGAACACCAGTACTATTACCAGTGCCTAACCATTGTCACTGAAGTGGCTGGATTGCAACTTCTTGAACAAAACTAACTTCAGTGGCAAAACTCGGGGACTGTCTGGTGAAACAATTAAGGCATCTAGAATGAAAAGATGAAGCACATTTCTTATCTTACATAGTTCTTCTCAAATTTAGACAAACTAATAAGAGCAAGATTTTGTTTGTGCAAAATAATGCTGCCAGAAATCTTGGTCAACATGCTCTACATTTAATAACCAAAATTGTGGGGAAGCAATATTTCAATTTAAGAGTACCACAATTGCTTAATCTGGAGATGCGTCTTTGGATGAATAATGCAAAACAGCTCATTTTTATTAATACTTACAGAACCAAAATAAGACGCTGCCAAAGCTTTAGCTAGTTCAGATTTTCCAACTCCAGTAGGACCACAGAAGAGCATTGCCGAAATTGGTCTATTTGGGTCCTTAAGGCCAGTTCTGGATCTCTTAACAGCCCGACAAATGGCTGTAACAGCCTCATCCTGACCAACAACCCTTTTTCTAAGCTGCTCATCAAGACCAACCAGAAGCATTCTTTCATCAACAGTAAGCTGCTTAAGGGGAATGCCTGTCCAGAGTGAAGCAACTGCTGCTATTTCCTCAGGTCCAACTACCGGAGGTCTAGAGTAGAAATCAAAGAATTTAAGTTAATTTACTTATGATTTAAATTTATGACTTCAGACAATCTTTATTCTACGTACTCATCTTCATCAGATGTAGAAGACGATGCTGGCTGTAAATGAAGTTCACTGTCATCATTCAAACAAGATGCATCATCATTTTCTGTCAGCTTGCTTGCCAGGATCTGCTATAGAGGGGGCACAGGTTATTGTATTTAGACAACATAAGGTAGTTCAAAATTTTCAAGACTGCAAAATCTAGAGAGTTTGTATAACATTGAGTACTATTACCACTTCATGCATGGCTTGAACAGCTCTAATCTCCTGCCAATAATCACTAGGTGATTGTGAGAGTACAGATACCTGCTGTTCCTTTCTTCTTTTGTGAGCTTGCATACGAGATTTACTACCAGCCTCATCAATAAGATCAATAGCTTTGTCGGGAAGATACCTATCCGGTATATATCTTGCTGACAGTTGCACAGCAGCATTTATGGCATCCAAACTGTATCTACACTTATGATGTGACTCATATTTCTCACACAATCCCAACAGTATCTGGACAGCATCCGCCTATATAATTTAGGAAACAAGAATATCTGTTAGGACCTTAGATACCCACTTGTGCATACAAATGCATAGAGTATTATTCACCTGACTTGGTTCATTAATCAAGACGGGCTGGAACCTTCGGGCAAAGGCCTTGTCCTTCTCAATGTGCAATCTGAACTCATCCATGGTGGTAGATGCAATACACTGTTACAAGAACAAAATTTAAGCACAGAGTCCATAAAATCCAACATTATGAATGCAACTACATAGAGTAATGCATGGAACCAGAATAGGAAATTACCTGCAGTTCACCCCGCCCAAGTGCTGGCTTTAGCAAATTAGCAATGTCAAGACCAGAACCCTTATTTCCCCGTCCAACTGTGCCAGCACCAACAAGGGTGTGGACCTCATCTATGAATAGAATGATATTGCCTGCAAATTATGTCACCAAGCTAAGCCAATGATCTAAAAATTTGACCAAATTTTACTTCCATTCTATGCTCACCTGACTTTTTTACCTCCTTAATTAATGTAGTCACGCGCCCCTCTAGTTCACCCCTCTCCTTTGCACCTGAAATCAGTAGTCCAATGTCTAAAGACATTACCCGCTTTTTCTGTGTACGTAGCAAATAACCACTAGTTAAGTTGGTGCAGCAGTTAGTGGAACAAGAGTATAGGAGATGCATATTAAATTACAAAATGGTTCAAGGAATCCCCGGAAAAATAAAAAGAATACAAAATATGAATTCATTGAAAAGCCCACCATTAAAAATGCAGGGATATTTCCCTCAGCAATGTTTATCGCCAGCCCTTCGGCTATTGCTGTCTTCCCAACCCCAGCTTGACCAAGCAGAATAGGATTGTTTTTGGTTCGACGGCAGAGAATCTCGATAATTCTCTGAACTTCAGTCTCTCTGCCAATTACTGGGTCTATAAGGCCCTCACTTGCACGGGCAGTAAGATCCACACAAAATTGCTCCAGAGCATTTTTCTCTGCTGGAAATGAAATGCATTTGAGACAGCGTGCCGAACTAAACACTAACAAGAGAGTGAGAGGAACTGGCCATACCATTTGCTTTCTCAGCGGATCTGTCGATAGTTATTTTTCCAGGAAAAGATTTATCGCGCGACCTTTTGAATGAAATTGGCTCTCTACCATCTTTAGCAAGCTCTCCTTGAAGCCTGGAAACTGCCTCAGCTGCCAACCGATTTACATTTACTCCTAACCTGAAATTAGGTCAGTTGACCATGCCATTCTTATATAAATTACTTGTAATAGATGACAGAAAGATAATCATATTGCAAGAGAGCATTTGTTTTTTTATTTTTCTATTTATTGACAAGTATATCAGCATGCTTTGTTTAGAGCACAATATGCGTTCATGCATAGCGCACCATCAGAAAGACAGAAACAGAAATTGCTTATCTACAGGAGGTCAAAATATTAAGCTACGGTTGTCAGGCCTACAACTTGAAAAAGAATATGCACATACATGTACACACAAGAAGACAACCCAAATAAAAATAAAAAGAGGCAGATATCATTCATAAGTTAAGAACAGAATACTAAGGTAAGCAAACAAACAAATATCTCTTGGTATTTTGTATACGCTTGGGAGGCAAAACAACACTAAATGTAATATATGGCAAGCAAGGATAAACGAGTGAAGGATAACTTCTAGCAATAAGTTCATTGCTTCCTAGCAACAGTCGGAGACAACATCTCATTGCTCCTCAATTGTAGAAGCTGTTTTGGACTCAAAATAAGCAACATTAGCTTATCTATTCGTGATCCGAAGATTGTTTCAGCTTTACCAAAAGCCTATTACTTTTGCTCTTAATATACTCATCATCCACTACTAGAGGCAGATGTAGTGCTTTAGTTAAAGGTTCATCTAAACCCAATTAACTTTGGCTCAAACATGTATATATGTTAAAATATGCACCAAATAAATACAAATAATAGATTTCAAACCCAAAATGGACTGCCGAACACATATTCAAATCGTGTATCCGCCTCTAACTACTTGCTTGCTCTACCAAAAAAACCAGCAGTTCCTATACTGAAAACAAAACTACTTGCCAAAAAATGAAAAAAAATAATAGCTTTCTTGACTGACTATCTGTAATACCTCTTGAGCACACGAGTAGCGTTACCATCATCAACGGTGAACAAACCAAAAGCAATATGCTCAGGAGCAATAAAATTATGTCCCATGGTCCTTGAATACTCAACCGCCGCCTCAAATACGCGCTTTGTACTTGAAGAAAACGCTACATCAGTAGCCGACGTAGCAGAACCGGAGTCCTGAGAAGCCAGTTTCGCTTTATCATCCTCCACGTCATCATGCCATATGCTCCGAACAGCTTCGCGGGCTTTATCAATAGTTATCCGAGAACCAAGGAATCCACCAGGGCTACGATCCTCTGCGATCAGACCCAGCAAAAGATGCTGTGTATACACCATATCTTTGCCCAAAGCCTTTGCTTCTTTCTGTGAAAACATCACAGCTTTGATCGATCTCTCAGTAAATCTCTCGAACACTCCAGAGACAATATACAAAGAGCGCTTGATTTTACGAGGAATTGAATTACAGGGTCGATGAGAAAGGGAAATTCCAAAAAGGGACGAAGTAGAACTGCTAGTAGCGGTGGTGGCGGTAGTAGTAGTAGTAGTAGTAATATGAGAGGAGGAAGAAGGGCAATATGGGAAAAGCGAAAACACGGTTTGACATCTCTTGTGAGGGTAAGCAGAAACATAGCGACGAAGCTGAGAATTGAAGCTGATTGTTGAGTTCACAGAAAGTGGAGACGAGCACGTTAATTCCATTCAAAAATTCTTCAGCAAAAATATATACAATTAATTTCAACAAAAATAGGAGATGATGAAGAAGAAGAAGAAGATGATGAAAGGAAAAGTCAAAAGGGGAGGGTGAAGTACTTTTAAGGATTTAGAAAGAGTACATTTATATAAAGTTCTGAGATTGAAAGATTCTTTCTGGAATTGGAGAAGACTACACGTTAAAGGCACGTTTTGGTAAAAATGGGGGGAGAAAATGTGTTAGATATGTTAAATTTCTGTTCAAAAGAGTCTGTACCCAGAAAAAATGTGACTTTTCCATGAAAATGCCGAAACCTGTCATTTTATGCCAAAAAGAAAAGGAGTACAAGTTGTGCTTTCCTGTTTAGAGATTATCCTTTTTGTCTTAATTATGCAACAAAAAAATAGATATTATTATAAAATAAAAACTGTAAAGTAAAGACAAGTAAAGAAACTGATATATTATTCAAACTTCAAAATTATGTACATAATCAATTGAAACTCCTCTATTTATAGAAGAAAGGAAGCAATTGCGAATCTTTTCATGAAGCAACTGCAAGGCTTTTCTTTAGCTGCTTGTAAGTTGTCTGCATGAGCTGCTTGCAACCTGCATGTTCAATAAGAAGCTGCTACAAATCATTTCATTGAGCTGCTTGCAACCTGCCTACATCAGTTGCTTGTAGATAAACTTCAACAGAGTATTAAATGGATAATCTTCTTCAGGAAGATTATCTATAGCGGAGTAATAAATGGACATCCACAATATAATTATTTTCATAACACTCCCCCTTGGATGTTCATTAAAAAGTATTGTGCCTCGTTAAAACCTTACTAGGAAAAACCATGTGGGAAAAAATCTTAGTAAGGAAAAAAGAGTACATCCCGTATTTTACTCCCCTGATGAAAACTTTGTTTCAAATATTTGAGTCTCTGCATTCCAATCTTGTATACCATCTTCTCAAAAGTTGAAGTTGGCAAAGATTTAGTGAATAAATCTGTCGGATTGATACTTGAACGGATTTGTTGCACATCAATGTCACCATTTTTCTGAAGATCGTGTGTGTAGAATAATTTTGGTGAAATGTGCTTCGTTATATCTCCTTTTATAAATCTTCCCTTCAATTAAGCTATGCATGCAACATTTGTTTTCGTATAAAATTGTGGATCTTTTATCACACTCCAAACCACATTTTTCTTGAATAAAATGAATCACTGATCTCAACCATACGCATTCCTTACTTGCTTCATGAATAACTATTATCTCAGCATGATTTGAAAAGGTAGCAACAATTGACTGCTTTGTGGAGCGCCATGATATGACAGTACCTCCACATGTAAACACGTACCCGGTTTGAGATCGAGTTTTATGTGGATCAGATAAATAACCTGCATCTGCATAACCAACAAGATCTGCACTACCTTTGTTAGCATAAAACAAACCTATATCAAGAGTTCCCTTTAAATATCGCAAAATATGCTTAATCTCATTCTAATGTCTCTGAGTAGGAGAAAAGTTATATCTTGCTAGTAAATTAACAGAAAATGCTATGTCAGGCCTTGTAGCATTAGCAAGATACATAAGTGCACCAATTGCACTGAGATAGGGTGTTTCAGGACCCAGGAGTTCCTCATCCTCTTCTGGAGGTCGGAACGGGTCCTTATTCACTTCAAGTGATCGAACAACCATTGGTGTACTCAATGGGTGCGCTTTGTCCATGTAAAAGCGTTTTAAGACCCTTTCTGTATAGGCAGATTGATGCATAAAGATCTCGTTTGCTAAATGTTCAATTTGCAGTCCAAGACAAAGTTTTGTCTTTCCAAGATTTTTTATCTCAAATTCTTTCTTAAGATATTCAGTTGCCTTTTGGAGCTCTTATGGAGTTCCAACAAGATTTATGTCATCAACATAAACAGGAAGTATAACAAATTCTGATGTCATTTTCTTTATAAAAATATATGGACAAATAACATCATTTATGTAACCTTCATTTCCCGAGATTTTGAATATGCTTTATGCATTTTAAATCCTTCAGGGATTTTTATGTAAAACTCATTATCAAGTGACCCGTATAGATAAGATGTAACCACATCCATTATATGTATTTCAAGCCTTTCACGTAAGGCTAAACTGATGAGATATCGAAATGTTATGGCATCCATAAGGGGTGAATATGTTTCTTCATAATCGACTCCAGGTCGTTGTGAGAATCCTTATGCGACAAGGCGAGCCTTGTATCTTTCAACTTCATTTTGCTCATTCCTTTTTCGCACAAAAATCCATTTATGACCAACTGGTTTTATACTAGCAGGTGTTTGGACTACTGGTCCAAAGACCTCTCTTTTAGAAAGTGCGTTCAATTCTGATTGAATTGCCCCTTGTCATTTTGGTCAATCAAATCTTTATTGACATTCTTCGACAGATCGGGGTTCACAATCCTCACTATATTGCATAATGTTAAGTGCAACATTATAAGCAAAAATATTATCCACCACTATTTCAGATCGATTTAAATTAATCCCATCACCAGTAGAACTTATTAAAAGTTCCTCGCTCACTTGAGTCTCGGGTTCAGTGAGTTCTTTAGGAATCTCAGAACTAATCAGATCATTTGTCTCTTCAGGAGATCCCTTTATAGTATCATTTTGATCATTTGTCGATTTTCTTTTTCGAGGATTTCGATCCTTAGAACCCAAAGGCTTACCATGCTTCAGGCGTGCTTTAGGTTCACTAGTTCTTATGCTAGTAGATGGTCCTGCTGGGACATCAATTCGTATAGGCACATTCTCTGCAGGGATATGTGACTTAGTTATCCTTTTCAAATCAGTAAATACGTCTGGCATTTGATTTGCTATATTTTGCAAATGGATGATCTTCTGGACCTCCTGATTACATATAGGGGTACGTGGATCAAAATGATATAATGATGAAACTTTTCACACAATTTCTCTTTTGATTTCCTTTTTCTCCCCCCCTATCATCAAACCGACAATCTGCAAATCGAGTAGTATATAAATCTCATGCCAATGGTTCAAGATAGCGAATAACAGAGGGTGATTCAAACCCTACATATATTCCTAACCTTCTCTGCGGGCCTATCTTACTGCGCTATAGTGGTGCTACTGGCACATATACAACACATTCAAAAATTCACAGATGGACAATATTTGGTTCATGACCAAAAACTAATTGTGACAGAGAATATTTATTATAATGTATCAGTTTGAGATGGATAAGTGATGTTGCATGCAAGATAGCATGGCCCCAAAATAGTAGTGGGCAATTTTATTTTCATAAGTAGTGGTCTTGCTATCAATTGCAGGCATTTAATAAATGACTCTGCAAGACCATTTTGAGTATGAACATAAGCTACACGATGTTCAACTTTTATCCCAACTGATAGACAATAATCATCAAAAGCTTGAGATGAGAATTCTCCAGCATTATCAAGGCGAATAGCCTTTATAGGATAATATGAGAATTGCGCCCTTAATCGAATTATTTGGGCTAATAGCTTTGCAAACGCCAGGTTGCGAGATGATAGTAGGCACACATGAGACCATCTTGAAGATACATCTATTAGGACCATAAAATATCTAAACAACCCACTTGGTGGGTGAATATGTCCACATATATCCCCATGTATACGTTCTAAAAAGGCAGGGGATTCAATGCCAACCTTCATTGGTGATGGTCTAGTGATCATTTTGCCTTGATAACAAATATCACAAGAAAATTCATCATTTGTAAGAATCGTCAGGTTCTTCTCACTCGAATTTTCAGTAATTCGCCTCATCATTATTGATCCAGGATGGCCCAAACGTCCACGCCAAAGCACAAAAGTATTTGAATCAATAAACTTCCGGTTTACGATAGAGTGTGCTTCAACTGTACTAATCTTTGAATAGTATAAGCCAGAAGATAAAGTTGGTAATTTTTCTACAATGCACTTCTGGCCAGAAACATTCTTTGTAATACAAAGATATTCCATATTCATTTTATCTATCGTCTCAACATGATACCCATTTCGGTGGATATCCATAAAACTCAATAAGTTTCTTCGGGACTTGGAGGAGAATAATGCATTGTCTATAATAAGTTTTGTTCCCTTAGACATAAATACAATAGCTCTTCCGGAGCATTCAATCAAACTTATATTACCAGAAATTGTAGACATATTTGCTTTTTCCTTATGCAAATAAAAAAAGTATTTCTGATCTTTGAATATGGCATGAGTTGTTCCACTGTCAATTACACAAATATCTTCATGATTGGTCTTTGATCCAAACATAATTTGAGGATTATCCATATTCTTCAAAATGACATAAACAAAATAAATATGATAGTAAACCTTATTATCAAAGCATAATTTTTATTTATGTACAACTATTACATAACCATACTATATACTACAAACAATAAAAATTAAAATATTTACATCTCTACAGATTCAATACCGATCACATGACTTGTTTCTCCTTCTGGGAGTGCAAAGTAATCAGCTACATCCAAATGCATGAAGTCTAAATTATCTTGAGAAATAAAATTTGCTTCAGCATTTTTCTCTGTCTTCTTCAGGGAGGCTTGATACAGCTCAACCAGGTGCTTTGGCGTACGACATGTACGTGACTAGTACCCTTTTCCTCCACATCTATAGCATGCATTTTCTGGCTTTACTACTTGCACCGCTTCATGCTTTTGTTCCTTCCTTTTCCACTGCTGGTGGTGAGAAAGGTTCTTTGGTGCATTATTATTACCATGATTAGAGTTTCTTCCCCGACCACAGCCATGACCACGATTGGGGCCACGTCCTCTTCCACGCTTAGCTTGGTGGAAATTCGTCTCATTCACTTCAGGGAATGGACAAGAACCAGTAGGTCGGCTTTCATGGTTTTACATTAATAGCCCATTATGTTTCTCGGCTACAAGAAGATGTGAGATAAGTTCAGAATACTTTTTGAATTCCATTTCTCGATATTGCTGTTGCAGGAGCATATTCGAGGCATGAAAAGTGGTAAAAGGTTTCTCCAACATATCATGATCAGTAATATTATCACCACATAGTTTCAATTGGAAAATAATTCCGAACATAGCAGAATTATACTCACTGATAGATTTAAAATCTTATAGCCTTAGATGAGTCCAATCATAACATGCATGGGGAAGAACGACCATCTTCAGGTGGTCATATCTATCTTTCAAATTATCCCATAGTATGACTGGATCTTTAACTGTAAGATATTTCATTTTCAGGCCTTCATCAAGGTGATGGCGTAGGAATATCATTGCTTTGGCACAGTCTTGGTTTGATGCCTGATTTTTGTCATTGATGGTGTCTGCCAGACCCATCGCATCAAGATGAATTCCGGCATCAAGCACCCAAGACATGTAGCTTTTGCCCGATATATCCAGGGCTACAAATTCAAGTTTAGAAAGGTTTGACATTATTTAGAAAAAGAAAGTTCGTACCTGTGATACTTTCAAAGTATTTGCTCGAGATGGCAGAGTCTCGTGCTGATAACGTATTATAAAATAAAAACTGTAAAGTAAAGTCAAGTATAGAGAGAAACTGATATATTATTCAAACTTCAAACTTATGTACATAATGAACTAAAAACTCCTCTATTTATAGAAGAAAGGAAGTAGTTGCGAGGCTTTTCATGAAGCAGTTGCAAGGCTTTTCTTTAGCTGCTTGTAAGCTGTCTGCATGAGCTGCTTCCAACCTGCCTGTTTAATAAGAAGCTGCTACAAATTATTTCATTGAGCTGCTTGCAACCTGCCTGCATCAGCTGCTTGTAGACAAACTTCAATAGAGTACTAAATGGATAATCTTCTTCAGGAAGATTATCTATAGCGGAGTAATAAATGAACATCCACAATATAATTATTTTCATAGCAGATATTGTTTTTCTAATAATTTACACTACACTATTCAAAATCTACAAAATTTAAAACTTCTTTCCTAAGTAAATTTTAGACTTTGATATAGTATTATTTTTGTCTATTAAGTTTACTTTTTAATTATATTTTGATAACTGTGGCAATTGGACAAACTTGCGCATATACAATCCAGCGCATTTGCTTTCTCCTGTCTAGTATGAATATATCTGATTGTCAAGACTTATAGCCTGTTTGGTCAAGTTTCTCCGAGATCAATTTTTTTATTTTGTAAAATATTTTTTTTCTAAAATCAAAGTATTTGATCAAGATTTTAAAAGAAAAATATATATATATATATATATTTTGAGTAGAAGCCGAAGCAGAAAAAATTAGCTTATTCTTATAAATATTTTTTTGAAAAATATTTTTGAGAAAAAATACGCTTAAAAGTAATTTTTAAAGCTTAGTCAAATACCAATTGTTGCTCAGAAGTGATTTTCAAATTAATTAATCAAATACAAATTGTTTCTTATCAAAAATATTTTTAAAAAAATTCACTTTTCAAAATAAGCTAATTTTAGGAGTACTAAAAGAATTGCACCATAGTTTTTCATAATTTTCATTTCTGTTTCATGGATCATTAGATCACACTTTTACCACTAGATGACACATTTTACTTTTCAACTACTATTGTTTTAATTTTTTTCCTACTACAATTATTATAAAGCATGTTTACAATATTCTAAATTTGATGCCTAATCAAATATGACGAAGTAATAGTTAAATGTAATTATTCGTCTGGGCCCACGGAAGGAGAGGAGGGGGGAGGGGGCAGTGATGGAAATAATAGAATGCAGAGGGAGCACGCAATTCCTTGGACGGAAGACAGGAGAAAAGAAGCTTACGGAAAGGATGGATTCATTACTACTTAGAGGTCCCTTACCTATGAAGTATGAATTAACGAATTCCCATTTTCCAGAGTGGCTTTGGCTTGTGGACAAGACACGTCATTCGCCACACGCCGCCTCTTTTGTAATATCTTGAAGATAGTAATGATCAATTTAATTTGGGCACACTTATTAAAAAAATATTAAATTTTAGACAAAAATAGTTAGTATAACTAAATTATTCTTAATTAAATGTTGTAGCATATTTAATGTGATGAGTAAAAATTTTTTAGGAATACGTACATAAGATTAATTTTGAAAAAATAAATTAAATTTTTTCTTAATTATATAAATAAACACTTATTTTGGATCAAATAAAAAAATAAATTAATTACTTATTGTGGACCGGAGAAGTAGCGTTATATTCTTCAATTTTTAAGTGCTTCTAGCAAATTTAGTTTTCCAATATTACTTGTTTTTTTCACCTTTACATTCTCTTGCAACACCCAAGTGATTTGGCAAAACTCTTGTACTCTCGTTTTCATTCTTTTTTCTCTTTCTCAGCACTAAGTCATAATTTTTTTTATTTTTTTTTGATAAGTAACATACAAATTAGACATTTTGCATTATAATAATTCAAGAAATAACAGAGAAGCAGCAAGTAAAAAAAGATTTTAGTGTCAAATCCTCTTTCTCAAACTTCATCTCTCTTTCCATCCTGTCATCCCATTATTGGTCTCCTCCGAGCCAAAGGGAAAACAGATTGCTTTCTTTTGATTCGACGAATTCAGACAAAAACGCCTGCAGGATGCTTACGGTGATGTTTTTCGTTCGTTCGAGAAGTATTGGCTTAATTGTTAAAGTTACTGTCATGTAATCAGAAGTCGGGCGGTTCAAAATCGAACCGAACCGATGACTAGTATTATCGGGATAATGGATGGTGAACGGATTGATATTTTATAATTAACGGCTTAACGATTTGGGAGCAGATTATTCAATTTTCTTATCGGATAAACCGTTAACCCGTTAAGAATTTTTATATTTACACTTTTCTATGGATCTTAAAGTAGCAAGAACTCGTAAGACTCGATGTCCATTCCAATTTATAACTTTTCCACCATTATTTTCAATTCTATCCAACTCATCAGGTCTCTCAGGATGCGTACATTAAGTCCGTCAACAAAACCACCCATAAAAAAGAATCCATTTCAATATTATACCAAAAAATTTCTATTTGGTTTAGCCGATAAACCGTCCGATAATCGTTAATTCGATACCAATCCGCCTGTTATCTTATTGGATGGCTAGCGGATTACTATATTTATAATCCGATAACCGATAAGCCGAACCGTTAAGCATAATTATCCGCCCGATAAGCACCCCTAATCAGAAGATCGCCAGTTCGAACCATAAAAATAACATCTTGCAGAAATACAAGGTAAGACTGCATACAATATGCCTTTTTAGTCCGGTTCTTTCCCATACCCCACACATAAAGGAAACTTCTGCATAAGGTACTTTTTGTACCGCTCTAAAGTTTTTGTTGAGGTTTTAATTTTTAAGATGAAATAGTCTTAAAATGAGGGTGAATGGGAAATGGAGGGAAAATGAAATTTTTGAGTAAAATTTTAAGTTTTCCCCTCTTGACAATGAGACATTGTCCCATATTGGAAGAGGAAGAGATTTTTGGTGGGTATATATATAATTGCTCTTCTTGTAGCTCTTAAAGAGTTAAGAAGAAAGCAAGCCTCGCGCCGTCGTCGTCGTCGCTCGTTCGGATTCGGATTCGGATTCGGATTTGGTCAAATGATTGATTGATTAATTTTTTGGACCAAATTTATTTGTTAATAGTAAATATTAACGTAAGATTATCCGCATTTGTAACGGATATTTTCCAATTCGTGTATTGACCATTTGGCAGCAGCCTAATGCTCTTCCCACCATGAATGTGCTTGCTTCACAAACATGAATGTGCTTGCTCCACCATGGAGGGTGGACGTTTGGTCTTCTTCAACACTGGCTGCTATATATATGTGCAGCAGATGTTGAAGAAAGACACACAACACACAATTCGCTCAACAAATTGGCTATACATTGCACTCCTTTCTTTCAGCATTTCCATACGATTTTCTGAGTTTATACTCCTTCGTTCTGCATTGTTTTTAACTTCAAACAAAGCAACTGTAAGTGTGATTTGCTACCGAACTTTGTGTTCGCTGAAACACTGGGGTTTGAAGTACCGCTACACCAGTGTGTTATTCGTTCTATCCTGGGAGGAAATAATCCATTACCTTGGGTACTAGGAGGGGATTAAATTCCTTAAGGAAACACTGTGAATTCAGTGGGCTCGAATTTATTATTGTTTCATTACGTTAATTTATATTTTGCAGAATTATTATTTACAAATACAGCAATATTGACGGGAATAACAGTTTTTACTTTATATTTTAAGACCATAAACTTTTCCATCTATTAATTGCATTTACTGTCGACTTGCCGAAATTCCTTTACGTCTTAGACCATTCCCTCACTTGCCACAAGGATCTCCTTTTCCTATTCATATTTTTGGTCAATAAGGAAAGCAACCAAAATCGGAGTTTGTTTCTTATACTATATCACTGGTGCTGAAAGTCAACTGTAGCGAACCAGTTCAAGAAGCTAAAAACACTAGTCCTATAAAATATCTCCATGTTTTTAATGTTACTGAAAATTGACGAGTTCTGGAGGATCAAACCTAACGAAGCAATGCGCCATATTTTATTTGACAACCCAAAGTCAATGGTAGAACATTCAAAAGAAAGAAGCTGATGTCTCATCTTCCACGAGATTCTTATTTCTTGTTCATAAATGACTTGTACATTGTCCTTATCTTTACCTTTACAATTACAATCATACATACATTCTCACCAAATCACCGAAACTATATTTCTATAAAACTAAAGAATGTTCCCTTTCGACTATAATCATAATACATTTTAAATCCACACCAGTGCCGGGGCCCTAAATTAATGAGGCATCAACTCAGAATCATTTGCACCAAATTCAGAAAGGCCGTCCCAGTATATCTACTCCTACATTACTCTACTTGAATGTGTTTTCCTATTAGATTCTAACAGTTCTCCGAGGAATCAACTTGATTCCATAGTTTCTCAGCATAAGCCTTCTCATCTTCTCTCTCCTTAACAACATAGTAGTCAGTAGCCTCAATTACTTCCTCCACAGGTATTTCTTCCTGTATCCACTCGTCCGCCTCTTTTGCTGCTTCATTTACCTCTCTCCCCCACTCAGTTTGCTCAAATAAGGCCTCCCTCATCTCCTGACCGGTTGCAGGTTTGTCTGCTGGTCTGTATTTTGGTGCAGGCACAACGAAGGGTAAAACAATATCATCTAAGTTTGTCTGCTGGTTTATTTTGCAATGAGCATCTGGAGGGGGAGAAATGAATAAGATACCTAGTTCATAGTTGCAGGCATGAAGTCTCGAACCTAAACTAGAATAATTTGTATTTCCATTAATTTTCTTGTCATGTAAACCAGAAACCGGACACCCCCATGCAGCTTCACTGAAGTTGTGTGATCCACAATAAACCCATCCGAAGGGGGACGCATCTTTCTTCAACTGAAATCTTCTTCGAGCAACCTGCTCACCTCATACAATATTTTTTTTTTTTTGTCATTAGGACTTCTAAGTGAAATACTGAACATGAATAAGAACTCATTATCTAAGTAGTGACTAACGCTGTTCAACCAGAGAAATGAAGGGAGAGAGAGAGAGAGAGAGCAATCAAATGTATGACTCTCTGACAGATAATGATGATTAATGTGAAAGAAAAGCACTCAAAATTATTTTGCTCAAATCTAAAGTAATTAGTGTCCACTGCTGTATAAACCAAAAAACATGGAAAACTAACAAGTCTTCTGATGAAGGACATGTCCATTTGTACCGGAAAAAAACAATGCGGGTTAACAGAGTAGACAAGATAAGATCAGCATAAACATCACGTAGAAAATCGGTGATGGCACATGAACCTCCATAAGGCAATAAAATCATTAAAGGAGAGTTATGAATGCAATTAGCGTCGGGGTTTTCCAAGAAAGTCGCACGAGAGACAAGCAAATAAAAATGACCTCCAAAAGCAATTTAAAAGTTGGGCATGAAACAAATTAACTCAGTTCTATATCTCAAAGGAATTTATCTGCAAAGCAACAGCATCATATAGTGAAGCAGCAAATTGGATCATTTGTATAGAACTGGCCCAAAACCTGAACAAGTCTCGAACAGAAGCAAACACTATCTGTACTCAACTCATCACATAGCATGTTAAAGCAGACACCGAGTTTTGATAAGAACCCTTATCATAGGACTTAACAAAATTAAATGTCAGACCGTGTAGTAGAACACTTATGCAACTATGTTCTGACAGCTTTTACCTTGACATGCATGGGATAACCAATTCTGTAGCCAGGAAAAGGAACCGCATCATGTAGAATGCCCATAGTTTTCAACCGATACCAAGTTTTCTGAGAAACAAAATATTGGGTAAAACTTTTTAGTTAAATTGCAGTAAATGATTGCTCAATAACTTGATAAGAAAGAGGGAATCCATTCTTCCAGTCGTCAAACACAGTCAGTTTTAAAATAAAAAAAAATAAAGAACTCAAGGACAAATATTTTTCAAGAATTAAGGGAGAGATCAAATTAATCTACCTGTGAAAAGCACAATATACGCCTGGATGCCAAAATTCCACTGCTCGCATTTTTCACTCTTTCAATGGTAGGAAAAATAATTCTAATGGAAGGGTTCCTCAGCTCTTGGCTCACACTCCAGCAGCCCCACTGCCAGAAAAAGAAAGGGCAAAACTTGAACCTAGCAATAATATATTACTCAGCTAAATCATAAAATTTAGTGGTGGCTACTCACATCTGGATCAGATTCCTCTGATTCAGAGAGCCTCAATGACCGCTTCCCACCTGCTGCTGAAAATGCAGCTAAAAATTTTGCATTGATGGACCCAATTGAGGATGCACCTTAACAGAACGGCAACAATAATCATATATGATAATTCTCAATATATTTTGAAGGGCAGTATGATAATCATCAAGTAGTCATAGAACACTCACTAAATACAAAATCAGTTTCTAAATGTTCCGGCCATTTGAACTGGCCCAAAACCTGAACAAGGTGCAATGGAAGGAAAAAAGTCAGGATTCCAGTTACTGTTATAAATAAAAATGTTATTTATCAGAAAAATGAAGTCTGTCGAACTTTACGCTCTGGCTGGTTGTTCCAACTCACACATAACATACATTTTGAATCACTACTATGACTCTTTTGCATGCTTCTTGGTAGTGCTCCAGTAACCAAGAAACTACTGCTCTTTTTTCCTTAATAACGGTGGTGTCCGGATCACTTGCGCGCACCTCGACTCCACTGGGTACCTGCTACCTCCCACCAACATAGGTACCACGTAACTCTATCAACCAAGGCGAGAAATCACCTTAGCATCAATCTCACTCAGGAACCACAAGATAGTTCGAAAGAAAATTGAAAAAATTGTGAAAGTGATGGACAATGCATTAAGAATAAAATTGGCTTTCTCGAAAAATTGGTGAAAGTGATGGATAATGCATTAAGAATAAAATTGGCTATTTCGTGTCTAAGCCCCATAAGCTCTTAGACTCTGCTATCCAAGGTAAACCATCACTTGAATCACTCCATGGTCCAAACAGAACAAGATGGTGTACACAGAAAATATTCTGTTTAGTGAAGTTAATCATAGTTGTTTTATACTTTTAACTTTGATTGAGGTCTACACAATTGCTACACTCAAATACAACTGAGAATAAGGGCCTGTATTACTGTGGATATCTCAAGTCTTCTATCTGCTTTTAGGCTGACAACATGAGAGGGGTACAAAGCATGGCTCTTAAAGGTAAGAATTTGCCACAACTGAAACGCAATGCCCATAAGCCCACAGCTGAGAATTCTATGGTCTGACACCAAAAACTGGTGACTAGTAGTCCACAGGCCCAAGACATAGTCATTATTCTTAATTGCACCAATGTGAAAATCAGTTTAGGTTTGAAAAATATGTCCAACTGTTTCAGAAAAATTACCTCTTGAAGCCGCCAGATTCCCCAACACCTCTGAAGCGATGCAATGAGTGTGCAAATTGCAGAAATATGTTCACCTCTAATAATTTCTGAAATGGCTGAAAAGGATGGACCCTGCAAGGTTATGATCTCAATATGACTACTAGACACAAGACAAATATGTTCAACAGCATTGTCACAGATGAACCCTACTAGTGGTAGGCATACCTGTGATACATGCAGTACTAACTGTACCTTGCTGCAGCTTCCCTCTAAAGCAGCACTAAGAACTTCACTTGGGAAAATATAAGCAGAAAACATGAAAAGACCACTGTCCGAGAGTGGAGCAACCCACTTCGCAAAATTCTTTGGAAGAAACCCAAGTTGAACACATTCTAGCACACAATAAAGCAAAAGAATTGGTTCAAAATGAATAAAAAGAAGAATAATTTTGGCAACAGAAGATAGCAAATGAATATTCATGCATACTTATTTTAGTATATGAGTTAATAGTCTGCCACTCTTACAAAGTGGACAAAAAGTAAGATGCTAACGAGAACAAGACTGAGCTCCTTTTCATTGGGATGAAGTAAAATACAAAATTCAGCTCTTATTCCTGTTATCATAATGTTGAGTGATTACGAGTTCATCTTCCAAGCTGCTATGACCATTCGTATGTCACAGCCACCACCACTGACATTTATAGTAAACTCTCCTCTAATTAAGGAGTCCGAAAATGCATCAAATCAAACTGACCCTAGTAATGAGACTTATCATTACATTTCAATACAGATATTATAGATTATAGTTTAAATAGCCAATCTTCCTATTCAAATATGTATATTTGAAGGGGAAAGTAATTTACCCCCTAAAGAGAGATTGTCAGGATTAGGTACGAGAATGCTAACAGCATTTGCATCGGCTTGTATATTTGGGTCTCTCTTTAGAATAACCTCTGATATTCCATATACATTTTCACCGCATTTCCGAAGGTAAGTTGCAAGTTTCTTCAGCCGTGCTCCATTAAGATCCACTGAAGTACGGAAGAGATGACTTAGACCAGCCACTGATGCTTCAACAGAACCGACTGACTTAAAGTGACATAACTCTGGCACACAATCACCCTACAGCAGTAGTAGTAGTGCACTTCAAACTTCAACATTACCAACCACACCCCAAGAAAATGCCTCCAGGCTGTCCCTTATTAATAGAAGTGAAAAAAGAGAGAAAACAATGAAAGAATACACAACTATTTGACCATATATAAGAGGGTATTCACAAAGCTGCACAGCTCATCAGATATGAAAACCCACAAGAACAGACCTTAAGCCTCCTATTATTAGAATTTTAAGGGTGGATTCACTCATACAACTGGAAGATACATCTTCTTAACATAAAATCAGAATGTAATGGGTGGGATTATTTAGATAATCTTCAAATAAATACCTTTTTCACCCTCAATCAACAGGTAGCTGTTCCAAATTTAAGATAATAGAACAAGTAAAGTCTTAACACAATTGTCGGGAATATATAGCTTAGAAACTCAGAGAACTCTACAAATATCTGTTCATTCCCCAAGGCAGATGAGAAAACTACTCCTCTTTCTACAGTTTTTTTGTAACAACTCTTTATTTGAGATACTTTATATTTCTCAAATCTCGGCCTTAAGATGTACTTTCAACTTGTTCTTTCACCAGAATTCCTACAAAAGCTAGAACCGAATAGTCACAGAACCATGTCTTGGTGAATGTGGCAGCACAAACCTTTACATCGTTTTGGGGGAAAAAAGTAAAGATATTTTGTTGCCATTCAAGCAAAAGCATCAGTAATTAAATTTCTTAATTTCATTTCCATATTGATGTGCATAGATATGTAAGTGCATCTTTTTCCCTTGCACTTCCACTTGCAATATTTTCTCTTACTGGTACTGTTTGATAACACCACAAAGTGTAGTCTAAATTAGGTGCAAGCTGACAGATCACTGTACTTAGGCTTTTATCTTTTCTTTTATACAACAAACAAACAGGTAATTCCTTTAGAATCCAATGCAACACTAGGAAAATATCCTCAGTTTGACTGAAAATAACCGTTCGAATATGCAACTGTATCAGGCATGACACCATGAATTCACAAGGACAGAGGTTACTGACCCCTAAGAAATGTTTTGGTTTTGATATAAAAGGAATGCGACTTGAGTGGATTCCAGGTACAGAAGCGACCAGATAGCCATCACTTTCTTTAAAATCATAGTTTGTCAGCTCCAGGATCCAATGGGCCTGACTAGGTACATCAGCTAACAAGGAGGCCATAAATCCAGCTAGCTGAGCAGCAAAATCAGATACCAAATGTCCATTTTCCTCTCCAGATATTGCTGTGAAAAGTGAGAAGTAGTCTGGTACATCCAGGCGAGGAAAATCCTGCCACCATATTGTATTCGTCACTCTGCACCACTGCAGCATTTGAGGAGCAGAAAACATTAATACATCTGGACAGAAACAGTTCTTAGTACTAACAGATAGATGATTAACAAATTCATATAAAATATTGGGTCCTTCTAACCTACTACTATAAACCTCATAAGGGATGGAACATGAGAAAGCCTGATTACTCCTCTTCAAAGTTGAGGACCATGTCTAATCTACTTTTTTCTTGTTCACAAGAATATATCATGGACTCTTAACTTCTACTTGCAGCAGAACACGACGTTGCAGGTGTCAAAAAAATTCTATATGCTCTACCAGGCAAAAATTGAGCATCCAACCTTACTACGAGCACCACAATCTTGTCCTCTTTTCCCTTTCTCAAACTTTTAACAGGTTATCAAGATTAATAAGTATACTGAGGAAATGGGAAACACAAAGAGAAAAAAAAAAAAAATTGTTCAGTGCATGATTCCAAAAAGGAAATGTGTTACTTTCAAGTTCACAAATTAATGAATATAATTTAAAAAAAGATCAGAGAGAGAAAATGAGCTTCATACAAGACTAGAGAGAGAAAGGTGATTAAGCAAGCACCTGTCCTGCCACCAAATTAGCAGATGTGACCACTACACGGAGACTATCTCTCCTTTGCAACACAAGCAACTTTGGGTGATGGCAACCAATGCCTGATTTCCTCAGGTCTTGACCAAATGCTATCACCTCAGGAAATGGAGGGTAACTGTTACCATGAATTCACTTGATCAAAAAGTTGTTCATTGTTCCATTCCAAAGCAAGTTGAGAAAATCAACCATTTCTAGTGCATGCTCGTGACCATTTGGCAAAACAGAGTGAAAAGGGGGGAAATATGTCAACTTACACAACAACTAGGTTTGGAAAATCTGGGTAAGGCTTGGAGGCTCTTTTATCAGGGCTGGAACTCCAACACCGTTCAGCATTGTGGCAAGCGATGGTAACAGGTAGATCAGCTGGAATCTCACAGTAGGACAGAAACCTATAAGAAAAACTCCATTCAGAATAAAATAAAAACACAAAAGCTACATATAGTCTGGACATAGACATTTTGAACTTTGTAATTGACTATGTTGACTGTATTAGTGAATCTTCAGTTTTTTCATAAGGTCATTTTAGAATTACCTTACAAGTTTCAAGAATGTCCAGCTTTTAGGAAAGTAACAAAACAGAAGCTAATCAAAATGCAACAAAACAAGTCTGACCTACCATGGTATGTCAGCAGTAAATGTTGCAATAAATAGCTGTTCAATATTCTCAATTGGATAAAGAAGCTCTGGCAATGATACAACATTAGGATCTTCTGAAAAAATTGGCCCTTCACATGCCAGTCGATTCAAAACGAACTTCTTTCCTGGAGGTGGAACAATGCCAATTCTATTCTTTTCTTTCATTACATCATCAATTTGACCAACAACCTCCTTCCTCATACATCCCAGAGATAAAACTTCTTCTCTGCCATTAGCATCGGACCCATTCTCATGAGATGCCCCATCGTTATTGACTTGTTCTGCACCCTTCCCATCGAGATGGCATGTTTCCACCTCAAAAGCAAGTGCAGCATCATTGTGGAAATCACATTCCCGATTCTGGCCAGGTGCATCCTCAACAATCGATACCTCTTTCCTACAAGCTTTTTCACCAGAATGTACTCCAAGAACACTAGCCACTGGAAACTTAAAATCCTTATTGACTCCAATTTTACCATGACATCTAACTCCCTTTCCATAATCAAGAATAACACGTTTTTGGATACACGACACAGGATGATTGCTACTTAATACCTCCCTACACATATGTAACAACACATTTGCTTTAGCAATACGCTTATAACTTGCATATCCAATTGGAACACAATCTGTGGATGTAACATCATTATCTCCAACTATATTTCTATCGACAACCTCCTGAACAAAGACAGCCTTTTGCAAACAAAATCCTAACCGTAACCCCATACAACAGGTCCTTTGACTTCCACAGCCAAGCGAAACTTCGTCACCAACATAGATATCCACAACCTCGCCTTTTGCAACTCTAACCCCATTAACAAAAACCCCATTCAGCGAAACCCTAGATTTACTTGAACTAAAAAATAACCCGTCAGACAAGTACAATTTATTGTTCAAGGGGTCAAAAAGAATCTGGCAATGAATATTACTGACTCGGCAGTCTTCAAGTATGAAATCACAGCGGCTGCAGTTACGGCCAATAGAGTAAGGTTTAAAGGGTTGGAGATGTATAGTATCACAGGAAGAACCAGTAGTTTTTTGGATTAAAGGAATTCCAAGAGGTTTAATTTGTACATATGCTGTATTTAACGCATTTGATCTAGGTTTCTTGCATGGAAGAAGAGAAAAATCGAGTCTATGGCGTTTGGAATTTGTTATGTGACTACAAGAATCTGAATACAATTTCATGAATGAATATACGATAAATAGTTATAATTCTAAGAAAAAACATGTGTAAGGGAGGCGAAAAGAATTAAGAGTACACAGAATTAGAAAGAAAGAATTGCAAAAGAATCGAAAGAATGGTGAAACCTGAGGAGTACAGAAGAAGCCAGGAAACTGTTCTTCCTTGAAATGCTCTAATTGAAAATTTTCCCTCCAATTTGATATATATATAGATGTATTTTGGGCTTTCCTCTAATTACTGGGCCTTCAAATGTTTTTAACTTGGGCTTTGTGAACGCTAATACCGCGTACATTTCCTCCCTCTTTTTAGCTATTCCAGTTAGTCCTTAAAATCGGGAGCGGCCCATTTTTACCACCACTTGATTGGGCTGAAATAAAGTTAGCAGACGGAATAACCTAAATAGGCAAATAGCCCAAATAGTCATTTATCTAACCATTTAAACTAAAAATAGTCGGTGAAAGTATAATATATACATAATTTATGTATTATATATGTATAATTATATATAATCCATATATATGTCTAGAAAAGGTAAATAATGAATATAACGGGCTATTTGTGTAAAGATCTCATTACCTAATCTAACATAAAAATTGACTCAAATAGTCACTGGATCAATTACATAAAGTAGCTAGCGGATATAATATATGTATAATCAGGAGAAAATGGGCCTACATGGCTATTTACAATGTTGAAATTAAGAAAGTATACTTTTTAAATCTCTTATGTGTAAAAGATATATTTCTTATGTGTAAAAGCAAATCTTCATGTGTAAAAAATATATATATATATGGTCATAAAACTAAAAATAAATTTGTAAAGACATACACAACCATTTGACCCGTTAAATCAGTATATAATATATGTATAACAACTGGGAAAAGTAAATTAAAAATTCGGCCAATTATTTATGTAGAGATCCCAAGAATCCACAAAGTGACAACACCATAACACGTCGATCAATTATACATAAAAGTAAATATTTTAGAACAGTAATAGCTCGAGTAGACTCTTAGGCAGGCAACTATTTCATGCCCTGTATTATTGATATATAATCATATTTAAATAAACAAGCTGAGTTTATGAAACATGTTTTTAATTAGATAAACGTGAGAAAATATGGCACGTAATACCCCTTCTTTCTCTGTTTTTCTTCTCCTTTTTTCCCCTCCAACGGTCTACTACTTGTCAAAAGTATCAACCAGGTGGGACATGTAGTAAGGAGAAATTCCAGTAGTCTGAACACTTATCTTTCTTATCTTTTGCTTTGGAAAAGCTCTTATAGTTTTTGCTTCAATTTCATTTGCATTACTAAAAAGTGTTCCTTTTGGATAAAACATGTGTTTAGTTTGTCGCTACGTAATGTAGCAGAAATTACCGAACTATGTCTGTACTAGTTTGTTCAAAAAAGAAAATGTTTTCCACCAGCTTTTGTGTTTCAAATTGACTATCTATCGTCCAACAAAAACACTTAAAATTTGTACCTTCGGATCGATATTGTGAGTCACCTAGCAGTACATCATAGTCAGGGCTAATGTAGAGTATTCTTTACGTGTTAAAAATTAATTAATAAGTACAAATAATAAATTTTAAACCATTAATCAAATGAGTTGTAATAGAATATTAATTTCGAACTCATAAAGGCAAAATCATGGATAGGCATATGATAGTTATACATTGGAAATTCTTTTAAGCAGGGGCGGATGCACCTTTAATGAAGCGGTGTCACACGACATCGCTTCGTTGGAAGCTTTTACTAAGTATATGTATCAATACTATGAGGAAACAGATAAATAGAAAAAAATGACACAACTTTATAGAAATTGTCTCTTGGTGTGTTGTTTGTGTGTTTGATTTTGTTCTAAGAGGTCAAAGGTTCAAATCTCAACTAGCATATTTTTTTTGTAAATACTTCAGAGAGCCTCTATGGTTAAAAATTATGATGAAATAGAATTGAACTCGTGATTTTTTCTAACTTAAAACTCAACAAAACCAATAGACTAAGGCTATTTTTTATTTAAAAATATGATAATTAAAGTTATTATTCTTGTTCTTTTATAAATTTCGACACCGCTTATAAAAATTCTTGCGTACGCCCTTACTTTTAAGCACGTATATTTCCATATATTAGTATTAGTTATGCCTATATTGATTGGTTCTCAAGAGTTGGTATAAAGAGCAAAATACATCTATAATTGTGTTTGTTGACGCGGTCACATCATGCAATGAGCATTAATTAACGTCATCAGTCTGAAAAGAAAAAGTGAACGTTACTTTCCATTACAGAATTGAATTACAAGAATAATGGAACTGTTCAATAAGAAGAATCCTTTAAGTCACTCAGCATGAATGGCGGGATCGAAATCCTTATAATCTTAAATGCAATTAATAGACCAGAGACAGAGAGCATTAATTGCAATGCAGAAGCTCTGATCTAGTCTAATAGAGCAAATTGACCCCAAATATTCAAATATTTTTTCTCCCTCGGGTTTGTTCTCCTCGCAATTCCAAATTTTTACCTATTAAATGCATAGAATTAGTATACTTGCTATTCTTTGTATATTTTCGCCCAAATAGAAAGCTTTTTGGCAAATTCGTGGTTAGTCATGAGCTGTAAGAAAAGATAATAACGAATAAGAAGAGGTTTTTCTAGCTAATTGCACAAGGGGACATTGAAAACATTTCAGTATATAGAATGTAATACTGTTATCAAAACAAGCATTATATATATAAAGGTCGAGCAGGAAACTATCATCGATGGATATGTCGGACGGAGTTTTATGCATGATCAGGCAACTATTATTTTGTAGAATCCAAATGACATTTTTTTTTATAATACTTTGGCAACGTAAAGTGTTTCCGCTATGAAAAAGATACTAAACTTTAATACAATAAAGTAAAAATTGAACGTTTATATGCAAAAGTATTGCGGTTTGGGACGGAAGCTGTGATAACACTTAACAGACATGATCTTTTAGGCATAGGATTCTCACAAGTTCGCTTTAGTTCTAAGTTCTAACATTAATATTTACCAGATTTGGAATACAGACATTTCAATACAAGAAACCGCGTTTTAGCGAGTATTTTTAGGCCTTATAGAGCAGCAGCCCAAAGTCAAATCTCTGTTCGTTGACGAGTCTATCTTTTCATATTTGGTCAACCTTATAACCCAACAAAGGTAGAGAAGAAATGGTAAGGCCCGCCCCTTTATGAAGAAAACGTATACTAGTAATTTTTCCTTTGCTTCTTTTACAGTTAAAGAAAGTGATCCATTACATTTAACAAGGGTCGGTGTTGCACTTTTTGAATTTGGAAATAGCATACAACAGCGATCAAGTACTGTTTTTGTGAGACATTAAGTTGACCTGTTCAATCCAACTACACATATTTGCATTGTTAAAGTTTGTTTTCCCTAATTCTTATTATTGCGAAGTCTTTTAATTAAAAGTAGTAGTAATTGTTAAGCATTTAATTAACCTTTAAAAGAGTTTACAGAAAGTGCACAACAAAATTATTGACCGGGAATTAAAGGTCGATAGCACCTTTATAATGTGATTTTTAACTTTTAATAACTTTATCACTAAGTTACTAGCTACACGATTATAAAAAAAAGTCACCACTCAATCCCACTGCAATCTCTAGTAAAAGAACCGACTTTACACTTTTCGCTTTAAATTGTATTCCTAATGAACAACGTATTCTTTCTTGATTAATTCCTTTTCTTTTCGCCAAAACTCTACAAATGCCTTGCATTTCACACATTATAATAGTTAGCAAATTGCATTTTTATTTACATTATAAAGAAAATGAGTCCACTTCTCAAGTAGCATTTAAAATCCATTTCATACATTATAGTTGTGAATATGAAAAATCTCCATCTCCGCAGTTTTTTGACACACAAAATTACAGTTGCCTACGTCAACCTTGAGGTTGGTAGGATACTCTAGATTCGTTGCTAGCATTAAACGTAATCTCATATTTGCATATCACATTATTTTCTTATTTTTTTCTATTCGATGTGATGCCTAATTCATACCAGAAAATTTTACAATAGTGTAAAGCGCTTTTAGCAAATGTGATTTTATATTCAAAACTCGAATCATATATTACTGCTCAAGGATGATGGTTAAGAATATTGAACTATCATGTCAAATGATACAGTAGACTACTACTAGTCTTTCAGTGGCAACGGCTTCTTCGAAAGAGCCCCAAACGCTTCTAATTCTAAGGTCAGCTTCTTCTAATTCTGGTCAACGGTCAACCCAATAAAGTTTATACGTATAGTCAACTTTTTGCTTCAGTTAGAAAATACAAGGATACATAAAAGTCAATTGGAATTAATTGTTTAGGTATTTTTGCAATAAGAGATTAGAAACAAAGTAAGTTTAGAACTTCTCTCTTTACTTCTTCTACTAATTCGACTACACACGAGTAGATAGATCCCTAGAGATTTCCTGGAAATTCACCAACCAGCACTTTTGTCAATTGTGTCCAACCTTTTCAAAAATAGACATGGTAATCTGTCGTAGAACCTTTGTTATTAATTAGCTAAAGGTGGTAGAAAAGTAGTATTACTAATCTAGATAATATTGTCATTGATGTATACAGTCTGGAAAATGACCACAGCTAGCTACTAAAGTTTAGGGGAGGGAAATGTTCTCAATAGTTACCGCACTAGCTATTAACGTATTAATAAATGCTTGATCTCATAAACTACTCGTGTTTCATTTTTTAACTATATTCTGATTTTGTATTGAAAAGCAACAAAAACTGGATAATGGATAGTCGTCATATGATATCGTGGAAGAATGAAAAGAATTATTTATATGATATCGTGGAAGAGAAAGTTTAGAGTCCACTGTTCCTTATAATTCTCATTCTTGACCAAATAAAAAGGTATATTATTCATACAAGATTTTAAGTTATATGCATCGATAAGGCAAGTACTTTTAATTTAACAATGTAATTTAACTTGTCATCTCATGTTAATATTATTTTTATCTGATTATTAATTATTATTTATCGATCATCAATGATATTTAACCTGTAATTTACCTTATAAGTGAGTGATGTGTAGTTTGTTTTTATATTGTTAGTGAATAAAACTTAACTCAAATCAAAATAGATGGAGTTTATGCATAGAATGATCTAGGCCAATAAAGTTGCAGCTTTTCGAATAATTGACTTGAACTCTACAAGAAAAACTTAATGAAGGATGGGTAGCCTTCGTATTTCCAAAATCAGGAGAGTTGTTGATACTTGATACAATAGTACTTCCAATTTTACTTGATTGTAACCTCGTCTTCAAATCAATGAGAAATTCGAAATACTTGATAACGTGCTTAAAAAAAAAAAAAAAAAATCTACCTCAAAATGTCCTTTCTCTAACCTTTTCTTTTTCACATTTTTATCTTCCAATGAAGAACTGATAAAATTGAAGTAAACAACAGCTTGTTTACTCGTCATAACGAAATACTGGGTAATACTCGAGAGTCAAGAGATAGGATCGAGGAGTGTACCAATATCTGAACATGGTTTAGGACTATCTAAGAATTCTTTTTAGTTTTTGCTAAGATTCCATTTACGCCGTAAATGAGTACCAACAACAATAACAATATACCCGGTGTACTCCTATAAGTGTAGTTTGGGGAGGGTAGTGAGTATGCAGTTTTACCCCGATCAGCTCTGTATACGGTCAAAATCGAATTTTGTATGGTTAATCGAGACCGAGAAGGATAGAGATCTAGCGAGATCGAAGGAAGCCTGCTAAGTCGAATAACAGAAAGCCGAGGAATCCGTGACCAGGCGAGGATTGTGGCGGAGATCTCGGCATGTATCAAGTCAAGACCAGTTGATTAGCCAATTAGGAGATTTCCTTCTGTATTTAGAATTGTACCATATGTAGAACTCCTCTACTATATAAAGGGATTCCAATAATTTGTAAAAAGAACATTCACGCATAACAAAGCAATATATTACGTTTTCTCTCTTAAGATCTCTTATTCAGTTGTTCAGTTCTTGCTTTTCAATAATATACTCAGTTGGTTCGAGGGCGACCTAGCTCGAGGGTCAAAGTTGCGCGTTACATTGGTTTGCTTCATTTTACAGTTAATTTCTAACTTCAATTCTCATATTTCTGAGTTTGTGCCAAGTGAAATCACATATCCTTAAAACCACTCACAAATTTAATTGTTATCCGATTTTAAGGGTAAACAGTTTGGCGCCCACCGTGGGGCTAAGGATAATAGTGATTGCCTCGTGCTAATTTTGATAACACACATTGCTTTACACTTGTTCTTGTAAGCGTTTTTGATTCCAGGATCAGCATGTCGAACGCTCGAGCAGTACCCACACACAACGATAATGGCCTTGGTTTTCATGGCAAAAACGACAACGTAGCGACCACACGAAACAAAGTGCTTTCAGTTGACCTCGAGGGAGTACGAGTTGCAGACCCCATCGACGTCAGTTCCCATGTTGCCCTGAATGCAAATATGGGCTTCGACTCCGAAAATAACATCCACAGAGACGTTTGATCAGCCGGTCAGAACGCACAGGGCGGCGAAGAAGGCGGAATCAGCCTTCGAATAATATTCGAAATGCTGCAGGCTCAACAAGCTGCAATAGCAAAACTTCAAAATCAGAACCAAGCACCGAGTAAGGTCGAACCCGAGCTATCACAGGAAGTTGTTCACAGTGCCGAACCAGTATAGTGTAGGGGAGGTCAAATATGAATGAGTCAAGGACCGACCCCGCTATCTTGAAAATGTTCGAGGAGCTGACAAAGCGAATTGGATCGAGGGAGAAGAAGATTGAAGTTAATGACAAAAAAATGGAAACATATAACTCCCGAGTTGATCAAATTCCGGGGCACCACCGATTTTGAAGTGTTTGGATTCAAAGAAGTTCGTACAAAAGTCCCCCCCCCCCCCCGCCGAGCGCGGCTCCTAAGCCCATTCCGAAGAAATCCCGTATGCCAGAAATTCCCAAGTATAATGGAACTACCAACCTCAACGAGCATGTCACTTCTTACACATGCATAATAAAGGGGAACGATCTAGAGAACGATGAGATTGAGTCCGTACTGCTGAAGAAATTCGGAGAAACTTTATCAAAGGGGGCGATGATATGGTACCATAATTTGCCACATAACTTCATTGATTCTTTTGCCATGCTCACAGATTCCTTCCTCAAAGCACACGCCGGAGCGATAAAGGTCGAGACTAGAAAGTCAGACCTCTTCAAAGTAAAACAGAAAGACCACGAGATACTCAAAGAGTTTGTATCTCGGTTCCAAATGGAGTGTATAGATCTGCCCCCGGTCGCCGACGATTGGGCCGTTCAGGCTTTCACTCAAGGCCTAAACATACGAAATTCGGTAGCCTCACAACAGTTAAAGTAGAACTTAATCGAATATCCAGCTGTAACCTGGGTCGATATGCATAATCGATACCAGTCAAAGATTAGGGTCGAGGATGACCAGTTGGGGGCTCCTTCCGGGTCCGTTTATCCAAACAGGACCATCGACAAAGTTAAAAGGAATATTGACCGGGAACCACGGTCAAACAAAGATTGATATCAACTATACGGTGGAGATTAGAGAAACAACGGGCCTGGACGCACCCTCATTCGAATTGATAGAAGAAATGATCGAGGACAGAGCTCTCGAGGGCTCTGAGTAAGAGCGGTTTCGACAGAAATGTCGAACCCAAAGAAGCACCATGACTATCGGAATACAACTTCAACATTGATGCATCGACTATTGTATCGTCCATTGCACGCATCAAAGACACCAGGTAGCCCCGACCTTTGCATACTGATCCGACCCAAAGAAATCCTAATCAAATGTGCAAATATCATGTCACCCATGGTTATAGAACAGGAGATTGCAGACAACTGAGGGAGGAGGTAGGCTGTTTGTTCAACGAAGGGCATCTTCGAGAATTCTTAAGCGATCAGGCTAAAAACCACTTCAAGAATAGAGATTCAAACAGACAGAATGAGAAAGAAGAGCTGCAGCACGTGATCCACATGATTGTTGGAGGGGTCGATATTCCTCATGGGCTCGTATTCAAACGCACCAAGGTGTCGATCACGAGAGAAAAACGGACTCGAGATTATGTATCGGAAGAGACTTTGTCTTTAAATGACGAGGATGCATAGGGGATCTTACAACCCCACAACGATGCAGTGGTAATATCTGTCCTTATGAATAAAATTCAAGTTAAATGTGTTTTGATTGATCCAGGTAGCTCGACCAACATTATTCGATCGAGGGTCGTAGAACAGCTCGGCCTACAAGATTAAATTATGCCCGCAACCCGAGTACTTAACGGCTTCAACATGGCAAGCAAAACCACCAATGGTGAAATTACTTTGACAGTGAACGTGGCGAGGACCATCCAAGAAAAAAAGTTCCATATGATCGAGGGTGACATAAGGTACAACGCCCTGCTCGGAAGGCCGTGGATCCATAACATGAGGGCAGTATCCTCGACCCTTCACCAAGTTCTGAAGTTCCTGACATCGGAGGGAGTTAAAAAAGTGTACGGGGAGCAACCCGCCGTCAAGGAGATGTTTGCATTCGATGAAGTGATACCGGTATCGGCACTCTTATCAACGAAGGGATCGAATTCGAAGGGAAAGCAGGAGGCCAAATAGCAACCATAGACACCGGCCTCGACCCAATTGCAGGAGCAAGGGATCGACGAGGATGGCGGCTATTGGATCCCTCGATCCTTCATAATTCCTGATGAATCCGACGCCACCAAGTCAACGGTCGAAGAGCTAGAACAAGTCACACTGGCCAAGCATCAGCGCGAACGAAAGGTATACCTAGGCACAGGGCTAACCCCCGAGCTCAGGAAAAAACTTATTCATTTTCTTAAAGCTAACACAGATTGCTTTTCTTGGTCCCACCTTGATATTACAGGGATCCCACCAGAAATTATCACTCACAAACTGAGCCTGGACCCTAAATTTCGCCCGTTAAAGCAAAAAAAAAAAGGCCCCAATTCGAGGTCAAACATGCCTTCATCAAGGACGAGGTAACCAAACTTCTCAAAATAGGATCCATTCGGGAAGTAAAGTACCCTGAATGGTTAGCAAACGTAGTCGTAGTCCCTAAGAAGGGAAACAAACTTAGAATGTGTGTAGATAATAAAGACATGAATAAAACATGCCCCAAGGATTCTTTTCCTTTGCCTAATATCGATCGTATGATCGATGCCACAGCCGAACACGAGACTCTCAGTTTTATCGATGCCTACTCCGGGTACAACCAGATACAGATGAACCCGGAGGATCAGGAAAAGACCTCGTTTATCACTAAGTACGGTACCTACTGTTATAATGTAATGCCATTTGGTCTAAAAAATGCTGGCGCAACTTATCAACGCCTAGTAAACCGAATGTTTGAAGAACAAATAGGAAAATTAATGGAAGTTTATATTGATGACATGTTAGTTAAGTACCTGCGAGCAGAGGACCATTTAAAGCATTTGCAGGGAGACTTTCGATATACTGAGGAAGTACAATATGAAGCTCAACCCCGAAAAGTGTGCATTCGAGGTTGGCTCGGGCAAGTTTCTTGGTTTCATGGTGTCCAATCGGGGAATTGAGATCAACCCCGATAAAATCAAAGCTATCAAGGATATCACTGTAGTGGATAATGCAAAGGTCGTACAGAGGCTGACGGGGCGGATAACTGCCCTAGGACGATTTATTTCAAGATCCTCAGATAGGAGCCACCGATTCTTCTCACTGCTTAAGAAGAAGAGCAATTTTGCATGGACTCCGGAATGCCAGCATGCCTTGGAGGAACTAAAGCGGTATTTATCGAGCCCGCCGCTGCTTCACACCTCGAAAGTGGACGAAGAGCTTTACCTGTACTTGGCAGTCTCGGAGATAGCGGTAAGTGGTGTCTTGGTCCGAGAAGAATAAGGTACGCAATTCCCTGTCTATTATGTTAGTCGGACCTTAGGTGAGGCCGAAATTAGATATCAACACTTTAAAAAAATTAGCGCTTGCTTTAATAAGCACCTATAGGAAACTAAAACCATATTTCTAATGTCTTCCAATATGTGTTGTAACAACTTATCCTCTTCGAAATATTTTGCACAAACCCGAGCTTTCGGGTCGATTGGCCAAATGGGCCGTAGATATCAGTGGGTACGATATTGAGTATCGACCCCGAACTGCCATCAAGTCTCAAATCTTGGCAGACTTCGTGGCTGACTTTACGCCGGCCCTCATACCCGAGGTTAAAAAAGAACTACTGATAAAATCGGGTACATCTTCGAGAGTTTGGACCTTCTTTACGGACGGTGCTTCGAACGCGAAGGGGTCTGGACTAGGCATCGTACTAAAATCACCCATATGTAATGTAGTTAGACAGTGTATCCGAACTACAAAATTGACTAACAATGAGGCCGAGTATGAGGCCATGATTTCAGGTCTCGAAATAGCTAGAAGCTTGGGAGCGGAGGTCGTAGAGGCTAAGTGTGATTCTCTCCTCGTGGTAAACCAAGTTAACGGGACTTTTGAAGTCTGAGAACAACGAATGCAGAGGTACTTGGATAAACTACAGGTGACTCTACATCGATTTAAGGAATGGACCTTGCAACATGTACCTCGAGAACAAAACAGCGAGGCCGACGCTCTTGCTGACTTAGGTTCATCGGTCGAAGACGACGAACTCAACTCGGGGACTGTAGTACAACTCATGAGATCAGTAATCAAAGAAGGTCACACTGAGATAAACTCCACAAGTTTAACCTGGGATTGGAGAAACAAATACATAGAGTACTTAAACAACGGGAAGCTTCCATCAGATCCAAAGGAGTCGAGAGCTCTGCGCACAAAGGCAACATGGTTCACTTTGTCCGAAGACGGAACGCTGTTTAGAAGGACGTTCGATGGACCGTTGGCAATATGTTTGGGACCAGGAGATACCGACTACATCCTATGGGAAATTCACGAGGGCACTTGTGGAAATCATTTCGGTGCCGATTCGCTGGTCCACAAAGTAATCAGAGCAGGGTACTATTGGACCGATATGGGGAAGGATGCAAGGGAGCTCGTTCGAAAATGCGACAAATGCCAAAGGCATGCGCCCTTGATTCATCAACCCGGGGAACTACTCAACTCGGTCATGTCCCCATGGCCCTTCATGAAATGGGTAATGGACATCGTTGGCTAATTATTTCTCTAAATGGGTTAAACCACAAGCTTTCGAGAAAGTGAGAGAAAAGGAAGTCATAGACTTCATTTGGGACCACATCATATGTCGATTCGGGATGCCCTCCGAGATTGTATGGGATAATGGAAAACAATTCATCGGCAGCAAAGTAACTAAATTTCTCGAGGATCACAAGATCAAAAGGATCCTATCAACACCTTATCATCCCAGCGGGAACGGACAAGCCGGATCAACCAACAAAACCATCATCCAAAATATTAAGAAGAGATTGGCCGACGCCAAAGAAAAATGGAGAGAAATACTACCCGATGTTCTATGGGCATACCGCACAACATCGAAATCCAGTACCGGAGCAACACCATTCTCGTTAGTTTATGGCGCCGAAGCTCTGATCCCGGACGAGGTCAGAGAACCTAGCATCAGATATTGATATACAATAGAGGAGTCGAATAACGAGACCATGAATACGAGCCTAGAATTGTTGGACGAAAGACGTGAAACTGCTCTCGTCCGATTGGCCGTCCAAAAAATAGCGGATCGAAAGGTACTACAATCGAAAAGCCAATCTTCGATGTTTTAACATCGGGGACTTGGTGCTAAGAAAAGTCACCCTCAACACCCGAAACCGAATGAAGGGAAACTGGGTCTGGACTGGGAAGGACCGTACCAGGTTCTCAAAATCATCGGAAAAAGGATCCTACAAGCTCAGTGTCACGACCCCAAATTCCCTCCGTAGGATGTCGTGATGGCACCTAGTCTCTACGACTAGGTAAGCCTATCAATGCGGAATAATAATAGAAATATGAAATAAATAAATCTGCAATTCACTTAATTACAACTCCTAAAACCCGGTAAAAATAAGTCATAAGCTTCTAAAAATTTATCCTCAGTGTATCTATATATTAGTGTCTAAGGAAAAATAAGGAAGCAACATCATAATGATAGAAGGGGACTCCGGAGTCTGCGGACACTGGCAGATATACCTCGAAGTCTCCGTACACAGGTAGATCACTGATGTCTGGGCTGGTAAGATATACCTGGATCTGCACAAAAAGATGTGCAGAAGCGTAGTATGAGTACATCACAGCGGTACCCAGTAAGTACCAAGCCTAACCTCGGTAGAGTAGTGACGAGGTCAGGTCAGGCCCTACTGGAAAATAAATAATGTCATGGTAAAATGTTTATCAATATAATAAGATAAAATGACAATGGAAATGAGTCAAGTAGTATGTCACCATTTAATTACACCAAATAATGGCAATTAATACCTCGTGGAAACAAAATAGAATTCTTCTCAACTTTAAAAAAATCACAACAATAATCAAAGGCAACTGCGACCATAAATCAATATCAACAAGGGCACTCCCGAGGTACCGCCTCGTAGTCCTAAATCATAAATAAATTCACAATATCTCATTTCCTTATATCACCGCGGGAGCCTTCACAATTTATTTTAAAGAAAATATTTTTTCCGAAATAGCATCCCGCGTTTTAGCCATCATTATCACACCGCATGACTTCTAGTAGTTTTCGCTACTAGCCACGCGTATCAAGCCACCCTTATCTCACCGTATGCGTTTCAATACCCAAACCTTATACCACTGCATGCGTATCAATATCATAATATATCACAATTTACACCTCAAGTGCCCCAAATATTTTAATTTGCCAAAATAAATCAACAACAATATTTTTTCATAATAAAGAGCTCACGGCTCATGCCAAAATAATTCATGATAATAGTTTTCCACAATAAAGATCTCACGGCTCCATCACAATTAGTACGAGAATCCCACAAAATATTCAGCAAATATAATAATTCGCAAATTTAATACCTTGTTTTAAATATCAAATTTTAAAATGTAAAATACTTGATTTTTAATAATATTTGAAATTAAAGAAATTTCACCTTTAATTAATACACCGAATAAAAGAAACCAAGTTTCAGCTAACAGGTAAAAACAATTAGCAGGAGAAGGTCAAGCAAATTTAAAGTATATAAATCAAATCAATGATGGAGAATATAATAAGATTTAATAATTTAATTAATATGCAATAGTGATCTACAAAATTTAAAAACATAATCTTTCACATTTAGCCCGTGTACACACTCGTCACCTCGTGTACAAGACTTTCATCACATTACAATTATCACATTAATACCAATCCTAGGGGAAATTTCCCCCACACAAGGTTAGACATGTCACTTACCTCGACTTGCTCTAATTTAACCAAGTAGTATGCCTTTTACTTGACTTTCTGACTCCGATCGACTCGTCTCTAGTCATAATTAATTCGATATAGTCAACAAAAATTATAGAATCAATTCCATAAGAAAATACTACATTTTTCAATAAAATCCGGAATTAACTCAAAAATTATTCGTGGGGCCCACGTCTCGAAATCCGACGAAAGTTACGAAATATGAACGCCCGTTCAACTACGAGTCTAACCATACCAAAATGACTAAGTTCCAATAACAATTTGACCCTCAAATTCTCAAATCTATCGAGGAGGGTTTTCAAAATTTTCCAACTTAAATCACCAATTAATTGTTAAAAACAATGATGAATTCAAGTAATCTAACCAAGATTGAGTTAAGAACACTTACCTCGATGTTTTTCTCTGAAAATCTCCCAAAAATCGCTTTAATCCGAGCTCCAAATCGTTAAAAATGAAAAATGGAACGAAGTCCCATTTTCAGAACTTAAACTCTCTACCCAAGCTTTTACTCTTCGCGATCGCAAACATTCACACGCGATCGCGAAGCACAAATTTTCACTGCCCAGATTTAACTCTACGCGATTGCGGATATCTCCACGCGATCGCAAAGCACAGAGTTCCCAGCTCTACGCGATCGCATAGAGCAAACACATGACCTCTACTTCTGCTCTGTTACTCTACGCGAACGCGACCTTCTTCACGCGTTCACGAGTCACAAAATATCAAAGCTACGCGATCGCATTCTGCTTCACGCGATCGCGAAGCACAAAACTCAGCAGCCCTAAATTAACCTTACGCGATCGCAAATAATGCAACACGATCGCGATGCACAGACTGGCCCAACCTACACGATCGCGGTTGATCTTACGCGATCACGAAGAACAAAATCAACACTGCCTCAACTAAGCCTACACGATCGCGTCCCAATCTTCGCGATTGCGAAGAAGGTTTAAAATACCAGAAATCAGCAGCTACTAGCAGTGCCAAAATGAAGGAAAATACTCTCAATACCATCCGAAACACGCCCGAGCCCCTCGGGACCTCAACCAAATATACCAACAAGTCCTAAAACATCATACGAACTTAGTCGAGTCTTCAAATCACATCCAACAACACTAAAAACACGAATCACACATGGATTCAAGCCTAATGAACTTTGAAACTTTTAATTTCTACAAACAACACCAGAACCTGTCAAATCAAGTCCGATTGACCTCAAATTTTGCACGCAAGTCATAAATGACATAGCAGAGCTATGAAAATTTTTGGAACTGGATTCCAACTGCGGTATCAAAAAGTCAGCTCCTTGGTCAAACTTCCAAACTTAAATTCCTATTTTAGCCATTCCAAGCGTAATTTAACAACGGACTTCCAAATAAAATTCCGAACACGCTCCTAGGCCCAAAATCACCATACAGAGCTATTGGAACCGTCAAATCCCTATTCCGAGGTCATTTTCTCAAAATTTTGACCGAAGTCAAACTTAGCATTTTAAGGCCAACTTAAGGAACCAAGTGTTCCGATTTCAACCTGAACACTTTCAAATCCCGAACCAACCATCCCCGTAAGTCATAAATTAATAAAAGTACATACGGGGAGTTTTATTTAGGGGAACGAGGTTCTAACAGTCAAAATAATCGGTTGGGTCATTACACTCGGCACGATGAACGACGAACAACTGCCGAGCAATTGGAATGTATCGCACCTAAAACGATACTATTGCTAAGGTACGACCCCTCCCATTTTCCTTTATATTTTAAACTAACCCTTGCAGGTGTTCGACCAGAAACAACGATAGATGATTCGACACGAAGCCTTTAGGGCTGAAAACACGCGTTGCACTCTTTTTTCCTTAGACCGGTTTTGTCCCAAATGGGTTTTCCGGTAAGGTTTTTAATGAGGCAACCATTGATCATGCTAACTTAGAACAATTCAACAGTATCTGAGGCTTCTTTACAATCATCCTCGAATACTGGAGGGCATTGCCCTCGAATATCAACTTTGATGCGAGGAAGTTACTTCATGGCAGCATGGTCTCGATAAGAAAAATTTGTAAGGGCCAAACGGTCAAACAAACCGTGCTCGCATAGTTTGCTCGAGCCTTGGCACAGAACATGTACACATGTATAATCATTTATAAAGGGAAGTATTTTTCTTTACTGATATCCCATGCCTTAGAAATTGTTTTCTATTTTACAATTCCATGCTCTCGATCTATTATATAAACAGGCTTAAGGGCCGACCATAACCAGAGTTCGGATAACTACCCCCATGCTCAGGGAGTGCCGTCCGAAAAATAAACGATATCGAATTATTAAAACTCCAAGATCATAAGACCTTTTAGGCAACCCTCGATTTTTATAGGCCACGGCCACCCTACTCGGGGACTGACACTTCGGGAAAGCTCAAAGTAAAAAGGTAAAATAAGCCCAAGGGGCAAATCCCGAACTAAAGAGGCTACGACCGAATTAACACGGGCTGGAGACATCCGAATTTTGTAACCAAACAGGCCTTCAAATTCTTTCATAAACTGGTCAAAAAATGCTACCCCCGGTAAAATCATAAAAGGCTTTAATAATATCAAGCCTCGAAAACTCTAATGAGTACAAAATTGTTCGAACTCTTGAACAATTCCTTATTTCATGCTAAGGCATTACAAGTTTTGCAAATATAAATGATAAAAAACTTTTTCAAGCCGAAAAGGGGAGAAAGCCATAAACAATCTTTTTACAAAAGGCTAAGGGCTATTTTTTTGCTTTGAGTTCGAGAGGACATCCTCGCTCCAATAAAAACCCTAAGGGTTACCTTACTTCGAGTTCGAGCAAGCACTCACGCTGAATATAATAGCTTCAGTGTCGGATCGGTAGACGGCCACCATTGCATCAACATTAGCCTTGGCCATTTCGACCTCCGATTTGGCTGCTGCAAGTTCTGTGGCTAGCCTCTCTCGATCGGAAGTTGCTGAACCTAACCGAGACTGGAACTCCTCAATTTTCTTGGCTTGCACCAAGGCCTTCTCTTTCAAGCTTTGGAGTTGGTTCTCAGCCGAGGCCAGTTGAGCTCGGGCAGCCTCTTTTTCTGAGGCACGGCGGTCCATGTTCTTCTTCCATGCCTCGGCCTCCGCTTTCACTGCATTCACTTCCTCACGAAGCTGCCCGATCACATCAATATTTAGCTGGACCTGTGGGACCGAACTATTAGCCACCACGTCCGAGTCAATGTCATTAACTTCAAAGATTCTTTTTACCTGCTCGGCTAGATCAACTTGTTCATTCTGAGCTGCTTCTAGCTCATCCCGAAGTCCTTTTGCTTCCCCTTCTCTCTGCTCACTGAGAAGCTTGAAGGTATCTCTCTCCTCAGTAAACCCTCGGATTTCGGTTTCTACCGGCTCATCTCCCCTCGGGATCTGAAGAAAGCCTCGTGATGAAGCACAAAAGCCTACAAAAATAGAAAAAAGGAATTATACAAGGGGATAAAAGTACAAGTATGAAAATTGACAAAGAAAATATGAGCTTACCCAGGTCAGGGCCTGTTAGGCTTCGTTGAAAAGACAAGGTGCTCCCACCTCGTCCATCTGGGCTTGGTCTTTTTTCGTGACTAAACATCGGAGGTAGCTAGCTACCCCTACGGGGGCAGCAAGAACCCGGGCATCCTCCAAGACCGTGATAACAATTGTTCGCTTACGCTCGGGATTGACATTAGGGGTCGAAAACTGATTGGTCGGTTTAAAACTTAAGGAAGCCTCGCCCGAGCTCTTCTTCGGAGCCTCCAAGTCACTCAGACCGGTGACATCTTCTACCCTAACAAAATAACCACGGAAAGGATCTTTATCTCTGTGGGCTCACTCCCCGTGACAAGTCTCCACGGCCTGAGCGTCGTGTAGCATCGATTCGGGAAATGAAGGAAACGAGGGGGAATCCCCAATCTCTATTGCCCCAAGTGGGTCTTTTGGGGCGCCGCCTCTGTCTTAGGGAGCCTCAAGCCTGATTTTTGCACCGGCATCCACCGCCTATTCAACGGTATCCTCGCCTCGAGATAAAGTATCTTCGATTCCTCTCGGCTGGGGGACTTAGGCCGAAGTCTCCTCCTCGACCTCATCAAGCCTAGACGGAGCAGTATCAACTCCCACCGGTTCCGTAGTTCTCTGAATCTCGATGCTAGCTCGCGCACGGGCCACCATCCCAGAATCATCTTCTTTCTCCTCTTTTTCTTCTTCTTCTTCTTCTTCTTCTTCTTCTTCTTCTTCCCTTAGTCTTTGGACTGACTCCCTAGTTAGTGGGATTGTGTTCCCCTTGGGTTTACGGGTTGTTCTCTTCTTGGTTTTTTAACCCTCGGAGTTCGAGACCCTTTTTATCTTATTCTCCTTTACCGGTTTCGAGATAGGTGTGAAACTTCTTCATCACCGGACGGGGGTCTCATAGTCGCCTCCTTTCCGAGACCTACAAAAGGAGAAAGTAAGTAAACTCATGTTTGAAAAGATGCTTGAACGATAGGCAAATCGGTAAGTTAGGAATAAGGCTTACCATGAGTACGAGCCTCCCACCGCCCCTTTGACAAATTGCGTCATGCACGCTCAGCGTATGTTGACGTAAAAACCAGGCTCCTAACCCAGTTCTTGAGGTGGGTAGCTGCACCCGGCATCTAAGCAACAGCTGCATCGAGAAAAACACTGATAAGAAAGGATGAAGAAGTAAAAACAACGAAAAGAAATTAAAGACGGAATCATACTTATGTTTCATATTCCATTTCTCAGGAAATGGCATGCTCTCAGTCGGGATTAGGTCTGTGGTCTTCACCCGAACGAACCGGCCCATCTAGCCCCGATCTTTTTCTTTATCTATACTCGAGATGAACGCCTTGGTGGCCCAGCGTTGAAGCTTTATCAGCCCACCTCGATAGAGTCGAGGGCTATATAATCTTATGAGGTGGTCCAGGGTGAAGGGAAGCCCGTCGATTTTGCTCACGAAGAAACAAAGCATTATCACGATCCTTCGGAAAGAAGGGTGAATTTGGCTGAGGGTCACCTGGTATTTCTTGCAGAAGTCTACGATGACCGGATCGAGGAGACCCAGCGTGAAAGGATAAGTGTAAACACTCAGGAACCCTTCCACGTGGGTGGCGATCGCTTATTCTGATGCCGGTATCACAACCTCTTTGTTTCCCCAGTAGCAATCTTTCTTCACCTGGTCACGGAGGCTTTTGGATATCGAGCATATGTATCTTGATACCAGCTCGCATCGACCAGGAACTGATGAGGGTTACTCGACCTTAAAGTTGGAATCAATTATATACCCTCGGGAATAAGTTCTTTAGGGCGTGACTCCACCGCTGGTTTCTCGCCGGCCGGCCGAGAAGAGGAAACAACCTCTTTCTGCGGAACAATTTTAGATGTTTTGGCCATTTAGTTTTTTGTGGGCAAAGAAGAATGGAGATTGAAGTATTTCGTGTTTTAGGAAGAACAAGCAAAGAAACTTAAAAATCTGAAGATAGGAAGCTTTGGAGAAGGCAAAGAACTATAGAGATTGGAATGAAAAAGATTTGAAATAATGAAGAAGGGGGATATTTATCGATTTCACAACGACGGTTAAAAAATGGTAGTGACCGACCGTCAACTGACGCGCATTAAATACCCGAAAAATGGTACCGACGAGATGTTTCGATCACTCATGCTGCTTATGTCACGACGATTACGTCATTATGTACCGAGGTGAAGATCGAAGGCTCAAATCGTTTATTGTCAGTACTCTCCAAAAGACGAGGGGACTATCTGTATACAGTAAGAATCGGGCTTACCCCATTTTGTATGGTTAATCGAGACCGAGAAGGATGGAGATCTAGCGAGATCGAAGGAAGCCTGCTAAGTCGAATAACAGAAAGCCGAGGAATCCGTGACCGGGCGAGGATTGTGGCGGAGATCTTGGCATGTATCAATTCAAGACCGGTTGATTAGCCAATTAGGAGATTTCCTTCTGTATTTAGAATTGTACCATATGTAGAACACCTCTACTATATAAATGGGGTTCCAATCATTTTGTAAAGAGGACATTCGCGCATAACAAAGCAATATATTATGCTTTCTCTCTTAAGCTCTCTTATTCAGTTGTTGAGTTCTTGCTTTTCAATAATATACTCAGTTGGTTCGAGGACGACCTAGATCGAGGATCTAAGTTGCGCGTTACATTGGTTTGCTTCATTTTAAAGTTAATTTCTAACTTTAATTCTCGTATTTCTCAGTTTGTGCCAAGTGAAATCACATATCCTTAAAACTACTTATAAATTTAATTGTTATCCGATTTCAAGGGTAAACATGCTCAAAACTAGCATGCATAATCACAACAATATAGAGAAAAATATGTATTAGTAGAGAAGTCATAGAAGAGAAAGCTAGCAGTAGCAATTACAAGATAATAGTAAAACCGAATTATAAACAATGTCATCTAGTAATAGAAATCTAAGAATATAAAAATACCTCCCCCAATACTTCTAATTCGCCGTACCTCTACCTCTCATCATACCGAGCATTATCAATCTCTCACCTTCTCACTTGGGCATCTCCTCTTCATATTCCCAAATTATTCTTGTCTCGCTTTTCACATCTTATCCGCTACGGAACTTACGCAATTGAGAACACAATTTAAAATTACCAAAAATATTTGTTTTCGGTGCCACACTATTCAATAACACTGACATGAAGCATATTCACAATGACAAGTTAGTACCAGATATCTACATGTTTTTTAGAATTGATTCAATTTTTTTTTGGCCCCATACTCTAAAAAGCTGGATATATTAAAGTATTTACCCCAAGAAAGAGGGATCAATAATTTCCACTAAATATATTTTTTTTTTCTCTATTTTTAAGGGTGTATCCATGTTCTAAAAATCCTAAATCTGCATTTGTCTATAGTATTTCTTAAGAACTTCCAGGGAGCTAATTTGAATTATCTCCATTATCTTGGCTTATAGGGTGGCGGACAGTGGCAAATTTTCACTAAAAAATTGTGTTCATTTGAACTTATAACTTTTAATCTAAATTATGATTTATTTGTGTATTGTTTTAAAAAATTATTAAAAATATTGAACTATATATAAACTCAAAACTCATATAAGGTGATAAAGGTCATGCGTTAAGTGACCTGAACCTGAATTTTAAACCCATAATATTAAATTATGAATCTGCCGATAATGGCGAGAAAAATGTCGTTAAACAAATTCGTACACATTATTTGACCCTATAAGCCAAGTTGCAATCTTGCCTCCGTCGATTTGTCTTCCTCCACTGATACGAAACTAACCAGGATGCGGTCCTACTTGTAGGTAGTTTCAACTTTCGAGAAGCATTTCTATTTTGGACTTGTCACTTCTGGATATAAATTTTTCAGTTTACATGCATGTAAATGTAAGCCATTTGTTTTAATTAGCATTCCATTATTTTATTTGGATTCATCTCTTTATTGTCTAATTTTTCAAATTACTAATTCTACTTATTATGAACTTTGTATACGGTCAAAACCGAGTTTGCCCTTCGAATGAATAATCGAGATTGGAACATGATGGACCAAGGTTCAACTTCGTGTAATATCAAGCCATGATGCGAAGTTAGGTTACCGAGCTCGAGATCCAGAGGTCGAGCAAAACGGAGACCGGTCAAGATCGAGATCGGCTAAGATCAAGGTCGAGCAAAACAAAGACCGGTCAAGATCGAGATCGGACTAAATAAAGACCGATCGAGGACGAGATCGGCCTCGGTCGAAGAAAGCTTATCGAGCCAAAAACCTGAAAGCCGGAATATCCGCAATTGGGCGAGAATCTCGACGAAAATCACTGCACATATCGATGAGAGAACAATTAATTAATCTATCATGGAATTTCATGCTATATTTAATAATTATATTGAGAATAGGACCCCCTCCCCCCACTATATAAAGAGGGGTCTAATTATTTGTAAGGGACATGGATTCAGATTCATTGAGATTGATAGAACATAAAGCAATATATTATCTTTCTTCTGGTTTCGATATTTGGTCATTTTGTTCTTCTATCAGCTACTCTCCATTCAGTTTGAGGGTGATAAAACTTGAAAATTTAGGCTAATTAATGCATTCGGTTTACATTCATTTTCTTTCACAATTAATTTCGATATTTATTTATATATTTTCTCAATTGTACCGAATTATACCACATATCCTTAGAACCACGTATAAATTCAATTGTTATCCATTTTTCGGGTAAACAGTTTGGCGCCCATCGTAGGACTAAGGATAATAGTGGTTGTCTGATACAAATCTCTGTAAAACACACTATTTTACACTTGCTTTTGGAAGTATATTTGATTTCAGGCTAAAAATGCCGAATTCTCAATTAATAGCCCTACCTATCGACAACGAATCTGGCCATCAAGGTGAGGATAACAACTCCCCGCCCCGGGGATGAAAGGCCACCCGCTGACATCATTGGGACTCGGGTCGTGGATCCAATTGACGTTAATTCACACGTGGCCATCGAAGCGAACCAACATTCCGGTCCCGAGAACAGCATCCATGGTGGAACCCGATCTGCAGCTCGAAATACCCAAAATATTGGAGAAGACGGGATGAGCCTGCGTATGATTTTCGAAATGCTGCAAGCTCAATAGGTAGCAAGCAGGCCCGAGCTCGGTCCACCCCAAGAAGTCACCCACAGAACAGGGACAACTGTAGTAAGGTCAAATGAACAATAATCGGGGACTAACACCCGAAATTATAAAGATGCTCTAGGAACTGACAAAACAGATAGAGTCAGGAGAAAAGAGGATTGAAGCAAACGACAAGAAAGTAGAAACTTATAACTCCAGGGTTGATCAGATCTCGGGGGCACCACCAATATTGAAGGGTTTGGATTCCAAAAAGTTCATACAACAGCCTATCCCCCCGAGTGCAGCTCCCAAACCAATCCCCAAAAAGTTCTGCATGCCCGAGATTCCTAAATATAATAGAACAACTGACCCCAATAAACATGTCACCTCTTACACATGTCCCATTAAAGGGAACGATCTAGAGGACGACATGATCGAATTTGTATTATTAAAGAAATTTGGGGAAACCCTCTCAAAGAGAGCAATGATATGGTATCATAATTTACCACCTAACTCTATCGATTCTTGTTCTATGCTTGCAGATTCTTTTGTAAAAGCACACGCCGGAGCCATAAAGGTCGAGACTAGGAAATCAGACCTTTTCAAGGTAAGGAAAAAAGAGAACGAGATGCTAAGAGAGTTTGTATCTCGTTTCCAAATGGAACGAATGGATCTACCACTGGTCACAAACGATTGGGCCATTCAAGCTTTCACCCAAGGACTAAACGAACGAAGCTCAGTAGCTTCACAACAGTTAAAGCAGAACTTGATTGAGTACCTAGCTGTCACTTGGGCCGATGAATATAATCGATATCAATCGAAGATTAGAGTCGAAGACGACCAATTGGGCCCCCCTTTCGGATCCGTTACCAAAAAGGACATCGACCGAGAACCAAGGTTGAACAGGGATCGATACCAGCCGTATAATAGAGAGCGTAGGGGCAGCGGACCAGGGTACAACTCCATACTAGGTGAAAAGAGAAGTGATCGAGGCTAAGGGTCTTGAAGGCTGATGAGCAAGAATGGTTCGACAGGCATACCAAACCTAAGGAAGCACCGCGATTGTCAGAGTTTAACTTCAACATTGATGCACCCGCTATCGTATCGGCTATCGGACGCATCAAAGATACTAAATGGCCTCGACCTCTGCAGACCGATCCAGCCCAGAGGAATCCCAATCAAATATGCAAGTATCATGGCACCCATGTCCATAGAACGGAAGATTGTAGGCAGTTGAGAGAAGAAGTAGCCTGATTATTCAATGAAGGGCACTTTTGAGAGTTTTTAAGTGATCAGGCCAAGAATCACTTCAAAAACAGAGAGTTCAATCGACAAAACAAGCAAGAAAAGCTGCAACACATTATTCACATTATTATCGAAGGGATCGATGTTCCCCAAGGGCCAGAGTTTAAACGCACTCAGGAGTCGTTTGTAAGGGAGAAGCGATCTTGAGCTCAAGATTACATACCAAAAGGAACCTTATCCTTCAATAACAAAGACGTGGAAGGAATCATGCAGTCCCATAACGATGCACTGATAATATCTGTACTCATGAATAAAACTCAAGTTAAGCGTGTGTTGATTGATCCATGTAGTTCGGCCAACATCATTCGATAGAGGGCCATAGAGCAACTCAGTCTACAGGACCAGGTTGTGCCCGCGGCCCTGGTACTATACAGATTCAACATGGCATGTGAAACTACTAAAGGAAAGATAACTTTGCCGGTAAATGTGATCGGGACCATCCAAGAAACAATGTTCCACGTGATCGAGGGCGACATGAGGTGTAACGCCCTGTTCGGGAGACCATGGATCCACAACATAAGAGCAGTACCCTCGACCCTTCACCAGGTTCTGAAATTCTCAATACCAAAGGGAATCAAAACAATCTACGGGGAGCAACCTGCAGCAAAGGAAATGTTTGCCGTCGACATAGTGATTCCGATATCATCACTCTCATCGACAAATGGGTCAAATTCGAAGGAAAAACAAGAGACCAAATAGCAATCACAAACGCCGGCCTCGACCCAACTAGAGAAGCAGGAGACTCACGAAAATGATGATTACGGGATCCATCGATACTTCGTAGACTCCGACGATTCTGACGCTACTAAATCAACGGTCGAAGAACTGGAGCAAATCATACTAATCGAACATCTGCCTGAACAAAAGGTATACCTGGGCACAGGGTTAAATCCCGAGCTCAGGAAAAAGCTTATTCAATTTCTTATAGCTAACATAGATTATTTCTCTTGGTCCCATCTTGACATGACAGGGATCCCATCGGAAATCACCACTCATTGACTAAGCTTGGATCCGAAATTCCATTCGGTGAAATAAAAAAGAAGACCCCAGTCCGAGGTCAAACATGCTTTCGTTAAAGACGAGGTAACCAAGCTTATTAAAATAGGATCCATCCGTGAAGTAAAATACCCCGAATGGTTAGCAAACATAGTAGTAGTCCCTAAAAAAGGAAACAAACTTAGAATGTGTGTAGATTACAAGGATCTAAATAAAGCATGCCCCAAAGATTTTTTTCCTTTGCCTATTCATTGATGGCAAGCTAGTTAAGTCCCTGCGAGCAGAGGACCATTTAAAGCAATTGCAGGAAACTCTTGGTATACTGAAGAAGTACAACATGAAGCTGACCCCGAAAAAATATGCATTCGGAGTCGGGTCAGGAAAATTTCTCGGGTTCATGGTATCTAACCAAGGAATCGAGATCAATCTCAACAAGATCAAAGCTATTGATGGCATCACGGTGGTAGACAGTGTAAAGGTCGTGCAGAGGTTAATCGGGCGCATGGCTGCCCTGGGGCGATTCATCTCGAGGCCACCGATATTTCTTGTTGCTAAAATAGAAAAATAATTTTGCTTGGACCTCAGAATGCCAGTAGGCCTTGGAAGAGCTTAAACAGTACTTATCGAGCCCGCCGCTGCTTCACACACCAAAGGCGGACGAATAACTTTACATATATTTGGCAGTATCGGAGGTAGCAGTAAGTGGAGTCCTAGTCCGGGAAGAATGAGGCACGCAGTTTTCCATTTATTATGTCAGTCGGACCTTATGTGAGGTCGAAACTAGATATCCCCACCTAGAAAAATTGGCGCTCGCTTTGATAAGCGCCTCTAGGAAACTAAAACCATACTTTCAATCTCACCCCATATGTGTTGTAACAACTTATCCACTTCGGAATATTTTGCATAAACCCGAACCTTCGGGACGGTTAGCCAAATGGGCCATAGAAATCAGCGGGTATGATATCGAATATCGACCCCGAACAACAATTAAGTCTCAAATTTTAGCAGACTTCATGGCTGACTTCACATCGGCCCTAGTGCCCGAGGTCGAAAGAGAACTATTGATAAATTCGGGTACATCCTCAGGAATCTGGACCCTCTTCACGGACGGTGCTTCGAGCACGAAAGGGCCCAGGCTTGGCATCGTACTAAAACCACCCAGAGGCAACATAGTTAGACAGTTTATTAGAACTATTAAATTGACTAACAATGAGGCCTAATATGAGGCCATGATTGCAGGTCTCGAAGTAGCCAAAGGCTTGGGAGCGGAGGTGATTGAGGCCAAATGCGACTCCCTCCTCGTAGTGAATCAGGTTAACGGAACCTTCGAAGTTAGAGAAGACCGATGCAAAGATACCTAGATAAGTTACAAGTAACTTTACACTGATTTAAGGAGTGGACTTTCCAACATGTGCCTCGAGATCAGAATAATGAGGCCGATGCTCTTGCAAACTTAGGGTCATCAATCGAGGACAACGAGCTCGATTCAGGAGCCGTCGTGAAACTCATGAGATCAATAGTCTAAGAAGGTCATGCCAAGATAAATTCCACGAGCTTGGCCTGGGATTAGAGAAATAAGTACATAAAGTATTTGAAGTCCGGAAAGCTTCCCTCGGATCCAAACGAATCTAGGGCCCTACGCACGAAGGCAGCACGATTCACTTTGACCAAAGATGGGACCTTGTTTAGGAGAACGTTTAATGGTCCATTAGCGATATGTCTGGGACCGGGAGACACCGAGTACGTTCTAAGAGAAGTTCACGAAGGCACTTGTGGAAATCACTCCGGTGCTGACTCATTGGTTCAAAAGGTAATCAGAGCCGATTATTACTGGATCAACATGGAAAAAGATGCAAAAGAGTTTGTCCGAAAATGTGACAAATGTCAAAAACACGTGCCAATGATTCACTAACCCGGAGAATTGCTTCATTTAGTCTTGTCACCATGGCCATTTATGAATGGAGGAATGGACATCGTCGGCCCCTTCCATTAGCACTAGGTAAATCTTAATTTATTTTGTCTATGACTGACTATTTTTCTAAATGGGTTGAAGCACATGCTTTCGAGAAAGTTAGGGAGAAGGAACTCATCGACTTCATTTGGGATCACATCATATGTCGATTCGGGATGCCATTCGAAATTATGTGTGATAACGGAAAACAGTTCATCGGCATCAAAGTAACCAAATTTCTCGAAGATCATAAGATCAAAAGAATCCTATCAACACCTTATCATCCTAGCGGGAACGGGCAAGCCGAATCAACCAATAAAACCATCATCTAAAATCTTAAGAAGAGGTTAACTGACGCCAAAGGAAAGTAGAAGGAAATCCTACCTGAAGTTCTTTGGGCATATCGCACAACCTCGAAATCCAGTACCGGGGCTACCCCATTTTTATTAGTTTATGGAGCCGAAGCTCTAATATCTGTCGAAGTCGAAGAGTCGAGTATCCGGTTATGATATGCAACAAAGGAATCAAATGACGAGGCCATGCATACGAGCCTAGAACTATTGGATGAAAGGAGTTAAACCGCCCTCATCTGAGTAGTTTCCCTAAAGAAAAGAATCGAGAGATACTACAATCGAAGAACTAATCTTCGATATTTTAATATCGAGGACTTAGTGCTAAGAAAAGTCACCCTTAACACCCAAAATCCTAATGAAGGAAAATTGAGTCTGAATTGGGAATGACCGTACCAAATTCTCGAAGTAACCAGAAAGAGATCTTACAAGCTTGGAACAATGAATGGGGAACAACTACCAAGCAATTGGAACATATCCCGCCTAAAACGGTACTACTGCTAAGGTACGCCTTTTCTTCATTCCTTTCCTATTTTCAGATTAACACATGCAGGTGGTCAACAAGAAACGACAACTGACTTTTTAGCAAACGGCATGAAGTCGTTAGGTCTGAAAGCACGAGTTGCACTCTTTTTTTCTCAGACCGAGTTTTGTCCCAAATGGATTTTTTCGGCAAGGTTTTTAACGAGGCAACAATGAATCGTGCTAACTTAGAATCAAGAACGATTACGAATCGACATTGGAGATCCATTTGACATTATCCGAGTTTCCTTTGCAATCAACCTCGAATACTGGAGGGCTACCTCGGATATGCGTTATCATCAAAGATCAACTCTAGAAAGGAAACTACTTCATAAAAGGAGGATTTCGAGAAATAGAATTTATTGTAAGGGTCAAACGGTCAAATCGAGCCGTGCCCATATAGATTGCTCGGACCCTGTTTTGATCAAGAATAAAGAGAAATATGTTTCTTACAAGCATCTTATGCTTTGAAATTAGCATAATATTTTTCTTTTTCCTTCTTTGTAAAGAGTTTCGTACTTCCGAATATAAACAAGACCAAGGGCAATACCTAACCGGAATACGAACGATCTCTCCCTCACTCGGGGATTGCCATACGACTCAGAACAACCCAAGTCATCGGGCCCGGGAGCAAAAGACCTAATAGGCAATGCCCCAGTTTCTAAAATTCATGGCCACCCCACTTGGGAATAATTATCTCGGGCAAGCCCAGAAAAAACTGGAGAACAAGCCCAATGGGTAACTCCCGAACTAAAAGGCTACGACCGTTTTAACACGGCTCAGAGACGTCCGAAATCCGTAAATAGTCCTTCAAAAATGTTAAATACGAGAGCCGAAAGGGCAAGAAAAGCAATATATTTATACATAATAGTTTGTTTTTTTACAAAGGCCAAATCAGCCTAAATTTACAACGGCCAAAATACGGCCTCAGAAAAAATACAAAAACAAGAAACCTAATGTCCTAAGTGGCTTGGTCTTAATCGGAGGCTCCATCCTCGGGATTTTCTCAGTCTTCAGATTCGCTCGAGCTCTCGGAGTCTTCCTCAGAGAAAGCCAGCCTTCGGGCCCTGTCTTCCTCCGCTTTGGCATTTTTAATTTCGGCCACAATATCGAAGCCCTGGGCACTGACCTCCTCGAGAGCTTCCCTTCGTGCCTGCCATTTCGCGTGTTCGACCATGCCCTTGGCCTCGGCCTGGTTGACCTCAACATCGACCCTGAACTGGGCCACTTTAACATCAGCTCTTTTATTAGCCTCGACCAGTAGCTCATCTACCTGCGAATTGAGCCGTCCGATCTGTTCGAGCCTCTGCCGAACCTGCAGAATCGGATCGTTAATGGTTATCTCCAATTCATCTTCACTATCATGAAGAATTCGAAATACCTACTCAGCCATCTCCTCGTGCTCATCCCGAGCCGTTGCCAAATCTGTTCGAAGCTTCTCACTAAGAAGTTTGTAGGAGTCACTCTTCTCAGTGAGGTTCCGAACATCAGCCTTATACTCCTCCCGGATTCGGAGGAAAGCCTTGTGATACAACACAGAAGCCTACAAACATGGAAAAAGATGTTAGAATTAACTACAACTCAAAGTGTAAAAGAAACAACAGAGATACCATCGAAGTTACCCGATTCAAAGCATGTTGGGCCTCGTTGAAAAGGCAAGCGGGTCCTACCACATTCATCACGGCTTGATTCTCTTTGGTCACCAAGGACCAAAGGTAACTAGAAATCCCCATGAGGGGATAGAAAACTCGGGCTTCCTCCGGGATGGAGAGTATTATTTTTCGCCTACGATCAAGATTAACACTCGAGACCGGGAATCGGTCCAACAATTTTGGGCCCGATGAAGATCCGACAGCACCCAACCATGATGTTTTCTTTGGTATCGGTAATCCACCGAACTCGATAATATCCTCCGAAGCAGCAGACTCAAGCCCATCCAGAAAGCCATGGATATCAGTCGACTCCTGAATACCCTCGTAAGATCGACCTTCCAACATGTTGGCCTCACGGATCATATCATCCAAAATCTGAGGGGATCCAGTAATATCGATTATCCCAAGCTTGTCCCTCGAGATATCTTTTATTGCCCGAGAAGTCTTGACCCCGGTCTCTCTTTCAATCATCTCAGCTCGAGATGGAATAGTCTCGGCTTTTCCTTGTTCAGGAATAATGGACAGGGCTCCCTTGTCAACCTCCGCTAATTCAGAGGATTGTTGTATCACAACATTAGCTCACACACAAGCTAATTCCTTTTCTCCTTCTTCGGGCTCATCCCTTAATCGGCGGATCGAGTCCGGAGGCATGGTACCGGATCCCCTCTTGGGCTTGTGAGATTTCTTCGCCAGTTTTTTCTTTTTCGAGACTGGGGAACTGAGAGCATCTTTTCTCTTCTTCTTTTTAACCTGCTTCGGGGCAGGGACCTCTTCGTCACCAGATGGGGCCTCATGACAGCGTCCTTTCCAAGGCCTACAATGGAAAAAAGAGGGGTAAGAAAGTGAAGAAGATCAAACGATAAACAAACTAAGAAAGAGACTTACCATGACTGTAGGCCTCATATCGACCCTTTGATAGTTCCATCCAAGCGCGCTCGGAGTATGGTCTTTGCAGCACCAGACCTTCAACCCATTATTTAAGTTCCGGAATCGGTTCCAGCATCCGGGCCACAACTGTAACAGTAAAGAAAAAGTGGATCAAGAAAATGAAAAATAGAGCCACAAAATTAAACGCTCGAAGGGGAATAGTACTCACGGTTAATATTCCATTTCTCGGGAAACGGCATGTCATTAGCAGGGATCAGGTCCGAAGTTCTAACTCGAACGAATCGGCCCATCCAACATCGGTCATGAGTCTCGTCTATGCTCGAGAACAGTGCTTTGGTGGCTCGGCGAGCAAGTTTGATTAGCCATCCTCGTTAGAGTCGGAGACTATAAAGGCGCATGAGATGATCGAGGGTGAAAAAACACCCCCTCGATTTTGCTCGAGAAGAATCAGAAGGGAATCACTATTCTCCAAAAAGAAGGGTGGATCTGGCCAAGGGTCACATTGTATCTCTTGCAAAAGGCGATGATGACAAGGTCTAATGGGCCCAATGTGAAAGGATAAGTATAAACACTTAAGAACCCTTCCACGTGGGTAGTAATCGATTTTTCAGGCGATGGGCCTACCACGTGCTTGTCGCCCCAGTTGCATTCATGTTTTACTTTGTCGAGAATTTTCTCAGTAATTGTACACTGGTACCTCGAGATCGGATCACATCAGCCCAGTACCGAAGAAGGTTTTTCAACCTTAAAATCGATGACAGTTGAGCTCCCTACCGGAACAAATTCCTCGGGGCGAGGCTCCGCCGCATCCTCGCCGCCGGCGGGTCGTGATGAAGAAGCGACCTCTCTTTGCGGCACTGTTTTGGAGGTTTTCGCCATTGATGAACACAAGAAAAGAGAATTAGGGGTTTATGCGATGTAAAATGTATGAAGCAAAGGAATTTTTTGTAGAAGATGCAATAGTAGAGAAGAAGCTTTTAAGCGAAAATTTTGGATGAGGATGAAAGTTTGAATATTTATAGCCTCGTGATGACGATTCAGAATCGGTAGTGGCCGACCAACGACTGACATGCATTTAATGCCTTGGTAACTGGACCAACGGGATGTTTGTCACATACGTCATAATCGGGCTCGTCGTTGACATCATCATCCACCAAGTCGGAGTTTCGAAATTCATATCGTTTCTTGTCATCTTCTTTTCGAGAAACGAGGGGACTATCTGTATACGGTCAAAATCGAGTTTGCCCTTCGAATGAATAATCGAGATTGGAACACGATGGACTAAGTTTCAACTTCGTGTAATTTCAAGCCATGATGCGAAGTTAGGTTACCGAGCTCGAGATCGAGAGGTCGAGCAAAACGAAAATCGGTCAAGATCGAGATCGGCTAAGATCAAGGTCGAGCAAAACAGAGACCGGTCAAGATCGAGATCAGCCAAGATCGAGATCTGACTAAATAGAGACCGATCTCGGCCTCGATCGAAGAAAGCTTATCGAGCCAAAAAACAGAAAGCCGAAATATCCACAATTGGGCAAGAATCTCGGCGGAAATCACGGCGCATATCAACGAGAGGACAATTAATTAATCTATCATGAAATTCCTTGCTGTATTTAATAATTATATTGAGAATAGGACCTCCCCATTATATAAAGGGGGGTCTAATTATTTGTAAGGGGCATGGATTCAGATTTATTGAGATTGATAGAACATAAAGCAATATATTATCTTTCTTATGGTTTCGATATTTGGTCATATAAATTCATTTGTTATCCGTTTTTCGGGTAAACAAACTTATTATTTGTACCAAAAAAAAATCGACGAGAATGAAGTGCTGAAGATTGTATGTGTATTGTATTGATAAATATATACAAGAGGAATAAAGAAAAGAAAGATTCCTATTTTTACACTTGCCTTTCTTTTACTAGCTATTGTACAACAAACTCTAACTACTAAATTCTATCCTTTAGCTATACTAATTACACAGAGGCAAGAATGTTCTGGAAGATATAAAATAAGATGCTTGCCATATGTGTTATTTATGCTGAAAATAGACGACTAGGATTAAATCCATCAAGCTTTAGATGGACGGTGGTGATGCAAATAATTTATTCCTTGAGACAGTGTAGAGATCGAACTCTCTCATTCGACTTTGTCTTTCTCTTTTCTTCTTCGTCTCTTCTTTCTAGATGAATGCTCGATGCTTCTGTAAATCATCACCACTTCCTAAATCATTTGAAATCCTGGCACCAACATAATAGTATAAAATAAGAATTTTATACGAAGCTAAACACAGTTTATTTATATAATAAGTGTTGCGTACGTATATGCTTGCCAGCTATGGATTTCTGTGATGAATTTGACTTTAAGGCCCTAGTAGGAAAAACAAAAATTGGATTGTTAAAGAATTTAAACACCCAGATTATGGAGTATAATACTAGCTAGATCACCTTCTAAAAGAGGTCAAATTTATGATGGCTAACAGTAAAAGGTAAAAATATTCATGGTAATCGATTGGGCGGATGAATTATCGAGGCTGCTACTTTGACTGAATTAAACGAAGTTCTTGCACCTAGCTAGTTATCCATAAATTAATAATATTTGGTTGAAACATTGACGAATCCATTTTTGTCTATCGTTTTTGTATTATTTGGTAGAAGATTATTGAATTACAGAAGACAGAAGTTAGCTTTGTCATTATTCGAATATAGGTCAAACCAATATTAAAAGTCCGATAAGGCAGTAAGAAAATTCTTAGAACATGGAAAATGGAAGATGACAAAACCTTAACCGTGTTCCCATTTCTCAATTAAGACATGTGATTGTTTTCTTTGTTCTGGATCATCATTGTTGCCACTTGCACTTTTATTTTTCCCCAGTGCCACTTGCAAAGATATTTTTTTTAAACGAAGTTTAAGAAAATTTTGCTTATTTAACGAAAATTGAAAATAAATTCTTTTGACGTCTGGTCCGCGGTTTTAAGCAAAATAAAAAAATTTGTAATTTGTCATTTATTTTGGAATAAATGCTACAGATCTGTCGCCGAAAAGCAACATAATATATTCTTGTTTTTACCTTCAAAATGAAAATTTACTTTGAACAACCCGCCGTGTTCCAAGTATTCTTCTTGAATTTGGTGCTCTGGTAATTACTTTGGATTATCAAAATAATGGCATCCTGAGTAATTGAGTATAGAATTAAATTAGTCAGATGGGTCTATTCCTGCATTTCAAATTAATTATTAATTAACTACTCATTAGATTCGTGCTATAATAATTTCTACCTTTTAGAAAAGATCAAAGAATTCAAATGTATAATAATACTTGGAAATTATATGAAGACTACATGTAGTCCGAACACTGCAATTTTTGTTTCTTATAGCGTTCTCTTTATATATTATCGACATACGGAAGAATAAACATGTTTGATTTTGTTTGAACTAGCAATATATTCAATTTAAAAATGACGAAGGTGTTTTCCCTCCATTTTTATTGACAAGTTGACTTCTTCAGTATTCTCCTTCTTCTTAAATAATTCAAGTTAAATTGTCTTTGAGTTCTGTTTATTCGAAAAATTGGATATAGTTGAATTTATACGTAATTCTAAGGATATGAGACATAACTTAATACAAACCGCAAGGATAAAAGGAAATATCAAATATGAATTACAAAGAATGTAAAATAAACAAAGTTGTAAAGAAGACGATTTTTAGGACTAAGCAAGATGGATTAGTTTTTTAGGCTTAAAAGAAGAACTCTTGAATATAAGAGGATATGGTAATTGAATTACAATGTGAGCTCTATATGAAAAACTGCCTCGAGAAATGATAACCCTCTCCCTTTATAATAAAGGGATCTTACTTTAAATATAATTAAAAATACTCAGTGGGAAGTCCATGATAGATCAGCTTTTTCACAATTCCTGCCAAGATTTTCTCCTCTAGTGGGATTGCAACGGCTTTTATCTGCGAGCTCAATCTTGACTCGAGCTCTCGATCTTGGCTTGAGCTCGATCCAGACTCGAGCTCTCGATCTTGGCTTAAGCTCGATTCTGACTCGGACCCTTGAATTGATTCGGAGTCAATGTTGGTCCGTCTTTGGATCGTAAGCTTGATAGCTTTACTTTGCATCATAGTTTGATTTAGATTCGAGCTTGATAATGATATCGAACTCGACATTGATCGGCCCCTCGGGTTCGAAGCTTGTTTGTACCATCTTCGAAACCCATCTCGAAGGTTCACCTCGATCGCTTATCTTTCGAACTCGATCAGACGTACGAAGGCCGAAATCTATTTCGACCGTATACAGATAGTCCCCTCGTTTCTGAGGAAGAATATGGTGAGAAACGATATGATTTTCCAACGGCTCGATCGGATTATAAACTGACGTTTCCATCAGGCTCGATCATGACGCACATGATAATTGTCCCGTCGATTTAGTCTTTCAAGGCATTTAATGCATGTCAGACGGTGGTCGGCCACCGTTGATACTGAACCGCCATCGCTTAAACCTATAAATAACCCTTCCTTTCATCATTTATCACTTTTACATCTCCAATCTTCCAAAATTTCCCAAGTCCATTTTCGTATTCTCTGACTTGCCCGCAAATCTGTGATTTCTCTTTGCAATAAGCCCCTCTTCAATTTTACCAAATCTTCGTCACTTTCTTCTATTCCTCACCTTTGAATTCGAAAATGGCGAAAACATTACAAATCATTCCTCAAAAAGATAAGGCTTCATCTTCACAGTGTGCCGCCGATGAGACACCGACAGAACCACGGTCTGAGGAGTGCGTTCCCGAGGCATGTGTTCTTACTTCTGATTTTAAGGTCGATAAAGGCTCATCGGTCCCTGGCCGATATGAGCCAGTATCGAGGTACATGTGTTCGATAACAGAAAAGCATCTCAAACAGCTAAAGAAATATTGCAATTGGGATAAAAAAGAAATAATAATTTCTACTTCTGACGAAGATATCACCACCTACGTGAAAGAGTTTTTGAATGTGTATACTTACCCTTTCACGTTAGGTCCCCTCGATTCCGTTATTATTGACTTCTGTCGTCAATACCAAATAACCCTAGGCTAGGTCCATCCGTCCTTTTGGCGGATCGTTATCTTGATCCGATACATTGTGAACAAAATCGAGGGGTTGCCGTTCACCCTCGACCATCTTATCCGATTGTACCATCCTCGACTTTTTCGAGGAGGGTTAATAAAACTTCAGCATCAGGCTACTAAGGCTCTGTTCTCGAGCATTGATGAAGACAGGGATCGGGGCTGGATGGGCAGGTTCGTTCGAGTGAGGACTTCGAACCTGATTCCGACCGAAAAGATGCCATTTTCCGAGGAGTGGAATATGAAACGTAAGTGTGATCCTGCTGTTACTTCCTTCTATTTTGTTCTTTCATTTCTTTTCTCATCGATATTCTTCTTTTTGTGATGTAGCTGTTCCTGGATGCCCGGAGCAGTTCCTGATCTCAAGAACTGGGTACGAGCTCTTGTTTCGACCTCCACATACGCCGAGCATTCATGGCGTGATTTGTCAAAAGGTCGGTAGGAGGCCAAAAATCATGGTAAGCCCCTTTCTCATTCTCTTTGATAATTCGAATGAGATGCTTTCCAAATATTTTAATAAAACTTTTCATATACAGGTTTGGGCAAAGATGCGGTTTTGAGGCCCTTGTCCAACGAGGAAGAAACTTTGGCCTCCGTCCCAAAGCCAGTGAAGAAAAATAAAAGGAAAAGAGCCTCCGTTCCTGAAGATCCAAAACCGAAGAAGATGACGGCTCGTAAGCCGAACAAGAATGCCATTCCTTTGACCGTGGAATCAGTTCTGCATTTAAGGGATGGAGACGAAAAAGAAGAATTAAACGATGGGTCCGCACTGGCGGCCCGAACAAAGAGAACCACCGATACCCCATCGGCAGCTAGATCGATGATGCTTCATGAGGCTCTGCCTCGAACTAAGGATATACCGGAGAAAGATTCGGGTGGAATCCCTGAATTATCAGAGATCAAGGACGCATCCCATCGGAGCCAACAGATGGGGGATATGTCTGAAGGGCCCCCTCTTGAATCCCTTCGAACCGAAGAGAATTCTCCAAGTGATTCATTTGGGGCAGCAGCAATCGAAGATTCGCCCACCTTTCCCGCTTTTTCCGCAGGGGTGATTCGGGAAGCCCAAGATTTGGGGGCCCTCGATCTAGACAACCCTCATGATGGAGAGGATCTCTTTCATGACCTGTTTACCGATATCGAGGACGTTTCCGGTACTAGTGATGAATCAGATCTTTTTCATGGGGTGCAGCATGCTTTGAATCAGGTAAGCTTTAAAATTATTTTGTCGGTACTACCTTTATGTTTACTTTTCGTTTCTTGTTTCTTTGCAGGCAGCGGCAGTTCATCGAGAAGCATGTTCTCGGTACCAAAATGAGTTGCGTTGATACGAGGCCGACCTTTAACGGGTTACTAAGGAGAGGAACTCCCTAAAACTTCTCTTAGGGCAAAGGGAAGAGGAAATAAAAGACCTCCGAGCTGAGTTAGCCAAGGCTTACCGAGATCAGACCGATCTGTGTGAGCAGGTAATGATACTTTTAAAAGCCTATGGGCTTGATACCGGAACGATGGCTAATTTTTTGGTCTCATAGTTGCAGAAAAAAATTAAGATGATCGGGAAGCTCCGTGAGGAGGACGACGTGATAAAAGCGGAGTCTTTGCAGTGGAAAGAAGGTATGGACCGCTTTGCTGCAGAGAAAGAAACTGCTCGAGCCCAGTTTTCATCGGCCGAAACCCAACTTCAGAGAATGAAGAAAAAAGGCCTGATTCAAGCAAGAAGAGTAGAGGAGCTCGAGGCTCGGTTGGCCTCTGTACTTACCTAGACCGAATCTGATGCCAAAAAGGCAAAGGCCGATGCAGATGCACTCGTGGCCGTCTATCGGGCCGATGCTGAAGCTGCCCAGGTCCAAGCAAGAGAGGCAGCCGAGAATGTCGATACCCGAGCACATTGGGTCGCTGAACTTGCTAAGTGCCGATCTCGGAGGGAAACCCTTGAGGAGATCCATGCTCGTGGTTTCGACCTCGCTGAAGAGATAAAAAGGGCCAAAGAACTCGAAGCCGATGCTGAAGCCTTGGTTTCCGATGATGATAATGATGACAGTGATGATGATGATGGGAGTAAGAGCGGATCTGAGAATGGGGGGGAGCTCGATAGAGAAGAGACTGCTCCTGGGGATGATCAGGAAGCTTAGTCCTTAATTTTTATGTTGTAATCAATCACGCAAACAATTTTATATAAAAATATCCCCTTTTTTGCCGACTCGCTTCGGTTTTGTTTCCTGCTTTGTGAAGACTTTATTCACGCCTTATGAATGTTTTCGCAAGGATTTAAACAACTTAATCAAACTTGAAGTGAGGTAGCCCTTAGGCTTATTAGTTGAGTTAATAATTCGAGCTAGAAGAAATATAGCCCATAGGCGTAATGGTCGAGTGAGTGCTTGCTCGAACTCGAAATAAAAGTAGCCCGTAGGCTTAATAGTCGAGTGAATGATTCGAACTCGAAGTAATGTAGCCCGTAGGTGTAATAGTCAAGTGAGTGCTCGCTCGAACTCGAAATAAAAGTAGCCCGTAAGCTTAGTAGTCGAGTGAATGATTCAAACTCGAAGTAATGTAGCCCGTAGGCGTAATGGTCGAGTGAGTGCTTGCTCGAACTCGGAGTAAAAGTAGCCCGTAGGCTTAGTCGTCGAGTGAATGATTTGAACTCGAAGTAATGTAGCCCGTAGGCGTAATGGTCGAGTGAGTGGTTGCTCGAACTCAAAATAAAAGTAGCCCGTAGGCTTAGTGGTCGAGCGAATGATTCGAACTCGAAGTAATGTATCCCGTAGGCGTAATGGTCGAGTGCTTGCTCGAACTTGAAATAAAAGTAGCCTGCCCGTAGGCTTATTAGTCGAGTGAATGATTCGAATTCGAAGTAATGTAGCCCGTAGGCATAATGGTCGAGTGAGTGCTTGCTCAAACTCGAAATAAAAGTAGCCCGTAGGCTTAGTGGTCGAGTGAATGATTCGAACTCGAAGTAATGTAGCCCGTAGGTATACTTGTCGAGTGAGTGCTTGCTCGAACTCAAAATAAAAGTAGCCCGTAGGCTTAGTAGTCGAGTGAATGATTCGAACTCAAAGTAATGTATCCCGTAGGCATAATGGTCGAGTGAGTGCTTGCTCGAACTCTAAATAAAAGTAGCCCGTAGGCTTAGTGGTCGAGTTTATCTTAATTCTGTTTGCATAATAAATCCCCAAATAGAGGAATTTCTCTTGGATATAAGATATCGGTAAAGAAGAGAACTTTATTTGCAAGTCATTATACATGTGTTCATGTTTCGCGTCTGGGTTCGGGCCAACTATATGAGCATGGTTCGTTTTGACCATTTGGCTCTTACAAATTTTCCTATTGGAACCTCGTTGTTGCGAAATAACTTTCTTGCATCAGAACTTGATATATTTGAGGGCTAATGCCCCCCCCTCCAGTATTCGAGGTCAATTGTAAAGAGGCCTCAGATACTGTTGTAAGTGCAGCACGATCATTGGTTGCCTTATTAAAAAACTTGCCGAAAAACCCATTTGGGATAAAATCGGTCTAAGGGGAAAAGAGTGCAACGCGTGCTTTCAGACCTAAGGCTTCATATTGAAGGATCCATCTTAGCTCCTGATCGGACTTCTGCAGGGGTTAGTTTTGAAATGTAAATGAATATGGGAGGGTCGTACCTTAACAGTAGTATCGTTTTAGATGTGACACATTCCAATTGCTTGATAGTTGTTTGCCGTTTATAATGCCGAGCTTGTATGATCCCTTTCCGACGTTCTCGAGAACCTGATATGGTCCTTCCCAGTTCGGTCCTAGTTTTCCTTCGTTCGAATTTAGGGTATTAAGGGTGACTTTTCTTAGCACTAAGTCCCGGGGCTTAAAATGGCGAAGCTTGGTTCTTCGATTATAGTATCTTTCGATTCGTTGCTTTTGGGCAGCCAATTGGACGAGAGCAGCTTCTCGTTTTTCATCCGATAATTCGAGGCTAGAGTTCATAGCCTCGTTATTTTACAGTTCTGTTGTGTATCGAAATCTGGCACTGGGTTCGTCGACTTCGACGGGTATCAAGGCTTCAGACCCATATACTAAGGAGAATGGGGTTGCCCCCGTACTAGACTTTGATGTTGTTCGATATGCCCAAAAGACTTCGGGTATGATTTCTCTCCATTTTCCTTTGGCGTCGTTCATCCTCTTCTTTAGGTTTTAAATGATAGTTTTGTTCGTTGATTCGGCCTGTCCGTTCCTACTGGGGTAATACGGTGTTGAGAATATCCTTCTTATTTTGTGATCTTCGAAGAATTTCGTCACTTTGCTGCCAACAAATTGTTTCCCATTGTCACACACTATTTTGCCGGGTATTCCGAATCGACATACGATATGATTCCAGATAAAGTTTATAACCTCTCTCTCTCTTACTTTCTTGAACGCCTGTGCTTCAACCCATTTAGAGAAATAGTCAGTCATAAATAAAATGAATTTAGCTTTACCTGGGGTCAATGACAGAGGGCCGACGATATCCATTCCCCATTTCATGAATGGCCATGGGGACAAGACTGAGTGAAGTTGCTCCCCGTTTCGATGGATCATTGGTGCAAACCTTTGACATTTGTCACATTTTCGAACAAATTCCTTCGCAGCTTTGCCCATATCGACCCAATAATACCATGTCCTGATTATTTTTGGACTAGTGGATATGCACCAGAGTGATTCCCACAAGTGCCCTCGTGCACCTCATGTAGGATGTAATCGGTATCTCCTAGACCCAAGCATACTACCAATGGTTCATCGAATGTCCTTCGGTATAGCGTTCCATCTGAAGCCAACGTGAATCGAGCATTTTTAGTCCGTAGTGCCCTTGAATCTTTAGGGTCCGATGGGAGCTTTCCGTTCTTTAAGTATTCAATATACTTATTTCTCCGATCCCAGGTTAAGCTCGTAGAATTTATCTCGGCATGACCTTCTTCGATCACAAATCTCGAGAGTTGAACGATGGTCCCCGAGCTCAAGTCACCTTCCACGACCGATGAACCCAAATGTTTGAAATGGTGCAAAGTGACATGTAGTTTGTCCAAATACCTTTGCATTCTATCTTCTCGAACTTCGAAAGTTTTGTTTACTTGACTTACCACCAGCAAAGAGTCACATTTGGCTTCAATGACTTCTGCTCCCAAGTGTTTAGCTAGCTCAAGACCTGCAATCATGGCCTCATACTCGACCTCGTTGTTAGTCAACCTGGTAGTTTTAATAGATTTCCTATTAGTGTTGCCCGTGGGTGGCTTTAAAACTATGCCTAGTCCGGACCCCTTCACGTTCGAAGCCCCGTCCGTAAAAAGGGTCCATACCCCCGATGACGTACCCAATTTCAACAGGAGTTCTTTTTTGACTTCGGTATGAGGGTTGGCGTGAAATTGGCCACGAAGTCTGCTAAAATTTGAGACTTAATGGCTTTACGGGGTTGATATTCAATATCGTACCCACTGAGTTCAACGGCCCATTTGGCCAATCGGCCTGATAGTTCGGGCTTGTGCAAAATATTACGAAGCGAGTAAGTGGTTAATATGCATATGGGGTGACATTGAAAGTACGGTCTTAACTTTCTAGAGGCGCTTATCAGTGCAAGTGCCAATCTTTCTAGGTGTGGATATCTAGTTTCTGCTTCACCCAAGGTCCGACTTATATAATAAATGGAAAATTGCGTACCTTGCTCTTCTCGAACTAGGACACCGCTTACCGCGATTTCCGATACTGCCAAGTACAAGCAAAGTTTTTTGTCTGTTTTTGGAGTATGAAGTAGTAGTGGGCTCGATAGATATCGTTTTGTTCCTTTAATGCCTGTTGGTATTCCGGGGTCCAACCGAAATTGTTCTTCTTTTTGAGTAGAGAGAAAAATTTGTGACTTCGATCTGATGATCTCTAAATGAATTGGCCTAAGGCTGCAATCCGTCCCGTTAGCCTTTGTACATCTTTCACGCTGTCCACGATGGTGATGTCTTCGATAGCCTTGATTTTGTCGAGGTTTATCTCGATTCTCCTATTTGACACCATGAAGCCGAGGAACTTGCCCGAACCGACCCCGAAAGCACATTTTTCGGGGTTGAGCTTCATGTTGTATTTCCTCAAAATTTCGAACGTTTCTTGCAAATGGGTCAAATAGTCCTCTGCGCGCAGCGACTTAACTAGCATGTCATCAATATAAACTTTCATTGATTTACCTATTTGTTCTTCGAACATTTTATTTACAAGGCGTTGGTAAGTAGCCCCTGCATTTTTTATCCCGAAGGGCATCACATTATACAATATGTTCCATACTTGGTGACAAATAAAGTCTTTTCCTGGTCCTCCGGGTTCATCTGGATTTAATTATACCCGGAATAGGCATCGAGAAAAGTGATGATCTTGTGGCCGGCCGTGGCATCGAGGATGCTTTGTTCAAATCCTTATAGTCCACGCATATTCTAAGTTTGTTCCCCTTTTTAGGCACTACAACTACATTGGCTAGCCATTCGGGATATTTTACCTCCCGAACGGACCCTATCTTGAGAAGTTTGGTTACCTCGTCCTTTATGAATGCGTGTTTTACCTTGGACTGGGGTGTTCTCTTTTGCTTCACCGGTCTTAACCTAGGGTCCAAGCTTAGCCGATGCGTCTTTATGTACGGTAGGATCCCTGTTATATCTAAATGGGACCAGGCAAAGCAATCGATGTTATCGATAAGAAATTGAATAAGTTTCTTCCTGAGTTCGGGGCTCAACCTCTTTCCCAGGAATACCTTTCGTTTGGGCCAGTGCTTGATTAGCGTGACTTGCTCCAGTTCCTCAATCGTTGATTTGGTGGCGTCGGAGTCATCGGGAATCATGAAGGATCGAGGGATCCTCTGATAATCTTCTTCGATCTTCTGGTTATTTGGTTGGGTCAAGGCCGATGTCTGTGATTGCTATTTGGTATCTCGTTCCCCTTCTGAGCCCGATCCCTTTACTGGCAAAGGTGAGGATATTGGTTTCGCTTCCTCAACGGCGAACATTTCTCTTGCGGCTGGTTGTTCTCCGTACACTATTTCGACCCCTCTCGATGTTGGGAATTTGAGGACCTGGTGTAGGGTCGAAGGTACAACTCCCATGTTGTGGATCCATGGCCTTCCAAAAAGAGTGTTGTATCTCATGTCGCCTTCGATCACGTGGAACTTCGTTTCCTGTATGGTTCTGACCACGTTTATTGGTAGAATTATCTCGCCTTTGGTGGTTTCACATGCCATATTGAATCCGTTTAGAACCAGGGTTGCGGGTACGATCTGGTCCTACAGGCCGAGTTGTTCTACGACCTTCAATATGATGATGTTGGCCGAGCTACCTGGATCAATCAACACACGCTTAACTTTAGTTTTATTTATGAGTACAGATATTACCAGTGCATCGTTATGAGGTTGTATGACTCCTTCTGCATCTTCATCATTGAAGGACAAAGTTCCTTTTGGTGTATAATCTTGAGTTCGAGATCGCTTTTCTCTCACAATCGATGTCTTAGTGCGTTTAAGCACTGGTCCCCGAGGGATATTGGTGCCGCCGATGATCATGTGAATGACGTGCTGTGGTTCTTCTTGTTTGTTTTGCTTGCCGAAATCCCTGTTTTTAAAATGGTTCTTCGCCTTATCGCTCAAATATTCTCGAAGGTGCCTTTTGTTGAATAACTAGGCTACTTCCTCTCTTAGTTGCCTGCAATCTTTTGTTCTGTGGCCATGATATTCGCACATTTGATTGGGATTCCTCTGGGCAGGATCGGTCTGCATGGGTCGAGGCCATTTAGTATCTTTGATGCGTCCGATAGCGAAAATGATGGCGGATGCATCAATGCTGAAGTTATATTCCGATAGCCGAGGTGCTTCCTTAGATCCGGCATGCCTATCGAACCTACTTCTGTTCATCAGCCCCTGGGACCCTTGACCTCAATCACTTCTTTTGTTATTTTGTCCGAGGTTATGTCCCGATTCACTAACTCTGTGGCTTCCGTTGTACGGTTAGTATCGATCCCCGATCGGACCTCGTTCTCGATTAGTACCCTTTCGAACAGTGGGTTCAGACCCCAATTAATCATCTTCGGCGCTAATTTTTGATTGGTACCGATTGTGCACGTCGCCCCACGTGATAGCTGAGTATTCGATTAGGTTATGCTTTAATCACCGTGAAGCCGTCGAACTTTGTTCATTCAAACCTTGAGTGAAAGCCTGAACAACCCAATCGTATGTGAATGGTGGCAAGTCCATTCGTTCCATTTGAAAACGAGATACGAACTCCCTCACCATGTCGTTATCCTTTTGTCTTACCTTGAAGGGGTCCGATTTCCTTGTTGCGACTTTTATGATGCCGACATGTGCTTTCACAAAAGAATCTGCTAACATGGCGAACGAGTCGATGGATACCAAATCATTGCCCCCTTCGAGAGGGTCTCTCCGAATTTTTTTTAACAATACAGATTCGATTTCATCGTCTTCTAAATCATTGCCCTTGATGGAACATGTGTAAGAAGTGACGTACTCATTGGGATCGGTCGTTCCGTCATATTTGAGAATTTCGGGCATACAGAATTGTTTGGGGATTGGTTTCGGGGCTACGCTCGAGAGAAAAGGTTTTTGCACGAACTTTTTCGAATCCAACCCTTTTATCATTGGTGGAGCTCCCGGGATATGATCGACCCTAGAGTTATAAGTTTCTAATTTTTTATCGTTGGCTTCGACTCGCTTTGTGAGTTCCTCGAGTAATTTAGCAATTTCGGGAGTAGTCCCCTATTCTTGCTCATTTGACTTCACTATGGCTGGCCTCGTTATGTGGGTGATTTCTCGAGGTAGATTGGGCTCCGGCCTGCTTTGTAGCTGGGTCTGGCTCTGCAACTGAGCTATTGCTGCATGTTGGGCTTGCAATATTTTGAAAATCATACGCAAGCTAATGTCGTTTTCCTCGACGTTATGGATATCTCGACCTGCAGACTGAGTACCACCATGGATGCTATTCTCGGGTTCAGCATGTAGGTTCGCCTCAATGGCTACATGCGAATTGATATTTATTGGCGCTCCGATTCGAGCTCCAACGGCGTTTACAAGTGGTCTTTCAGTACTGGGTGTCAACTTGTTGTTTTTGTCTTGAAGGCAGGCTCCGTTGTCGGTTGGTGAAGCCATTTGATTGGTGGTTAGTCGTAGCTAATCCGAAATTCAAGATATTTTTGGAAACAAGCGCAAAACACAATGGCGTATTTTTCAGATTCGTATCAAATAACCACTGTTATCTTTAGCCCCACGGTGAGCGCCAAACTGTTTACCCGAAAAATTGGATAGAGTTGAATTTACACGTAGTTCTAAGGATATGTGATATAGCTTAATAAGGAAATATCAAATATGAATTACAAAGAATGTAAAATAAACAAAGTTGTAAAGAAGACGATTTTTAGGACTAAGCAAGATGGATCAGTTTTTTAGGCTTAAAAGAGGAACTCTTGAATATAAGAGGATATGGTGCTTGAATTACAATGTGAGCTCTATATGAAAAACTGCCTCCAGAAATGATAACCCTCCCCCTTTATAATAGAGGGATCTTACTTTAAATATAATTAAAAATACTCAGTGGGAAGTCCATGATAGATCAGCTTTTTCATAATTCCTGCCAAGATTCTCTCCTCTAGTGGGATTGCAACGACTTTTGTCTGCGAGCTCGATCTTGACTCGAGCTCTCGATCTTGGCTTGAGCTCGATCCAGACTCGAGCTCTCGATCTTGGCTTAAGCTCGATTCTGACTCGGACCCTTGAATTGATTCGGAGTCAATGTTGGTCGGTCTCTGGATCGTAAGCTTGATAGCTTTACTTTGCATCATAGTTTGATTTGGATTCGAGCTTGATAATGATATCGAACTCGACATTGATCGGCCCCTCGGGTTCGAAGCTTGTTTGTACCATCTTCGGAACCCATCTCGAAGTCTCACCTCGATCGCTTATCTTTCGAACTCGATCAGACGTACGAAGGCAAAAATCTATTTCGACCGTATACAAGTTCAAAGAAGAGTTCTCCAACTACTTAAATGAATCTGATTTGCTGGTTTATTTGTGAGAAAATAAGAATATAGTTCCATTATATTTCATCAACCAATGAGCAAAAGAGTCATAAATATGACCTCTACACTAATTCTATTAAGCATACTTGCACAAATTCGATCTGTGAAAATTTGAGAAGACTATGAATTGATCAAATTGATCTTATAATTCCATCCAGATATTATATAAAAGGCAAAAAATTACTTAAGGTCTAAAATATGCTTTTACTCAACTTAATAATCCACACTTATATACATTGGGTCCAAACTACGTATATTCATATGTCCTTGTGTCGTCAGCACAAAAATAGGCAATCGTAAAAATAGGCAGCTAAATCTTTGCCAAGAAAAATTGATCCATTGCGTACAATAACTGATATTCTAAGTGGGATTACACTAATAATAACATCCACTATACATATACGACTCATAGACCGACCATAGTAATCACTTCAATCACGGCAGTAATAAAATCATGCGCATATGCTGACGGAAGGTGAAGAAAACTAATCAAGGCAGGGAATTAATGTTTGGTTTAGTTAAATTTAACAAATCAAACGATTTTGTGATTTAGACATTTATTGACGAATTGGGATTGCCACTTCCAACTTATCGTTATCTAGTACTTGCATCTCACCACAATTTCACAGCACAAAAGAAACACTGCCATTTGTGCTTTGTTTATAATGTCTTAGGAGGTCATTTAGTTAAAAATAATTGGGATTAATTAATATTATAGAGATTAGTAATGCAAGGATTGTATGAAGGTTTAATCTAACATATTACAAACTAAAAATAGAATGTATAATTTAAGATTCGTGTTTACTGTTTAGAAAAAATAAAATTTTGTTACTATTGTAATACTTATTTTCGTCATTTAATTTTTTTATCCATGTATTAGTAATACTCGTATTCTTATTTCATATTCTATCTTGTAATAAAATAATACATTGATTCTAGTATAACTTATATATAATAAAATTATTTATGAGGAAAACAAAAGTAATAGCAACCAAACATGGTACAAAATAATGTTGGATTTAATATCGGGATTAAATCCCTTAAAATCCAACCCAACGGCACCTTAGGGTATCAACATACGATGATGATTGTCGTGACTCACAGTTACAACTTTTAGTCAAACGAGATCATCATGTATTAATCATTTTGATAATCCCTCTTTTCGAGTCATTTTGATTTTTGAACGTTAAATTATACTAAGAATTCCTTTTTAGTAGGATCCGAAATCACTGATCGGATTAGCGTGAATATGAAGGCTATATTATGACTTATGAGGAGCTTATTATAGATTATAGAACACACATGCATATCCATACAATGCGTTGGATTATGTCGAATTTAACTTATATAACTGACGGGTTAATATGTTTTTACATTATATGTTTACTATAACATATTCAATAGATTATCTATCTTATTTTCTAAGTAGCAAATTCCATTTATTATATAAGTACAGTTATATGTATTATTCTTAAGTAATTCGATAGCATAATTCTTTTTACATTATTAGCATGCAGAAGTAAAACCCATCTATGCCTCGACAATATGCTCCATCAAATTAGAATGTTTTGAAGTCTTAGTCGTTGCTAATTTAACCTATCTTCAAGACCTCGACAATATGCTCCATCAAATTAGAATATTAGCCATGCAATTCAAAAGCAAAACTTGAATAGTAATGATCATTTATGAAGAAAATAAAAAATTAACTAATTAGCAGCTACCTTAGCCTTTAAATTAAATATGAACACGTTCAGCCAATTAAAACAAGCATATACGACTGATAAATGGTGTAAGTCAATCTGATTAATACATAACGTAAATAAAATCTTGTCTTATCTCTTAAATATGTTGACACTGCTCACATGCATTTCCGCGTGCCAATATTTAGTATAATCTACTGATCAATTATCGCAACTTGAAAATCTAGTCTTATTCTTTTGTTATGATGACTCACAACGAGAATGGATAGCAATATATGTTTTTTTTGTTGCATATATACCAGTATTAATTTACGTGTAAAAATCTATCAAAATTATTTTTTAAAAATATAGTAGGTATTAATCTATAACTTTAAAAATAATATAAGTTTAATGTTAAAAACTTTAAAGATTTAACCCATATAATTTAAATTTTAGATCCGTCTCTACCTATTTATTAAGCAAAGTAACTACCCAGATTTAAGATATTTAAAAGATACAGTTTTGTATACTGTACAAAAGTGATAGAAGCGTCAAACAGTACAATGAATTAAACATACGAGACAGATAAAGAAGATTTTAAACCTTTTCTTTTGCTTTCATCTCTTTGAAGTAAAATTTAAGTAAATTAGATTCTTACTTTTTTTCCTCTCTAAGTAACTAGACTAGCTAGATTAATTCGCATTTTCCTCGTTTTTTTTTCTTCCTTTCTTTGACCTAGAAATGTCTCTGATCTAGTGGGCTAGTGGCCTTGCCACCTTATTATACAAGGGCGATGCCTATGGGCTACGTGTGAATAGTTACGAATACAAAACGGACCAATTCAATAATATCTGCTAAAAACTAAGATTTCTTGAAATTTCAATTTCGACCATATGCACTAAATTTAAAGGTTTAGTAGGTAGTTACTCATGAAATGTGGTATTTCCTCTATAAAACTGTTCTGCAGAACAAGTCTTAAATTGAATCATGTATTAAATAAATAAGGTGGAAAATTAGGTCGTTTTCTTAATTAGGTAAATATAATCATATTTTTCCCTCCTCTTCATTAAGAAAAAGAATATGAAAATTTGTACACTTATCTCCTATCATAAATATTTAATCAGATACAAACACGTTAATTATAAATTTCCCCGGATTGCGATGTTAGATTATAACTTTATCTTCAGAAAAATCTTCTATGAGTAGTTGTCTACGTCGTTGCGGCGACTCTGGAGTATAAATTATTGATAACATTAGTCTTGAAATAAGTTTATTTGAAGAAAAATAAGAAAAATGGTAGTATATAATAACGCCATGCATGTACCGGTAGAATAATGCATATGACATAAACAAAATATTCCTTGGTCAAACAAACACTTACCCCCTTCATTTCCTAGCTCTCGCCCTTTTTCTATTTTTCTTTTTTTCTTTTTCAACAGAATGCGGCTCCTTCCCACCATTATATAACTAAAGTTGAAGGCCTCGTTCTTGGAAGAGAAGGTAACGACCACTTCTGTGTTCTGCTTCGAACAAGAAAAATCCCCAATCTTTTATTTGTTTATTAAAATTAGTACACCAAAAAAGAAAGACTCGGTCTTCTTTCTTCCTTTGGTCTGAAACTCCAAAATAGAATACCAATTAAGCTTTTGTCATCTTTTTCCTTCTCGCGTTCATATATACTGGAATATACACCTTTTTCTTAACCTAGCTTCTTTCATTTTCAAGAATTCGAGTTCCATAAATAGTAGGTTCACTACTTTTATTTCAACCTCCCTAAATTAATTCATTCATATTTTTCCTCAAAGAAAAAACTACAGCTAGCAATGCAAAATTCGGAAAATCATCACCCGCACCACCATCACCACCATTCGGACACAGAGATAATTGGAAATGACAGAGCGTCGTACAGTGGTCCGTTAAGCGGACCGTTGAACAAACGAGGCGGCAAAAAGAGTGCGAGATTTAACATCCCTGAATCTACCGACATAGGAACCAGTGTCGGAACCGGCGCCAAGTCCAATGATGATGCCTACGTTGAAATCACTCTCGATGTCCGCGAAGATTCCGTCGCTGTACACAGTGTCAAAACTGCCGGCGGTGATGACGTGGAAGATCCCGAGCTGGCTTTATTGGCTAAAGGTTTAGAGAAGAAGTCCACTTTAGGATCTTCACTTGTCCGAAATGCTTCTTCTAGAATTCGGCAAGTGTCGCAAGAGCTCAGGCGTTTGGCTTCCTTAAATAAACGCCCAATTCCTACTGGTAGATTTGATAGGAATAAATCAGCTGCTGCTCATGCTCTTAAAGGTCTAAAGTTTATTAGCAAAACTGACGGCGGCGCTGGTTGGGCCGCCGTCGAGAAGCGGTTCGATGAGATTACCGCTTCCACTACTGGCTTGCTTCCTCGTGCCAAGTTTGGAGAATGTATAGGTATATTTAAATGAATTTTAGTCACAACCAATAATTATTTCGTGCTGAATACTTTGTCTTATCTTATGGTTTTGATTTCTTGAGCTTGTTAAACTGAAAAAAAGAAAATCTATATTTTCCAATGTTAGGTATGAATAAGGAGTCTAAGGAATTTGCTGTAGAGCTATATGATGCGCTAGCTCGGAGGAGAAATATTACAACTGATTCCATTAACAAAGCACAGCTCAAAGAGTTCTGGGACCAAGTGGCTGACCAAAGTTTTGATTCTCGGCTTCAAACTTTCTTTGACATGTAAGGATTAATTACAGTTCTATACATTTTATCTGTACATTAGTTAAGCATCTCAGATCAATAGTTGAGATCTGAATCGTGTGATGAATTAAATGCAGGGTTGATAAAGATGCTGATGGTAGAATCACAGAAGAAGAAGTCAGAGAGGTATATATTTTTTAATTCTATTTTATTTACTATTTTATTATACGTCAGAAACTCGGAATGACATTGACAAAGTCGTTCCTAATTTTTTTTAATTACTAAAATTGATTTGCATTTGCAGATTATAGGCCTTAGCGCGTCTGCCAACAGGCTGTCAACAATCCAGAAACAAGCTGATGAATACGCGGCTATGATCATGGAAGAGTTGGATCCTAACAACCTCGGATATATTATGGTAATTTAGTGGCATTAATTAATTAGACTATTAAATCTATAATCCTAAGTTGAAAATTAACTGTTAATGCTATGATATTGAACAGATTGAGAACTTGGAAATGCTTTTATTGCAAGCTCCAAATCAGTCAGTGCAAAGAGGAGGCGAAAGCCGGAACTTAAGTCAAATGCTAAGTCAAAAACTTAAGCATACACAAGAGAGAAATCCAATAGTAAGATGGTACAAGAGTTTTATGTACTTTTTGCTGGATAATTGGCAAAGAGTTTGGGTATTGTTACTTTGGATTGGAATTATGGCTGGTCTATTTACTTGGAAGTATATACAGTATAAAGAAAAAGCTGCATATAAAGTCATGGGTCCCTGTGTGTGTTTTGCCAAGGGTGCTGCTGAAACACTCAAGCTCAACATGGCAATTATTTTACTTCCGGTTTGCAGAAACACAATCACATGGCTTCGTAGTAAAACCAGATTAGGTGCTGCTGTTCCATTTGATGATAACCTTAATTTTCACAAAGTAAGTTGATTATTCCTTTATTTTTAGCGGATTTTCTCATAGGGATTGTTAAACAAATAGTTTATACATATCTTATATATCTGTCTAATTTATTTTTAGTTTAAGAGATTATGTGTCTTCTTTCTTATATAACCAAAAACATTGCATTGCCTACTTTGACCCAATATTTTGTCCTCTTGAGCTTTAACTTAAAAGGCTCGAGCCTCAATTTCTCCTTCCATTCTGATGTGGAATTTACCTAATTATAAGCTTTACCGTTGGCGGTCCATCGGCTGTTTACACAAAACTAATCGGATTCTTTTTTCCCCCTATTGTTTAGGTGATAGCAGTGGCAATTGCACTTGGGGTTGGAGTACACGGACTATCTCACTTGACATGTGATTTTCCTCGGCTTTTAAATGCTAGTGAAGAAGAATATGAACCAATGAAGTACTATTTTGGAGATCAGCCTGAAAGCTATTGGTGGTTTATAAAAGGAGTAGAAGGGGTAACTGGAATTATAATGGTGGTTCTAATGGCAATAGCATTTACTCTAGCAACCCCATGGTTTAGAAGGAATAGAGTCAGTTTGCCAAAACCATTTCACAAACTCACTGGATTTAATGCCTTTTGGTACTCACACCATCTCTTTGTTATTGTCTATACTCTGTTCATTGTCCATGGTGAAAAGCTATACATTACCAAAGATTGGTACAAGAGAACGGTTAGTAAATATATTCAAATCTTTAGCATTTTCTTTTGTATTTTCATTTAAGTTTCTTTGTTGAAAAGTTGCTAAAATTTGGACTAAATTTTCATAATGTGCAGACATGGATGTACTTAACTATCCCAATCATACTATATGCTAGTGAAAGGTTGATTAGGGCATTGAGGTCAAGCATCAAAGCTGTTAAGATTTTGAAGGTAAGTCGAATTCGACAAATTGTCGTGTTCGTAATAATTTTAAGGGGAATTCGCATTTTAGTCCCTCAATTATTGACAATTTCCAATTTTAGTCTGTGTGATATTTATTTTAGCATAATTAACCTTCAGTTAATTTAAATTAAAACTTATGATCCTTTGGCTGATAAATCTTTACAATGAGAGATTAACAGCTAAATCATTTATATACACATGCATTAGATATGTTTAACTTCTATTATTACTCCATAATTGGAGGTAATAAAATAGAGTAAATTAATGTATTTCCTATATAAAGGGACCAAAAACACACTAGTTAATTGAAAGTTAGTCAAATATCATAAGGATCAAACTTATAATTTACCTATAATCGAGGGACTAAAAGTACAATTATCCATATAGTCATGAATGTGTGTTAGTAAAAATGAAGATTGACTAATTGATAGTGTGGAAAATGTAGGTGGCAGTATATCCAGGAAATGTCTTGGCACTTCACATGTCAAAGCCACAGGGCTACAAATACAAAAGTGGGCAATACATGTTTGTCAACTGTGCTGCAGTTTCTCCATTTGAGTGGTAGGTGAAGCTTTTTAAATTAAATAGATATTACCCATTATTATTAAGTCACAAGGGTCACTGTTAATTACTACGTCTCTCTACGCTGTATTTGCTGACTTTAATTACATTATTATCGATTTCAGGCATCCATTTTCAATTACTTCGGCCCCAGGAGATGACTATCTCAGTGTCCATATTCGAACTCTTGGTGATTGGACCAGACAACTTAAAACTGTTTTCTCTGAGGTAATTAGTCCTCTAAATATAATTAATTAATTGTACATAATGGCTTAAAATCAACCTCAGTACTTGGAATTTCTGAATTTTATAACCTACATGTCCTTATTATATGCAACATTGTTTTGGCGATATGCATCAAAATAGTAGAGCCTGTGATATCCCACTTTGGATGACAGCTTTAAAAGCAGCCCCTTATACTTTTGCTTTTGTCGTTTTTTTTTCTTTTTCCAAAAGTACATTTTAATTTCACTGTGTTAATGTTAATCATTGATCTTAATGAATTAATTATAGTATTTTGGTCTTTGGTAGGTTTGCCAGCCACCACCTAATGGAAAAAGTGGACTCCTCAGAGCTGACTACTTGCAAGGAGAGAATAATCCTAAGTAAGTCTTTCTCCATTCTATAATCCTATTTAGAGCACACTGATTAAGGAAAACAGCTCTCAACAAAATTCAGTATAAAATTAAAAATCCCCCACCTTAATATCTGGAGATACTATTTTAATACTACCAATTTTTTTTATAATTTAATTTAATACTGCGAATGTAATTGTACTTTTCCATTATTTTAGAACTTATGATGATCGTGATTTGTAATGGATACTAGGTCACAATCTGGACTGGACTGGTTGGTATATATAACCAGAAGCGGATCCAGGATTTAAATTCTATGGGTTCAACTTTTGAAGTTTTTAGCAGTGAACCCATTATATATTTAAAGTTATGGATTCATATATACCATTTTTGTAATTTTAATAGATTTTTACATATAAATTTTTACTGCATGTCGAAAGTTATGGGTTCAATTGAACCATCGATAATGCAGTACATCCGGCCCTGCATATAACAAACTTGGGATCTCTTTTATCTTAATGAATCTGTACAAGATTTGGATGGACCATTCCTTAAAGTACTGCAGGCTTGTTATTTTGTAAAATTAATGGGATAGGAACAAGGACGGATAAAACAAAAATCAATTATTGGTTGATATTTTATGAAAATGGAATCTTTGCTTGCAAGATATTATAGAGTAAATGGATTTGACATATATCTACTAGCCATGTAAATAATTTTGTAGCAATTTTACCTGCTATAGCAGGTTACTTTTAAGTATCTTTTAAGTGATCTAAGGTAAAAATTTATAAACATTATCTGCTAAGAGGTTAAACTCATTAGTAAAAAAAAAAATATTACTTTTTTTCGAAATTAGTGTTTAATTAGTGTTTAGCCTTAAATTTCAAATCCAGCTTGAAGTTGAATTCCAAAATTTTCCGGAATTCAAAAAGCTATTTTTCACAATTTTTCTCTCCAAATCACTCACAAAAATTCAACAACAATACCAAACTGATATTTATGTCCAAAAACAACTCCAATTTTTCAGATCCCATTTTCAACTTTTTTTTTTTTATTTTGTTTTTTGAAATTTCACAATTCTTATGTCCCTAGTAATTATATAGCATAGCTAATGGAAAATTTCCAATGTGTGATGATTGCAGTTTCCCAAGGGTGTTAATAGATGGACCATATGGAGCACCAGCACAAGACTACAAGAAATATGAGGTGGTTTTGTTGGTGGGTCTTGGAATTGGAGCCACACCAATGATCAGTATTGTTAAAGACATTGTCAACAACATGAAGGCAATGGACGAAGAAGAAAATTCTTCCTTGGAAGATGGACACAATAATAATATGGCACCAAATTCTAGCCCCAATATTGCAAAAAATAAGGGTAATAAATCAGGTTCAGCAAGTGGAGGAAATAATTTCAATACAAGGAGAGCATATTTCTATTGGGTTACTAGAGAACAAGGTTCATTTGATTGGTTCAAAGGTATAATGAATGAAGCTGCTGAAATGGACCATAAGGGAGTAATTGAAATGCACAATTATTGTACTAGTGTTTATGAAGAAGGTGATGCTCGTTCTGCTCTTATTACTATGCTTCAGTCTCTTCACCATGCCAAAAATGGTGTTGACATTGTATCTGGCACCAGAGTTAAGTCGCATTTTGCTAAACCTAATTGGCGAAATGTCTACAAACGCATTGCTCTCAACCACCCTGATGCTAAAGTTGGTAAGTATTTATCTTCTTCTAATTTCATTTCATGTTTTTCTTTTTCAGACTTACAGCCCGTTTTAATTGACTTAAAAAAAAGTGACTTTTCACCTTAAATAATTTTAAGCCAAAAAGCAATCAACTTATTATTTTTGGTTTGTTTAAACAGCTTTAAACTTATTTTTAATCACTTTTTGATTTTGCTAAATATCAAAAAAGCGTTTAAAAGTTTATTTGACCAGTTTATAAGCCAATCCAAGGCCTTTAAAGTCTCACGATTTTATCTTGTAACCTAAAAGGCCAAATGGACGATTGAATTCCTCAATTCGTCCAACTTTCTCTCTCATTATGACGTGGGATTTGGCTTAATGCAAATTTCATAACAAATTTCTTTTAAATTTAGCCGTTAGTGATCCATGAGCTGTTATGCTTATTGAGATAGATATATCTCCCACAAAAATATCAACTTCTACGTGTTAAAAAACCTTTAGACTTTTTGGTATCTATGTCCTTATTAAAGTTAAAAAAGATTGTTTAATTGGTCAAGTTTTTCTTTGTGAAAGCAATTGGTCACTTTCAATTTCCTGTCAAGACATCAATTGTCGATGGCTTAATTACTCGTTTTTTTCCCTTTTTTGACAATTTGCAGGGGTCTTCTATTGTGGGGCACCAGCACTGACCAAAGAGCTAAGACAACACGCTTTGGATTTTTCACACAAGACATCCACCAAGTTTGATTTCCATAAAGAAAATTTTTGATCAAAGAATAGACCATTAAGCAGAGCATTTTAAAAACAGCTAAGGACACAAGTTGTTTTCTAGAATCTACCACCTCTCCCTATTGTGTACAGATAATGTTGCACTTCAAGTTGATATATAGTTGTGGTTGTGATGTTACTATATTACAAAATAATAAGATTATTTCTAGTATATAGATAGATACCAAGGGAATTAAGAATGTGCCTTCCATAAATTGAGAGGCAAATACCAAGGCAGGCAGAAGATAGTGGAGTTGAACCTCTTTTGATGGGTGCCACCCACCAGTAAAATTTGATTTTCTAAGGTGGCTGTCATCATTTTTGTTATTGTTTAATTTTTTTGGGTACTTTTTTATGTGGTGGAATAGAAAGCCAACGAGCCACCAACTTAGTAATTATTGACCATGATACGTCTATGTTTAATTAATAGTTTCCAGTAATAATTTTGACTAGGCCTTCTTGTATAAAAGAGCTAAATTGTTTGGAGACCATAAGTGAATGCTATAGAATTATTACTCTTTATAGTGGCTGAAAAAATGTTATTATCATTAGTGCCAAAAAAGAAAAAAGAAAAAACATTGATAGTATTAATTTTTCGTTTAACTTCCAGTTGGTTGTCTTCACCTTCGACAAAGGCGTCCCTTTCCGTAGCTCTTCACCCAAAGTCTTTTAAAAAATTAAGGTTAAAATTAAAAATAAAAATTTATTCCACTTATCTAGTATACACAAAGATCATATTTTAGATTATAACCTGCATATCTCATGTTTAGTCCGATAAACCAAACATCTATCAATAAAAATATATCCACCAAATAATTCCATATCATTTAGCTCACGATATTATAATTTCGGGATAACTTCGATGCCAACCAGACTACCCTAAGAGTACTGGACCCTCCACTAATATTTATACTTTGAAGCCAAACATTCGGACTTTCTACATGAATTCCTGCTAATCTCTAACGCAACAATCCGGTGTAAACACGCAAGTGGGATCTGAGGAAGGTAAGATTTATGCAGCCTTACCCCTATCTTGGAAGGGCAGAGAGATTGTTTCCGATAGACCCTCGGCTAAGGATAAAAGGGATACCATACTAACAGTAATACTATTGAGCTAAGGAAGACAAACGGAAACGGTCGACTACCTACTAATCTTCTACCCTAATTCTCGACCTCCACACCCTACTAATCTCTAATGCAAAAATAAGAAATACAGGTTCTTGCCAACGCTTCTCTTCGGCTAACTAGTTGCTGTTTTCAATCTGTTTGAGATTCAAATTGTTATTTATGGAAATAACAAGACTATTGTGAATCAATCAGTTGCTGGCTCTATACAATGGCCTTACCGTTGGTATTGCCTATCCCCCAAAGAGGATTATAAGCTTCTTTGCCAAAAAACATGCATCAAGAGGTACAGTGCTAGACACCATAGGGGAAGCTGCTTTCGTACCTCCAGCCTTTCAAGAATTCGTGAAGTTTTATCATCAAATTTTCCAGTACTTTGACTGCTTTTTGAGCCAAGTTATAGCATGGGGGAGAATACTTAATGTGCAGTCTCCTCAAAGACAAATTTAAAAGCATTTATCATGCAGACCAGTTAAGATTGATCTACTCCCATGAGAAAAGTACGATGCCATAGACTAAAGAATGAAAGAACTAAAAAAAGTCATGAGGCATAGATAAAGTTCCATTCATTCAATTTCCTCTCCTCCCAATTCTTTACCTAAAGAAACTACCCAAGAAAAGCAAATACACAAATCTATGCCTAAAGTGACTATAAACCACATCATCAATTAGTTACTGACAGCCATCATCACTTAACATGTGATGAATAGAAAGAGCAAAGTGACTGCATAATGTCAATCCACACTAAACAGTGCATAATCGGTTTTCTGTGTGATGCTTACTTGACCATCCTTGGGAGAACATTAAACAGAAGAACAAATCTCAACTAAATACTCATTTAGCGTTGATTATCTCCTCTGAACCCTCTTTGTTCTGGAGGGGCATAATGTTGATTATCTCCTCCGAAGCCTCTTTCCTCTGGAGGTCCATAACCTCTCTGGTCTCTTTGAGGAAAATGATTTCCTTGCTCTCCTTGATTGTAATTAGCCTGATATTGAGGTCTTGAGTCTTGTCTGCCACTCTGGGAATTATCCCATCTCCCTGGGCTGCTACCTAGAGGTATTTGATGCCTAGGATCCCCAGTTCCTTGAGGCCCATAATTCTGTTGAGGTGAAAAGCTTGGCTGAGGGCCATGATTCCATTGAGAAGGAACATTCTGAGGTGCACTGTAACTCTGCTGAGGCAATGGATTTTGTGGCCGCCCATAGTTTTGCTGTGGAGGACTCTGTGGTGCGCTGTAAATCTGTTGAGGTGGCGGAGAATACTGTTGCGAACCATAGTTCTGCTGGGGTGGAGGATATCTTGGTTGGCCATAGTTTTGTTGGGGAGGAGGACCTTGTGCTGCACCATAGTTCTGCTGGGGTGGAGGACCTTGTGCTGCACCATAGTTCTGCTGGGCTGGAGCACCTTGTGGTGGCCCAAAGTTCTGCTGAGATGGACTCTGCGGTGGGCCATAATTGCCTTGTTGAAACTGTGGGCCTCTTCGAGGCCTGTTACTAGGCCGTGATGGTCTTTGAAACTGTGGAGGAGGAGGTCTCTCAATAATTTCCCCATTGATATATTTGTCACCTGATTTTAATAGCACGAGAGAAGCAAACCCACAAGGGAAACCACAATAAAATTCAAGATAATAACTTTAAAACATAATCATGGTTTTTAAATGCTAATCAAAAATAACATTCAAACCTCCATATTCCTTGTTTACTGGATCAATATAGGAATCAGGGAGTACAAACACAACACCTGGCAGGCCTGATTGCAGACAGAAGCTCTATATTAAAACCAAAAATAAATTTATCGTTGCTCAGAAGGAAAGATACAACATCATATACACTCACCTTCAAACTTCTTTGACGTTTCCTCTGAACACAAGACCTGAAAACCATTGTAAGTTGTTGTGCTCAAGGCATAAATCTTTTTCTTAGCCTCTTCCACACTGTATCATTTAAACAATACGAAGCCACAAAGCAACAAAGTCTTAAGTCAATGATAGGAAGTTCCACCTGATTCGATATCACATTCAACCAAATATTTACTTAAAGGCAGTTAAGTTGGAAAAAACAAGAGATAATTTATTCTATTAATATCACAAATCATACCAATTAGTGATATACAAGAGAAGAAAATATCTTCCAAACACAATAATGCTGAGACTACTATGCAGGCAGTAATAGGAATAATCAAAAGAGTGAAAGACAGCAACAGAATCAATTATATACCAACTAACTTAGAGCTATCTGATAGGACCCTTATCTATGATAAGTTGATAACTCAAAGCTTCCAAGTTCCAATGTATATTGCATTCAAGATATGATTTCGGGTAATACTTCTTCGGCTTTCTTATTGACTGCATACTAACAACTGACATCAGAACCAACTCCAACAAAGTACTTGAGGGAAATGATCATCATTATTATTATTTCAAATACATGTTTTTCCACTTTGAAGCAAACTTGATCTATCTAAACAGAGAGCTCGTCTGACCAAAGATCTTATACCTACATCATTCAATAATTGCAGCTCTTTAAGTTCTAATATATATTGCATTCAAGATATGATTTGGGGTAAAACTTCTTTGGCTTTCTTATTTGACTGCATATTAACAACTGACATCAGAACCAACACCAACAAAGTATCAGAGGGAAATGATCATCATTATTATTTCAAATACAATATCTTTCCACTTTGAAGCCAACTTGATCTATCTAAACAGCGAGCTCAGCTCACCAAAGATCTTATAACTACATCATTCAATAATTACAGCTCTTCAATGAATATATTAATCTTCGGCAGAAATTAAAAGTGTTCAGCCAGAAGATATAACAACAATCTTATTTAACTCAATAGCTTTCAAGCTTATCGAATCATCCTGTACCTACAACATCAAATAATTCCACCTACTTAACGGGTATATATCAAGCATGTAAATACAGAGACTTACTAAAATTAAATTTGACCAGACAGAACATGACTTCCGAAAATAACATATAAAATGCACAATAATAGAAATTGGCTGACCTTCCAAAGACTTTAGCAGCAGTCTGCACATAAGTCTCAATCATCTCTTCCCTGGTGAGTTGTGTATCTTTAGGAAAATCGATTGTAATAAGCCAATGTTCATAATCACATCCTTCGAAGAGGATCGTATCCGGACCAATTTCATCATCAGCGGGGTTCCGGTTCCGGTCAAATCTCGAGGACTGTGAAACTGCAGATGACCTAAATAGCCTCGACGATTGGTACGGAAACTGAAGAAGCTTAGTAGACGAATTGCTAATTTGGGAGAATGATGGAGGAATTGAAGAAAGAGGATTTGGTTGACGGAATGTTTGAGTGAAAATGGAAGAGGAAACAGAGAGTGCTCGCCGGAGACGGAGACCGTACAGCGCCATCGAAGATGGGTAGGTTCTGAACTTAGGGTTTAGGGTTTAAGAATTGAAATAGAAATAGAGAAGAGAGAGAAGCTTAGGATTGTCATTTGGGAATTTTGAGACTTGGTACTGAAATTCGAGTTATTTTCATTTCGCACCCCTAATGTATGCATCAGTTTCATTTGCACCTCACCTTTTGCTTCCTTTATTTATATATTTTTATTTTATGAATTTTACTACCTTTTATTTTCCCTATGCATCACATTTTTTAGTTGTACCAATTTATGCAACTTCCTTTGTACCTACTCTTGAAAAATTATTAAACATTGGAATAATACCTTTTAAGGCGCTATAGAGTGGTATTAGCTATCGATTGTTTCATGACAATCAATAGATTTCTCACGTTCGAGTTCCATGCTTGGTACTAGCTTTAAAAGTAAGATTTTCAGAGTTGAGTGTAATTAAGAAATATTTAAGTTCTTCCAATAGGAATAATAGACATAAGAATCCAGTTTCATCATTATTTTTCTATACTAATTGTCTATACGTATAAGCTAGTCTATATTGTTATTATAAAATACGAATTCTAAAGTGAAATGTTGATCGACTGAAAAAAGCTCCACAATTTCAATAGGTGAAAAATATATGTGATGTGTTAATGGACTTTTTATACTCCTTAAGAATCAAATTATTTCTTCAAATAGATAATTTTCATGTCACACAAAATTGTAACCCCAATAATCTAATGGGATCCTCCTACACCAATATTAGACTTTGAAACCAAATATTCATTGACTTCCTCCCCTAAATTGTTGTTCACTTTTAGTGCAAAAATAAGAAATACAGGTTCTTGCCAACGCTTCTCTACGGCTAGCTAGTTGTTGTTCTCAATGTGTTTTCCGCCATTCAAATTGATATTTATGGAAATCACAAGACTATTGTGATAGTGTGATCCATGTATCATTGTTGGCACTACGGCAGTTCCTATGTTCATCGGATTGTTTTTGACTTTATATTGTTAAACAGAAATTACGTTTCTTAATCCCTTTAGGAACGCTACATTTTTGTGTGCAATTGTGTCATACTGTTTTCTTTTAATTAGTTCGCTTCGTCTCGACACCTTTCATGATATCATGTCACTCACTCCATGTGATCTCATCTTTGCTGCAAATTAGTAGACAACAAACTCTCACACTATATTACTAAATTGTCAACTGAATATTTAGATTTTGTTGGGAAAAAGAAATCCTATCCTAATTCTAAGACTCATGAGGATTTGCTTAGAGATAGAGAAGAAGGGTGAAGAAGAAGAAGAAGAAGAAGAAGATGACCTAGAAGTAGTCGTGTATTCTGCCCACAGAAAAGTTAAGGGTCCTTTGGATGAGTTTATGATAAGATAAATTATATAGTTAGTGAGTTAGGTGGGAGGAATAAATAATTCTGTTATTGCATATGCAAGTCTGTACATATACATGTACAAAGCAATGAATAAGACACACATCGAATTTTTCAATTAGATTTCTTCTTCAATTTCGTACATGGTATCAGAGCAATAAGCTCGATCTAACAGTCGAAACATCAAATCCATTTACATCAGATTCATCATCTAATCAGTAACCTAAAATGCCTGAAACAACAACCACATCTACTGGTGATACGAGTAATGCTGCAAAACTAGTCAGCTATGATATCAATCACCCTTATCATCTCAATAACTCTGATTCACCTGGAATGACTCTAGTCAACACTGTGTTTGATGGAAGAGGATACCCAAGGTGAAGGAGATCTATCTCCTATCTTTGTCAGACAAGAAGAAACTTGGTTTCATCAATGGAGCATGTCAATCTCTAGATCTGAAATCTCCATACCATGAACAATGTAGTTGTGTAAATGACATGATCATCTCTTGTATCCTAAATGCTCTCTCAAAGAATATTGCAGACAGTGTGATATACTCCAAAACTGCAAAAGAGCTTTGGAACAGCCTGGAGCAGAGATTTGGGAGATCAAATGGAGCCAAGCTTTATCATCTACAGAAGGAGTTATCAGGTTTAGTACAGGAAAACAATGACATTGCAGGATACTTCACTAAGCCCAAACGACTGTGGGATGAATTAGATGCTTTAAATGTTATCATATGTTGTCCATGTGTTTGTGTTTGTAAAGGAAAGAAAAAGTTGAATAAGTCTCTTGAGGATCAGAGATTGATCCAATTCCTAATGGGATTAAATGACATCTATGCACAAGCAAGAGGAAATATCCTCATGATGAACTATTTGCCTAGCATAGATATTGCTTATTCACTTCTCTTGCAAGATAAAAATCAAAGAGAAGTTTATGCAAATGCACATTTTTATTCTGAATCAATATTACTCATGGCAGCTGGAGAGGCCAAGCAATATAATGTACAACTTCTAACTGATTTTGCAGCTTTTATGATCACAGGACAAGGGAAGAATTATTAGAAATTTAGAAACCAAACACAAAGAGGAGCAACCATAGCACCAAATATAACAACTGAGGGCAAAAATTTGTTAAACCTCAGCAAAGGTTTAAAGGGAAAAGGAAGTACAATCCAAATGTGTCTTGTACTTATTGTAGAAAAACAGGACATACACAAAAGGACTGCTACATAATTATTGAATTTTCAGAAGATTTTGAGTTCACCAATCACAAAGGTTATCAGAATCAAATTAAAGGAAATGCAGTCCTAACACACGAGGAACGTGAGAATTCAGCAGGATAAAGTACTGAGCTCAACAACAGTAATTTTGGACAGCAACTCAGCAAGGAATAAATTGCAGAAATGATGTACATATATAAGCAGGCAAAGTTAGCACATGCAATAAATACATGAATCAATGCTAATTCAGTTACTGGTATTATTCTAAAATACTTAGGTTCAGTGTTTACTAGTCTAAAATCAGACACTTGAATCATTGATTCAGATGCGTCAGAGCATATGTGTTTTGAACCTAATTCTTTCCTATTTCTAACTCCACTTCCTATACCTTTGAATATCAGTTTATCTAATTCTTTCAAGGTGATTGTTACTCATATATGGAGTATTTCTATTCTGCCATTTCATATCCTGAACACTATGTTACTTGTTCCGGATTTCAAATATAACTTATTGTCAGTTAATAGGTCTTGTGTTCAGATCAAGTATGATTTCCTATTCACATCTATTGGGTGTGTGTTGCATGGCCTTTTAATAGACAGTTCACAAGTTTTTGGTGAAGTTAGAAAGAGACTCTACTTATTGGAGCCAAGTAGTGTTGAGTCTAAGGGGATATTCAGTAGTAATGTACTTTCAATTCCAAAAGGAAGAAATTCCATTTCAGAGTCTGTTTCCTTTTCTAGTCCAGTTCAAGTTATTGCTACTCCTGATATTGAACTTTGGCATGTAAGATTGGGACACCTCCTATTTTCAGCAATGAATCATTTAGATTTTCTTCATTGTAAGTCAAATTCTAAGTTTATCTGTGATGTTTGTCATAAGGCTAAGCAAACGAGGAATCCTTTTTTTCTGTCAGTAGCATAAAATCTAAGCATATTTTTGAACTTATAAATGTAGACACATGGGGGCCTTATAAGTCAAATACTTACAATGGATTCAAATATTTCCTTACTATAGTAGATGACTATAGTAGAGGAACATGGACATTTTATTAAGTGCAAAAGGTAATATTTTTCCTATGCTTAAATCTTTTCTGTTTATGGTTGAAAGGCAATTCAATGTGAAAGTCATAATGATAGGATCTAACAATGCATTAGAATTGGGAAAAGGTACACAAGAGGCAGGTTTCCTAGCTTCAGAAGGAATTCTGCACCAACTATCTAGTGTAGCAACTTCTCAACAGAAAGGAATTGTTGAGAGGAAGCATAGATACCTCTTAGAGATTGAAAGAGGGTTAATGTTTCAATCCAAGCTACATATGTCATATTGGGGTGAATCTATCCTAACTTCCACACATCTTATTAATAGGATGCCTTCTAGTGTTCTTAAAGGAAAGACACCATATGAGGTTTTATTTCAAGAGAAACCCAAGTATGATCATTTAAGGAATTTTGGATGCCTCTGTTATGCTTATACAGTAGCCCAGGGAAGAGACAAGTTTGATGATAGGGCAACAACTTGTGTTTTGCTTGGTTATCCCTTATCATCATAAGGGATATAAGCTATTAGAATTGTCCACAGAAAGAGTATTTGTGCAAAGGGATGTGAAATTTCATGAATCACACTTTCCTTTTGTTGAAACCAGCACATCACATCACCCTATATTCCCAAGCTTAACATTTACTACAGAACCTACCTATTCACCTTCATCACATGATCAATCCTCACCCATCTCTTTAGAACCTAAAGTTTCTGATATTTTCTCCTCACCATCACCAAATTCTTCATACACTCTTTCTCATCACCAATTGTCTACTAGCCCAGTTCCTTTTCAATTTATCCCAGATACACCACACACTAGCTCACCTGTTTCTATACCACTGAGAAAGTTAGGAAGAGTTTCCAATCAACCAGCCTACTTGAAAGATTATATATGTAGTAACATTATGTTCACAAATGTAGCAGCAACTTGTTTCACTCAACCAAGTAAGCCTCGGGAATTTTTTTTTTCTTGTCACCCAACAATCAACATGTGCTGCAATCCCTCTCTACTATCACAGAACCTAACAATTTTGGACAGGTTTGTCAATATCTATGTTGGATAGAAGCTATGAATTCAGAGATTAAAGCTCTAGAAGATAACCACACATGGGATGTTGTTGAATTACCTAAAGGGAAAAGAGCTCTACCTTGAAAATGGGTATACAAGGTAAAATATTTGTCAGATGAAAGGATTGAAAGGTTGAAAGAAAGGCTGGTGGTCAGGGGGATATCCAAAGAGAAGGAATATATTATAGTGAGAATTTTTCACTAGTGGTGAAAATGACAACCATAAGGTATTTACTCACTATTGCAGCCAAAAGAGACTGGAATGTGTGTCAATTGGATGTCAACAATGCATTTTCGCATGGTGATCTACAAGAGGAAGTGTACATGAGGTTTCCAACAGGTTTAACACCTCCTAGTCCTAAGCATATTTGTTTACTAAGGAAGTCATTGTATAGTTTAAAGCAAGCTTCCAGGCAATGGTATGCTAGGCTTGTAGGAGCTTTGAATTTTAAGGGGTGTTCTTCATCATTAAATGATTGCTTACTATTCTTTAAACACAGAGGAAACCTGATTTCTATTGTATCTGTCTATGTAGATGCCATACTGCTTATTGGAGATGACTTGGAAGAAATTCAACATATAAAGACATACATTATTTTTTAGGGATGAAAAGGTTTAATTGTAAGCTAAAAGAGATTTACCTTGGATATGCTGCAGGAATTTGATGTCTCCCATTTGTCTCGAGTCAGTTCTCCTCTTGATCATTCTTCCATGTTTCAAGCTGATGATGGTCATCCTTTGCAATATTCAGCAGTATTTCGTCATCTAGTTGGAAAGTTGAACTATCTCACTAGCACTCGCCCGAACCTTTCTTTTGCGGTCCTTACCCTCAGTCAATACATGCAAAGACCCTGTAAGTCTCATTTCTCTACTGCCTTACGAGTGCTCAAATATTTGAGCTCTGATCCAGGTCAAGGAATTCTTCTCTCAGCAGAATACTCATTCTCCTTGCTTGCATTTTGCGATGCTGATTGGGCCTCTTACAAGGATTCTAGGAGGTATGTTAGTGGATTCTTCATCATACTAGGAGGAGCACTCATTTCCTAGAAATCAAAGAAATAAGTGTCGATCTCTCTATCTTCTGCAGAGGCAGAATATAGATCTATGAGAAGAGTAATTGCTGAACTTACATGGTTAGTTCGACTCCTTGAAGATCTCTCTGCACCAGTAAGTCTTCCCATAACTCTTCACTCTGACAGCAAGGCAGCCATTCACATCGCCTGTAACCCTGTCTTCCACGAACGCACAAAACATGTCGAGATTGACTGTCATTTTGTGCATCAACAGTTCCTTTCCGGTTTAATTACCCTTTCTTTTGTTCCATCTAAAGACCAACTGGCGCATTTCTTCACAAAGCCACTTTCTGGGGTTTCTCACTCCGAAATTTTGAGCAAGTTAGGGGTCACAAAGTTACCCTCCAACTTGAGGGGATGTTGGGAAGAAGAAACCCTATCCTAATTCTAAGACTCATGGAGATTTGCTTAGAGATAGAGAAGAAGGGTGAAGAAGAAGAAGACCAAGAAGTAGTCATGTATTCTGCCCACAGAAAAGTTAAGGGTCCTTTGGATGAGTTTATGATAAGATAAATTATATAGTTAGTGAGTTAGGTGGGAGGAATAAATATTTCTGTTATTGCATATGCAAGTATGTACATATACATGTACAAAGCAATGAATAAGACACACATCAAATTTTCCAATTAGATTTCTTCAATTTCGTACAGATTTTCTTATGAACGAATTATAATTTTGTTTCTCTTGTTCCATTTACTAAGTAAAGTTTTTGGGCAGGACTTACTGTGATATCCACTTTCCGGGTTATAAAATGGCTGATGTGATGCACCTGAAATTGCTTGCTGATAGCAACATTTGCTCTTCATATTCTTTGTTGATTACTGGATTAGTTTCTCTGATCAATGTTGCTATTGAAGTATTCACTCCCATTGACTATTTTTGATTAAAATAAGTAGATGATAAGTTCAGATCGGTCTCCATAAAATCTTGACTAGACAAGTTTTAAGGATGCTCAGTTTCTTACATAATAGTCTTATTTCTGTTAATAAGACGACAAGCACGTAGGAAAGAAACAATGATATTTGATGAAAGTAATCTAGGTCCTGGTATTTTGGGCATTGTGGTAATCATGTGATTATGGTGCCACATTTAATGGTTGAACAACTTTCTACAGCTATTCAGTTATTCTGCAACTATTTTTGTTGGTTTGAATTTGGAACTTTTACATGATCGAATTACATACGGATCCGAAGATGCTTATTATTTTCAACGAAACCAAAAGGAACGTTACGAGTAAAACATTTATATAGTTCAAGGTCGTCATTCTTTCTAGATCATCAAACTATTTAGCCAATTAAAGTTTAAAGGCTGCGTTAAGACATTAAATTGTATTCCACACTTAATTCATTGGATTTAAGAATGGTATTCTAGTTGTGATTAAGATTCTCACATTAAATTGGAATCAACGTTATCCCACAATCTTATACGAAAACATAATTGGTCATGGGGACAGATGGAAGTAAGAGACATTGATCGATTCAACTTAACCTCGATATGAAAAGGAACGAAGACTGACCAAAACGAAGAAAAGGGGAAAAAGAGCGAAGAATACGGTAAAAGCCCGCAATCGAGCTAAAGGCACTTTTTCCTTTTAATATTGAGATCATAATGCCTCACTCTTCATGAAGTATAAAAAGACAAATTAAGAACTCACTAACAGGTCTTTCTAGTCCCCCGACGCGTATCTATCTAATCTCGTCCCTGAATTTTAGGTGGATGATGATGCTTCACCCCTAGAACTATGGTTTGATATACACATCTTTCATTATGTAAGAATACATCAAAATTCACACTAAAGTTCTCTTTGAACTAATTAAACTTATCTTTTCAGAGTTTTGTGTCGTGTTTCCAGCTCATTTACCCTGGACTAGTTCTTTCTTCATAATGAATCAGTGGCATCGGTCAAGGCTTACGCTACAATGATCTTTCCCCTGATAAATTCAATTTCTTGGCCAAATGTATCATATAAGAGTTCAAAGCACTTCATTTCATCTTATAAGGTCACAAGGTATGGTTGGTAATCATGACCATCCAGAATCATTAATAGTTCAAGAACGTTGAGATTGATGTGCGATATAAGAACATCTTATGCACATGATTAGTTGCTTATGAAAGATGACATTCTAGAAAATTCGAGATACCAAAACAACAGAGAACGAGAAGACGGACCTCATGGACCTCAGCATACTGAGATTTCTGCTCGAAAAGGACTTCCCTAGTTATCTTTTCCTCTTGAGCCTCTGAAAGTTGGGCTTTATGGACTGGCTCGAAACAATGGCTTTAGGGTCAGTAATGCCACGTCCAAAGGGGATCAGAGGCTTCTTAACTGAAGAGCTTGACACTGTAGGGGAAGCTGCTTTTCTTTGCAGCTGCTTCGGTACCTCCAGCCTTTCAAGGATTCGTGAAGTTTTGTCATCAAGTTTTCCAGTAGTTTTAGGGGGAGATGAGGAAACCTCTTTATCCAACTTTGGCTTGGAGATACAAGTGGGAGAAGACATCTTTGGAATCTCTAATACAACTAGCTGTTCCCATTCTTCAGTAATTCTAGTACCAATTTTACCATCAGTCGTTTTACTATCCATCATGTTGTCTTCTATAACCAACAAATTGTTGGCTTGATCTGATAAGTCCTCTATCATAGGGTCTTGCAGGGCTATGTTTGTTGCTGTCACCGGTTCTTTAGCCTTAGCAGGTATTGCCCTGATAGTCAATCTTTTAAGATGAAAGTCCATGACAAGCCAAGAAAATATTGAAAAGAAGTAATTAAACTCAATGCCTATATAAAGCTGATTTACACGTGATCAGCACGGATGGTGATTAGCAGATCAGACAGCTCGGGCTAAAGCTAAAGCTCGGAAGCTAATTTTTTCCAGAGTTGAGAACTAATGAAATTTGTTGTGAATCTTATTAAAGCAAATAGCTCCTGATCGAAGTAGATGACTCCTTCCATCACCTAACAAAATCAACTATAAAACAGCATAGATTCTTCGCTAAAAATTAGAATGTGCTATAGTTAACCCAGATCAGGAGCATGGAACAAAGGTTAAGAAGTGCTTGAGAAGACACCAATTGAACCAACTAGCTATATTGATCCCCTATAAATAACTAAGAAAGGCAACAAGTTCCTAAAACATTTATATTAACCAGTGGCACTTAAATGGACACTATGGAGTAATCAACAATACACATCAGCAACTTAGTGCGGTTTTCAGACCACCAGAAAAACTTTCACGTCAACTATTGACAGAAAATGAAAAGGGATGAACTTCAAGAAAAAACCAATCCATAGATCATACGGAAAAGGTCCAAATATGCCCTTGTACTATACGAAATTGAGCACATTTGCCCTTCGTTAATACTTTAGCTCAAATATGCCCTTACCGTCACATAGTTGGTCCATATATGCCCTTAGAGTTATACAGTTGGCTCATATATGCCCTTTTCGAAACGGAATCCACCCAAACTAATTAGGTATTTCGTTAATTGTATTAAAGTGTATTACAAATACTATTTCCTTTTTATTAGCACTTTTTTCCTTTACCTTTCTCTTTTCTTTCTTCTTTTTTCTTTTCTTCCCTTTTTTTTTCCTTTTTCTTTCTCTCTTATTCTATTTCCTCCATTACTGATGTCTTCTCCATTTTCGTCATCAATTTCACTTGACAAAACTCATGAATTCCAATTACTAAGAAAATTCTCCCATAAGAATGTTTTTATAGATCATATGTTTGTCAATTTTTTAATTTTTACTGAACATATATTTAGTTCTAAAAAAATTTAACAAAGTAAGATTGAAGTAATATTAATGTAACAAAAAACCCGAAAAATCCAACAAAATCGAACAATCCAAACCGATATAATTGGTTTGGTTTGGTTTTGATAAAAACCGAGCCAACCCGTTCCTTGTACACCCCTAATTTACATAGTTAATAAAAAAAATAGAAAATGTCCAGCTGAAAAAAGATGAAAAAGGACTAACTCAAATTTATAACACTACAACTTGAACTCTAGGCTTTTAATCATTAAATTATCTTTCTGGAAACAATTTAAATATTTTGGTCTTTTGAGTATTGTTAAAGGTTGAGATGTTTTTATTATTTTAAAGTTTAAACCATAATTTTTGGAACAATTTAATTTCGTTTATTTAGAGGGCCAGTGAAATTGGAACTTGATTACCTTATGGGAGATTTTTCTTAGTAATTGGAATTTATGAGTTTTGTCAAGTGAAATTGGTGACAAAAATGGAGAAGACATCAGTAATGGAGGAAACGGATAAGGGAGAAAGAAAAAGAAAAAAAAAAAAAGAAAAGAAAAAAGAAGAAAGAAAAGAGAAAGGTAAAGAAAAAAAGTACTAATAAAAAGAAAATAGTGTTTGTAATAATACACTTTAATACAATTAACGAAAGAACTAATTAGTTTGGGTGAATTCCGTTTCGAAAAGGGCATATATGGGCCAACTGTGTAACTCTAAGGGCATATATGGACCAACTATGTGACGGTAAAGGCATATTTGAGCTAAAGTATTAACGAAGGGCAAATGTGCTCAATTTCGTATAGTACAAGGGCATATTTGGGCATTTGACCTAGATCATATAGCTGACCAGTGACCGGTGAAATATATTTTTATAGCAGATAAAGAAAAACACTACAGGAAAGAAAAGAAGTTACCCAAATTGTAGGCTCTCTTTGACAAGCAAGTTTAGTCTTTGATGGAAGCCTCTTTTGTGCTGAACTGGATCATAATTTCTTAATTCGATCTGGAATAACAAAGAGCATCAGAACTTAATCCGGAGAAGTACCAAAAATGACCTTCCTCTATGCACCAAGGAAGAACACTCAGCCTTTTCTTTATACCTAGCAAAGTGCAAACGGTTTAGAGATAAAGCTACATTATCATTAATGATGAGAATGTGAAACTGCAAATCCTTGAGAAAGATAAATTAAGATCCAGCTTATAGAGCTTCATGAATTTATTAATGAATGCTGGTTCATCTTTCATCTCATTAATGCATCTAATTTGGTCTTGCTCCCAGTAAGAAACGAAGATGTATTGGAAGAATCAAATAAAAGAACAGGAATAGAATTTCCCTAATGAAACAGACCTTAAGCAAAGAGACCTGCAGAGAATTTTCAATATCCTCGGTGACTGGGGTGCAAGCGATATTACTGATGTCAGGGACAGGCAAGGCTTCCTCTGATCCAGCAAGCCGCTGAAAATACTTATACAGTGACATCACATAATAAAGAGTAGAAAAAAATATTGCAGGATAGCTGGATGCATTAAAACAAGAATAATCAAGGGGTTGTTGGAAGAAAGAAATATCTTCACTGCCGGTTATAATTTGTTGACAGATTGGACTTTAGGGCCAAAAGGAAAACATAAAAACATTAAAGGAAAGAAACAACAACAATAATAATAGCTTATTGCACGTTCTCGTTGGTCGCATATTCTTGTCTAGACCTACAAGGGATTCTGTCGCATGAAATTTTTTAAGAAAAATGAGAAGGAAATAAAGCACTAATTTTTTATCAAAATGAAGAGAGATAGATGTTGTTGACTTCTTTTTAGTAGGAAAATAAAGGCTCAGATGTGAGAGGGACTACATACTTACTCTGAGAATCATTACTCCTTTCTCTGAAGGTAAAAGAATATAATAGCACAGGAAGGACGTTTGCTTCGCAGTTTCTACATTAGAATTTGATGAACAAACCAAACCCTGGTCAAGGGAATGCAGAACACCACACAGCACTTGAAAAACTGCCAAATCACAGAGCCAGATCATCATCTCTTCATGAAAAGTATTCTCAGTTTAATTTCAGCGACTATTTGAACATTTTATAAGTTGGGCAAGGTTATGCAGTATATAGTATGGGAAGGCATGGCAGCAATGAATAATGATAGGCCTTCTGCTTACGTTTAGAATTTAGCTCTGATTTATCAGTATCATCCAACTCAGACAAAGCTGGGGTAACAATGTAGGAAGTACCTAAAATAATCCCTGTTAAGAAACAGAAGCTGATATTGAGTGTAGATCACCAGTCATGAGCAAGAGGTAACAAATGCATGTTGAATTAAGTGCCAAACTGATGACTCAGTCAGCATCATGAGAATTTCCAATTGTGTTCCGGGGGGTGTTAGTTAGTTGTTAATGTAAATAAGCATACTTGTATTATAGTTAAGGTACATCAATAATATAATTTTCCGAGTTATTAATTCTCACAAGTGCAAAGAGAGGGCATCGGTATAAGTTTTGTCTTTGTTAGGACTTTGATTTCTCATAGCTAATATATTTTCAACTGGGACCAGACATTAACAATAGAATGCAAAATTTAACACAGAAAGCTTTTTATTTTCATCCAAACTTACCTTCATCAAGCGATCTCAAGTTAGTTCTTTCAATAACATCGAAGTTAATTGGTAAAGGAACTTTCTGAAGGTCCCGGCAACACTGGAAAGAGGGCATATAGAGGATTGTATGTTCTCCTATCTTCACAGAGCTCTCAACCAAATCAAGTGCTCCAAGCTCAACTCCAGTTACTGGGCAAGAAGACTTATCTGTCCGGATCATTTTTGAGTTGTCAAATGGAATGCCATGACACCTGCATGACTGTTAAAGGAGCAACAATTCTAAGAAACTTCACGTGAGACTTACTGCTCACTACAAGAAAATAAAAGATGTATACTCTTGGACACCCAGGGGGAATAAAAATGGTTTACTGATGCAATTAATGGTAGGGATATCTATAACATTCACTGTAAAACTAGCTTATAACAGTTCGCGAAGATGTGTATTTTATTGCGACCAATAAACTTTATGAGTATACCTTACAAGGAACGAATTCATCGATTATCTGGTTGAAAGATGTGCGCAAGTTGCAGGATATCTGGTTTGTTGAACCTAAAAGATTGCTCTTGAAGACAAAACGAGCCTGTAATTGTTCTTCCAAGTCCTCCTTCAGTTCCTGAAACCATTTCTTTACCAAGCCAGACAAAGCATGTGCATCTGCAGATCTATTTGTTATAAATAACAAGAAGAGAAAACTTGATTCTTCCTAGGAATTATACAAAGATGTTAGGGGCCAACAAGTGTACTCATTCATTGAACAAAATTAAGGACATTTAACCTTTATGATTCAAATTTTTTACAACCAGTCAAGGACATTTGACCTTTATTTCCATCAACAGAAAATTTAACCTCTTTGAATACATAAATGTTTTAGCTGCTTTAAACATTGCATGAACAAGGATCCAAAGACATACGAAGGATGCAAAGAACCACACATGGAGAAGGAGAACTTGTCACAGATTCATTTTGAACTACATGCTACAACCAGGAAGAACATAATTGGCATTTCTAAAGTCTAATATCAGGAAACTCACTTCCTACAGACTGAAAGGATTTTTAAACAAAATGATCTCTACGGTAACTCAGGAAACAGAGTCGATTCTAAGAATCTGTTATATAAACCAATAAAGATAGGCCTTGCTCAACTAGACAATTTATTACATTTACCCACGACAAGATCAAGATGAACTAAATCATAAAATGAAAATCACGGTGAACAAATAGGTTTTAAGTATCATTCTAAGGACTCCTACACAGAAGGATTAAGGAGTGTCCCTAACCTGGAATATAGTTTTGAAATGAGCAGTTCTCGAGATCACCAATCTGCTTCAAGAATTTGTTAATACTTCCAGGAGTATCAGCAAGATGACTTGAATTTTGCTCCAAGAAAATAAACTCTATGGAAACACAGTTATCTGCTGCATCCTGTCAGTAAAACCACCACTTTTTTCAACTTGAAGCTTGCAGTTCAAAAGGTTTAGAAACTGAACAATTAAGACATCTAATCATCCGTCCAAAATCTGGAGGATAAAGTAGAACAGATAATGATATGAATGCAGAGAGTAGATGCATCACCATGAGAGCCTTTTTGGTAGCAGAGTTCAGGCTTTCAAATATGCAGGAACTAATCAAAATCACCTTTCTCGTAATATCTTTATTATGACCTCCCCATGAGTACAAAACTTTGTCATTTAGGATACTGCAAAGTTTCAAATCTGCAAGCGCCAAATGGTGACCACACCAATGGTAACAAGAGTGATCAAATCAAATTAAGCATAAGCATGAAGCAGAACAACAACTTGAATGAATTTAAATTTTTTGAAATCAATAAAAATTCACGTAAAAATTACCGCTGCAACATAGAGCTCCAGAACTGTTGAAATCAGGCAAAAAGGCATCGGAAGGCAAATTGCTCACTGCATGGTGGAAATCACGGAGATTGAAGTTGCCTCGTGGACTATAAGCTATCTTAAGCTGTGTATAACATCACTTATCAGTTCAGGAGTATTATTACAAGTTTACCAGGTAAAAATAGCAGTAATACGCATTTCAGCCTACAAATGAATATAGGGACCGAAGCATTTAAATATTCGAGCTAAAAATAGAGAAGAGATTATATTTACTTCATCGGTGCGTGAGATTCGATTTTTGAATACATAGCACAGTCCGATGCGATCGGGCAAAGGTTTTGATCTCGAACTGTCTGTACTACTACTTGGAGACGATATCGAGTAGAAATTGGCGAGCTGTAACATCGACTGGCGGAGAAGAGAATATCGGTCAAAATTATTATTTTAAATATGCGAATTCAAGTGAAATTCGAAGAGAATGAAACAAAACAACGCAATGCTTTGCACCAGCAAATCAGTCAACAGATTCAATTGCTGTATATAATTGTTCATGAGTAAATGCATGTGGATATATCACCTGCTTCAAATCGCGAAGCAATGGAGCTGATAAGCTCCGCAAATCCAATACGAAGCAAAGTCACCATTTTCTCTCTCTCTCTCTCTCTCTCTCTCTCTCTCTCTCTCTCTCTCTCTCTCTCTCTCTCTCTCTCTCTCTCTCTTTGTCACGCTAAGTGCTCTTCCCTCCCGCTCTCGCTTATAAACTGATTTTGGCGCCTTCTATCACGCCATTCGGCCTGGGTTTGGGTTTTGACGTTGCATTTCCTTAAATAATAAAATGACTGGATCTTTTTGATGAAGTTCTTTTTTTTTCTTCAAATCGTTTGAATAAAGTCCATGTGATCAAAATAGTGACTTTTAGACGAGAAACGGTTTAATATTTGTTTGTTTCAAATTCGCCCTCCTTATTTACACAATTACACCAAACAATTGAATATAGGACATGTGTCTTTTGTATACACACATGGTTAAGTGTTATATATTCTCATTTTATTTAATTTTTAATTGTTAAGGTTAAATTATTTTATTTCAAATGATCAGAGAATTGATTTTAAGTTTTTTCCTTTTGGAAAGTTCAAAAGAATCAGTAAAGACAAAATTATTGTTATGGCTTTAAATAAAATTAATACATTAAAATCCACTAAATATTCTCAGATGAAACCAATATGTGTTGCAACCATGAAGGAAGATATATAAAAGGTAAGCTTTAAAGATTAAAGTTCTTGTCATAATCCTGTCCATTCAATCAGTCGAAGGATAAATCAATCAACTAGGCTTCAGCAAATATACAAATATGAGTTTGAAAAATAAAGCACTATCAAAAGTAAGTTAAATAGAGTATCAAATTTGAAAGAAAAGTTTATTTATGATCAGGAGTCCAGTAAAGATTATTATCTACTGGGGTCATAGCAACATTAGAATAGAATTTCCTACAAAAAGATTGCAATTTGCAACATGATTTTAAGCTGAATTAGTTTACACCGTTATCAAAGCAAATAAAGTTCTGATGATCAGGCTTTGAGGAAACTTCTGTTGTGTGCTCATTTGGAGCAGTAAGAATTTCAGATATGAACTTTATCAAAGAGCAAAGACCACCCAAGAAGTTATGATCAATGACACCTCTTCCTTCTATAACATGAGCAAAATCAATCAACTTGATTATTGCACCTGGATTCCGTCCTACCGATGCATGTTCTTTGTCAAACATCATCAGAATTGAGCAAGAATAAAAATGGTACATCGTTTGATCCTCAAACCATGCTTTCAACTCTAGCAACTGCGATAAAATGCCAGTAGAACCGCCATATACAGTTGCTGCAAAGGAACAATCTGGTTCCAAGTCTGAGTCAGTCGCCGCGTTAGAAGAAACAAACTTTTTCAGGATTAACTTGACTTCCTCTGCAGAAAGGTTTTGAATTGAAGTCCTTTCAGGTTTCCAGTAACCTGATTCTTTATTTCCATATATTTGTATCCCCGATAACCTGAATCCTAAGGGAAGGCTCGATGTCTCTACATCCTTTTTCAAGCACTTTTGCATATACTCCTCAGTTGATTGTGGTGCCCAGGTTCTTGAACCAATTTTAATATCCACTATTGACGGATTGACTCGACCTAGAACAAGATCATGTAAAACTAAGTGGTACTTCAAGCCAGATCCATCGGATGCCTCTATGAGCTGAGTGCCATAAAAGATAGGGAAGAATTTGGAGATGTGTTCTGGGATCTTAGTGTTGGAAGAGAATGATTCGTAGAATTTAACCTCATTGGACCCTCGTTCATCGCCTTGGAGAGGCTTGTAGAAACGTCCTGATTCATCCACGAGCGGACCAAGCTTCCCATTGCCTGCTTGGTGTCCTGCAACTTGGTGCGGAGGAATCTTAAGCATCCTCACTGATGATGAAGCACAATACAGAAAATCAAAGGAAGCAGAAGCCTTTCCTGTGAATTGTAGAATGAATCAAAGTTCATATCAGCCCTTCAGGGAAACAAAAAAATGCGATCACACTAAACAGAGAAGGATATCTTGACTTCACTGATTTCTTCATTAGCAACAGTATGTAATTCATGTAGTTTGAATTCCAACTCTAATTTCTGGTATGTGTTTAGATTATATGACACTATTTGAATTAAATTTCATCACGATTGCCATTAAAGTAAGGACTGTAAAGACAAAAACCTACATGTCCCATTTGAAAAGCCTCCAACTCACATGTTCCAAGAACCAAAATGAGTAAGACCATTCTAGCTTGTCATACATATATGCACTTCTTAGTTATGCTTACATCCCTAGAGTATCATCGCAATGCAGTATGATTGATCCAGTACAGTTCAGAGGGTGAAAACTGTTAGTCCCGCCAATATTGCTGTATTTGTAAATAATAATTCTGCAAAATATAAGTTAACGTAATGAAAAAATAATAAATTCGAGCCCACTGAATTCACAGTGTTTCCTTAAAGAATTTAATCCCCTCCTAGTACCCAAGGTAATGGATTATTTCCTCCCAGGATAGAACGAATAACACACTGGTGTAGCGGTACTTCAAACCCCAGTGTTTCAGCGAACACAAAGTTCGGTAGCAAATCACACTTACAGTTGCTTTGTTTGAAGTTAAAAACAATGCAGAACGAAGAAGTAGATACTCAGAAAATCGTATGGAAATGCTGAAAGGAAGGAGTGCAATGTATAGCCAAATCTGTTGAGCAAATTGTGTGTTGTGTGTTGAGAGTTGAGTGTCTTTCTTCAACATCTGCTGCACATATATATAGCAGCCAGTGTTGAAGAAGACCAAACGTCCACCCTCCATGGTGGAGCAAGCATTAGCTTGTTTGTGGAGCAAGCACATTCATGTTTGTGGAGCAAGCACATTCATGTTTGTGGAGCAAGCACATTCATGGTGGGAAGAGCATTAGGCGGCTGCCAAATGGTCAATACACGGATTGGAAAATATCCGTTACAAATGCGGATAATCTTACGTTAATATTTACTATTAACAAATAAATTTGGTCCAAAAAATTAATCAATCAATCGATCATTTAACCAAATCCAAATCCAAATCCAAATCCGAATCCGAATCCGAAGCCGAAGCCGAAGCCGAAGCCGAGCGACGACGACAACGGCGCGAGGCTTGCTTTCTTCTTAACTCTTTAAGAGCTACAAGAAGAGCAATTATATATATACCCACCAAAAATGTCTTCCTCTTCCAATATGGGACAATGTCTCATTGTCAAGAGGGGGAAACTTAAAATTTTACTCAAACTTTCATTTTTCCTCCATTTCCCATTCACCCTCATTTTAAGACTATTTCATCTTAAAAAACAAAACCTCAACAATCCCCCACATGAATGGGGAATGGCTATATCACGGAAGTATGCATGGAAAAAATGTGTGATTTACAAGCAAGGATTAATCGCATCTGGATAAGTAGGTTTCCCTTTGAACTTTCCGTAGTAAACTTATGTCGGATATACTCGGTCAATCGGTAGATTTGATATCTTTGAACCGTCGATCTTTGGTGTATACCTAGACAACCATAAGTTACACAATCAACCCTTAACCGTCTTTGGTTCTCATTGTTGTGTTCGTTTCAGCCATGAACACCGCCTGGTTTCATAAGTGCGTAGAGAACTGGCCTTACAAAGTTCTCCTTGAAGCGGCTAACACTTCACACTTACATAGGTGATTCCTAAACGTGTCATCCTGTAGATACACTATTTGATATACCCCGTATCAAATTTAGAAATCATTAAAAAGCCTTAATGCTTTATCCTTGGTACTGAACATTGTCTCATCACGAGAACGGACTAAAATTTTATTTGACAATATTGAACCGTCATTAATGACTTTGTTTGATCTCCTTGAACCTAGATCTTGGGATCTCCAGTCTTCTAGGTAGAGTTACCGCCACAATGACTTGTTCTCGGCCATAGCCCCATTCCCTTGATGATTTCTCAACTACCTCTCTAGTTAGGCCTTTTGTAAGTGGATCCGACACATTATCACTTGACTTTACATAGTCAATCGTGATAATTCCTCTAGAGAGTAATTGCCTAACGGTTTTATGTCTTCGTCGTATATGACGAGATTTACCGTTATACATAACGCTCCCAGCCCTTCCAATTGCCGCTTGACTATCACAATGTATGCATATTGGTGCCAACGGTTTGGGCCAAAATGGAATGTCTTTCAAGAAATTCCGGAGTCATTCAGCTTCTTCACTGGCTTTATCTAAGGCTATGAATTCAGCCTCCATTGTAGAGCGGGCAATACATGTTTGTTTGGACGACTTCCAAGATACCGCTCCTCCACCAATAGTGAATACATATCCACTCGTGGACTTAGAATCAGTTGAACCGGTGATCCAATTTGCATCACAGTATCCCTCAATCACCGCAGGGAAATTACTGTAGTGCAATTCAAAGTTCTGGGTATGTTCTAAATATCCCAAAACTCGTTTCATTGCCATCCAATGAGATTGGCCTGGATTGCTCGTATATCGACTCAGTTTACTTATAGCACAAGCTATATCTGGTCGTGTACAATTCATGATATACATTAAGCATCCCAACACACGAGCATAATCCAATTGTGATATGCTTTGGCCTTTGTTCTTTGCTAATGCAAGATTCACGTCAATTGGAGTCTTTGCAACTTTAAAGCCCAAGTGCTTGAATTTTTCAAGTACTGTCTTAATATAATGAGATTGTGACAATGCCAGACCTTGAGGAGTCTTATGGATCTTAATTCCCAGAATTAAATCAGCAACTCCCAAGTCTTTCATATCAAACTTGCTATTGAGCATACGCTTAGTAGCATTTATGTTGGCAATGTCATTACTCATTATCAGCATATCATCCACATATAGGCAAACAATGACTATGTGATTTGGAACATTTTTAATGTACACACATTTATCACATTCATTTATCTTAAAACCATTTGACAACATTGTTTGGTCAAATTTCGCATGCCATTGTTTGGGTGCTTGTTTTAGTCCGTAAAGAGACTTAACAAGTCTACATACCTTCTTTTCTTTACCTGGAACCACAAACCCTTCAGGTTGTTCCATGTAAATTTCTTCCTCCAACTCTCCATTTAAGAAGGCCGTCTTAACATCCATTTGATGAATTTCAAGACCATACACTGCAGCTAATGCTACTAACATCCGTATGGACGTAATTCTTGTAACTGGAGAGTATGTATCAAAGTAGTCTAGACCTTCTCGTTTTGACTACGAGCCTTGCCTTGAATTTATTAATAGTGCCATCATCTTTGATTTTTCTCTTAAAAATCCATTTAGAACCCAAAGGTTTATTTCCAGGAGGAAGATCAACCAATTCCCATGTATGGTTGTTCAATATAGATTCTATTTCACTATTGACTGTCTCTTTCCAAAACAATGATTCCGAAGAAGTCATAGCTTCTTTAAATATTTGAGGCTCATTCTCCAATAAGAAAGTCACAAAATCCGGTCCAAATGAAGTAGACGTTCTTTGACGTTTACTACGTCTTGGATCCTCCTGGTTACATGTACTTTCTTTTGTTTCTTCCCGAGGTCGTTTAGATCCTTCACCAAACGACTCACATTCCTTTTTATACGGATATATATTTTCAAAGAACTCAGCATTATCTGATTCTATAACCGTATTATTATGAATGTCGGGATTTTCTGATTTATGAACCAGAAATCGATATGCTTTACTATTTGTCGCATATCCTATGAAAACACAATCAACGGTTTTCGGTCCTATCTTTACCCTTTTGGGTTTAGGAACTTGCACTTTTGCCAAACACCCCCACACTTTAAAATAATTCAAGTTGGGCTTCCTTCCTTTCCATTTTTCATATGGAATGGATTGTGTTTTGCTATGGGGCACTCGATTTAATATTCGATTAGCCGTAAGAATGGCTTCCCCCATAAGTTCTGTGGCAATCCAGAACTTATCAACAACGCATTCATCATCTCCTTTAATGTGCGATTCTTTCTTTCCGCAATCCCATTAGATTAGGGCGTGTAAGGGGCTGTTGTTTGATGAATAATTTCATATTCTAAACATATTTCTTCAAAAGGAGATTCATATTCACCACCCCTATCACTTCTTATCATTTTAACTTTCTTGTTAAGTTGCGTTTCAACTTCATTTTTGTATTGCCTGAATGCGTCTATTGCTTCATCTTTACTATTCAGTAAGTAAACATAGCAATATCGAGTACCATCGTCAATAAAAGTTATGAAATACTTTTTTCCACCGCGAGATGGTATTGACTTCATGTCACAAATATCTGTGTGAATTAAGTCTAAAGGATTTGAATTCCTTTCAACTGACTTATAAGGATGTTTAACATACTTAGATTCCACACATGTTTGACATTTTGATTTTTCGCATTCAAACTTAGGTAGTACTTCCAAGTTAATCATTTTCCGCAAGGTTTTATAATTGACATGACCCAAACGTACATGCCATAAATCATTTGACTCAAGTAAGTAAGAAGAAGCTGAAATATTATTATTGTTTTCCACAACCATTACATTCAGATTGAAAAGGCCCTCGGTGAGGTAACCTTTTCCTACAAATATTTTATTTTTACTAATGACAACCTTGTTGGACACAAAAACGCACTTAAAACCGTGCTTAACAAGAAGTCAAGTAGAGACTAAATTCTTTCTCATTTCGGGAACATGAAGGACATTATTCAAAGTCATGACCTTGCTAGAAGTCATTTTCAGAAATATCTTCCCATATCCTTCAACTTTTGCTGTTGAAGCATTTCCCATATAAACTGTCTCTCCGGGTCCAGCAGGAGCATAAGTAGCAAAAGCTTCTCTAACTGCACAAACATGGCGAGTGGCTCCTGAATCAAACCACCACAGTTTAGGATTTCCCACCAAGTTACATTCAGAAAGCATGGCACACAAGTTATCAACATCATCATGCTTTACTACCATGTTTGCTTGACCCCTTTTCTTGTCTTTCTTCGGAGCACGACACTCCGTAGATTTGTGTCCGGTTTTCCCACAGTTGTAGCAGTTTCCACTGAACCGCTTCTTGCTTGGGTTGTATTTCGGACCAGAAACCTTCTTCCTTTTTTTGTTATCTTCAACAATATTTGCTCCCATTATTGTTGAATTACCACGGCCTCTCCTTTCAGCAGCTTTATTGTCCTCTTCGATTCTCAACCGAACAATGAGATCTTCAAGGGACTTTTCCTTTCGTTTGTGTTTCAAATAATTTTTGAAGTCCTTCCACAACGGAGGCAACTTCTCAATCATTGCTGCTACTTGGAATGCTTCGTTGATGACAAGACCTTCAGCAAGTAGATCATGAATAATCACTTGCAATTCCTGGACTTGGGTAATAACAGACTTGATATCTACCATTTTGTAGTCCAAAAATTTTGCGGCAACGAATTTCTTCATCCCGGCATCTTCAGTTTTATATTTCTTTTCAAGCGCATTCCAAAATTCTTTTGACGTCTCCACGCTACTGTATACATTATACAGATTATCATCCAGTCCGCTAAGAATATAATTCTTGCATAAAAAATCAGAATGCTTCCACGCTTCAATCACGAGAAAGCGTTCATTCTCTGGAGTTTTATCTGGCAAATCAGGAACATCTTCCTTGATGAACTTCTGTAGACATAACGTAGTTAAGTAGAAGAACATCTTCTGCTGCCAGTGCTTGAAATCAATCCCGGAAAATTTTCCGGGTTTTTCTGCCGGTGCCAACGCCGGTGTTCGGCTTGTCGATGCGTTGGCAGTCACCATCGGAACAGCTTGGTTTTCGCTTTCAATCGTCATTTTTTCTGTAAAAGAATGACACAAAGAAACGTTTAATACACGTTTTTCAAACTGGAGTAAAAATCACGTAGATTTTAATCTCCAACAAAACGCCACGAAGGCTTTACTCTCCAAAACGGGAGTACACAAACCACAAAGGTTTTAGTTTGCAGAATAATAAGAATAACACAAATACAGAAATGAATATTAAATTCCTTAAGATTGTTAGTCCCGCCAATATTGCTGTATTTGTAAATAATAATTCTGCAAAATATAAGTTAACGTAATGAAAAAATAATAAATTCGAGCCCACTGAATTCACAGTGTTTCCTTAAGGAATTTAATCCCTCCTAGTACCCAAGGTAATGGATTATTTCCTCCCAGGATAGAACGAATAACACACTGGTGTAGCGGTACTTCAAACCCCAGTGTTTCAGCGAACACAAAGTTCGGTAGCAAATCACACTTACAGTTGCTTTGTTTGAAGTTAAAAACAATGCAGAACGAAGGAGTAGATACTCAGAAAATCGTATGGAAATGCTGAGAGGAAGGATTGCAATGTATAGCCAAATCTGTTGAGCGAATTGTGTGTTGTGTGTTGAGAGTTGAGTGTCTTTATTCAACATCTGCTGCACATATATATAGCAGCCAGTGTTGAAGAAGACCAAACGTCCACCCTCCATGGTGGAGCAAGCATTAGCTTGTTTGTGGAGCAAGCACATTCATGTTTGTGGAGCAAGCACATTCATGGTGGGAAGAGCATTAGGCGGCTGCCAAATGGTCAATACACGGATTGGAAAATATCCGTTACAAATGCGGATAATCTTACGTTAATATTTACTATTAACAAATAAATTTGGTCCAAAAAATTAATCAATCAATCGATCATTTGACCAAATCCGAATCCGAATCCGAAGCCGAATCCGAAGCCGAAGCCAAAGCCGAAGCCGAAGCCGTAGCCGTAGCCGTAGCTGTAGCCGAGCGAGCGACGACGACGGCGGCGCGAGGCTTGCTTTCTTCTTAACTCTTTAAGAGCTACAAGAAGAGCAATTATATATATACCCACCAAAAATGTCTTCCTCTTCCAATATGGGACAATGTCTCATTGTCAAGAGGGGGAAACTTAAAATTTTACTCAAACTTTCATTTTCCCTCCATTTCCCATTCACCCTCATTTTAAGACTATTTCATCTTAAAAAACAAAACCTCAACAAAAACTTCGTTCCTCTACTGGTTGGGCTTGCTACCGTTGTATAAAAAAGGGCAGCCCGGTGCACGAAACATTCCGCGTTCACGCAGCCGCACTCTTTTCTTTTTTGGTTGTCAGTAGGGTTGGGGGCCGGGGGTGGGGGGAATTATCAGGATGAATGAGCAGTCTACATTATTCCTATAAGTTTAGAGGTCCTAATTCCCCAAGCGTAAACATGTGAATCCATCATCTAAATACAATAAAAGGCAGCAGAAGTGTTCAATAGGACTGCTTTTAGAGCCAAGCAATAGCATGGGCAGATCATTTAATGTGCAATCTCCCGAAAGGCAAAATTAGGAAGCATTTTCTATGCAGGCCAGTTAACAATTTTCACGAGACACCAAAGACACTAGATGCCATTCAACTCTTCTTTTAGCAGAAAACATAGCATTTGTGATCGAGAGAAAAAAACATCCTGCAGATTCCCTCTAATGAATGAGTTGTAAAATGTGCAATATGTTAAATCAAGAGGAGAAAACTTTTGTTGGAACAATATAACTATAAATTCAGAAGACATTTGCCTAAGCACTACCATTGTAGCTCTTTGCTGTCATAAGGAAATGACTCCTCTCCAATTATTGAAGAACTGAGGCTTTCCAATTCATTCATTAATTTCTGTCACATTACACTTCCAGAGTTTATGCCTATGATTTTAAGCTGGTAATCTACCCTCTCTTAAAGTTTCTTCTTCTACACACCCCCCCAAAAAAAGAGATGCTTTCCTTTTACATTAATTTAATAGGCATTAGTCAATACTATTTTCTCATAATGTTTTTCTGACTTATTATTATCTGTTTTGTTTAACAACACCATATTTCATACATCCCAAAATTTTCATATTTACAAGTATTTATATTAGTCATTCTAAGAGTTTAATCAAAATCAGAATCTTAGGGGTATGTGCATGCTTTTGAGTTCTAGAAAATGTTGGCATCTTACAAGAAAATCTCAATCATACATGGGAGAAAGGTAACGTGAAGAAATTTGGTGGAAGAATTGGAGAAAAATGATATCTCTGTGAAAAAGTAGTCATTAAAATAAACCAGATGGCAGATATGTCCCCCATTTCATTAAAATAAAATAAAATACGAATCTACATAAAAGGCGACAAAAAGTTTTAAAAACACAAATCACCAAGAAACAACAGAAACATAAACAACACACTTCTGCTTCCATTTTATAATGGATCATATCTTATAGAAGATTAAAAAAAACACATTACTGAATTCGATTCAATAACAAGACTTTACCCAAAAGAAACAATTGAAATTCGAGAGAAAAGCAAATCAGAATGAAAACTAAAGGGACATTAGCGTATGAAATCTAAAATGAGAATAACAGCAACTTACAGATTTAGAAAATTGAAGCAGCAATTCAGTTTTCGTATTTGGTGAGATTCTGCTATTTAATTAAAGAATGGCATTCATTCCTATTAGGTATACCAAGGCAATTTATAGTGATGTTATGGCAATGAGCTTTTCCAAAACGTGTCTATCTGAGAGGGACCTTACCTTTGGGCTTTGGGGTCCTAGTAAAGAATCCGCATCACGTGAAATTAGAATCTGTCTGATTAGTAGATTTTATTTTTTTTCCTTTTTAAAAATTCTGAAGTATTTAATTATTAATATTTCCACCAAGTCAACAAAAAGATCTTCCTTATTCTTTTTTCACAACCAAAAGATCTAAACTAACTCCAACTGTTTTCGCAATTGAGGTAGAAAAAACTCTTTTAGAAGTACATAGAAAAATCCATTAATTATTTTTTATTTGGTGCGGATGACTTGGGATCTTGAATGATTAATTTATAAAGAGGTAGCCCTATATGTGACAAATAGATGGCTGTGTTGGGGTCTTACTAATGCTTTGATAAGGGAAATTAAGCTGATTTTGACTTCAAATATATGGCAGCCACCTTTATAGAAATTAAGTGATAGCATTCGGTTATTCAGGGAAAAGCACTTGCGTTTGCTATTTACAATAGCTGTCAAGGGAGGGACTTCTGGAATCAAATTGCATTTTTAATTTATTATATTACTCGATCTTAACTAATTTTAGTCTGTTTTAATGAGATACTTTTATATTTAAAAATAATTTAACTTTAAATTTTTTATTTTACACCTAATAAGATAATTTATAATCGCACAAATATTTATGGCTCGATTTAAATAATAAATTTCAAAAGTCTTTTTTTTTTGTTTCTCGAAAAAGTATATATTGTTATAATTAATGAGAGACTTTGAACCTAAACCAAAGCCGCGACGACTGTAGGCTGGTCAAATGCAAAGGAGAACACCAAGCTTTGCTTGGTCATTTTGTTGGCTAAAAGAAAATGCCGAAGCAGCCCGTACATGTTCCTGTACACTTTGTTACGGAAGGAATTGCATATAGATATTCGTAACACGCAGCGAAAAACAATAATAATTCTAGATAGATTTTTTTGTGTTTAAAATTTATTTACATGTCAAAGATCATATCTAAGACGTACCTGGTGAAGAAAGTCTCGTTTCAAAATTTTCTTCGATAGTGTGAAAACTCTATGCGTATTCACACCGAGACTGATCCTTGCTATCAACTTTTTGATCAATGAAACCCGCGAAAAAATTAAATGAAAATATCGTGTTGAAATGTTTCTCAAAAATTTCAATTCAAAGATAGAAGAACAAGAAATAATTTTCTTGTAATTGTATTTTCTCTCTTGGCTTTGTATTGCACTCTCACTTTCACAAAGTGATTTTTCTTCTCAAGACTTGCTACGGCAAATTTTTTCCATCACCTTTATATAACATCACATATGAACCCTTTTTCTATTTGGTTGAGGTGATGATTTACTTAGGGTAAAAGTTTATTTCAAAAATATATCTTATGGAATTTAACGTGGTCCGTCGGATCCTTTTTGGACGTTCCAATTCAATTCCAAATTGGATTGGATTATGAGACTTAATATATTCACAATTCCTACTGGAGAAGTACAAATCCCATTCTTAATGGGAATTACGTGAAGTTGCCGAAACAGTCCTTTTACTTTATAAAACTTTTCCTAATGAAAAGCTAAATCCCATTCCAAATGGGTGTCATGGAAGTCACACTTCCTTTATGAACAGTGCACGTGAATCCAATTGCATTTGGATTTCACTCTAAAGTCTTCATTAATAGTTTATATATACCTTATATAAATAAATATCAATTATATATATCACACACACACACACACACACACACACACACACACACACACACATATATATATATATATATATATATATATATATATATATATATATATATATATTTTAACCAAGAGATATAATTTAATTTTCTATTTCAAATAGAAAACTTTAATTTATTCACAATATTAATTATATCCTCTATGCTAGCAAAGAATATAATAATATTTCATTTGGACTAATAACTAAATTTATGAAGTTGAGGGGGCTATGCGTAAGATGAGCAGGGACAAAGCGACCGGGCCGGATGAAATTTCAGTGGAGTTTTGGAAGAGTGCGGGCAAGGCAGGCTTGGAGTGGCTCACTAGGTTATTTAATGTCATTTTTAGAACGAAGAAGATGCCCGAAGAGTGGAGGTGGAGCACGATGGTTCCTGTATACAAAAATAAGGGTGATATCCAAAATTGCAATAACTATCGGGGTATCAAGCTGCTTAGTCATACTATGAAAGTCTGGGAGAGAGTGATAGAGCTAAGGGTGAGGAGAAATGCGTATATTTTCGAGAACCAGTTTGGGTTTATGCGGGGCGTTCGACTATAGAAGCCATCCACCTTGTTAGGAGATTGATGGAGCAGTATAGGGAGAGAAATAAGGACTTGCATATAGTGTTCATCGACTTAGAAAAGGCGTACGATAAAGTTCCGAGGGAGGTTTTGTGGAGATATTTGGAGGCTAGAGGTGTACATGTTTCCTACGCTAGGTTGATTAAAGACATGTATGATAGGGTAAAGACTCGAGTGAGGATGGTGGGTGAGGACTCAGACCATTTTTCGGTTATGATGGGGTTGCATCAAGGGTCGGCACTCAGCCCTTTTTTGTTTGCTCTGGTAATGGACTTACTGACGCGCCACATCCAAGGGGAAGTATCGTGGTGCATGTTATTTGCAAATGATATTGTATTGATTGACGAGACGCGAGATGGTGTGAATGCGTAATTAGAGGTATGGAGGCAGACCCTGGAATCTAGAGGTTTCAAGTTGAGCAGGACCAAGACAGAATACTTGAAGTGTAAGTTCAGTAGTGAGACTCAAGGAGGGGAAGGGGAGGTGAGGCTGGACTCGTAGGTCATCCCTAGGAAAGGGAGTTTTAAGTACCTTGGGTCTATTATTCAGGGGGATGGGGAGATTGATGAAGATGTCACACATCGTATTGGGACAGGATGGATGAAATAGAGACTCGCTTCCAGTATTTTGTGTGACAAGAAGATGTCACCGAAACTTAAGGGTAAGTTCTACGGAATGGTGGTCAGACCAACGATGTTGTATGGAGATGAGTGTTGGCCAGTCAAGATCGCTCATGTCTAGAAAATGAAGGTAGCAAAGATGAGGATGTTGAGATGGATGTGCGGGCACATCAGGTTAGATAGGATCAGAAATGAAGCTATTCGCGGCAAGGTGGGTGTGGACCCTATTGAGGACAAGATGCGGGAAACACGGCTTAGGTGGTTTGGTCATGTGATGAGGAGGAGGAGCACAGACGCCCCGGTGAGGAGGTATGAAAGGTTGACATTAGAGGGCCTACGGAGAGGTAGAGGTAGGCCAAAGAAGAGGTGGGGAGAGATGATTAGGCAAGACATGGCGCAACTTCAGTTGACCGAGGACATGACCTTTGATATGAAGGTATGGAGGTCGAGAAATAGGGTAGTAGAGTAGGTAGTCTAGAGTGTTCATAACGGTAGTATTGTCACGCAGTCTTGCTTTCTGTTGGTAGTAAGTTTTTATGACTAACCGTTGTTTTCTTTCATTGTTGATCACCTTACGGTCTTGTTGTTTCTATTATGCTTTTATATGGCTTTTTGGTATTGTCCCTTCTTGTTTATATTTTTATTAATGTGGTGCTTATGCTTTCCTGAGTCGAGGGTCTATTGAAAACAACCTCTCTATCCTCACAAGGTAAGGGTAAGGTAATAATATATAAAGCCATTCTGGCCTGCTTGTCACGACCCCAAATTCCTTCCGTAGGATGTCGTGATGGCACCTAGTCTCTAAGACTAGGTAAGCCTATCAATGCGGAATAATAATAAATATCTGAAATAAATAAACTACAATTCAAACAATTTCAACTCCCAAAATCCGGTAGAAATAAGTCACAAGCTTCTAAGAATTTTATCCTCAATGTCTCTATATATCAAGGTCTAAAGAAAAATAAGGAAGCAACATAATAATGATAGAAGGGGACTCCGGAGTCTGCGGACGTTGGCAGATATACCTCGAAGTCTCCGTGCACAGGTAACTCACTAAAGATGGGGCTGGTAACGAGTACCTGGATCTGCACAAAAAGATGTGCAGAAGCATAATATGAGTACACCACAGCGGTACCTAGTAAGTGTCAATACTAACCTCGGTAGAGTAGTGACGAAGTCAGGTCAGGCCCTACTGGAAAATAATAATAGCATGGTAAAATGTTAACAATATAATAAAATAAATGACAATGGAAATGAATTAATTAGCAGGTCACCATTTAATTACACAAAATAATGACAATTAATATCTCGTGGAAACAAACAAAATTTTCTTTCAACTTTAAGAAAATCACAATAAATAATCAAAGGCAACTGCGGCCATAAATCAATATCAACAAGGGCACTTCCGAGGTACCGCCTCGTAGTCCCAAATCATAAATAAATTCACAATATCTCATTCTCTTATCTCACCGCGGGAGCCTTCACAATTTATTTTAAAGAAAATATTTTTTCCGAAATAGCATCCCGCATTTTAGTCATCCTTATCACACTGCCATGACTTCTAGTAGTTCCCCCTACTAGCCACGCGTATCAAGCCACCTTATCTCACCGCACGTGTTTCAATACCTAGACCTTATACCACCGCATGCGTATCAATATCACAATATATCATAATTTGCACCTCAAGTGCTCAAATAATTTAACTTGCCAAAATAATTCGACAATAATTTTTTTCACAATAAAGAGCTCACGGCTCATGCCAAAATAAATCATCAATAATATTTTTCCACAATAAAGAGCTCACGGCTCCATCACAATGAGTACGAAAATCTTACAAAAATATTTAGGAATAAATAATTCAGCAAAATAATATTTTAAAATCTTTAATACGTTGCTTCAATACTAAATTTAAAATATCAAATACTTCATATTAATAATATTTATTTTAAAGAAAATCAACCTTCAAATAATGCACAGAACAAAAGATACCAAGTTCCAACTAAACAGGTAAAACAATTAGCAGGAAAAAGGCCAAGCAAATTTAAAGTATATAAATCAAATCAATGATGGAGCATATAACAAGATTTAATAATTTAATTAATATGCAACAGTGATCTACACAATTTAAAAACATAATCCTTCACATTTAACCCGTTTACACACTCGTCACCTCGTGTACACGACTTTCATCACATTACAATTAATACCAATCCTAGGAAAACTTTTCTCCACACAAGGCTAGACAAGTCACTTACCTCGACTTGCTCCAATTTAACCAAGTAGTATGCCTTTTCCTCGATTTTCCGACTTTGATCGACTCGTATCTAGTCATAATTAATTCGATACAGTCAACAAAAATTATAGGAATCAATTTAATAAGAAAATACTATATTTTTCAATAAAATCCAAAATTAGCTAAAAAATTGCCCGTGGGGCCCACGTTTCGGAATCCGGCGAAACTTACAAAATCCAACAACCCATTCAATTACGAGTCCAACCATACTAGTTTCACTCAAATCCAACTCCGAATCGACACCAAAATCTCAAAAATTCGTTTTTATGAGATTTCTAAAAAATTTCCAAATTTCCATTTCGATACACTAATTAAATGATGAAAACAATGATATAATCGTGTATATTGACCAAATCCGAGTTAGAATCACTTACACAAATGTTTCTCCTTGAAAATCTGCCAAAAATCCCTTCTGCTCAAGCTCAAGTTCGTCAAAAATGGCAACTGGGACGAAATCCCCAGTTTTATAAAACTGCCGAGGCAGCCATCGATCATGGGCATCGATTATGGCTTCGATCTTTATGGCCCTCGATCCTAGCCTCGGTCATAGCCCTCGATCCTAGGCCTTCGATCACTGGCCTCGGTCATAGCCCTCGATCCTGGGCCTTCGATCATTGCCTTCGATCATGGCCCTCGAGTCTGCCCTCGAGCCTGCCTTCGATCATGGCCCTCGAGCTTGCCTTCGATCATGGACCTCGAGTCTGCCCTCAAGCCTACCTTCGATCACGGCCCTCGAGCCTGCCTTCAATCATGGCCTCGAGTCTGCCCTCGAGCCTGCCTTCGATCATGGCCCTCGAGCCTACCTTCGATCATGGCCCTCGAGTCTGCCCTCGAGCCTGCCTTCGATCATGGCCCTCGATTTCTGGGCAGAAGAACATTTGCAGCAGTTGTTTAAGTCCCATTTTTTATCCGTTCACCATCCGAAACTCACCCGAGGCCCTCAGGACCTCAGCCAAATACACCAACAAGTCCTAAAACATCATACGAACTTATTTGAAATCTCAAATCACATCAAACAACGTTAAAATCGCAATTCATACCCCAATTCACGCTTAATGAAACTTAGAATTTCCAACTTCTACATTCGATGTCGAAACCTATCAAATCAAGTCCGATTGATCTCAAATTTTGCACACAAGTCATAAATGATATAGCAGAGCTATGAAAATTTTTGGAACTGGATTCCGACCCCAATATCAAAAAGTCAATTCCCCGGTCAAACTTCCAAACTTAAATTCCTATTTTAGCCATTTCAAGCCAAATTTCACTACGGACTTCCAAAAAAATTTCGATCACGCTTTAAGTCCAAAATCACCATACGGAGTTGTTGGAATCATCAAAATTCTATTCCGAGGTCATTTGCATATAATTCGATATCCGGTCACTATTTAAACTTAAACTTTTAATTTTTCATCAAAATTCCATATCTCGGACTAAGGACCTCGAAATTTGATTCCGGGCATACGCCCAAGTCCCAAATCACGATACGGACATACAAAAACTGTCAAAATACTGATCCGAGTCTGTTTGCTCAAAATGTTGACCAAGGTCAACTCAGTTGAGTTTTAAAGCTCTAATTCACATTTTAATCCATTTTTTACATAAAAACTTTCCGAAAAATTTTACGGACTGCGCACGCAAGTCGAGTAATGATAAATAGTGCTTTTCGGGGTCTTAGAATACAGAATTAATTATTAACTTTAAAGATGACATTTTGGGTCATCACATTCTCCACATTTAAAACAAACGTTCGTCCTCGAACGGAGTTAGAAAAAGTACTTGAGCTGGTGAATAAGTATGGATAGCAGCTGCGCATATCATGCTAGGTCTCCCAAGTCGCCTCCTCGACCGGATGACCCCTCCACTGAACCTTCACGGAAGCAATGTTCTTTGACCTCAGCTTTCTAACATGCCTATCTAAAATAGCCATTGGCTCCTCAACATAAGATAGATCCTTGTCCAACTGAACCAAACTGAAGTCTAACACATGAGACGGATCGTCGTGATATTTCTGAAGCATAGAAACATGGAATACCGGATGAACTGCAGAGAGACTAGGTGGTAGTGCAAGTCTGTAAGCCACCTCTCCAACTCTTTCAAGAATCTCAAAAGGCCCAATATACCTAGGGCTCAACTTGCCCTTCTTCCCGAACCTCATCACACCCTTCATAGGCGAAACCCGGAGCAAGACCCGCTCACCAACCATGAATGCAACATCACGAACCTTCCGATCCGCATAACTCTTCTATCTAGATTAGGATGTACGAAGTCGATCTTGAATCAACTTAACTTTTTCTAGGGCATCCTGAACCAAGTCTGTACCCAATAGCCTAGCCTCGCCCGGTTCGAACCAACCCACTGGAGACCGGCACCGCCTACCATACAAGGCCTCATACGGAGCCATCTGAATGCTCGACTGGTAACTATTGTTGTAAGCAAACTCAGCAAGTGGTAAGAACTGGTCCCAACCACCCCCAAAATCTATCACACAAGCACGAAGCATGTCCTCTATTATCTGAATAGTGCGTTCAGACTGCCCGTCTGTTTGAGGGTAAAATGTTGTACTCAACTGCACACGAGTACCCAACTCTCGCTGTACAGCCCTCCAAAACTGTGAGGTAAACTGTGTACCCTGGTCAGATATGATAGATTCAGGTACGCCGTGAAGTCTGACAATCTCGCAAATATAGATTCGAGCCAACTACTCGGAAGAGTAGGTAGTCATCACAGGAACGAAATGAGCTGACTTGGTCATCCTATCCACAATCACCCAAACTACATCAAACTTCCGTTGAGTCTGTGGAAGTCCAACAACGAAATTCATAATGATCTGCTCCCATTTCCATTCTGGAATCTCTAACTTCTGAAGCAATCCACCCTGTCGCTGATGCTCATATTTCACTTGTTGGCAATTTAGACACTGAACTACATATTCCACTATGTATTTCTTCATCCGCCTCCACCAATAGTGATGTCTCAAGTCCTGATACATCTTCGCAGCACCCGGATGAATAGAGTATCGCGAACTGTGAGCCTCTTGAAGAATCAACTCGTGCAAACCATCTACATTAGGCACACATAGCCTGCCATGCATCCGTAATACACCGTCATCTCCAATAGTGACTTCCTTGGCATCACCGTGCTGAACTGTATCCTTAAGGACAAGCAGATGTGGGTCATCGTATTGACGTTCTCTGATCCGATCATAAAGAGAAGACTAAGAAACCACACAAGCCAAAACTCGGCTCGGCTAAAAAATATCCAACCTGACAAACTGGTTGGCCAAGGCCTGAACATCCAAGGCTAAAGGCCTCTCTGCTACCGGTAAATATGCTAAGTTGCCCAAACTCTCCGCCTTATGCCTCAAGGCATCGGCCACTACATTGGCCTTCCCGGGATGATAGAGAATGGTGATATCATAATCCTTAAGCAACTCCAACCATCTTCGCTACCGCAAATTAAGATCCTTCTGTTTAAACAGATGTTGTAGACTCCGGTGATCGGTGTAGACCTCACAATGGACACCGTATAAGCAATGCCGCCAAATCTTCAAGGCATGAACACTAGCTTCTAATTCAAGGTCGTGGACCGTATAATTCTTCTCATATACCTTTAACTGTCTGGACGTGTAGGCAATCACCCTACCGTCTTGCATCAACACTGTGTTGAGACCAATACGCGACGCGTCACAATACACAGTATAAGACCCAGAACCTGTAGGTAATACCAATATTGGGCTGTAGTCAAAGTTGTCTTGAGCTTTTGGAAGCTCTCCCCACATTCCTCGGTCCACCTGAACGGAGCACCCTTTTGGGTCAATTTGGTCATAGATACAGCAATAGAAGAGAAACCCTTTATAAATCGGCGATAATACCCTGCCAAACCAAGGAAAATCCAGATTTCCGTAACTGAGGACGATCTGGACCAACTCTGCACTACTTCAATCTTCTTCGGATCTACCTTGATCCCCTCGCACGAAACTATATGGCCCAAAAATCCCACTAAATCAAGCCAGAATTCACACTTTGAAAAATTTGCATATAACTTCTTTTCTCTCAAAGTCTGAAGCACAATCCTCAGGTGCTGTTCGTGATCTTCCTGACTCCGGGAATACACTAGAATGTCGTCAATAAACACAATGACGAAAGAATCAAGATAGGGCTGAAATACACTATTCATTAAGTGCATAAATATTGTTGGGGCGTTGGTCAGCCCAAAAGACATCACAAGAAACTCGTAATGACCGTACCGAGTCCTGAAAGCAGTCTTCTGAATATCTGGCCGCCGAATCTTCAATTGATGATAACCTGAACGTAAGTCGATCTTAGAGAATACTCTGGCACCCTGAAGCTGATCAAATAGGTCATCAATACGTGGCAATGGATACATGTTCTTCACGGTAACCTTGTTCAGCTTGCGGTAATCAATACACATCCGCATAGAACCATCCTTCTTCTTTACAAATAAGACAGGAGCACCCCAAGGCGATACACTGGGCCGAATGAAGCCCTTATCCAGCAATTCCTATAATTGTTCTTTTAATTCTTTCAACTCAGCCGGGGCCATACGATATGGTGGAATAGAAATGGGCTGAGTGCCCGATAACAAATCAATACCAAAATCAATATCCCTGTCGGGTGGCATACCCGGGAGGTCCGCTGGAAATACATCAGGAAAATCCCTTACTATAGGAACTGACTCCACAGTAGGAGTATCAATACTAACATCTCTCATATAGGCCAGATACGCATCACACCCCTTCTCAACCATTCGTTGAGCTTTAAGAAATGAAACAACCCTGCTAGGAACATGATCCGAGGTACCTCTCCACTCTAGCCACGGTAGACCTGGCATAGCCAACGTCACCGTCTTAGCGTAACAATCAAGAATAGCATGATAGGGCGATAACTAGTCTATGCCCAAAATAATATCGAAATCCACCATACTGAGCAATAATAAATCAGCTATAGTCTCAAAACCACTGATAACAATTAAACACAACCGATACACGCGGTCCACAATAATAGATTCACCCACAGGTGTAGATACATAAACAGAAGAACTCAAGGAATCACGTGATACGCCCAAATACGGGGCAAAATAAGATGACACATAAGAATAAGTGGAGCCTGGATCAAATAAGATTGATGCATCTCTATGATAGACCAGAATAATACCTGTGATAACAGAATCGAATGCAACGACCTTTGTCCTAGCAGGAAGGGAATAATATCTAGCCTGGCCTCCCCTTCTAGGGCGACCTCTACTTGTCTGACATCCACTTCTAGCTGGTTGTGCACGTGGAGTGGCAACTGGTGCAATAATCATGGCCTGAGAAGCCTGAAGGCCCTGTGGAATAGGTGGGGCCTGAGAAATTTGTGGAGGTACACCCCTCCTAAATCTGGGGCAATCTCTCATAATATGACGAGTGTCACCACACTCAAAATAAGCCCTCAGAGGACGTGGCTGCTGGGACTGGCTCGGGCCTGATCGACTAGACTGTCTGCTGAAATTACCCTGTACAAGAGGTACAGTAGACACTAGCGGTGCATAATATGGAACCTGAGGTCTGAGAGTAGCCGGAATACAACTGGAAGCTGGAAGTGCTGAATGAATAGGACAGCTCACATAACCTCTACCATGACGGGCTACAACTGGGGCACGAGAATTATTATATGTGCCAGAATCTCGAGGTCCCTTAGCTTCCCTCTCTTCCCTCTCCCAAGTCCGCATACCTTCCAATCTCCTAGCAATTGACACCACCTGTTGGTATGTGATGTCCATCTCTAGCTCTCGGGCTATACTTTATCTGATACTAGGGTGAAGACCCTACATAAATCTGCGAACCCGCTCTCGAACAGTAGCAACTAAGACTGGTGCATGCCTAGCCAAATCACTGACTCGGACCGCATACTCTGACACGGTCATAGAACCCTGGCGCAGCTGCTCAAACTCTACGCGCCATGCATCTCTAAGACCCTGAGGAACATACTCCCTTAAGAACATATCTGAAAATTGAGTCCAAGTGAGTGAAGATGCCTCAGCGGAACTATCCAACTCATATGCCCGCCACCACTAGTAGGCTGCTCCTCTAAACTGGAATGTCGTGATAGAAACCCCACTGGAATCCACAATACCCATAGTACGAAGAATACGATGACATTCCTCCAGAAAACCCTGAGCATCCTCTGAAGCTAAGCCACTGAAAGTGGGAGGGTGGTACTTCTTGTACCTCTCGAGCCTGAGCTGCTCCCCCTCTGAAACTGCTGTCCTAATCTCAGGCCGAACTGGGACAACTGGCTGCACTGGTATAACTTCTGGGCATGGTCAACTTGGGCCCGTGGTTCTGGAGTACGGGCGGTGGGAGTCTATGCTCCTCCACCAGCTTGAGATGTGGCAGGAGCAAGTGGAATCAACCCTGCCTGAGCTAAAGTGCCAAACATGCTCAAAAACTGGGCAAGAGTCTCTTAAAGTGCAGGAGTAGTAACAAGCGTCTCAGGTGCCTGCTCTCCAACTGGAGCTACTGGTGGCTCTGGTGCAGCAGCTCGTGCAGGTGCTCTGGCTGCACCACGTGGTCTTTCTCGGCCTCTACCCCGACCTCGGCCTCTTGCGGCTCCAACAGGGGGCGTGAGTGTCTGATCATCGGATCCAGTTGTGCGTGTCCTCACCATCTGTGAGAGAGTAGAAAGACAATTGTTTAGAACTTTGAAAATAACAAAGGCGCACGATAAGGAATCAAAGAAGTGAATATTTCCTAACAGTTCCATAGCCTCTCGAAGATAAGTACAGACATCTCCGTACCGATCCGCAAGACTCTACTAAACCTGCTTGTGACTCATAACACCTATGAACCTAGTGCTCTGATACCAACTTGTCACGACCCCAAATTTCCTCCGTAGGATGTCGTGATGGCACCTAGTCTCTAAGACTAGGTAAGCCTATCAATGCGGAATAATAATAAATATCTGAAATAAATAAACTACAATTCAAATAATTTCAATTCCTAAAATCCGGTAGAAATAAGTCACAAGCTTCTAAGAATTTATTCTCAATGTCTCTATATGCCAAGGTCTAAATAAAATAAGGAAGCAACATAAAATGATAGAAGTCGGTAGTAATTCGATCACATCAATATACTACTCAAGGGTGGCGTCTAGCAACACTCCTTAACGACCAGATAGCACGAAGTATACATTTTACTCTCAAAAACCCGTAAAAGAATAAAGTAGTAATTCCTTCTGTCCTTATAGCTTTGAGTCACCCTAGAATATGGTTCAACTGTCAAATCCTAATAGGCGACTAACTATGTGTTCACGTCAAATATAATCGACCATTGAATGACCTAAGAAACTCTTTTCTTCTTTCATTCAGTTGTCCTGGCCAAGGTCTTAATGTGGTCGTTTATAATTCATGACAACATAGAGCATAAACTCAATACCATGAGTTGATAGATTCCATATTGATCAATCACTACTTCTACAAATATTTAATCGTACTCAATATCCTTTAAACTAACACCCTGGGGCCATAGGTGTCTAGTATCAAAGCACAATAAATAACTTGTCAATTACTATGATGATCTCAGGTCAAAGGAAATTCTTACATCACATTCTTCAAGAGAATATCCTATTGACAGTTTATGGTAATTCTAACCATTAGGAATTATCCAATGAGTCGGTTCAATGATCATATCTCTATATACATCATCTATCTATGTAATTTAGTTAATGAGATCAACTAATCTTTATCCCATAAAGACGATCACATAAATATTGATCTAACCGGATTACTAATGTCCAAATTAATAATCCTACGATCAAGAATAAAATTTAGATAAAATTATAAGAAACTTTACTCTCATTATCATGATCTCCATCATGATGTCAAGTCTCAAAATTTAATCAAGGACCTTATCAAATCCCATATATATATATATATATATATATATATATATATATATATATATATATATATATATATATATATATATATATATATATATATATATATTTATATCAAATAACATACGTAAAAATATGTTCAAATCATCATATATAAGATTGGATCTAGGGCATATATACTATATCCCTAATAATCTCTCATTTGCACTAGAGCCAATCGCTCTTGTACTTCATTCCCAATTTTTACTTGTGCTTGTCAAACTCTTTTGCACCAAGAGCTTTAGTGAATGGGTCTGGAGCATTTACTTTCCATCAACCTTTTGAATCTCAACGTCTCTAAGTTCATTGATTTCTCTTATCAAGTGATACCTTCGCAGAACGTGTTTGAATTTTTGGTGTGATCTTGGTTCTTTTGCTTGAGCAATGGTTCTAGTATTTTCACACAATAATAGAATTGTACTTTCCATTGAAGGAACCACACCAAGTTTAGTTAAGAACTTTTTCATCCATACAGATTCCTTAGCAGCTTCACTAGCTGCTATATATTCTGCTTCAATCACTGAATCAACTATTGTAGCTTGTTTGGAACTTTTCCAACTTACCGCACCACCATTTAAAGTGAATACATAACCAAAAATAGATTTGCTATCATCTCTATCTGAAGAGAAACTTGCATCAGTATAACCTTCAAGTTTCAACTTAGAATCTCCATAAATGAGGAATTAGTTTTTAGTCCTTCTTAATACTTAAAAATGGTCTTCACCACCTTCTAATGTTCCTCACCAGGATTTGTCTGATATCTGCTAGTCACTCCTAGTGCATAAGCCACATCCGGATGTGCACATGTCATTGTATACATGATAGCTCCCACTGCACTAGCGTATGGGATCCTACTCATGCAGTCTCTCTCTTCATATGTTTTAGGACAATCCTCTCCAATGAGAGTAATTCCAGTACCTATCGGTAGATAGCCTCTTTTGGAATTATCCATGTTATACCTCTCTAAGATGGTATTAATGTACAAAGACTGGAAAAGTCCAAGCAGCTTCTTCGATCTATCTCTATAGATCTTTATTCTCAATATATAAGCCGCTTCTCCCAAGTCTTTCATGGAGAACTATTCAGATAGCCAAATCTTGGTACTTTGTAATGTCGGTATATCATTTTTCATGAGAAATATATCATCAACATACAATACTAAGAATATGATTGTGCTCCCACTAACCTTTTTGTACACACAAGGCTCTTCTTCGCATCTAACAAAATTGAACTTTTCAATTGTCTTGTTAAAGCGAGTATTCCAACTTTGAGAAGCTTGCTTTAGTCCATCAAGTTCTATTTCTCCACTATAATATTTTTCCAAATGGGTTGCTCCACTAACCACAAACACTTTATGGTCAGAAAAGTGATGGAAATAATATCCCACTATTTCTTTGGGATACCCAATGAACCTACACTTATCAGATCTTGAGTCAAGTTTATCAGACTGCAGTCTCTTAACATAAGCTGGACAACCCCAAACTTTAATATGTTTAAGGTTATGCTTACGTCCTTTCCATATCTCATATGGTGTTTAGAGACTGACTTAGTGGAAACTTTATTAAGTAAGTATGTTGCTGCTTCCAAAGCATATCCCCATAAATTTATTGGAAGATCAGTGAACATCATCATAGATCTCACCATATCTAATAAGGTTCGATTTTTTCTATCAGACACACCATTGTGTTGTGGTGTTCCTGGAGCTGTTCACTGTGAGAGAATCACATTCTCTTTGAGATACCTAGTAAAATTTTTTCTAAGATATTCTCCACCTCTATTAGACCTTAGTGCTTTAATACTTTTACCAATCTATTTCTCAACTTCACTACGAAACCTTTTGAACATTTCAAAAGATTCAGATTTGTGTTTCATAAGATACACAAATCCATATCTTGACATATTATCAGTGAAGGTGATGAAGTAAGAATATCCACCTCTAGCTTGAATTTTCATGGGCCCACAAACATCTATATGAATTAGTCCCAATAATTCAGAAGCTCTTTCTCCACTTCCAGTAAATGGAGATTTGGTCATTTTTTCTTTAAGACAAGATTCACAAGTTGGATATGATTCAAAATCATATTTGTCAAGGTACCCTTCCTTGTACAACTTGTTAATTCTTTTCTCTCCAATATGACCAAGCCTACAATGCCAAAGGTATGTATGATTTACTTGATCATTTTTTTTTCTCTTAAGACTAGAAACATGCATAATCGAATTTGCATTCATATTAGGTAAGACATAAATACCATGTTGGAGATAGCCATTCACATATAAATCATTACCATAATGAATAAAGCAAATACCATTGCCTATGTTAATGCGAAACCCACGCCTGTCCAACATAGAAGCTGAAATTATGTTCGAAATAAATTTAGGAACATAATTACAATCATCCAGCATAAGTACTTTTTCCCAAATGCATTATTAAAGAAATTGATCTTACAGTTATGGTTGCAACTTTTGCACCATGTACAACTTGTAGATTAATTTTTCCTTTTTTTAGTCTCCTACTTATCTTGAAACCTTGCAATATATTGCAGATGTTATAACCACTACTAACATCTAATATTCACAGTAAAGAATTAGTAGTAGCTAAAGAAACCTTAAAAACATATTTCATTAATATTTTACATTATTTTTTTATCCTTTAGAGTTACAGCTTACTCCTTGCAATTTCTCTTCCAATGCCCTTTCTTCTTATAGTGAAAACATTCAACATCATATACTGACTGCAAGATCAAATCTTCATAAAACTCTTTACCAAGCTTGTACCCCAACTTATCAAGTTCTTTGATAAGATCAGTCACATGATTGACATGGGGTCCAACTGGAGAGTTTCTAATGTCCAACTGTGTATCAACCATCTTCTTAAGATGTTCAATGATTATAGTTGGATCCATATTCTGATGTTTACTCTGAAGTTCAAAACTCATAGAAGCGAAAATGATGCGTTTAATAGCAAGGTATTCTTCCAAGTATTTCTGATAAACCTTGGTGCCTTCAACATCATTCTCTTGTGGGGCTAGCTTTGCAGGCTTATCGATCACATCAATAAGTTTTTCATGCATGAGAACAATTCTCAAATTTCTATACCAGTCATCAAAGTTTGGTCCTACCAACTTGTAGGTCTCAAGTATTTCATGCAATGATATAACAGGCATATTGAGAAATCTAAAATGCAATAATATAAAAACATATTTGTATATATCATAAAGGTATGGACTTTTATCTAAATGATATTTTCACTAATTATTTTAAACTATTTACCCTCATTATAATCTAAGAAATCTTTGTTTATGTTAGTGGAGTAAAGAAATCCTTTAACAATCTATATGAGCCCCTTGGAAGTCAAGTCGTTTTTCACATATATTTTAAATGTAGGTACTCTTATTAATTGTATCTCCATACAATTTCCTTAAATAGCTCCATGTCAAATAGTCTCCTGGTAGTCAAGTCGATCCTATTGGCATAGTTGAGTTCAACCATCATGATAGCAAAGAACTTATTAAATTTTATACTCCCCGGGTAGTCCAGGTGTCTAGTGTAAAAATTAAATAATTCTTTCAATCCATGCATCTAATGCAATAAATAATTTTAACATATTCTCAAACTATAAGTCTTCTGGTTGTTAGGTCGCTCCTTATAAATAAGAAATAAATAAAATTATTTATTTTGATGGATAACTTTATAATAAAATATCTTATATTTATTATTTAAGAACTCAAATTTTAGTAAGAGTGAATTGTTATTACAACAACTTTTAATAACATGATGATCAAATCTTTTATAGCACATGAATTTAGTTCAAGTTGTCTACATGCTTAGTCCTAAATTAATTTACATCACATGCAATAAATAATTCAAAATTATGTAACGGACAAGCATGTGACATGAAAACGTAATTCAACATTCTTCTAACATTGTATATCAGATATATCACATAAAAATAATTCATGCCAGAGTATTATTATTAATTAACATCTCATGAACTAATAACAATTAAAATAACAGTAGAATCCAATAACCTATTATAGATTACCGTCGTATCTAAATTATCTCAGTAGTTTAACTTATATGTATACATATTTTATTTATAATAAAATAATATCAATCTAATATGCATTCAAACAATTTGACTATTGCACAATACACAAGTATTATGGTTTGAACTCTTCAAATATAATCTTAAAATATTTCGTAAATAAATTTTAGACACGAGTCGAAGAAAATTTTGAAACGAGACTCTCTTTATCAGGTATGTCTTAGATCTGATTTTTCACATGTAAATAAATTTTAAACATGAAAAAATCTGCCTAAAATTGTTATTGTCTTCCGCTACGTGTTACGAACATCTATATGCAATATGCAATTCATAACGGAGAAGTACAAATCCCATTCTTAATGGGAATTACGTGAAGTTGCCGAAACAGTCCTTTTATGGACTTTATAAAACTTTTCCTAATGGAAAGCTTAATCCCATTCCAAATGGGTGTCATGGAAGTCACACTTCCTTTATGAACAGTGCACGTGAATTTAATAGCAATTGGATTTCACTCTAAGTCTTCACTAATATTTTATATATACCTTATATAAATAAATATTAATTATATATATATATATATATATATATATATATATATATATATATATATATATATATATATATATATATATATAAACCAACAAATATATTTTAATTTTCTATTCCAAATAGAAAACTTTAATTTGTTCGCAATATTAATTATATCCTCTGTGCAGCAAAGAATATAATAATATTTCATTTGGACTAATAACTAAAAAAAATTGACTAATTAAATTCTTTAATTTAATTATCAAAAAATGAAGTAATTAACCCTTTAGCAAAGATAAGAACACTCGTTAGTGTGCGAGCCCATAGGTTCAATACTAAGCCGGTAGTAACTCGATCACATCAATATACTAATCAAGGGTGGCGTCTAGCAACACTCCTTAACGACCAGATAGCACGAAGTATACATTTTACTCTCAAGAACCCGTAGAAGAATAAAGTAGTAATTCCTTCTGTCCTTATAACTTTGAGTCACCCTAGGATATGGTTCAACTGTCAAATCCTAATAGGCGACTAACTATGTGTTCACGTCAAATATAATCGACCATTGAATGACCTCAGAAACTCTTTTCTTCTTTCATTCAATTGCCCTGGCCAAGGTCTTAATTTGGTCGTTTATAATTCATGATAACATAGAGCTTAAACTCATTACCAAGAGTTGACAGATTCCATATTGATCAATTACTAATTCTACAAGTATTTAATCTTACCCAACATCCTTTCAACTATCGCCCTGGGGCCATAGGTGTCTAGTATCAAAGCACAATAAATAACTTGTCTATTACTATGATGATCTCAGGTCAAAGGAAAATCTTACATCACATTCTTCAAGAGAATATCCTATTGACAGTTTATGGTAATTCTAACCATTAGGAATTATCCAATGAGTCGGTTCAATGATCATATCTCTATATGCATCATCTATCTATGTAATTTAGTTAATGAGATCAACTAATCTTTATCCCATAAAGACGATCACATAAATATTGATCTAACCGGATTACTAATGTCCAAATTAATAATCCTACGATCAAGAACAAAATTTAGATAAAATTATAAGAAACTTTACTCTCATTATCACGATCTCCATCATGATGTCAAGTCTCAAAATATAATCAAGGACCTTATCAGATGCCATATATATATATTTTATATCAAATAACATACGTAAAAATATGTTCAAATCATCATATATAAGATTGGATCTAGGGCATATCTACTATATCCCTAACAGTTACAACAAGAAGATAGGATAAGAGCTTCGATCAAACAGAGCTTTCAGAAATCAAGAGTTTCTCAATAACCTCAAACATATTAAGCAACTGGTAATCTCTATTCAAGATATAATTAATTTATGCACCTTTTTTGTGTTTTTTATTCTTTTGTGAGTATCAACATGTGAGGTTTAAAATGGAGTATTTGAAGTATTTTTGCTTATAACATTATTATACTTTGAGTTGAATTTGATTTGAAAGATTTGAACTTGAGAACTACTAGATTAAACCCTAAGCCCAATTAGTTGGAAAAAAATAGGGAAAATAACACTGCATAACCGCTCATAGCTGAAAAAATATATATATTTTGTATATATATACATTTTGTATGTTATATACAAAAAACTATATAAATTTTATACATTTTTTTGGCTACCAAATGTAAATAGTTTCTGAGATGGACTAAAAGTAAAAAAAGCCCCAAAAAAAAATTATAAGTAGTTGACTTTTAAGACTATGATTTAAAATGTACATACGCATTTGAACTTGCTGGATTATGGATAATCTGAAATATATCGGGTTTGTCAACTTGACGTTGTTGCTCAAAGGTTGACGTTTGACTTTGATTAAATCTCAAAGGTTATTGCATTGCGTAAATTAGAGCGAGGTTTTGACTGAGTGGGACAAGAAAATCAGACAAATCCATGGAGAAGTTGTGTGCTTGCTTAGATACTAGGCAAGGGGAGATCTTAAATCCCATCATATAACATGTTTCCTAATTTTGTCATACTTATGGAGTGTTAATCATGTTTGTATCCATCATTATATTCTAATAACCGGTCAATTTACGATCTAAATTCATGATTCGTGCATGGTTTTGAGTTCTAGAAACTATTGGCATTATAAAAGAAAACCTTAATCATGCATGGGAAAAAGGGTTACGTAGCAAAATTTGGTGCAAGAATAATAGGATCTTAAGAAATCGGAGAGGAGCGTTACTTCTGTCAAAAAATCGTTACTAGAAATCTGGGCAGGGGGAATGTAAATATATGTATCTGCTTTCATCTGCAACTTACCAAACTGAGAGATAGCAGCTTAGAAATATTATCTAAAGAAGGTGAACCATTACTTCCCTCTAGATCAAGGGAAAAAGAAGTGCAGAATAAAATGCAGAATGGACATGAACCACTGTGCTGGTGAGGTGAAAATAAGGCAATTTCAAAGCTTTAGCAGCTAATTGAAATAAAATCAAAATGGGACTTTGAGGTCTCCACATTAAGGTGATATATTCTTCAATACAAATTCTCCAACAAGTGAACCAGAAACATTTTTGCTTCCATTATGTATGCTGTATTACATGTACTTATGAGCAGGAAATATTTTCTTCTCCAACCAAAACCGGAATTGCTGATAAGGGACGAAGATGCGCGAGAAATTAAAGCACATATTCCACTGAAACCCTAAATTAGAATTAAATCCCCTACTGACATACTCTGCGCTTTTTTTTCCCTTTCTACACACGCTTAACGTATATAATTAATCTTGTTTTACCTCTTAGGCATTCGATCAATTGATTGAAAATTGTTTTTTGTTTCCTTCTTTACTCAAAAAATTCATTGACAATATGTATAACCCAAAATAACAAGGACAATCAAGATGGTAGGCAGAAAGAATAGTTGAGGGAACATTGGGAGTGGGGTAGATTGCCCAAATAGAAAGAAGAAGAAGACAAAGGAGCTGGGCAGAATAAATATTGCCTCACAATTTTGACATAAAATTTATCACATCCCCAATGGAACGACAAAGGAGGCCGGTTTATTCAGAGTCGTATAAGTTAAAAATTAAAAATGGAAAAATTAAAGAAACAAGAACAAAATTTCTCTCACCTCCTGAAGTCTCACTCCTAAAGTTACATGTGAACAACACATTAAAGCTAACTCAAACTTTCTGTGATCTATTTCCTAAGACAGCAATTGTCTTGTTTGTTTAATTGGTGGAAGTTTAGCCTGAAAAAGCCCCATCCGAATTGGCAATTGCCACCAGTTAACTGTTGCATTCACCGTTTGCCAGCAGCTTTCTTAGCAGGGATAGCAGAATCCTCATCATCTGACTCGACATCTCCATACTCCCACATTGCAAGTCTTTTCTGTCGTGCTTCTGTTTGATACTTCTCCAATTCATCTAGAGCCTGTTGTTTGTCCTTGGGCTCCCACCTCCTCCTTTTCTCCATCCTAGCAAGTCCTTCCTGAAAAATTTACAGGTCCTTGTTAGATGCTCTGCTATTAACACCACCAGCACAATAAAACATAATCCTTAAGTAGGGGCACAGGCAAATCCTTTTGGAGAATTGAAGCACTATGTATTTTGAAACCCAACTTTACCAGATAAAAGATAGTCTAGCTAAACCTTCATGTTTTACTCGACTGGGACTACACAAATGGAATTTGAACAGCCAATTGCTTCACTATGATACTGTAGTACCAAAACAAGTTTGGAGACCACAAGCTAGGGAGGGGGCAGTGCACAAAAGAACTAGTGGCTATTGAAATGAGTAAAATAATCTCAAATCATAATTAACATAAAAGGGGCCATAATTTCAAACCTTAAGCAAGATAGCATTTATGCTGACATCAGTTTCAGGATCAACCAAAGTCACCAAAAAGATTGTCCCTGTTCCTTGACCTTTGACTTTTCCACCTGAAGCGTCTTTTTCCTCAATAGCAGCTCTGAATTCCTTTGGTCCACTTAGAAGAAGCTCACTTAGCCGGTAAGCTGCTTCCTGACCATAATCATCCTCTAGCCCAGGAACTTTAACATGAGCAAGACTGCAGAGCTGAGCTAGACCAGGACTGGAGGAAACAGATGCTTCTAGAGGCCGCAACTGACTGTAAGAAACAACTTCTTGGTTTCCATAATCAATATAGAAAACTTCAAACTTGTCTTTGGAAGATTCCACAGCACCACGAGGGGCATTGACAATCTTAAACAAATTTTAAAGTGCAAAATTAGAAGGAAAAAAAATGATATGACGAGCAAAATAATAACACAATAAAATCACCAATATATTCAGAAGACATGAAACCTCTAGAGTAATACCCAACCAAGATATGCATTGGGTAAAAAAAGGGCTTGGGGAACAACTAGTTGATGAACGAAATTCAATTCATGAGACCGCAGAGCAGCAGACCAGAGCAGCCGCAAGACGAAGTAATGTATTGTTTTTAAAGTGCAAGAGACATTACATGAACAGGGATTTACTTTTAATATTTATCTATTTAGTACCAAAGAAAACACTTCACTAACCAGTACAGCTTATGTGATGAAAAAATGTAGTATACAGTTTAAGCAGATGGTTTATTTGATTGATGGAAAAGCATCACATTGTAACTTTCTCTGTTAAGTGAAAAGTAGCACGTTGTACCCTCTGTTTTAAAAGGCGTTTCTGGGGCGAGCCCCGGGGCGAGGCGTACCAAAAACGCCCCGGGGCAATGGTGTGGGGCGAAAGTCTCAAGAGGCGTACGCCCCGCAATTTGGGGCGTACGCCCGGGCGTTCGGGGCGAATTTTTTTAGTAAGGAGTAAGCCCAAGAGACTTTTTCAAATTAAAACAAAATTTGTTGAATTAGTCCTTCATATAATACCCAAATTCTCAAAAGTGAGTTTGGTAATTACTCAAAAGGTTTAAAAATGAACTCAAAAGTATTAAATTTAAAAGTAAAGACCTTTTTTATTGATTTAAGCCCTAATTCGTGGTTTTCCTAAATTTTTATCTTGTCCGCTAGTCTGCTAATATGTCCCAAAAGCAACAAATATTTAATTTTTTTTACAAATACAAAGAGAACTACATTTTTCTTCATAGCAGCAAATTCAAAGTTCAAATTGCAGGTTAATCATCCTTTTTGTTCCTCTATATAGAAAACTTTATTCTTTTAGACTCAAATTACTTGTGCTTGTAAGTAACGTATAATAGATTGTTTTGATTAGTTTTTTGTGGGGATGGAGCACACATATATATAGTTTTCTTCAATTTTTATGCAATTTTACCTGTTTATAAATATTAATTGTCATTATATTATTTTATAAAATATTAAAAATTAAATACCTATGGGGCTTACGCCCCGCTGAGGCCCTGCTGAGGCATATGTAAAACGCCCCGCCTTACGCCCACGCCTTTTAAAACACTGGTTGTACCTCTTTTATCAGTAAAAAGTAGCACATTGTAATTTTGACAATTTAAAGGTTTTGACTTCATAAAACTAGCTAATATCGTAATTTCCATTCACATAGTAGAATACACAGAGTTAGGGTCCTCGGTAGTAATCCAAGACACATCTCCAACTGTTTAATTCAAAGCATTGTGGACTACATAAATAAAATAAAGTACAAGAAAAAGGAAATTGGATCACTTACCATTGCTCGGTTCCATGAATTATCAGCACTGAATTGAGCAAGAACAATATCACCTTTCTTTGGATTAAAGGCACCAATTACAGGAGCCTCTTGAAGATTTAGAGAAGCAAGCTGCTTCTGAATGGCAGCTACTTTCTGGTCGGAAACCAACTGCACATAAAATTTACCCCCTCCCAAAACTTCGGTGACTGAGACCTGAGAATATATAGATGTAAAAAGTACAGAAGTCAAGCAATCATAATATAAAACTAGTATTCACAATGAATCCAGATGGTAAATTATGCTAAACAATGATTAACTGAGAAGCACTAGATCCAATTACATTACCTTCACCTCTTCTTTTTGGCGCTTTTCAGCTGCTCCACCATTGGCAACTTCCTCTCCCTCAACATAATTCTCCCAGACCTATATCGAGTTGTTCGTTAATAAATAATAAAGAACAAACCCATGACTAACAAGTATAACAGACCATTTTTATAAAAAAAATATGTATAACAGATCATGCTCTTGCCTTCAATTTCTGCCTTTTGGCTGCCTGTTCAGCTTGCATGAGGAGATGAGCATCTTGGATTCTATCAGTACCAAAAGAAATTTGAAGCCTTGCTAAACCAGCTTCCAGTAGAGTCACTGCCACATTGGATCTCGATTCCCATAATGTGCCCAAGAAAGTACCTGTTCTATCAACTGTTTCTACTTCGATCTATGTAGAAGACAATAGGAAACAAATAAGAGAGAGAATTCAAATGTAGCACATTACAAATGTAAGAAGGAAACAATGTTACCTCAACATCCCTCTGCATTATCTTCCTCCTCATCAAGGCAATGGCTTCCTCAGAGTAGGGTTCATCACGACCTGGGCATCTCACTCCAGAGATAGAGAAAGCAATGCTGCAAGTCTCCTTGGGAATAAAAAGTTTGAATCTATGACCACTGAGGACATATTCTACTACAGCAGACATCCTCCTGTTACGCTGCAAGAAAGGCAAAAAGTCTCTAGCTTTCTTTGCCGATCCCTGAAAGACACAAAGCAGAAACAATTAGATATTTCCTTAGAGCCACATAAGAAAAGAGAATCAGAGAGAAGGATACTAACTGCTAGCAGGTCTGTAACATGCATCACTGGAGGTTCTTTAGGAGAATGCATGCCCCTTTTCCCGGAAATAGCGCGTGATTCTGCTGAGAGAAGGGCATCATAATAGTTTGAACGTTCTTCAAAATCACGATGTCTAACAACAGTTGCAAAACCACGGCCAACTAAAAGTTCAGCAACATTCACTCCAGCCAACTGGTTGCCTGCAGCAGATGGAGCAGGTGATGCATCATCCCCATCCTTTGATGCTAGGAATACAGATCCAAAGTCCATCACCCTTGAATCTGTGCCACTGGCGGGAGCACCAGTCCCATCTGCCATGCCGACCTTCCGAGAGTACTCCATTGAAACATGCACCTGAAAAGATTTAAGTTAGTAAATCATCTCCTTCTGATCTGTAAGTAGGAGAGGAGACATCAGAGAGATAGCAATACCTGTCTTCCGATAAGGCGATTTCTCAAAAATTCCTTTGCTTCACGAGCATAGGGAGCAGGCTTTTCATCTCTACGAGGATTCCCCATTTTAGGAGTCCTAATACTTGAAAGATTAACTCTTCGTTCTGCTGATGGATGTCCAAATGGCAGAGAATCATCAGCTATAATGAGACAATCTCCGCTGACAACCTCAACCACCTAGAAAAAGCCAAGCACAAATCATTTGAGAGGGGAGAGAGAGAGATTAAAAACCACTTAAACAACCCATTGACTCATATAGCTACCTTTCCTGTGAAATTCTGGTCATGAATAGCCTTGGAATTTGTTGCTGGGGGTACATAGTTCGTCCAGATTCTTAGGCGAGTCTTCTTGGCCTGAAGCTCAGCATCTTTCAACTGCTTCTTGACTTCCACCTCAAGCATGTTTGCGCTCCAATCAACGTACTTAGCATAACCCTATGCCAAAGGAAAGGAGAGGGCATAAAGTTTAGATCAGACAGGCCTTAAATTTTCTAAAACCCAAAAAAAATTATACATTTCCTATTCTAGAATTAGGAGGAACTAGCTGATCACCATCAATCAGTTAACTAATTGAAAAATTAGAGATGACCGAAATAAACAGTTTTTAAACCACAACTTCAAACATTAAAGAAAGAGTTAAGTGAAGAAAGTTCCGTCAAGAGAAAGTTAATGCATTTAGGTGAAAGAGGATCCCTTGCAAATCCACATAAAGAAAACAAGGGATGGCACAAAATGAGAGACAGATAATGCCACACTGAATGTAAAGGTAATAAATACTATGCTAGGAAACAGTACATAATGCACACAGATGCATAATATTGAAGACAGCATTCGTACTACTAATGACCAGCAAAACGAGAGGACTAACTGCGTCACTGAACAAGATATAAGCCACTTGTTGAGCATATCGAAGAGTAAAATCAGAGCCTTCCGAATTAGAGAAAATCTATCAGTAAACAAATAATCTTTACAAGAGACCACCAACAAGAAAGGCACAGCTAAGGTTAAGACAGTATCCAATTTTTTTCAAAAACAAAGTGTACCACTTACAGTGACCTTTCCAAAAACATCAGTTTCTTACTAGACAAAGAAATAATTAGATTAGACAAACAAAAGTATCAACAATAGTATGTCAATCACGCACATTTTCAACAAGCTCCAAACCCAGGTTTTTTGCCGATTCTCCATCAGGATAGTACACTGAGCCAATCAGATTGCTAAACTTGTCAACGCCCTCCAGGACAATCCGAACCTGTACGTTAAACTAAATTAGAAAAAGAATAAAGGGGAAACACAAACCATTAAGAGCTAACGAGAATCTCACATCTCTATTTAACACACGAGTTTCGGTAAAATGCTTTGCTTCTCTGCCATATGGATCAGGAGCAACTTCTGATACAGATGTTGCTGAGGCTGCCAGCCTCTGAGCTGTTGTCGGAGTAGCACGAGGTTCAGTAGTTGATTCTCCGTTTGGTTCATCAGAGGTAATACTAGCATTAACAACAGTTTCTGATGTTGCTCTTCTTCCCATAGTTGGTGCCTGTTTATTTAAAAAAAAAAAGAAGGGTAAACGCACTGGTAAAGTAACAAGAGCTGGCCATGTAGAAATTTCAACTTGTACTGCATTCACCTGTATTCCGGCAACGAACACTTGGATGAACTGGAAGTCTGGAAGCAAGTACACTCGCAGTGTACTTCCATCACGAACCTGCTCAACAAATGCTTCTATCAGCTTACCTTTATTTTCCTCCAAAAGGCCCCTTGCATCAAAGATACTAGGATCACCGATTGCAGATAGAGGTAGATTCCTAATAGATGCCTCAGAAGCACCAGGTGCCTGAAAAAGCAGTATGCCAGGGATTACTACGCAAAAATAAAAAATAAAGAAGGCATCAAGCTTGATATTTCACAGTATATGGACCACTTAACTAAAAAGGACAGAGATACTATGAAAAAGATCCACCAGCCAACACAGGCCACAGTGACAGCAGCTACCCAAAAAAGATTACAGTTTAGATTAAGATCTAGTTGCTGGCCATCCTACGTGAAAGAATAACAAGAAAAAGAAAATAAAACAGGATAATCTGGATACCACCCACTGTCTCAGAACTTATCCTGGAGTGCTAGCAATCAAACCTCAATACATTTTAGATTAAATCCTGTAGCTGAGGGTGTATTGCATACAGAAGCAGACCACAAAATGGGACAAAAAACATGCTCAAAAACATCTGGAAAATGTAAGGCACCAAAAAAGGAGAAGCTAACAACTTCTTAGTGTTCCAGTCTGCAGAGAAAATTCATTTTCCTTGGCTCAATCCATCCCATCCAAAAGAAGATAAATCTTGGATAGATATTGCTTTGAAGTTAACAGCATTTGTTGTTGATCAAGTAAAATGGTGAAGTTCACAATATTTGTCCAGTAACAAAAACACATTACAGTCAATGAGAAACACACCCTACTCCAACGACCTAGACCTTGTTGCTTAGCTTGTTCTTCAGCATCTTGCAGCGGTTTTAAATAGGGGTTAGCATCTTTCTGTTGGCCCTGCTCCCTGACCTGGTTCCATCAAAATGAATCATTTCATGAAACTAGATCTAATGGGAAATAAGTCAGCTGACGAACAGAGAAATTAACACCAATCCACCAACCTTGGCCCAGCCTGAAGCAACAACTAGCATGGAAACATTCTTGTCGCCAAGAAAAACAGTGCCATATTCCCTCCCTATTGAAGGTACAGTATATTCCACCTTGAAAGTGACCTCCTAGGGTAAAAAATGGATGCATTTCAGAATCATATTAAAGGGACAAGATATAAATACATACAAGTTAGAATAATCAATGCAAGAACACCTTTCCAATGCAAAGCTTCCTCAAGAACTCTCTGCTTTGCCATGCAAATGGCTCATCCACCCCACCACGACGTGCCTACAAGTGAAAAGCTAGAATGAGATTTGAACGAAGAGAGCAATTCGAAGATATGTATCATTTGAAAAAAAGGGGTTCTTAGTGTAAGTCTTACCAATCGTGGAGCCATTAGAGATGCTAAGGTAATAGATTTTTCAGGGGGGATTTCAGCCTTGGAACTACCCATTATCACCAAACTGTCACCAGAGAGAACGGCTTTCACTCTTCCCTTCAACCATCCTGTTGATGCCATTTCAACTCCTGCTAAATGCTTGAGAATAACAATCCAAATTAGGAAATGAAAATATAATGGAGGCAGGATTGCAGGAATCATCATCCAGGTAGACATGCAGAAACAAAATAAGCCACAGCCACACTTTCCAAGGGCAATCTTTTGGTAAATAAAAATCAAAACTTTTGTATGAGTAAGGATTAATAAATTAGATAATTAGATCTTAAATGGAAAGGGTAAAAAAGGCAAACTAAAAAACAAATTCGAATATAGATCTCCGCAAAAGTAAAGTTGTCTAATTGCTGTAAATAAAATAACGACCAAAATCTCAGCCTTAAAAACACAATTGGGAAAAAAAACATGATATGCATTATAGGTCATCCCAAACCAAAGTATTGTAAAAGTGATTAAACTAAAATAATATAATTTCAAACGAATGTTAACGCAGAGGTCAAAAAAACAATTCCTGCCAAAACATACAAGCGTAGCACAGCGCTTCTCTCCTCTATATAAGCATGACCTAAGGTTACTCGTACTATTCAATGTGAATCCGCCCCAAAACCAGTGATTTGAATTCATTATGCATGTACAACAACAAAATCACATAAAAAATAACGAAATACTGGATTGCATCGGCGATATGTTCAATTGTAAAGTAAGTTGATTCTGATACAAACACACGCAAAAGCGTTAATTACATAAGCACGATCCAATAGCAGTACCTGAATGATCAGCACTGAATGGATCGATCGGAGACGGATGGAAAGAGAGAAAGCAAAGTAACGTACGGATCTGAGAGAAAATCAGCTACCAAATCATGCAAAATTGGATTTCTTCAGAACGACGGTTTAAGGCGAGAATGCAGAGGCTATGTCCGGAGGCGGACGGCGGATCAGATCGGGAGAGAATTAGATAAAATTCCGTATTGTAGGTGAGAATTTATATGTGAATGGGGGTATAGAAGAAAAGAAGTGAAAATAAGATTCACCTCCTTTTTCGGGTAGAATTACCTAAAATGCCACACTAATTTGTCAGTTTGAGATCTAGTTAAAGAATAGTACCTCGGGTTATCTGATTTGGTTAAAAGAAGGTTTAGTTGAAAAAACTGACCGTACTTGGACCCGATAAGGACAGGCGGATTTTCCGTAGTTATGACGGAGACGGAGTGCCACGTCAGATGCCTCTGCCAATAAACTACTGCCATGTCACTTAGAGGCGTTACTTTTCCCATGTCAGCAGCAAACCATGGGCTTGAGTTTTCTGCATTTCACACTGCAAGAATTTTTTTCTTTTCCTTTTTTTTTTTAACCGCGATTTGTGTGAAATTCTGAAAAATTTTACTGTATGAAAATCAAGAAACACGATTCTCTAAAAACTTGTCCACTTGTATTAAGCACGTTGACAAATGTTTGGTACAATAAGACGTGTAAAAGCTTGAATTTTCTAATTTACAATTCAAAAAAATTTTACATACAAATTGTATGCTAGTATTTGGTCAGATTGTTTTTAGGTCCACAAATTGTTCCAAAATATCCTAATCTAAGGCAATGTCTTTTTTTTTTTTGGTAGGAAAGATAAAGTTTGCCTTGACTATAGTAAAACATGCGTACACAGAGGATGATGGTTAGATTACAACTATTATAGTAATTACTATTATGGGTTGATTCGAATTTTGCAATTATCAAATCAAACTAATTATATCAGGTTTTTAAATTTATAGACCAAATCAAACCAACAAATTTTTCAATATCGGATTTTCTCGAATTTTTCGAGTTTTTTCCGATAAACTTATGGTCTAAATATTTCTTTAGTCCTAAATACAATTTTACCAATAACAACCATGTTTTTATTTTTTAGCATTGACCTCAACTATATTAGTCAATATGTTGTATGGTTCCAATTTCAGTTCTAGAAAACTGATGGATACTTTAATCAATCATCCCTCATCTTCTAAAGATAATCTTTCTAAAGAAACAGATAGAGAAGTCCTTTATAGAATATTTGCACATCCACAAGATCTGGTTTCAGACGACGATCAACTCACTCCTCAAATTTTCTTACATTCTCATGTTTAATAATGTCCATTGTAATCGCATCTAGAGATAGTGAAATAGTCACAATTTACACAACCATATAACTATAGTAATTGAGCTTTTCAAATGATATTTCTTCTGCCAACGCAAAACTACCAAAAAGATAAACTGCATATTATATTGCACTCTACATAAGAATTATCACTGACTGCTTAAGAGTAGATATTACACCTAAGAGTCCTAAAAAAATAAATAAAAAGAGAATATATTAAATTGTAAGAAGTTGGGCATCTTAGTAGACATTACAACAAGAGGAGCGTATTTTCAAAATACTTGTAAAGGTATAATGATCTCACTTACAGTCTTTGGGAGATATGTTGCAGTTCTATCCTTTCCCTTAGGATAATTTTTGCAATACCTTTAAATATTTGTAAATATTTAAATGTTTTAGGCTCGAAAGGTGATAGATAATTTTTTGTCTTTCATGACCAAATCTCATCACAATAAAGGTCTCTACTTTATAAATTATTTTCCATTTTACACCAAAATGCTAATAAAAGCTTAAAATAAAAGAACGATGGGATGAAAACTAGGATAAAATTAAACTTCTTTGTCGCCAAATCGCATAACAATATAAGAAATACATCACACTCAATTTTACATAGTCCATATTATTTAACTAAATGATTCAAAGGATAGTAATAAATTAGAAAAATTTCAATGGAATAGTACAACATGTAAGCACGCAATTTTTGACCCGCGCAGTTTTTAAAAGCAGTATTTTAAAATTTTTAACTTATTTTTTTTATTTTAATAGGATTTCAATCAACTTTTAATTTTAATTTTAAAATATAAGTTTAAAAACACAAAAAATAGTTTTATAGTATTTCTTCTCTTATTATATATCTTTTTATTTTATCTTTTTTTTTTAATTTAAGCTTATTAGTATTTTATAGTGATAATATTTTAATTTTTATCATTATTTTAACATGGTTTTCTTTACCTTTTATAACATTTAAAAAATACCAAAAATATTTTTATTTGTATATATAGTTCACTTTAATAGTTTATTCTTATTAACTAAGATGAATTAGTATATTCTGGTAGTATTTATATTTATATTTTTATTTTTGTTCATCGAGAAAGAATTGAATTTGGGTCAATTTGGAGCTCATTTTCGGATTTTAGTGGTCTAGCAAGATAAAGGCCCATTCTTCCCATCTCATTAGCACACTCTCCACTTAAAATGCAAGATTTAATCTTAGTCATTTATTCCCCTCTAATCCAATGACCATCATCCCTTTCCACTTCAATATAAAATACCCAATTATGAAAACTCTACCCAAGGTGGAAGGACCTTAGAATACCCACCGCTGCTCCTTCTTCCCTTCACCACAACCTGCCGAAAACACACAGAGATACACACACAAAAACACACAAAGATACATACACACGGACACATCACAGAGAAAAGGAAGAGCCAACTCACCCTCTCGTTCCGCTACTGTAGCCGAAAATCCAGCGAGCTACTCCCGAATCCCTACACAAGAAGAACAGTCGACCTCCTTTCAAGAAAAGAATGGTCGCACCCCAGCCCCTTTCTACCAGAACCCGCCAGAAAACTTTAAGTCCGGCGACGTCTATCTTCTCCCTGTTTTGCTCTGATTTTTATCTGGCCGGATCCAACATTTTCGTTAACCTGTGTATTTTCCGGCGAGGTATCCAAACAAAAGGGAGTTTCAGTCAGTGAGTTTGTCCGCTTGGTGTTGTCGATCGAAGTTTTTGGTCGTGTGTCCAACTGCTTGTTCAAAGATTTGCTGATGATTTATTGTTGGGAGTTCTTTCATTAATCGGGCTTTGAAAGATTTCATCAGTGAAGTCCATTTCTTTCTCTCTTTTGCCGTTTTGCTTAATGTCATGCTTTTGTTTTGATAGCCTCCTTAATCGGTATGTGCTCTGTTTTAGTTGATCGTATGAGTTAACGTTTTATTCCTCTGTTTTGGAGTGTGTCCTATTAGTATTTGATTTGCTCCATTTTATTTTGCTAATTGTTGTTTGTATACGGTTTGGTTTAATCTTCTTGGATACATTTTCACAACTAAAAAAGTTTGGTTTCCCTGATTCGTTGCTTCATTAAGATATAAATGTTTAATGCGGGTTAATTAAAATTTCGGTGACTTCAAGTATTTGGCCGTATGGTTGTACTGAAAGTTAAAAGTGAATTGAAATATTTTATTGCTCTCTTAATTGCTCGGATCGCTAGGAGCATGCTTAGGCCGACCACAATTGGGTAGGCAAACTTTAGGTCTTGTCTTTTATTTCATTCGAGGTAAGATATCGTTCCCTATATTTCGGAAAATGTCCCGAAGAGTTTGTAAATATTTTATCTGGGGAATGCCCCAAAGTACATGTAAATGAAGGCGAGAGACTGGTTAATGCGAGGAAGCGTAGAATAGAACTTTAGTATTTTATTTTATTTTTATTTCTTTTTTTAGGTGGGGACGACCTCGAGCCTCCTTCGTGTTTATTTTCGCTTTTGTATGTTTTCACCTCGAGCTGAGTATTTTTAAAAGCCAACTTGATCATGTACGCAACCGTACTAGTTACGGGACTCGGGGAATGCCTAACACCTTATCTCCGAGTCAAATGAACCCCCTTATCTAGAATCTCTGGTGGAAACTGGTTTAAGAGTCCAATGTATTTTAAAGTAAAAATTGGTTTTTAAATGGTGACTTGGCACACCGAGATTATATTCTATGCCAAGTGGCGACTATGAGAAAATCTCTTTTAACACAATACTTTGTCACTTTTCAATTTTGAAACCCTTTTGAGCTTTAAAATCACCTTTTATTTATTTCAAAGAAGGTTAGTGAGGTGGAAAAAAGGGGTGTAACAGCTTTGGCGACTCTGCTGGGGAATTACAGGTTCGAGCTGGTACTTGATCTTATTGGCTTTTTAGAATATTCGGTGGAGGTTTTTATTTGCTTTGTTTGATTTTTATTTTGTTTATGTCGTTTTTATTATTTGCTAGTTGTTTATGTGTTTACAATTTTTCCTTACGTGTTACCGCTTTATAACTGTCATCATATGCATTACCCGGTCAATTCTTTCTGCAACAAGTCTCGTAGTACGCGTCGCATACACGAACTCTTCGTTGAGTTACCCTTATTTTAGGAGGGGGGCCGTCGGTCGTATGAAGTGGGTGGAAAGCTTGAGCAGCCACCGTCGACCATACGCTCCCCCGAATTGCCTTATTAGTGAACCCCAAACGTAGGTCAGCCTTTAGGTCATTTTTATTTGCATCATATCATTGTGACCTAGCGGGGCCCGGTCCTAGGTATCGTGACCTTTGTAGGAAACCTGTCCAAATTGTGTCAAATGGGTCCACGGCCCAAAAGGACATTCAATCATCATATGTGCTAAATGTTGCATCTTTGATGGTAGAAAGATCATTTGGCGGACTGATGTTTGGAAAGAAGGGTAAAAAATAAAGCAAGAGAGAATATTGAAGGTTTTGTCACTTTTAGTTTCTTGCCCCATTTTCTAAAAGAAAAAACAACAAAAAGATTTTACACTTTCTTATCATTTTTAAAAAAGACAAAAAATAGTTTTTTCCAAATTAGTTGCATTTTTCAAAACTTTCTCCCATATCCAATCTTCCCGAACTACGCATATCTGATTCTCGTCTTTCGGGATGGGATACATAGGCAGCCCACATAGGGTCCGATATTTATAGTGAGTCTTAAGTTATTGGCTTCGCGAGGTCTTAGCCAAATCTTGCATGTCTGGCCACATTCGACCACATCGGTCGTTTTTTCAAAATAGGGATATTTTCGCAAAAGTGGCTTGTTAACCCATGTCTTAGAGTCCTAAGTCTACCACAAGGTTTTCTCTTTGTCTAAGGTACATTCCTATTGAATTTGCATGCTTATCCATTTCGACCACATAGGCCATTTCTGCAAAGTGGGGTCATTTTCACAAAGCAATTTTAGGGACCGCGATTCCTGAGAGTTTATGGGCCTTCATGAGGTATTTCCATGTCTTTGAGGTCACCTTTGTTGAGTTTGCACTAATAGCCACCCTTGACCACATAGGCCATTTTGCAAAAATAGCTCAATCATGCCTTGCATGTGTCCAATAGGAGGTGTTGTGGCGTCGCATAGTATCTTGAGTCACTAACTCTATTTTGTCTTATTCTTCTCATTCAGGTATGGATTCAATTATCACAGCTCGAGCATGACAGATACCCCAGGACCATTCCGGTCAGGACCGTTGCATACATGAGTTGCTTGAGGATACTTTTATATTTTTGAGTTTGTTTTATGTTGTCTTTTACTTTCTAGTCTTGTACAGTAGTATCGAGTCTTTTAGGTGGTGTCAGAGTCTGTCATAATCTAGTTGAGTTTGTCGAGTCTTATGTTATCGTACTTCCTATTTTGTATGTGAAAACCAAAAAAAGTTATAAATAAAAAATCCAATTTTTTTTTATTTTTAGTATATTTTGTCCATTACTTTTCCAGAACTACACTTGGTCTGATTCATGTGGAACATGATACGTAGGCAACCTACATCGGGTTCGATCAAATAATTTTTAAAATTAAAAAAAAAGAAGATAAAATTATGGGATGTGAGAAGTGAGAAGTGAGAGAAAAGAAAAAGAGCGATAATCGGAACGAAAAGAGGGACGAAAATGAAAAACCAAGGGAAAAAAATAAGAAGAAGAGTGAACTTGGGATGATGCCAATATGACCTCCATACCCTCAAAGTCATTTAGAACTGTTAACTGTGACTAGGCGCTTGTAAGATTATCTTATGTTAAATGCCCTACCACTAACGTGATGACTTCACTTTGTTCCTCTTTGTTGCTTCATTATAGCAGAAGGGCGGTTGGTTTATGGTTCTTAAACTGGTAACTCTTCCCTACAACATAAAGTCCAAAGGCAATGGCACGCGATAATGAAATTGAGTTGGTTGATACCGGTGCCCAAAAGCAATTGTCTAAACGAGACACTGGGTTGGTTAAAGAGGTAAGGATGTTAAGACAATACATGACAGATATGTATCGGGCTTGGATGACTAGTAAGGCACCACCCCCGCCACCACCTAGTTTCCTAGATGCCACCCTCACCCAAGCTTCGGTCATAGTGTCAGATGATCCACCATATTCTCCAAATTTTTCCGCTTATCATAGCTTTACCAACCTCCCTAGTAGCTCCATTGTTCGTCCTCCAACTACATTTCCCAAAAATAGCCCTACTTTCATATTCACTACCTCCACCATCACAACTTCTCAACAACCTCTCCTTAGATCCAACAGTGAACACCAGTTCAAACCTCATGATGCCTAATACTACTCCCTAGAGTTGGCCCACAAGATTTCGGAATCATATAATCATAGCCCTCGGAATGAGCCTCATATTAAAAATGGAAAATATGTGAGGACGGGAGAGCGAGATGAGATATCTAGAAAACTGAAAGGTATAGAACAATCTTTAAAGAACATGCAAGGGACGGGAAATCAGATTAACATGTCTTACAATGACTTGTGTATGTTTCCTGATGTTCATCTGCCCGACGGATCTAAAATGCCAAAGTTTAACTTGTATGATGAGCGTGGAGATCCAGTAGCCTATCTTAGGGGTTATTGTAGTGAAATGAGAAGTGTTAGAGGGAAAGATGAGTTGTTGATGGCGTATTTCAGTGAGAGCTTGAGTGGGGAAGCCTTGGAATGGTATACTCGTCAAGATGTCAGCAAGTGGCATGCATGGGATGACATGGCTCAAGATTTTGTTCAACACTTTCAGTACAATATAGACATTGTCCCAGACCGCTCCTCCCTATCTAAGATGGAAAAGAAACTCGAGGAAAGTTTTAGAGAGTTTGGGCTCGGATGGAGGGAACAAGCTGCTCTGGTCAGTCCTCCGATTGATGAAGAAGAAATGGTTAAGCTTTTCCTACAAGCTCAGGGACCCACCTACTTCAGTCATTTGATCCCAGCTTTAGGAAAATCGTTCAATGATGTGGTAAAAATGGGGGAGATGGTAGAAGAAGGAATCAAGTCAGGCAAAATCATGAGCTATTTTGCATTAAAATGTACTATAGAAGACATTCAGAACATCTCACTAAGTTTGGGGGGAAGAAAGAGAAATAGAAAAGATGTTGTTGAGCCCCTCCAGCGATCTAGTGGGTGTTCCTGCTTAACGCTTTCAGCCTCAATATTGACCCCATGAATATCCTCGCACTCCAGATAATCCTCCCCAATGCTACTTATCTCCACAAAATCCCCAAAGTCATACCTTACCTTCCTAGTACTCTATCCATAATGCACCAATATATGCTTCATATCCACAAGACCCACAATGGTCTGCACCACCTTCACAAATGTCTTACCCACATCTACAAACATATAAACCACCTACCCGCAAGAGGTTCCACCCAAGGCCGGAGTATAAAATGAAAAGTCAACAACAAAAGGAAAAGTCTTTTACTACTATTGGAGAATCATATGCCAGTTTGTTCCGAAGGTTAAGGCAATTGGACATGTTGAAGCCGATTCAGATAAAAATGTCGAATCCCCTTCCAAAGAATTTTGATTATTCTCCAAGGTGCGTATATTGCTCTAATGCCCCGGGGCACATTATAAAAAAATGTTGCCATCTGAAAAGAGCAGTCCAGAAGCTTATTGATGCAGGTGACATTAGCGTGCAAAATCCAGATACAACGGATACTAGCGAAAGTCCATTGCTTGTTCATAACGAGACGCATATGGTGGGCATGATTTGTATTGAAAAGGAATGTGAGAACTTTTCTGAATCCCTTGGAAAGCCACTTACCGCAAAGTTTTCAGCGTTATCAGTCTCGGTTCCAGAAGTTGATCTTAAGAACGAGGTGGCAAAAGGGACCCAATAGCAATTTGTTGAGGTCAATGTGATGGAGATTTGTGAAGGTCCTAGTAATGTTGATGTGCGACTCAGTGGTTAAGATGTCGAGCTTGAAAATTGGAAAGACACTCCTTTCTTGGTTAGCCATGAAGGAGTCTTGGTAGTTTATTTTGTCGTCATTTCTGTTGTCCGGGTTATTTCAGGGTTGTAACTCGTATATTGTCTTGTGGCTCAAACCCTTCTTCCTCTTATTTTGCCTAATTATTTTAGTTGTAGTAACTCATCTAGTATTATCTAGGTTTGTTCCAGGGTTGTAACCCATGTCTATTTTGCTTGTTTTGTTATTCAAACCCATTCACCGTCTATCTAATGCAATCTCATGTTTTCCGTTATTTTTAGTCAGTTTTTGTTTAGTTCTATTTTCCTTTTATAGTTCTTTTCATGGTGGCTCTAGTGACATGACATGCACGCATAATTCTCAGCCTGGTCTTGAAAGTTAGTCTAATCATAATGCAATAAAACAAGTTTTGACGATGACAGAGATATTTGAGGGAAACAAGTAAAGATTTTGACATTTTGAGATCATTTTAAGTTCGAATTATGTGAAACTGGGGCGGATAGTTTGGGAAGTTAAGAGAAGCATCAGGAGCCCGCCTGAAGAACATGGTCAATTTTCAGTTTTCAAGTTCAAGTTAGAGGCAACAGAAACTTCCTGAAGAATAGGGTTAACCTCCAGTTTTTTTTTTCAAGTCAAATCAGAAGTAGCACGAGCCGCCTGAAGGACAAGGTTTGCAAGCTCAAGTCTACTCCAAGTTCAAGTTTATTTCAAGTGCAAGCAGCAGGATACCCGCCTGAAGAACAGGGTCAACTTCCAGTTTTCTTCAAATTCAAGTCAGCAGGATGCCCACCTGAAGAGTAGGGTGAATTTTCAGTTTCATACAAGAAGTAGATAGGATTTTGTATTTTTCCTTTTATATTTGCTGTAATTTTCCCTTTTATTTTGATGTAATGGCAGGAACCGCGGACCGGAACCTCGATGGCACCTCAATCGGCTCTCCACCTCGGTATACTCCATCATTTTTCTCACTTCTGAATTACACGTGGCCTGATTCCTTTATGGCCAAGGATATGTAGGCAGCTTAATACGAGGGCTCGGTCACAATCATTTTAGCCATCTTTATTTTCTTTTGAATAAGCATCGGGTCATAAATCAATTACGTTGCTTATTGTTCTTTGCTCCGGAAACTCTTCGTGTTTCCAAGCAAAGAAGGGCAGCTGTAAGTACATAATTTTTGACCGGTGAGATGCAAAGTAGGATAAAATTAAACTTCTTTGTCGCCAAATCGCATAACAATGTAAGAAATACATCACACTCAATTTTACATAGTCCATATTATTTAACTAAATAATTCAAAAGATAGTAATAAATTAGGAAAATCTTAGTGAAATAGTACAATATGTAAGCACGTAATTTTTGACCCGCGCAACTTTTAAAAGCAGTATTTTAAAAATATTAACTTATTTTTTATTTTAATAGGATTTCAATCAACTTTTAATTTTAATTTTAAAACATAAGTTTAAAAACATAAAAAATAGTTTTATAGTATTTCTTCTCTTATTATATATCTTTTTATTTTATCCTTTTTTTTATTTAAGCTTATTAGTATTTTATAGTGATAATATTTTAATTTTTACCATTACTTTAACATAGTTTTCTTTACCTTTTTATAACATTTAAAAAATATCAAAAATATTTTTATTTGTATATATAGTTTACTTTAATAGTTTATTCTTATTAACTAAGATGAATTAGTATATTTTGGTAGTATTTTTATTTTTATTTTTGTTCATTGAGAAAGAATTCAATTTGGACCAATTGTGAGCTCATTTTCGGATTTTAGTGGCCTAGCAAGACAAATACCTATTCTTCCCATCCCATTAGCCCACTCTCTACTTAAAATGCAAGATTTAATCTTAGCCATTTATTCCTCTCTAATCCAATGACCATCATCCCTTCCCACTCCAATATAAAATACGCAATTATGGAAACCCTACCCAAGGTGGAAGAACCTTAGAATACCCACCGCTGCTCCTTCTTCCCATCACCACAACCTGCCGAAAACACATAGAGATACACACACACACGAAAACACACAGATATACATACACACGCACACACAGACACATCACAGAGAAAAGGAAGAGCCAACTCACCCTCTCGTTCCGCTACTGTAGCCGAAAATCCAGCGAGCTACTCCTGAATCCCTACACAAGAAGAACAGTCGACCTCCCTTCAAGAAAAGAACAGCCGCACCTTAGCCCCTTTCCACCAGAACCCGCCAGAAAACTTTAAGTCCGGCGACGTCTATCTTCTCCCTGTTTTGCTCTTATTTTTATCTGGCCAGATCCAGCATTTCCGTTAGCCTATGTATTTTCCGGCGAGGTATCCAAACAAAAGGGAGTTTGAGTCAGTGACTGTATGATGCGAGAAAGCGTAGAATAGAACTTTAGTATTTTATTTTATTTTTATTCCTTTTTTTAGGTGAGAACGACCTCGAGCCTCCTTTGTGTTTATTTTTGCTTTTGTGTGTTTCCACCTCGAGCTGAGTATTTTTAAAAGCCAACTTGATTATGTATGTAACCGTACTAGTTACGAGACTCGGGGAATGCATAACACCTTCTCCTCGAGTCAAATGAACCCTCTTATGTAGAATCTCTGGTGCAAACTGGTTTAAGAGTCCAATGTATTTTAAAGGGAAAATTAGTTTTTAAATGGTGACTTGGCACACCGAGATTATATGCCAAGTGGCGAATCTGAGAAAATCCCCTTTAACACAATACTTTGTCACTTTTCAAATTTGAAACCCTTTTGAGCTTTAAAATCACCTTTTATTTATTTCAAAGAGGGTTAGTGAGGTGAAAAAAGGGGTGTGACACAACATGCTTCCAAAAGGAAGAATGATAATATGATGACAACAATATCTAAAGAGCAGACTACATGCTTCCTTTGTCTAATCATCTAATGTCCCATAACTGTTGTACATAAGGCTAGTGACGATGCTTATGGTTGTGAGCTATTATAGAGTTGCACGATGCAGATATTGTTTTCTCCCAAAATAACATAGATGATAGAAAGATACGTGTATGAAGTCGAACCAAGTATATGAAGATTCTCAAAGAGAACACGAAAGCCTATCAACATGACGCACACACTAATCACTGCTCTGATGTCAACATAAATTCTATGTTGGTATGTTTCAATATCTTTTTAAGTAACAGTCAATTGCTCACGTTAATCATCTAAGAGAAATAAAATAAACAAATAAATTCGATAATAGGGAGGAATACAACATATTTGCAAAAATAAATCGCTAATCGAAAAAAGAAAACACATAGCTAATCGGAAAAAAGCAAAGCGTATGTATGCAGCTAAACAAAAACATGTAAAATGAGAAAGGAAAGAGCCTTACCGATGAGAGCAAAAGAGAGTTGATTTGAGCTAACTGGGGGTTTTGGTCTAATGGAACACAAGGTTTCTTGCCTTTGAAGAAGAGGCAAAATGGTTTCGATTTTTTAGTCTTTTAGAACTAGTTTAGGACTAGTCTAGTTTTGCTTTAGAACTATTTTTTGGTTTGGGCACAAAATATTTTATGGGCCAAACAAAAAAAATACTTACATGGGCTATAAACCAACTTAAAATATTATGCTAAATACAGAAATTATAAAAAAATTTAAGAAATATTTATAACTTACATTTTAATAAATATTTTTATCTATCTAATATTTTAAAATATGTATACATGTAATGTCGGGTTGGGTTGGATTCGGTTTGACTTTTTTTAGTTAATACCAAATCAAACCTATTATGATTGGGTTTTATTTTTCAATTCCAAACCAAGTCAAACCAAACCACTAGTCAGGTTTTATTTTTCGGTTTGACTCAGATTATCGGATTGGTGTGGGTTATCGATTTGATTTGTACACCCCTAATTACTACTATAGGTTTCAGTATTAAGTACATTGGGGGTAGGTCCCTGTCTCGTTTCCATACAAAAAGATAGATCCCTAATAGGCGATAATCTAGCTTCCGGCTGAAGTTGTGATTTCATAGTTGTCCTAGGGCTTGTTGGTGTATTGTTTCCAACCACGAGTGCGCCCTGTGTGATGTCTCTTGAAAAGGTTGTTCCCAGTAGATCTGCATGGAGATGATTAATAACAAAAAGTGGTGGTGCGTCAAAAACTGTTGGCTCTGCAGAGCATTCCATTTTACTGCCTCCTTTTGCTAGTATATCTGCTACAAAATTCTGCTCTCTGTACGTGTGAGTGACATCTACATCATGTAACTGTTGGAGGAGGTGCCTGCAATTGGAGACAATATTAGTATACATAGCATTATTATTTTTCAGTATTGTGAGTATTGGTTAAAGGTTCCTTTGGACTGCTAATTGTTGCCCTCGCAGTAAAGCTTTCAGCTCTGCATGGATGCTTGAAGTGTGTGGTATACTGCCACTATAGCCAGTAACCCAAGCTTATGTATGATTTCGATTGACACCCCCTATTCCAGATTTTCCTATGCGTATGGAAGTTGCTCCGTCCGTGTTTAGCTTGTAGTGGTTCTTAGGAGGTGGTTCCCAATTAACATTTTTTATAAGTTTTGGTATTTTACGGAGAGAGCTGCTAGCTAGGTAGGTGTACTCAACTGCTTGATCAATTATGTGCTTTGAGGGTACTGGATTGTGTTTGTGTTCAAACACATTTGTGTTCCTAGTTTTCCATATGTTCTACAAACCTATTGGAAGAAGTGTTTTCGGGTTTAGTTTATAAGGCATTTGTGTAAATTTTTCGTTTAGTTGAGACATCAACCAAAGAATTGGTGTGTGTGTGTAAATGTGAAATTGAGTGTATGAACTGTATAATATCTAATTTTTTCCAGTGTACCAATGTATGTGGACATGTCAGTAGAATGTGTGTTAGAGTCTCATTTTATGAATGATAAATGATACAAGAGGCATCATTGATAAGTCCAATATGATGTAAGTAACTTCTAGTGGGTAATCTATTGTGGCTTCTTAACCAAATAAAGTGTTGGACTTTTGGTGAAATTGGTAACCTCCATATCCATTTGTAATTCATGTTTGTAGTTACGTTTGTTTGATGTAGTATAGTCTGGTACATTGAACTTACTATAAAGAGCCCATTGCTCGTGAAGCCCCAGATCATGCAATCTGGGTTATTGAAATATTGTAAGATATGAATATTTTGTATATTGTGTTTTATCGAAGTAGGCATTTCAAAAGGAAAAGATTTCCAATCCTAGGTTTGGTAATTGCGATAGCAGCTTATTGTGGTATTTTGGTGATTAGCGGGTAGTGGTCCTATAATTTAGATCTCAAATTCGTGTTGACTTCAATCCAAGGGTCATCTTAAAATATTATATAAGTACCGGTTCCAACTTTCCATTATAAAATCCGTTGACAATTTGTCCAATCCTGTAAAATGTTCTTCCATATGTGAGTGGTATTATTACGATTGGATTTGTGGAGGTATTTATGAAGCAAAGTTGATGCCCAGAGGGTGTGGGGTGAATGAAATAGGCGCCAGGATAGACTTGCAATTAGTGCTTGATTTTTAGCTTTTAATTTTTTATTCCTAGGCCTCCTGTTTCCTTTGGTGTAGTAACTATTTTCCAACTAAGTAGGTGTAATTTTTTCTTATGCATAGTAGTGCCCAAGAAAAAATTTTGTTGGTATCGTTATATTTGTTGGAAGTGATATATATTGCATGACATAGTTTGGTAGAGTGTTTAGGGTAGATTTTATTAATGTTGTGTGTCCAGATAGTATAAGAAAATTTGATTTTCATCCTGCCAGCCTTTTTTTTAAATTATCCAGGAGAAATTAAAAGTCACTTGTGGTTGGCCGCTTGTGGAGTATTGAGAAACCAAGGTATCTACCAAAGAAGGTACCTTCTGGTATTTGGAAAGAGCTTAGTACAAATTGTTTAGTGTTGTTGGGGCAATTTTTGAAAAAAAAAAAAGATCTTTGATTTGTGGAAGTTGATCTTTTATCCTCATGTTTGATTGAAGTGGTTTAGTGTATCTATAATTGTGTGGCAGCTCTTAGTAGTGGTGCAAGAGAGTAGAATGATATCATCTGCAAATACAAGGTGTGGAAGTGGAGGTCCCTTTTTGGACATGGTGATTAGTTTCCAGGCTAGGTAGTCTACAGATAAAGAAATTCTTCTTGATAGCATTTTCATGGATAGTATGAATAAATATAGGGATAGTGGGTCACCTTGTCTAATAGCTTTTGAGGGGAGAAAAAGGAAGTTGGTGTTTTGTTAATGAGTATGGATGTTGATACAGATGTGATACAGGACATGATCAGGTTGATAAGAGAGGGGGAAAAGGAAAAATACTGCAAAGTACGTCTTATGAAGGACCATTCAAGTCGGTCAAAAGTTTTCTCTAGATCTATTTTAAGCATCATATTGCTATCTTTCCCTTTTTGGCTTGAGAATTTGTGTAAAAGTTTTTGGACAATGATGGCATTGTCTGAGGCTCGTTTTTCTTTTTAAAAACTACATTGAGTTGGGCTAATAAGATTAGTTAAGAGAGGTTTTATCCTATTTGCAATAATTTTTATAATTAGTTTATAAATAGTGTTACACAAGCTTATTGGCCTATATTGCATTATGGAGCATGCATTGGTTACCTTAGGTATTAGGCATAAGTGCGTAGAATTTATATTTGCCGGTATTGAACACTCCTAAAAATACCTTATGACAAAAAAATGTGGCATTATTACCAACTACATTCCAATAACGCTGATAGAAGAATGGGTATAATCCATCCTGTCCAGAAGCTTTAAGAGGTTTAAAATAGTGTAAAGCTTGTATGATTTCTATATCTTGGAGAGGGCACTGAAGTGAGTTTTATTCCTCTAAGCTCAGGCTATGTGATTGAGCATCCGGATAGAGTGTTGAGTATTGAGAGTGAGTGGTGGTGAAAAGGTCTTGGTAGTAATTTATGATTGTATTATCTATTTCACTTTGTTTGTAGCACCAGTTACCTACGGAGTCTTTTAGAGCAGTAATCATGTTACGTATACGCTTATGAATTGTGGACAGATGGAAATTTTTTGTATTTGTATCGCCCTAATTAAGCCAAGTGATTTGTGATTTAAGCTTCCAAAAATCCTCTTCCATAAGTAGAATGTTATTATACTCATTTGTAAGCTCTAATTCTAGATGTTGAAGAAAGGAGCTCATAGGGTAGTGGATAGAAGCTTGTAAACCACCAAGTCTTGCTAGTAATTTCTTTTTTCAAATAAAGATATTCCCAAACGAGTACTTGTTCCATGAAGTAACATTATCAAGGAAAGACTTAGTAGCATCTAGTAAATTTTGGTGTGGATTCCAACTTTGTTGTACTAAGTTATTAAAATTCGGATGAGTTGCCCAAATTATTTCAAACCTAAAATATTTTTGTGTTTGAGGTTTGGGCGGTTGTAGAGTAATTAATAGAGGACAATGATCAGAATGTGTTCGAGTTAGATGACGGATCATTGCGTTTGGAAAAAGATTTAGCCAACCATGGTTAGCAAATGTACGGTCTAGTCTTTCTAAGATGGTATAACCTGGCTTCCTTTTGTTTTTCCATATGTAACGGCTACCTTTAAAGCCTAGGTCTAGTAAGTTACAGTAGTTTATACAATTGGTTAATGAGTCTGCCCATTTATTATTGATAGGGCGCCCCCCTTCCCCAAATTTTTCTGCGGCAATGATGACATCATTAAAATCGCCCTCAATTAGCCATGGACTATTGTAATTATCATGCAAAGATTTTAATTTATCCCATAATAAGCTACGAACCTGATAACAAGTATTTGCATAAATAGCAGAAAATAACCATTTAGAAGGGTTAGGCCATACATGAACTATATAGTGAATTTCTTGTTCAGACATAGTGAGCTCCTTTACAGTGATGAGATCGTTATTCCAGAAAATCACTAGACCCCCTGATAGACTATTGGCTGGTACTTATGACATGTTAGTATAATAAAAATTATCTCTAATGGTGGAATGATCCTGCATGTGAGTTTCTAAAAGAACTGCTAGAACATGCCTATGATTATCCAATAGTGCTCTAAACTGATGTCTAAATTCCTCATTGTGTGTCCCCCGACAATTCCAAATGATCATATTCATGATGGGGCGTGATGGAGGTTCCACAATGAGTGGGTTAGGAAGTGGAAGTTGTGGAGCTGTTGGTACTTCCTGTGTCTGTACCCTTGCATTAGGTATCTCACGAAGTATCAGAATTATAATCATGGCATACTTTCCCGCTTCGCAACTAACAGTTGCCCGAAAATTTAGACTGCATGTTAACATTTCTGGCGAGTATTTGAGTATGAACTTTTTCGCGTACTGTTCCTTTGGGTTGTAGAGATATATCCCCTTGATCCAAAGAAGTTACGTCCTTGTTTCCCTTAGTTCTGCCATTATCTATGATATCTCTTGTTGTGTTTGGTCGTCTAGTGCATTGGTAAATGGATGTGGGGTTGGTGGTGGATTATTCATTGGTGTTAATGGGTCGTAAGGACTGGTTGGTGATGGATATGGTGTCTCTGGGTTGAATGAATCCTATGGTTGAAACCATGGTGCATAGATGGTCCCCGAGTGATGTGGAGGATAGAAAGGAAGTAGATTGATTGTGGGGCTCATTGGTTGAACTGGTGGGTGCATAGCATAGTTTCGTGGATGATTCTGGGAGGAGGATGGGCGATTGTGATCGATTAGGAGAGGAGTGTGAGTGGTGTACCATTGACTTTGGTTGTATTCTTCCATGCCCAGTCACATTCCCTCCGTGACTATCTCTGCTAGGTGTGTCAGATTTTGCACTAGGAGGATGCCTTCTTAGTTTTGTAGTTCTATGGTGAATGTTAGTGCATAACCATGCAAAGCCATCTCCATCCATGATTGGAGTGGTTGATCCATTGGGCGTGCTTGGGAGGTGTATACCGATGGCGGAGTCGGACGTGGGTGATAAGGGCCATCCATGGTGAGTCTGGGCAGGTGGAAGTGTTAGTTGTTTGATTTGACAGTGTCTCTCAAGTTGGTGTTTTGTGGGTTGTATGGGTGGTTTAAATGATACATGTTGTTTGCTTGAGGGTTTTTGTGTAGTAGGCTCTTGTATGGTGGTTGAAGCAGATGAAAAAGGAGGAGTAGCTTGGTGTGAGTGTATATGTAATAATGGGGATTGTGGTGTTGCAGGTAAAAGCAAACCTTACGTGTTGGTAGTAGTCTGTGGGTCTTGGAGAAAAGTTTCACATGGTTGTTCATCATTGTGTTCTACTGAGAGTGGTATCGTAGAGTCGATAGGCATGGTGATTGGGTCGTTTATTGTGGCACACAGGACGATCGCGTTAGGGCCTAGTGGTAAATGGGGAGATGCTTTTGAGGTGTTATTGCATGCTACAGTGATTGGTCGTACGTGGCTAGGTGTTATTAAATGTGATTGATGTGGAGTTGTGGGGCAAGGGTCCGTGTCTGTTGTGAGAGGGGCCGATACTATAGCTTTGTGGGCTACTTGTATTGTATCATAAGTAGTATAAAGACTTTGGGAAGTATATGGGTTGGGTATCTTGTTGTCAGCGTGAATTGGGCTTTTGCCCTTGTTAGTAGGTGGTGGGTTATGGTCGTTTGGTTAGGCCGATTGGTTATTCAGTGAGGTGGTGATGTCCATTAGTGATGGACCATTGAGGTCCAATTTAGTGCTAAGATGGTCGTCTAGGTCAGCGAGGTGTTGGGATTTATTATTAAAAGGAGATGCGAGTTTAGACGTGGAAGGGACCAGATCGTTATGCCCAAAGTTAGGCCCATTAGGGTTAGGAAACATACATGAATCCTGTGTGGGAGTAGATGAAGCTGCCTTCTTGTATAGCGTTGTCCTCTGATGTTCCTGGTGGCCTTGCTTTGTGATTAGGGAAGGATTTGCATGCGTTTTAAGTCGCTGGTTTTGTTTTTTTGGGAAGGTAATTGTGTGCCACGCATCGCCAGTGTTGTTGAGTGTTTGTGGTGACGATGGATGAGCATCATTTGGTACATGCATGGGAGAGAGGGGCAGGGTGGTAGTGTATTTGCAGTTCCAAGTTGGGTGGCCAAATCGACCACATTTCGTACACAATAAGTTAAGTCCCTCGTAAAGAAGAACTTGTTTGTTCGAGCCAATATTGTCATGTGTTTTAAGGGGTATTTCCAATGGAACTTCAATGCATATGCGGGCATATCTTCTCCAGGTGGTTGCAGAGGTGCATGTGTCCACCTTGAGTAGTTGACCAAGTTTATTTCCCACATGTTGTAGGATATCTAGATCATAGAATTTGATAGGCAATTCGAATAACCTGGTCCATAGAGCCGAGTAGGTTAATGATGCATGAGAAACAGTAAATTTAGGCTCCCACCTGCGGACGGAGAGAAAATGATTAAAAATAAACCATGGCCCTCCATGTAGAGTTTTGTGCACGTTGCCCTCTTATTTAAATTTTATAAGAAAAAAGTCTTAGTCTAGATCAATTAGAGGTAGTTCTTCAGAAGGTCTCCAAAATATTATGAGTTTATGTTTAAGTAATTGGTGGCCCATTTATTTGCCAAAAACCTTAACTATAATGGAAAACTTTCAAGGGGAGTATAGACGAGATTTATCCAAAGTTGATAAAGGAATGAAAGCATCTGAATTATCATTGTTCGCAGTTTTGTCTGAAAGGTCGATGTCACTTTGGATTGATTGATAGGTAGTTGGACAGGAAGAAAGTTGTGTTGAAAATTAATGTATGTAGGAATGTGGGATTTGTAGCAGTGGGAGGCGATAGGTCGATATGCATTGGATAGAGATCTGGGGGGGGATCTGTATTCTTTGGTGTAGTGGGCGAGAGCTTATGAGCCATGATCAATAGTTTTGCATGAGATGAAAAAGCTAGTAAGTAGTGGTGGTTTGAAGATTTGAGTGTAAAGGTAGAGAGAAGGGAGAGCATCTCTCTCTAGGTATTAAGGCAATGTCATTGAATTTTCATTTTCACAATTCCACCTAAGGCTCTGCCTCTTCTTTCCTTCATTCGACTACTCCCGATTTTTGATGAAATTCAAAAATAGTCAGATTTACAAGTGGTAATTGAAAAATAGCTATTGTTTCAAAAGTAATAGAAATTTAGCCACTTTTCATGTAAAGATAAATTTGTACGAAAACACTGTTCAATCGAAAAATATTCCAGTATAATATACTGGAGTTTCAGTATAATATACTGGAGTTCCAGCATAATATGCTAGAAGTTCATACACAGGTGCTCCAATCTCCGGTATATTATGCTGAAACTTTCCGTGTGCTGGAGTTCCAGGAAGTTCATATAAAGGTGCACCAATCTCCAGTATATTATGCTGAAACTTTCCATATTGCAGCAAAATAGTGACTATTTTTTAATAACTTTGCAAATGCTGTCTATTTTTCAATTATCAGTGCGAAAACTTGCTAGCTCGTGCTATTTGTACCCGATTTTAACCCAATTAACTTCGTCTTGATCTAAATTTACTTTAGCTCAGTTAATGACCATCGAATGCAAACTAAATTATATCTCTTAAAGTAAATCAGACATTTTCAGTTCTTATAATTATCCCTGCAAGAATGAATGCGTCATAATTTATTGAACTTAGGGAACGTCCAATGGATTAATCAATTCTTTATAACGTATCTATCTATTTCTTTTTTAACAAATAAGCTATCAGTTGTCGACGTTTTCCTAGAATTTTCATCATCTATGCACAATTAAATTACTTAATCCTAGAATTTTCATTATCCACGCACAATTAAGTTACTTAATATGTAATTGTAGGTAATTTTAATAGCTTGGTACTGTTGATTAAATGATAAATAACCTGCTATAATATATGAAATTATGCTGATCATGCAAAAAATTAACAATGTCAATTTATATAACTTAAATACTAATCTGATTAGTTTTATGCTGACATTGATTTACCGTAATCCTTGTCTTTATCGCGTTCACGCCTATCCACCCAAAATAAACGTCAGTGAATCCGAAAAGTAATGCTTCTACGGCATTTGACATTATTGATTGACATATCCTTATGAAGTTAAGCAGCAAAATGAAAGCCGAAACAGCCTGCTAAATATAGAAAATATCAATTCCTTTTCACGCTTTTGGTAACTAAAATATCCTTACAAATCTTTGCCAAACAGGCTATCACCAGAGTGACGAATGACGATATGTGCTGCAGTAGGATAAGGTTTTGGCACAGAGTTTCCAAATGTAAAATGATAAGTCCAGTTAAGTTTTCAAACCTTACACATTCTGAAATTTCATCTAGCTTCCAATACTTAAAAACAAAATAACTTCAAGTGGATTTGAACGAAGATTGCTCCAGCAGCACTTGTGCAAAACTGTCTCTATCGCGATCATCAAAGCAGCCACAGCCACATTTTGTTTAATGGAAGAAAACAAATGATACTAGCACAAGAATCACGTTATTTCTAAATTTATCTATAAAAAAAAAGAAAGAGAGCACAGAGCAACCATTTTATCTCCTTATAGGAGATGGACCCCTGATACAATTATTAGTGATACCTGGGGGCTAGCACAGGAGCAGGGGGTGGGGATGGAATTATCCCCGCAACATTTTGGTGATTGAAATATCATTTAAAGAAACATATCATTGAGGAAGACAAAAAGCACCATAACATAGATGGATTTCAAATCCTCAGCTTTTGTGACAAGATACTCTCCAGCTTGGATAAAAATCCAATTAAAGTACAACGTTAATATAATTTATATGTCATATGTAATCAGAAATTTCACATAATTAGAAGTTAGAACTATAAAACAGACAAAGACACAATATAGCCACAATGAGAGGAAGAAGTAGACAGAAACTCTCTCTTCCTCATGGCCCAAACAAGAGTTGTGATTCATATTTTTCATAGTTTTAACTACTACAACAATTGGTCTGAGTCATCAGGTTCAAGCACAGATGCAGATTGATATCAAGCACTCAAGAGAATCAAGAACCTACAAACCCCTAGTTTTCTTGCAGCTACAAGGATTTTGGTTTGTCTAGTATAGAATCATTTGCCCCAAGGTCATCAATTGGTGGCCGCTGCTTATGATGATTGGTGGCTGATTGATAAGCCATTGCTAAAGCTAAGGCCTGGACATAAAATAAAAAAAACAAAATCATCGAGAGCATGAAAGAATAAATAAACAGCACAATCAGAAGTTCAAAGCCATCCAACTCTTGTTAAGTCCAGAAATCCCATGACTCAACAGCAAAGCAAAGCAAAGATGATACATTTATCCAAGGCCAAAAAATATATAGCACATACGTCCGTTACAAATCACTACTACACTAAAAAGAGCATCATAACTAAAGAACACTTACGATATGATCACGGTCTGGAGGAGCATATATGCCTGTAGTGATTGTTGTTCTCCTGCGAGTATCATTTGACGGTGCATCATATATCTTTTTGAATCCTGTCGGAACAACTACTACTGGGATACCCACAAGATTGCCAACACAAACTTTCTCCCAATCAGTTGCATTTCCAATAAACGCGTCAACTTTGAAACTTTCTCTCACTTGCTGAATCAATTTACCTCTAGCCCTTTGTGCCTGGTGGAGTTTCATACAAGTATTAATCTTAGTGTTACAAATTCTGAACAACTGTTTAAAAGTGGATTAAGACCTCCGTTCCATAACAAAGCCAATTTTGAGATGTCTGAAAGTATTTAATTGTTCAGTTTTTTCTTATATCAATGATAATCAAACAGAAGTACAATTTTAAACATCTGAACTGAGAGAAACTTTGTAGATCAAGACAATTACCTGAAGATAGTCAACCGCAGATACGGCACGTGCTCGGCGAAGTTCAATAGGCCACTGATCTTGGGCTTCATATTCATCATCCAGATTTGACCGCTGCCATTTGTCGAAGTGAGCCAGCATCTCAACATCCATTGTGAAATTGAGGATACCTTGGGCAGAATCAACAGTGTAACTCAGGTTAAACGGGACCATATTCACTCCCTTTGATTGAAGTACATGAACAACCTGTCATCGCCGACACAATGCAATCCAGTTAAGAGATTCATCAAATAGGATAAAGAACCTAATTTACTCAGCCACATTCCGGTATTGGAAAATAGTCCCTTACTTCCATCTCAGCATCCTCAAGATATCCAACAGTAAGTTTTGTGATATCAACGGAGAATGGATCGCTAAAGGGTATGTCTCTGGATGAAACATCATCTGGGTCCTTTCCCCGAATGGCATCCAGAACAATCACACAATCCACAGCATTTCTACAAAAAGGGCCTAATTTATCCTGACAAAAAGTTAGATTTTAGTGTATTGTACTTAAAAATAATGTCAGGAAAAGGAATTGCCTGTGGAAGAAATATGAGTACCAAGCTTTCGGCTATGCTCATAACACCCGTTCGACCAACAGCTCCAAAAGTGGGCCGCAGTGCTGTCACGCCACAGCGAGAAGCTGGATAGGTAATAGAGCCGGCAGTTTCTGAACCGATTGCAAATGGAACCAAACCTGCAATATCACAGTCTCTCTCTCAAAACAAAACGTTCTGCCTACTAATCAGTAAATCAGCAAGAGACTATTCAATTCATTCTTCCAACCAGGCGATACAAACTGATATTAGATATGAGCACAATGGACGAATTTGCAAATATGGAAGACAGGATGGCTTGATCAGAATCTAATCTGGGATAGCTCAATAGTTCAAAGATACCTGCTGAGGTGCAAGAAGCAGGCCCTGCTGATGAACCTGTAGAATATTCCTTAATATTCCACGGGTTTCTTGTTCTACCACCAAACCAGACGTCATCGTATGCTAAAGAACCAGTTACTAACTTTGCAACAAGAACTGCTCCCTCGGATTTCAGCCTGCATCAACGTATCTGATTATTCTAATGCACGCACAATATAGAGTAGGCTTCTAGATCTGGCCTTATATGTTATTGATTTCATAGTTTGTCAATACCTCTTATAAACCCAAGCTTCAATATCAAGAACTTGGTCTTTAAAAGATGTTGAACCCCATGTTGTGTTATAGTTAGGTACCGCTATGATGTCCTTCAGACCATAGGGAATCCCATGAAGAGGACCTATATAAAAAAGAAGATGTTTTACCTGTAATCTCTTTTAGCAACTACAGAGAAGCTAGAGAGCAAAATATTGTAAAAAACGTTCCGAGTCTTGAGGCTATTAGTGACACAAGGGAAAGAGATCAAACAAACAAATCGGAATAAACATTTTTAACTCTCTAAATGTAAAAAAGAAGTACCAAGAATATTGTTTCAAGAAGCTACCTATGCCGTATCCTAAATAAGTTTCTCTAAATTAAAATTTAAAAAAAAAAGAAAAAAAAAGGAGAGAAAATCAATTCAGAGCATGAGGTGAGATGTAATAAGTGAAGGAAGCATTGGAAGATTACTCTGGCCGGAAAAGGTAACTGTAGGAAGTGAACAACCTTGAGTGCTTGAAAGGTAAGGTAAACCTTAATAGCGTCAAGAAAAGATCAGTCCGAAGAAACTGGAGAAAATTGTGGCCTGAAGATTTAGGATTTCCCTAATTATGTGTAAACTTTTGATGGTCTAATTTTGATGTGGCCGATAAACATATAATCATTTTCTTCCATGGTACTTACTATGCTGTGATTTTATTTTTCTTCATAGCGAAGTTGGATATATACTATGTTTTCTTTTGAGCTGTACAGGTTCATGTCATCTATGGCTATTTAAAATGAAGTTCCTCTTTCGTCTCTTCCCCACAAAAATCCCCTCACAGCAGAACCATAAATAAAAGTTCATATAGAAAATCCACACTTTTGAATAAAGCAGAATGGATATGGAGAATGCGTAGTGGAATTGAGCGTTGTTCATAGATTGGTTGATGGAAAATCAAAAATTATGAAGGTAAATAAGAAATACATGAAAGAGGTTAGTGGAGAGGAATTGGCACTGTTACCCAAATATTTGCCTTCAGCAAGCAGTTGATCCGCCTCTTTTGCTTGTTTATATGCTAATTCTTCAGTAATTGTAATGACGGATTCAAGGACAGGACCATACCTGCGACGCCCCAGCTGATGCATCATTATGAGGACTAGATATAAAAAACATGAAACAATTGGAAGGAAAGGTATTTGTAACACCTCTTCAGTCTCTTCAAGAAAATTCCAGTCAGCTCCACTGATGTGATTAGATTAGCCTTGAGAAGTTGCCCAAGTTCAAGAATCTGATATAACAGCATAGATGTATGAATACAAGGAAATGCCATAAATTTGAGCGTGTAATTCCTGATATATAGATTTAAAGGGAATAACAGGGAGCAGTTACACTCATGAATGCGATATCCTCATCACTTTTCGGTCTTTCTATACCAGCAGCAGGTGACGGATAATTGAGCTTTTTGTTTGGTTCATTTTCTAGTTGTTGGACCTTCCATGCAGAATTGAAGACTAAACAAGAAGGGTTATGCAGACCTCCGTCAGTAGTGGCAACCAACTTTCGGTTGGATCTGATTATAGGTATGTTAAAGTCGTTTGCGCCCTTTTCGATTTCAAGCATCTGAAAGGAATGAAAAGTAGGGCCAATTATAGTTGTGCTTTGTATTTTTATTCAGAGTAAGAAGGATAACCAGAACAATTACACTATCACAACAGTACCTTAGTCTTACTCAAGAAGCAGGAGTCCAACATTTTGAATCCACATTCACAAACTGGAAGATGTTTGGCCTCTTCCGAGCATACACCGGGGTTTTTAGGACCCAACTTCCCTCTTTCCTGATTAATGGCCAGACAGTTAGACAGAAAGCAGCACAGTTGATAAACTCGAACTGCTTTAAAAATGATAGTCCCAAAAACCGATGTAATTTGATGATGAAAGGAGGCCTACAAGCCGGGTCGACCACTTTGCTAGTGATAACATCTTTTGGCATTGAAACTTTTGCAATTACAGGCTGGAGATGAAATTCTTCATTTATCTTACCTTAAGTTTGTTATCCCCATTAAAATAGTGATTAGTATTAGACAAATAACATTTCGTAATTTCTGTCATATAAGAGCTACTGTATTATATTGCATCGAGAACACATTAATTGCAGGCCAGAAATGGAAATTAAACAAGAGAAACAAAAAAATTGCTGCATTCTTAGTAGCAGCAGCATCTAATAACAAATATACTAGTAGTGGCACAGAAAGTCAAAATAGGAGAAGGGAAAGCATACCATATCTGCAGAATTGTTGCAGGTAACATCCCAGTATCCTCCTGATGAATATGAAGAAACTGAGTTGCTATTTAGCAACAAAGTAAATACAAGAAACAACCGCACGAACATGGGCAACGGCAACAACCGACGACCTGAACTTGCCGGAAGTGGGTAACCCACGTCGCCCATTTCACTCACCACGTTATTATAGGCCATTGGACTTTGATTTATCGGCAAAACTCCGTAGTATATAACTGTTTTTCCTCTGTATCAATGCATTTCTTTGGATTGACGGCACCAATTAGAGGATTCTCACTTTCTATCCCTATGAACAGAAATTCCCAAATTCATTTAATAATAAAAAAAATATTGACTAGTTGAGTCATTGACTTGGTTACGACAAAAAATACTTGGACAGATTCAGAATTACCTTTAAATATTTCCGATTCCTTGACCAGAAAGGCGCAGCCAGCAGGATCAGCAGTCAGCACCTTTACCGTAAAATTAGTACTGCAAATCATACCTTTATATAAAAATACTGAGGCACAAAAATTTGGCTTGTATTTCATTTGGCATCAATTTCAGCTAACTTAGGTTCATCGGTTAGCTAGTTCCACTTGTTAGGAGCAATTACAGATCCCATAACCTTAATTTTTGTACAAATACATGTAATTCTCAATTGCAGAGCATGAATAGAATCAGCTACCTCTCTCCTCTTCTACTTCTATCTTCTATCTCCTCCTTTCTTTTCTGATAATTTGAGAAGTGACACTCTTATTAGAACAGACAAAATAGAAAAGAGGGTACCACATGAAGCATCTTTTGATTTATTTATTTTTTAATTTTATTCCATTTTATTGAATCTTATTTTATACAACATGTTCAAGTGGACACAAAATTATTTCAAAAGAAAATTCACTTCAAAACTATTTTTAACTCATGCAATAAGATTTTTGTGACATACAGCTGAAGAATAGTATAAGCGAAAAGATATAAGGCGAAGAATAGTAGCAAGGAGAGGAGCAGATGAAGAGATGAGGTGTGTCAGAATCATATCAATAATTCAAGAAAGTGACAAATAAAGAAGAAACTGTCCCCTTAAAAATCAAACAATTGTAGATTAGCATTCCGCAATTCACATTACACCGGTAAGAGTGAAACTGTTTTCTTTTCAAAGTCCATTTGAAGATGAATTACTAAGAAATTAAAGTTACATGTTTGTTGTACATTAATTAACTTAATCTTAAGTGAAAATTATTAGGTCAAATTCTATCGTACTGAGGCGGACCCAAGATTTGAGCGCAGCGAAGACACCGCTATATTTGACATAGATATGTCAGCTAATAACGATAAAATTTGGCGCACTAACTCCTTGAAAACTTAATGAATATGAGTTAGTGACCGAAAGGATGTTCAAAAATATAAAAAAACTTAATCAAATAAGATCAAGATTAAAGATCTATTAAGCAATCCAAGCAGAGTCTCAGTCACTGTCGTTGAATCGATAGATGTTTGCTACTTTGCCGAAGTGATCCTTGAAAGCAGAAGGGTTTTTGGAGTTTTTAATTACTGTTTTTGAGGAAGTTTTTGGTAAATTACTTAATTTTATACATGTCAAGAAAGTGATAGTGCTTATAAACTTAGATATAAAGATAAAGAAGGTGATTGGCTTTTTGTACTTAATTTTATACATGTCAAGAAAGTGATAATGCTTATAAACTTATAGCATGCTTGGCCAAACTTCTCAAGAAACCAAAAGTGCTTTTTTTCTCAAAAGCACTTTCCCCCCCTAATTTGAGGTGTTTGGCCAAGCTTTTTTGGAAAAAAATGCTTTTGGGAAGAAGTAGAAGTACTTTCGGAGAAGCAGAAAAAAGTAGTAGCTTCTTTCAAAAAGCAGAAGCATAAGCAGTTTTGACTTTTCTTCTTACCAAAAATACCCTTAACAAAAAATAGTATATACCAAAATAATCGTTAAACCTAATACTTAGGATATTAATGTATAAATATTTCTTATTATTTTTAGGATAGCTTTCTAATATATAGTGACTTTAGGGGTGGATGCTTTTATATTTGTTGAATAATTTTTAACATATTTAACTTATTTTATTATTGCCTGTAATAACAAATTTTTAAGATTATTTATTTACTTATAATATTAACTATTAAGTAAATGATCTATTCATGTCCTTATTCGTAATTTGATACTTAAAAGCACTTTCTGAAAAGCTTGGCCAAACGCAAATTATTGCTCAAAAGTGCTTTTTAGAGTGATTAGCCAAACACAAACTGCTTCTCTCCATAAGTACTTTTTTCAAAAGCACTTTTGAAAAAAATACTTCTCAAAATAAGTTTTAGATATAAGGATAAAGAAGGTGATTGGCTTTTTATTAATGGAATATTTTATCCCCTTCTATGTACTAGTACTAAATTATTATTCATTAACTTAGAAAAGATAAAGAAAAAAAAATAAGTTGACCACTAAATACAGGATACCACACTGTGTTGAATTCAAAGAGAAAAAAAAATAAAATGAAAAAAAAGAACTGGTGTTAGGTCTCGAACCCATGTCTTCTAGTGAGGAAGGACATTATGCAACTTATTAAACCAACGGAGCAGTTCAGTTTTTCTGCTTGAGGGGCACATCAAAATTTTTGTTAAGATTAATTATTAGTTAATTGATGAGTTAGTTTGTTAGTTAGTTATTAGTAGGCCAGCCGTTTGGCAAATACATGCCAGCTGTATTAGCTGTATTATTTTCCTCCATAATTTGTATATAAGTTTGTATCTGAAGTATCAATAAGATGAGATTCATTTTTCCATTTCTTTCTTCTCCTTCTTTTTCTGTCTCTTCTTCTTCTTCGCACTATTGCTGCATCTAGAAACTTATGCTAAATCTCCATTGGAGCTCAGCTCGAGCTCACCTCCAGTTGACTCTCTAAGTTTTGATATGGTATCAGAGCATAGGAACTCCATCTCCGATAATTGTTCTTCTGTTTTAAATCGACCAATTCTCTGATTCCACTCGATACATGCAAACCTAAATTCGAGTCATTTGGGATTCGTCTGACTGCGATTCACAATTTTCAGTTGCAAATTACTGTTTTGTTCTTTGATACTTCAACTTAATCGATTTAGTCATGGTAATTTTGGATGAGAATGAACATTCTAGTGGTTTAGAAGCCAATTTGTCGGCTGGTGGTGGTCAGTCCGGTGTGGATTTGAGTAGTCCTTTCTACATGCATCCTTTGGATAATCCCGATGCTATGTTAGTATCAGTTCCCTTTAGTGGCGTTGGTTACAGATCGTGGAGGAGGAGTATGTTGCATGCCATTTCTGTGAAGAACAACGTAGGTTTCATCAATGGGGAATGTAAAAGGCCAGATCCAGAATCACAGAAGTTTCGACTGTGGGAGAGATGTGACGATATGGTAGCCTCGTGGATTTTGAACTCATTATCTAAGGAAATTGCAGATAGCGTTGAATATGTAAATGATGCAACAGAATTGTGGAAGGAATTAGAAGATCGATATGACCAAACTAATGGTACAAAGCTATATCAAATTCAGAAGGAAATCAATGATATGTCCCAAGGATCCCTTGATATCACAGGGTATTACACTAAGATGAAGAAGTTGTGGGAAGAACTAAGCAACCTAAGTGCTAAAAATCAATGTACTTGCCATTGCACCTGTAGGGCAAAATGGAGTATGCACAAGGCAGAACAAGATATACGACTAATATAATTCCTCATGGGCCTTAATGAGGTCTATACTATGGTGCGAGGCATCATTTTGATGATGAATCCATTACCTTCAATGGCACATGCTTTCTCTTTATTAGTCCAAGAGGAGAAACAGAGGGAAATTAGACCTAGTAATCACCTTGCTTTGAAATCAACCTCCCTGAGTGTAAACACCTTGAAGAAGAACAATTACAGGACAAATTATTCCCATAGCAATAATTATAATGGTGCAAACAGGTCAAGGCCAGTGTGTGTGTATTGTAAGAAACCAGGGCATACCAAGTAAATGTGTTACAAACTACATGGATATCCTCAGGGTTCAAATCAAAACTTCAAGGGGAATAACAACTTTGGCCAGCACAATTCATATCAGAATTTCAAGCCTAACAATGGCTTTAACAGGGTGAACATGACAGTAGTAAATGTACATGGCCCTCAGGTGGATATGCCACCACAAGATGAACCTGGTGCACAAAAGGATATTCAAGGTGTTAATTTGACTCAGGAGCAATATGGGCAGATCATGAACCTGCTACAACATTTTCAGATGGGAAATGGAGGAGAGAGCACAAGCAATGTGAATCTAGCATGTGCAACTGGCAACTTTGCAAGTATTGTTGCATGCACATCTTCTATTGATTTTGGTATGCTATTATGTAATTATTTCAAAAATAGAGCCGACTCATAGATATTGGATTCTGGAGCTTCAAATCACATGACCTTCAACAAATCCCTATTGATCAAAATTATAACTTTTCCATACCCACCCCTTGTCATTCTCCCAAATGGATATAAGGTAAGGGTAACACAGATTGGCAGTGTGACACTTATACCTGAAATCATCCTGGATAAAGTGTTGTTTATACCCTTTTTCAAATATAATCTGATTTATGTTCACTCTCTAACAAACCCTGAACACTTAGTTGCTTTCTCTAACAATTCATGTCTATTGCAGGCCCCTTCAATGAAGAGGCCTCTGGTGATTGGTAAAGCCATGAATGGCTTGTACTTACTATGCCAAAAATGCTTGCAGAGCAAACATACAGTCCTACAGTCAGTGTTCTTCCTTTGTCAGGTTGTTGTGCTTGCAACACACAGTGTCATCTTCACAGCACTGTAAATAAGTCATTACTCATGAATAAGTGTGTTCCTTTTTCAATTATAAATAATTCATCTGCAAGCAATAAAGAACAATCTTTTACTCTGAGCTCTCATATACCTGTTGGAAATGATGTGAATGTTCTGTGGCACAATAGACTTGGCCATGTGCCTTTTGTCAAGATGAGAAATGTTACCTCAATACCTGTTAGCTTTTCATTCAAACAGCCTTTCTTTTGCTCCATTTTCCCCATGGCTAGACAAAAAAGACTTCCCTTTCCACAGAAGACCAACATTAACACCAAAATATTTGAATTGTTGCATGTTGACCTGTGGGGACTTTACTATATTACAACACATGATAACCACAGGTACTTCATCACTATGGTGGATGACTATAGTAGACCCACCTGGACTCATCTTTTGTCATGTAAAATTAATGCCCTCCAAACTATTAAAGCCTTTGTGTCCTTGATAGAAAACCAATTCAACACTAGAATCAAAACCATTAGATCAGACAATGGCCTGGAGTTCACCAGTACAGAAGCCAGTCTCTTTTTCCAATCCAAGGGTATAATACACCAAAGTACATGTCCCTATACACCACAACAAAATGCCATAGTGGAAAGAAAACATGAATACCTACTAGAGACTGTCAAAGCCCTTCTTTTCCAATCAAAATTGCCAACTAGGTACTGGGGTGAGTATATTCTTTGTGCAACCTACATCATAAATAGACTCCCTTCTAGTACCCTGAATAACAAATGTCCATATGAACTCCTATACAAAAGGAAACCTAAGTACTCATAGATGAGAAGTTTTGGGTACTTGTGCTACCCTACAGTCCCTAAACCCCACAGAGACAAGTTTGAACCAAGAACTACCCCTCATATTTTTGTTGGTTATCCCTTTAACACAAAAGGATACAAGGTCTTGAATTTGGCCACCAGGAAAATACACATTTCTAGAGATGTCACCTTCAATAAGTTTATTTTTCCCTTTGACATGCATAATGATACTGCATCTTTTCCATCAGTCCTCAATTCCATTCCTTTTATTGATTGTTTGATTGATGAGCCAGAGCAACACATTGTTTAGTACAGATTAAGTGTCACACAACCTACAATGCCCTCCAATCATTCCTCTCATATCACAGCCTCACATGACCAATTTTCTGCATCTGGCAGCTCCACATCAATGAATCACTGTTTCCCTACAGAAGGTGATCCTATGTCCAACAGCCCTGCACCATCTGCACTACATGTTGGACTTAGAAAATCCCTTAGAGAACATAAAACACCTGCACACTTAAAAGACTACATCCATTCCATTCCAAACCTAAAGCCAAAGGATGTTGCCCCTGCATGTCCTGATAACTCTTTTTTACTTAATGCATTATTCTCTAGTCACAACTCCATATCTGCTGAAGCACTAACCCATGATATTCAAGCTCTTGTGAGAAATATTTGTCATGACAGGGAGCCAATTTCATATAAGGAAGCTGCTATCCTACCTGGCAGGAAGCAATGACTCAGGAATTTGATGCCTTACACAACAATCACACATGGGACCTAGTATCTTTACCTCCTAGCAAGATAGCCATAAGATATAAATGGGTGTACAAAATAAGGCATAGGGCAGATGAAGTGTTGAGCGGTTCAAGGCAAGATTGGTTGGGAAGGGATACACACAACAACCTGGAATTGACTACACATAAACATTCTCTCATATGGTAAAGATGACCACAGTTAGAGCTTTGATTGCAACTGCAGTTAAGAAATGATGGTTCTTTTCCCAACTTGATGTCAACGATGCATTTCTTCATGGTGATCTTCATGAAGATGTATATATAGAGGTCCCACCAGGATTGGAGGTCACTAAATCAGGACTGGTTTGCAAGTTGAACAAGTCCTTATATGGCCTAAAACAAGTAAGTAGACAGTGGTATGCCAAGCTGAGTGAAGCATTGTGCTCAAGAGGCTATACACATTCCGTACTTGATTATTCACTATTCTATAAGAAAGAAGGCACTAATGCAATTTGTGTAGCAGTCCATGTAGATGATATAGTTGTCACATGCATTGATACACTGGAATTGGATAGACTGAAGACTTTTCTTCATGCCGGCTTCAAAATTAAGGATCTTGGCAAGCTGCATTACTTTCTGGGAATGGAAGTATTGTACAAGGCAGATGGTGTGGTGATATCACAAAGAAAATTTGCATTAGACCTATTGAAAAAGTATGATTGTTTATCCCAGAATGGTTTTTCTTCTCCATTGAATCCCACTGTCAAGTTGAAAGCCAAAGAGGGTGCCACATTACAAGATCCCACTTATTATAGAAAGTTGGTGGGCAAGCTCAATTTCTTAACTAACACCATACTAGACATTGCCTATGGGGTCCAACACTTTAGCCAATTCATGCAGGACCCCAAAGAACCTCACCTTAAGGCAGCTTTTCACCTGCTCCGATATCTGAGAACTGATCCAATATTGGGGATATTCTTTTCCAAAGATGAGGACTACACTGTGAGAGCCTATTGTGACTATGATTGGGCATCATGTCCAGATTCTAGAAAGTTTGTTAATGGTTATATTGTCTTGCTAGGCCACAGTCCTGTCAGCTGGAAGTCCAAGAAGTAAGAAACTGTTTCATTATCTTCTGCAGAGGCAGAGTACAAGTCACTTCGAAAAGTTGTAGGAGAATTGGTATGGTTGAGCAGACTATTTGGAGAGTTGACTGTTCCTTTTCCTCAATCCATTGATGTCTACTGTGACAGCCAATCCGCACTCCATATATCCAGGAATCCTGTTTTTCATGAACGAACCAAACATATCGAGTTTGATTGCTACTTTGCGCGTGATAAACTTCAAGAAGGACTCATCTCCTTGCACCACATCACTACTAGTGCTCAATTGGCAGACATCCTAACTAAGGCCTTGACAGGCATCAAACATTGTTCCATATTGAACAAGTTGGTTGTGCTTCCCTCACTTCCAACTTGAGGGGGTGTTAAGATTAATTATTAGTTAATTGATGAGTTAGTTAGTTTGTTAGTTGTGTTAGTTTGTTAGTTAGTTGTTAGTGGGCCAGCTGTTTGGCAAATACATGCCCGTTGTATTAGCTGTATTATTTTCCTCCTTAGTTTGTATATAAGTATGTATCTGAAGTATCAATAAGATGAGATTTATTTTTCCATTTCTTTCTTCTTCTCTCTCTTCTTCTTCGCACAATTGATGCATCTAGAAACTTCTGCTAAATCTCCATTGAAGCTCAGCTCGAGCTCACCTCTAGTTGACTCTCTAAGTTTTGATAATTATTTGAGGGGTCTTTGATGTATATACAAATATATATACACAATTTTTGCCGAGACTAGAGGGTTACGATAACCCCTCTCATCTCCATGTAGGTCTGCCTGCATGTTTACTTTGCGGACGTTGAGGTAAGTTCTTTTTCTTATTCTATCTTTTGGATTTTAACGGTACATAAGGACATGTTATCTCGTTTTTTTTTTTAATTCTGAGTAATTTAAAAATATAATATGATACACAGCAAGATATATAATGTTACTACATTCAAACAAAATAAAATGTAATATACAAATAATAAATATTCTTAAACACCATGCAAATACCTAAGAAAAAGGCAACACCTTAATAAAGTAATTTAGTAGAAAACAATTTTATCATAGACTCAAAAGTAATTTTCTATGAGCATTAAGGATATGTACTTTCTTTTTCAGCACTATGCAAAACTATTCCCTCAAACGCTAAAGATATTTTTTATTTTATTTTGAAAAATAAAAAGAAAGAAAACTTATTAAAACGTATGTCCTTCTCTAGCTTTATAAACAAAGAATGAAGGGGTAGCTAACTAGTCTCAGAATCACTGGGCAAATGCACATATAACCATTTTGAGGGATGCTATTTAGAGATTACTCAGTACTTATTTTGTCCTAAAATTTTAAAATAAATATCTTAACTTCACGACAATTCAGGATACTTTTGTCTTAGAAAATTAAATTGAAAAACTAAAATTAAGCACGCACTTAGTATGGCTACCCTGTGTCATTTCTACCACAATCACAACATTGATATTTCTTCCCAGAATTTTCAATATATTCTAATAAAGAAATGTTGAGTTTTACAAAAAGACCAAGTTGAAAAGAAAGGCAATGACTCAGCTACCCCAAAATAATTGTCTTAAGATTATTCTGAGGTCAACATAACGGAGTTGACCATCAATTGTTTGTTGATTTTTTATTAAAAATTTGTGATCAAAGTTTTGTCATTTGTAGCATTTGTGTTATGATTTAAGATGATGTTATTTTTTTAAAGAAAAAATTCACGTATTTATGTGAAATGTCGCACGAAAAATGAACAAAATTTGATTTCTAATTCAGTACAATTAGTTATTTGAAGGGCACTAGGGCAGAGGCATCTAATGTATTTTATTCTGAAGGCTCACAATTAACCGGTTAAATTATGCATTGCATGTTAGGTCAGGAATCACTGGGTAACTGTTTTCGATGGAAAAAAAAAAGGTATGTGGTCTTGAAATTACTGCTTCCAAAACTTAATTTGGTACGTATTCAGTAGCCCGACGCATCTAATTGACTATTTTTATCTGTTTTTTTTTTTGTATGAAATTGAGAATATCAGATGGACTTCTGTCATCGAATTCCACAAAGATCTGTTTAAGTAATTTTATTGGGAAGGACTAACCAAAATTCGTGCCTCGAACACATATTTGAGCTCTATTTTGTTTCCATGATTTTAAATGGTTTAATGGAACAAGGATTTATCATTACCACATTTATTTGGTTACCGTAAAAATAATTAAATCCATTGAAAATAATAGATAATTTCCTAAAAATAATTAGTTCAATTAATTGTCAAATACTTTGTTAGTAATCAGAATAGATTTCAATAATCTAAATGATAAGAAGTCCTTGTTAGATACACTTGTATATGGGTAAAACCGAGCCCACTAAACGCCTCGATTTTCCGGTGAGGCAAATGGAGCAGGGACGTGACCGTAAGGAATCCGAATCAGAGCGAGGAGCCCCTCGTATCTGGGCTCGAGCAAAACATCAGCCCTCGGAGGCATCAGGACCACGTCCTCCGGGTCCGGTTCGAGTCCCAAGACTTCAAAGAGCATTACCAAACAACCGCACACGACTAACAAAGGGCTGTGATGTCCGTGCCCAACCGAATATCACGATATGAATCTCGCCCCGTATCAACAAAATATCAGTGATTAGCGAAAAAAAAGATTTTTATCTTTCTTAGAATTGTACTTAAGGTAAAACTCCCCTACTATATAAATGGGAAGCTTATTATTCATTAGACACTGTAACACGCATACTAAGGCAATATACTTATGCTCTTTCTATTTCTAAAAGTTATTCAAAGTTCTTATTTTTGTTCGTAAGTTCTTCGTAAGTGCAAGCTCGGAACCGAAGGCAGGTTCCCTGTTAAGCCATTAACCGAGCTCGGACTCACTCTTATCATTGGTTTGGCCATTTATTACGTCTTTTATTTGCTTAATCTAATGTCATTGATCACTTGTATTGAACTAATCCACATGTCCTTAAAACCGCGTATAAATTCAATTGTTATTCATTTTAAGGGTAAATAGTTTGACGTCCATCGTGGGGCTAATGATAATAGTGGTAATTTGATACAAATTTCCATAACGCACTCTGTTTTACGCTTGTTCTTTGGGATTTTAATTTCAGGTCAATTTAAGAATGTCAAACTCTCAATCTGCTCACTTGAACGTTGATGCTGAGTCTGTCCACCATGGCGAGAACAACAATATAGTGTCCAGCAATGAGGTGCCCCCTGTTGACCCCAACAGAGTTCCGGTTGCGGACCCAATCGATACCAACTCACATGTGGCCATCAACGCAAACTTTTCTACCGACCCCGAGAACAGCGTTTGCGGAGGAGCCCGATCAATGGCCCGGGGTACGCACGATAGTGAAGGCGATGGGTAGGGGTGTACAAATCGAACTGGAAAATCGCACCAAATCGAAAAGTCAAACCAAACCGATTAAAAAACCCGACTAGGTTTGGTATTGAGTAAAAAAATCCGAACCAAACCGACATATAAATATATAATTTTAAGGCTTTTTATAGAATTTTATTTAAAAGATGTCTAGAAATATTTGAGATCCTCTCATGGGATATAATATTTAATAGAACTATAAAGTGTATTCATTTTTATTTACTTTAAATAATAAATTGTATCACTTTCTTATTATGTGTTATTAAAATGCGTCAATCATCTCTTTGTTATTTCATATTCATATGTCAAGATTTATTATATGTTTTTCGAATTTGAAGTGGTATTTCGATAATCTAAAATTACATAGAACATATCATTATTTAGGTATCATATTGATTTTTATGTTTAATTATTAAATTTGGTTAACCCTGAAAGCGTACATCAACCAAAAATTATTGGTAGACGACTAAGAAAATAGACTATTATGTGTTACTAAAAAAAATTCTCCCGTAAGATCACTTTAATAGATCATATGCTTGTTTTTTTTTTTAATTTTTAGTAAACATATATTCACTTATCAAAATTTTATCAATAACCTTAATAATGCAAGATTGAAATAATATTCATGTAACAAAAAATCCGAAAATTCCAAAAAATCCGACAAAACTGAACCAATCCAAACCGATATAATTGGCTTGGTTTGGTTTGGTTTTGATAAAATCCGAACCAACCCGGCCCATGTACACCCCTAGCGATGGGATCAATTTGCGGGTGATCTTCGAAATGTTACAAGCTCAACAGACAGCGATAGCCCAGCTACAGAACCAAAGCCGCGCCCCCAACAGAGTTGAGCCCGAACCATCTCGGGAAAACACCCGAAGAAATAAACCAACCACAGAAAGGCGGGGTGAAGCTAAACCCGGGACCAACCCCGAGATAATAAAGATGCTTGAGGAACTGACAAAGTGGGTAGAATCAGGGGAAAAGAGGATCGAAGCCAACGACAAAAAAGTGGAGACCTATAACTCCAGGGTTGATCAAATCCCAGGAGCACCCCCGATATTGAAAGCCAGGATTCCAAGAAATTTGTCCAAAAACCTTTTCCTCCGAGCGCGACACAGAAACCAATCCCGAAGAAGTTTCGTATGCCCGAAATTCCAAAGTATAATAGAACCACAGATCCAAATAAACACGTGACCTCCTACACGTGTGCCATCAAGAGAAATGACTTAGAAGATGACGAAATTGAGTCGGTTCTGCTGAAAAAGTTCGGAGAAACCCTGTCGAAAGGAGCAATGATATAGTATCACAACCTATCCCCTAATTCCATTGATTCATTTGCTATGCTTGCAGATGCCTTCGTAAAAGCTCATGTCGGGGCCATCAAGGTCGAGACTAGAAAATCAGACCTCTTTAAAGTGAAACAAAGAGATAACGAAATGCTCAGGGAATTCGTGTCGAGGTTTCAAAAGGAACGAATGGACCTACCTCCGGTTGCGGACGATTGGGTCGTTCAGGTGTTCACTCAAGGTCTCAACCCCAAAGCTCATTGTCTTCACAGCAGCTAAAACAGAATTTGATAGAGTACCCGGCAGTAACTTAGGCTGACGTCCATAACAGGTACCAATCGAAAATCAGAGTCGATGATGATCAGCTAGGAGCCCCTTATGCGTCCATTTATCCTATTAGAACTAATGACAGGTCTAAAAGAGTCGTCGATCATGAACCAAGAACAAACAAATATCGGTATCAAACGTATAGCGGAGATCGAAGGGGTAGCGTATCCGGACATAAACCTGCGAGGAATGAAAAAATGAGCGATCGAGGCCACAGTAGTCGGGGACTCATGAGTAAAAACGTTTTCGACAGGTCACTCAGGGCCAGGGAGGCACCAAGATTATCGGAATGCAATTTCAGCGTCGATGCTGTTGGCATCGTATCTGCCATCGTACACATCAAAGATACCAAGTGGCCTCGGAGATTGAAAGGGTAACGGTTCTGGACATTAACTTGATGTATAAGTATCATGGCACTCATGGCCACAGGACCGAGGACTGCCGACAATTAAGAGAAGAAATGGCCCGATTATTCAATAACGGGCATCCCCGGGAATTTCTAAGCGATCGAGCAAAAAATTACTTTAGGAATAGGGACTCCAACAAATACACTGAGCAAGAGGAACCTCACCACGTCATCAACATGATCATTGGTGGAGTCGACGTCCCCAGTGGACAATGCTAAAGCGCACTAAGGTGTCCATTACAAGGGAAAAATGAACCCGAGATTACATGCCAGAGAGGACCATCTCTTTCAACGATGAGGACGCTGAAGGCATCGTGCAACCACATATCTATACACTGGTAATATCTGTACTTATAAATAAATCTCGAGTTAAGTGTGTGTTAATTGATCCAGGTAGCTAGGCCAATATCATCAAATCGAGGGTCGTAAAGCAGCTGAGTCTGCAAGACCAAATAGTGCATGCAGTCCGGGTTATAAACGGATTCAACATGGAATGCAAAACTACTAAAGGAGAGATAACCCTGTCGGTGAACACTGCTGAGACCATTTAGTAAATGAAGTTCTATGTGATTGAAGGGGATATGAGATATAATGCTATATTCGGACGGCCATGGATTCATAACTTGAGGGCAATACCCTCGACACTACACCAGGCACTGAAGTTCCCCATATCGGGAGGGATCAAGATGGTTTACGGAGAGAAGACGACCGCAAAAGAAATGTTCGCGATCGATGAGGTGATCCTTATATCCGCACTCTCGACATCAAAGAACCCAGAGCCGGTTAGGAAGGAAGAAACTAAATAGCAATCACCGGCCCTGACCGATCCGGAGAAGTAAGAAGCGGGAGAGGATGATGATTATGGAGTTCCTAGGTCGTTCATCACCCCTGACGATTCCGACACCACTAAATCAATGGTCGAGGAGCTGGAGCAAGTTATACCGATCGAACACTTGGCCGATCGGAAGGTATACCTGGGCACGGGGTTAATTCCTGAGCTCAGGAAATAACTCATTAATTTCCTTATAGCTAACGTAGATTGTTTCGCTTAGCCCCATCTAGACATAACATGGATCCCGCCAGAAATAACTACTCACAAGCTAAGCTTGGATCCGAAGTTCCACCCGGTTAAACAGAAGAGGAGGCCTCAGTTCGAAGTCAAGCATGCATTTATCAAAGACGAGGTATCCAAACTCCTTATAATAGGTTCCATTCGGGAAGTTAAGTACCCTAATTGTTTGGCTAACGTAGTAGTAGTAGTTCCTAAAACGGGAAATAAATTAAGAATGTGTGTAGATTATAAAGACTTGAACAAGGCATGCCCCAAGGACTCTTTTCCTTTGCCTAACATCGATCGCATGATCGATGTAACGGCCGGGCACGAGATACTCAGCTTTCTCGACGCCTATTTCGGGTTCAACCAAATTCGAATGGACATGGACGATCAAGAAAAAAGTTCCTTTATACTAATATCGGCACCTACTGTCATAACGTAATGCCACTCGGACTAAAAAATGCTGGTGCCACTTATCAATGCCTAGTAAACCGGATGTTCTAAGAACAAATAGGAAAATCAATGGAAGTTTACATTGACGACATGTTAGTTAAGTCCCTGCGAGTAGAGGACCATTTGAAACATTTGCAGGAAACCTTCAACATACTGAAGAAATACAATATGAAGCTGAACCCGGAGAAATGTGCATTCAGGGTTGGATCCAGGAAGTTCCTTAGGTTCATGATGTCCAACCAAGGGATCGAGATCAATCCTGATAAAATCAAAGCTATAGAAGATAACACCGTCGTGGACAATGTCAAGGCCATTAAGAGGTTAATCGGGCATATAGCTGCCCTGGGCCGTTTCATATCGAGGTCTTCTGATAAGAACCATCGATTCTTCTCATTATTGAGGAAGAAGAATAACTTTTCGTAGACCCCGGAGTGCCAGCAAGCTTTGGAATAACTCAAACGGTACCTTTCGAGTCCACCCTTGCTCCATACTACTAAGGCAGATGAGTAGTTGTACCTGTACTTAGCGGTATCCGAGATAGCAGTAAGTGGAGTATTTGTCCGGGAAGAGGAAGGTACGTAATTTCCTGTCTATTATGTTAGTAGAACTCTAGGCGAGGCTGAAACAAGGTATCCTCACCTAGAAAAATTGGTGCTCGCTTTGCTAAGCGCCTCCAGAAAGTTAAAGCCGTATTTTCAATGTCACCCCATATGCGTCGTAACTTCTTACCCACTAAGGAACATAACGCACAAACCCGAGCTCTCGGGCCGATTGGCCAAATAGGTCATAGAAATTAGCGGGTACGTTATCGAATATCGACTCCGGACTACCATCAAATCTCAAATTTTGCCAGACTTCGTGGCCGACTTTACGCTGGCCTTAATACTCGAAGTCTAAAAGGAATTGTTGTTAACCTCGGGGACTTTCTCGCGAATCTGGACCCTCTTTACGGATGGTGCCTCGAACACAAAGGGGTCCGGACTCGGCATTGTTTTGAAGCCGCCTGCGAGTAACGTAGTTAGGCAATCTATTAGAAATGTGAAATTGACTAACAATGAGGCCGAGTATGGGGCCATGATTGCATGTATTGAATTGGCTAAAAGCCTGGGGGCCTAAGTGTTCGAAGCTAAGTGCGACTCCCTCCTTGTGGTAAATCAAGTCAATGGGACACTCGAAGTAAATGAGGAACGAATGCGACGGTACTTAGACAAATTATAGGTAACGATGTATCGATTCAAGGAATGGACCCTACAACACATACCCCGGGATCAAAATAGCGAAGCCGATGCTCTAGCTAACTTGGGGTCATCGGTCAACGACGATGAATTCAGCTCAGGAATGGTCGTACAGCTCATGAAATCAGTAGTGAAAGAAGGCCATGCCGAAATAAACTCAAAAAGTTTAACTTGGGACTGGAGAAACAAGTATATACACTACTTGAAGATTGGGAAGTTGCCCTTGGATCCTAAAGAATCGAGAACTCTGCGCACGAAGGCGGCTAGGTTTAGTCTGTCCGAAGGTACTCTGTTAAGAAGTACGTTCGATGGCCTACTCGCCATACGCTTGGGGCTGGGAGACACCAAATATGTTTTGAGGAAAGTTCACGATGGCACATGCGGAAACCATTCGGGGGGCAGAATCATTGGTTCGTAAGATAATCAGAGCCAGTTATTACTGGATCGACATGGAGAAAGATGCAAAGGACTTTGTACGGAGATATTACGGCTGCCAGAGGTATGCACCAATGATACATCAACCCGGAGAGCTACTATATTCGGTCTTATCTCCTTGGACGTTCATCAAGTGGGGAATGGACATTATCGGTCCTCTGCCATGGGCACCCGGTAAGGCTCAATTCATACTATCTATGACCGACTATTTTTCTAAGTGGGTCGAAGCTCAAGCTTTCGAGAACGTCCAGGAAAAAGAAGTCATCGACTTTATTTGGGACCACATAATATGCCGATTCGGAATACTAGCCGAGATAGTGTGTAATAACGGGAAGCAGTTCATCGGCAGCAAAGTAAAACAAATTCTTCGAGGACCATAAGATCAAAAAGATCTTGTCAATACCCTATCACCCTAGTGGGAATGGACAGGCGAAATCTACAAACAAGACCATACTTCAAAACCTGAAGAAAAGGTTGACCGATGCCAAGGGAAAATGGAAGAAAATTCTACCCAAAGTCTTGTGGGCATACAGTACAACCTAGAAATATAGTACAGGGGCCATCCGTTTTCATTGGTCTACGGTGCCGAAGCACTAATACCGATCGAATTGGGAGAACCGAGCCTCAGGTTCCGATATGCGATCAAAAGGTCAAACGGTGAGGCCATGAACACGAGCCTGGAACTATTGGATGAGAGGCGTGAGGCCGCCCTAGTCCGGTTGGCCGCCTAGAAATAGAGGATAGAAATATATTATAACCGAAGAGCTAACCTCCGACACTTCAATGTCGGGGAACTTGGTGTTAAGAAAAGTAATACTGCACACCTGGAACCCGAATGAGGGGAAACTGGGACCGAATTGGGAAGGGTCATATCGAGTCATCGGGATTACCGGTAAAGGTTCATATAAAATCGAAGCAGGAAACGGTGTACAACTACCAAACAACTAGAACGTGACACACTTAAAACGGTACTACTGCTAAGGTACGACCTTATTCACCTTTTTTAATATTAAGAATCAGACTAACACTTGTAGGTGACAACCAAAGGAGAATGTGACTATTAGGTCTGAAAGCACGCGTTGCACTCCTTTTTCCTTGAATCGATTTTGTTCCAAATGGGTTTTTCGGCAAGGTTTTTAACGAGTCAACAGTAAATCATGCTAAATTAGAATCGAAGACCGATTTTAAATCAGAGTCAATGGTCTTATCAACAGTATCCGAGCCCTCTCAAGATCGACCTCGAATACTGGTGGCCATCACCTTCGGGTCAAGTTTCTTAGCAAGGAAGGAAGGAAACTTTGTTCTTGAACAGTCTAGGCTCGGTGGTTAGGAGTTATTGTAAGGTCCAAACGGTCAAGTTAACCGTGCCTACGTAGGTCACCTTAGCCATAATATAAGCTTTTACACGCTTTCAATCTAGTATGTTACACATATAAATAAAAGGAAGTTTCTACCTTGCTATTACGTACTTTGCTTCTTAAAGCGTCGAGCCTAAGGGATATTCCTACCTGGGTACTATCAAGCCCAAGGGCCACCCCTATCCGAGACTAAAGGGTTACCCCCACTCGGGGATTGTCGTCCGAAATGAATTTGGGCAGCTCGGCTCATCAAAACCCGGAGGCACAAAACCTATTAGGAAGTGCCTAAACCTAAAAGGCTACGGCTACCCTGAAAAATGATTCGGAGACATGCGAAGACTGTAATTAAAATGTAAGGCCTTCAATAAAATACTAAACATGTTAAAAGGTTACCCTCATCAAAGGAATCGTCTAAGAACACTTAAGCATCTTCTGAAAACATTCGGTCACTCAGAGTTTTCAAAAGTTTTGAGCAAAAATTGCATCGAGGTCAAGTTTTGTTCGGACCTCCGAAAAATAAATGACTTACTACTATGTTTGGTTCTATGCTAAGGCGTTAGAAATATTTGCAATTATAAAAAGATGCTAAGATAATGGAGACTTGAAGTTGCCAAAAGAGAGAAATTATATATATTCCGGAATATCTTTACAAAGGCCCAACAAAAACAGCCTCGAACTGAACAAAATATATGTACATAATACAAAAACTAAAAAATCCTAAGGCATTTACGACTGATCCTCGTCGGAGCCCGATTCGTCACTAGAACCGTCGGGGCCTTTGGATTCTTCAGAGCCCTCGGAGCTTTGGGGTTCAGCTAGCTTCTTCGCCTCGACCTCAAGTCTTTTTGCCTCCTCGATCTCGGCATATAGGTCGAAGCCTCGGGCATGGATTTCTTAGAGGGTCTTCCTTAGGGATAACTGCCTCACGTACTCAGTAGTGGTCTTCAAGCGGGACTCGGCTGCTTTGATATTGTCCTTGTATCGATCCACCATCTCGTTAGCGTCGGCTGAGGTTATATCCAACTTGAACCTCGTTATTTCAAGCTCTTTACCAAAGGCATGTCGTTCAACAATGGTTGAGCCAGTTGTGTTCGGAGATCCTCATTTTGCTGAGCCCGTTTATCAGCCTTCTCACCAACCAAAGTTGAACTTCCACCGAAGACATCTTGGCCTGGGCGATCTCCTTCTCCGAGGCCAACAGTTTCATACTGCTTTTCCACCCGTCGGCCATTAGCTGGATCTCGTCCATCTCCTTTCAGAGTTGGTCGATCTGGCTGATTTTCTACTGGACCTGCGAGGTATTGTTGTTAGCCACTTCGACCGAATCCTTGTTTTTAAGTTAAAAAACCTTTACATTTTCCACCAAGTCGGCGTGCTCCCGCCTTAAGACCGATGTTTCTTTCTGAGTTGCATCCAACTCCGCCTGGAGGTTCTTAACGACCCCTTCTTGTTGCTCACTGAGAAGCCTGTACATGTCCCTTTTCTGGGAAAGCTCTTTGATCTCGAGCTCAAGCTGGTTGGACTCAACCTGGTACCGAAGGAATCTCTCGTGATGAAGCACCGAGGCCTGCAAAAAGGTGAAGAACATGAGAAATATCAAAAACCTAAGTAAAACTTTGAAGGAAAGTAATGATGCCTTACCCGGTTCAGCGCCTGCTGCGCCTCATTGAAAAGGCACAACACGTTCACCTCGTTCATTTTTGCCTGGTCCTCCTCGGTCACCAGGCATCAGAAGTAGCTAGCTATCCCCACACGAGAAGACAAAACCTGAGCATCCTCCTGGACGGTCAGAATAACCGATCTCTTGCGACCGGGGTCCACACTCGCAGCAGGGAACTGGTTGATCAATTTTAGGCTCGAGCTCTACCCTCCAACTTCCAAGGATGCGTCCTTCTTCGGAACTTCCAGGTCGCCCAGTCCGGAGAAGTCTTCCAAAGCAGATGAGTCCACGCCATCCAAAAAGGAGTGAAGGGGAAAGTCCGTACCATGGACCCTCTCATTGGACTTCTCCTTTCTCGCTTGGGCCTCCTCGGGCATGGAGTCACTGTAGTGTCCACGGAATCTCCATTACACCGGGCACTTCCTTTAGAGCGGAGCCGACGTCCTAGGGAGACTCACCTCGGGTATCCACATCAATCTCTTGGGTCTGAGGGGGGTCAAACTCATGTGTCTCCCCCTCGGATGCCTCCTGCTCAGCGGTAAAGGTCGTCCCGTGGGTAACAAAAATAAACTCATCCTTCGCCTCGTCTCTAAGCTAGAGAAGAGAGTTGGAATCCGGCACCCGAGAGCTAGAGCCCCTCCTGGGCTTGCAAGACACCCTTTTCTTTAGTATCTTTACCTCGGAGCCTGGGGAGACCAAAGATTTTCTTTTCTTTTCCCTCGTGGCAGCCTCGGGGTACTCGCAATGGACGGGGAACGTCCTCGTGCCCTTCCAAAGGTCTAAGATCGGTGATCTTAGGCAAACCTGCAATAACAAAGGGGAAGAGAAGTTAGTGTAATGAAAGATAGAAAAATGATATTAACTATTCCGAAATAGGCCTTACCATGAGAACGGGCCTCTCGTAGGCCCTTGGAGAGTCCGCTCCATGTGCGCTCGGATTACAGCATCTGAGTACAGATGCCTGTAACGACCCGACTTATCGTTTTAAGAATTTATGCCCCGTTCAGTGACTTAAGGTCTCAAGAATCTTAGCAATATGTATTATGACCCGCGAGTGTGGTCGAGTTTGATTTACGGAAGATTCGAAATTTATTTAAGAACAATCCTTACTTAGAAGCTTAAATGGAAAGAGTTGACCGAAGAGTTGACTTTTGAGCAAACGACTCTAGGGTGGAATTTTGATGATTTTAATAGCTCTATATGGTGATTATGGACTGAAGAACGTGTCGGGAAAATTATTTGGAGGTGTGTAGAAGAATTTGGCTTGAAATGGCGAAAGATGAATTTTTGGGAAGTTTGACCGGGGGGTTGATTTTTTGATATCACGATCGGAATCCGATTCTGAAAATTTGAATAGCTTCTTTATGTCATTTATGACTCTCCTGCAAAATTTGACGTCATTCCGGGTTGGTTTGATAGGTTCCGGCACGAGTTTTCGAAGTTGGAAGATTTGAAAGTTTTTAAGTTCGATTCATGGTGTGGTTTGTATTTTCGGCATTATTCGATGTGATTTGAGACATCGAGCGAGTCCATGTTAGGTTATGGAACTTATTTGTGTGTTTAGACGGGGTCCCGGGGGCCTCGGGTGTGTTTCGGATAGGCCTCGTGGCAATTTCTTCTATTTTTGTATTGCTGGTTTCTGGTGTTTGGTGCTCTCTTTCGCGATCGCGTAGCTCCAGTCACGATCACGTAGTGTTCGCGTTTGCATAGTAACTCTCGTGATCGCGAAGGTCTGCTTTCTTCTATGTCGCGTTCGCATCTGTTCCCTCGCGTTCGCGTAGTAGAAATTAGGAGCTAGGGACTGTTGGCTATTTCTTCTTCGCGTTCGCATCATTTGCCCCGCGTTCGCGTAAGATCCTGCCCATTGTTCATTGCGTTCACCTCCTTCACTCGCGATCGCGAAGGGTCTTTCTTGGCAGCCTCAATTCTCTTCTTCGCGATCGCGACCCAATCTCCACGATCGCGATGCATAGTCATCTGGACAGAATATAAGTTTTCCAAATCGAGGGTTAGGCCATTTTTACCATATTTTGACTTGTAGAGCTCGGTTTTGAGCGATTCTTGGTGGAGTTTTCAAGCAATTAGATTGGGTAAGTGTTCTTCACCTAGTATTTAATATATTCCATGATTTTATCTTCATTTGTATCATTTAAATTATGTTTTGAGTGGAGGAAAATGTTGGTTTTTGAAAAATAGTTTCAAAACAAAAAATCATGATTTGAGGGACGAAATAGTATCAAAATTTGATGATTTTAGTATGGTTGAAGTCGTGAGTGAATGAGCGTTCATATTTTGTAACTTTTGTCGGGTTCCGAGACGTGGGCCCCACATGCGATTTTTGGGTTAAATTTCAGATTTTTGTAGAAACTTTATATTTTTCATATGGAATTTATTCCTATAATTTGTATTGATTGAATCGAATTAATTATGACTAGATTCGAGCCGATCGAAGTCAAACAAATCGAGCAAAAGGGCATACTACTTGACTGATTGAGCGCAGTTTGAGGTAAGTGTCTTGCTTAACCTCTAGTGGGGGAATTACCCCTTAGGCATTGAGTCTTATATGCAATATGTGTAATTGAAAACTAAGTACGCGAGGTGACGAGTACGTACTTGGATTTTATGTGCAAATTATATTGGTTAAAATCCTTAGACGCCTTATGTATTAAATGGGAGATTATTGGCACTTATTAAATCCTTTAATTGTCTTGCCTAAATTCTTGTTTTGTTGGTTTTGTTTCTATATGATGATTTGGTGGAATTACCACTTTGATTCTTATGTGAAATATTATTTGTTAAGTTGTTCACTCCCAGATATATTTGTTAAAATTTTGTGTACACTATGGTCGAGCCATGGGCTCATTATTATGGAAATTTATTTATTATTGAATTTTGTGGCAAATTATAATATTTGAGAACTTGCGGTGTAATTTATGAGATATGATATTGGCACGTTATTTTGTTGGGAAGTTTTGTTCGGGTGTTTGCACGAGGTTTCTGCCGTGTTATAATTTCTATTGATTTATGCACATGCGGAGGATTCTGCCGTGCTATTATTACTATTGATATTTGCACATGCGGCATGACAAGGCGGGATATATATATGTGTGTGGGTTGCGCATGTGGCGAGACAAGGTGGGAACATTATTGTGCGCGTGTGGCGAGACAAGGCGGGCATTCACTTTACTATTGCACACGTGGCGAGACAAGGTGGGCTATATCGGGGATTGATTTGTGATGGCCTGGGGGCATTGTTGTTGTTGCATATTTACTTTTGGGATTACGAGGCGGTTCCTCAGGAGTGCCCTTTGTTGATATTTTTCTATGGTTGCACTTGCCTTTGGTTATTTTATTTTTCTGTGATATGTAAACTTTTTGTGTTCTTCCGTGATGTATTATTTGATTTTATTATGTGTTTGTATTCCTTGTTGTAATGTGTTGGCTTTGGCTCTTGTACGAGACTCTGAGGATTTGTGTTTCTAATGTTTAATAATTTTTAAGGTTAAGTTGTTTTGAATAAAATAAATTATTGTATGCTTTAATTCTTATAAGTTTTACATCCAAATAAGTAACTATCAGATGTTTCATTTTAATTGAAATGTTATTTTCTCCACCCAAATGAATTCTAAAATAAATTCATTCCTTTGTTGATTCCTACTTGATTTAAAAATTTTAAACTTACTTTATTGAGAATAAATTGGACATGTGAATCTTATATAAATTGATAATAATATTGGCACACGAACTGTCCATGCAGCTGTAATATGAAAAGTGGGCACGAGGTGCCGGGGAAATATGATGATTTAATTATGGGCACGAAGCGCCGAAAAAATATATATATGAAAATTGGCTGAGACCCGTATTTTTATGATTATGAAATGAGGTGTAACATGGTGACTTTTAAATTGAAGAATTATATTTTTAAAGATATTTATTTGAAAGAGTTTTATATTCGAAGGATACTTATTTAAAGAAATATACTTGGAAGGTATTTATTTGAAGAGATTATATGTGAAAGACTTGTTTAATTAGTTGTACTTGTGTTCTTTCTTATTTATCAGAGTAAAAATTGTGGTGTTCTTGCTGCCTTACTGTTTATATCACTGCTATTTGTTCTCGATTATTTTAGTATGGCATAGGTTATTTGACTAGTGAGTGTCTTGACTATACCTCGTCACTACTCCACTGAGGTTAGTCTTGATACTTACTAGGCATCGTTGTGATGTGCTCATTCTACACTTCTGTACATTTTTGTGCAGATCCAGGTATTTCGAAGTCAGTTGATCATTAGCTAGCTGTGCAGACTGTTGCTGTGGAGACTCAAGGTAAACCTGCTGCTGCGTTCGCAGGTTTCGGAATCACCTTCTGATTTGTATTCATACTGTTTACTTTATTTCAAACAGTTGTATTTAGAAAATTTTAGTAAACTTTGTAGAGCTTATGACTTGTACTACCGGTTTTGAAAATTTTAAGAGATTTCTATTTAACTAAGTAGATATTATTTAAATAATGTTGTTATTTCAATTAATGTTAGGCTTACCTAGTCCCTAGGACTAAGTGCCATCACGATACCAAACGGAGGAAAAATTGGGTCGTGACAAGTTGGTATCAGAGCTCTAGATTCATAGGTGCTACGAGTCATAAGCGAGTTTAGTAGAGTCTTGAGGATCAGTACGGAGACGTCTGTATTTATCTCGAGAGGCTACAGAACTATTAGGACAATCTCACTTCTTTCATTCCTATCGTACGAGTTTACTGATCTCGGAGTTTGAACTTTTATCATTCCGTTCTCTCACAGATGGTGAGGACACGAGGTGCAGTTATCGATGACACTGCTCTCGGAGCAGGTATCGCTAGAGGCAGAGGCAGAGTACGACGAGGAGTAAGTGCTGCAGCCAGAGCACCTACTAGAGTAGTAGTTGAAGAGCCGCCAGTAGTTCCAGTTGGGGAGCAGGTACTGGAGGAGCCTGCTGTTACCCCCAGACTTAGGGGACTTTAGCACACTTCCTGAGCATTTTTGGTACATTGGCTCAGGCGGGGTTGATTCCGGTTGCACCAGCTATTTCACAGACCGGGGGAGGAACCCAGACTCCCGCCTCCCACACTCCAGAGTAGCGAGTTTATGTTGGTTAGGTTCCAGGTGTCATGGCAACACAACCTGTGGTTCCAGTTCAGCCCGTGGCCAGGGCAGTAGCATCTGAGGAAGATCAACTTAGACTTGCAAGGTTCAAGAAATATGACCCTCTTACATTCAGTGGTTTGGTTTCAGAGAGTGCATAGGGTTTTCTAGAGGAGTGCCACCGCATTCTCCGTACTATGGGTATTGTGGAGACGAGCGGGGTTTCTTTTACTACGTTCCAACTCAGGGGAGCAACTTATCAGTGGTGGCGGGCATATAAGTGGGTTCAGTTTTCAGAGATGTTCCTACGAGAGTTTGTACCTCAGTCCCTTCGAGATGCATGGCACGCGGAGTTTGAGCAGCTGCGCCAGGGCACTATGTCAATGTCAGAGTATGCCGTTAGATTTAGTGATTTGGTCAGACATGCACATGTTTTAGTCACCACAGTTAGAGAGCGTGTCCGTAGATTCATTGAGGGACTCAGGCATGATATTCGGTTCAGCATGGCTCGGGAGTTAGAGTCAGATGTTTCATTTCAGCAGGTAGTCGGGATCGCTCACTGTGTAGAGAGTATGTGGGATCAGGAGAGAGAGGACAGGCGGAGACATGAGAGAGAATACATATGAGATCAGGAGAGAGAGGGCAAGGAGGCGATGAGGCCTCGTTGACCAAAGAGATCTACTGATCCTTATTTTGGAGGCAGGGTACGACATGGTAGAGGTTTTATGGGTCAGCGAGTTCAGTTTGCACTTCAGGCTTCGCACAGTGTTTCAGGTGCTCATGGGTCTCAGAGTACCCATACCGCACAGTTCCCACAGCCACGCCAGCAGAGGGGTTGCTTTGAGTGTGGTGACACTAGGCACATTATGAGAGATTGTCCCAGACTTGGGAGGGGTGGATTTTATCAGAACACTCAGACTATGGGCCCCAGTGCAACTACTACCCCACGTGCACAACCACTTAGGGGTGGAGGACTGATAATTAGGGATTTTAGCCTATTAATTGCTCTCTTTTACTTGTGTTTTGGGCCAAAAATGCGTGAAGGTATTCCCGAAAACTAACTTATTATGCTTGCTTGAAGGGATTGTTCAAAATGAGCCAAATGAGCCATAATCAACTCATAAAGGAGTCAAAACTTGAACAAAAACCAAGACTGGGCTAGGAGGTGTGGAACACGGACCGCGACAAAAAAGTGTGGCCGCGAAAGTATCAACGCGGACGCGGCTATTATTTCGTGGTCCGCGATATAAAGAATCAGAGAGACTATTTTTTGGGCACAAACATGAACGCGAACCGCGACAAGAAGAAGCGGCCGCGAAAGTACCAGCACGGCCGCGATGGGAATTCCGCGGACCGTGGTTGCTAAGGTTCAGAGTGTGCATAATTCAAGCAAAAATGAGAAGGGCGGTCCGCGTCAAAGTTATGCGGCCGCAAAAGTCTCTCACACGGACGCGGTGGAAATTACGTGGTTCGCGAAACAAGGTTCAACCCAGGTCCAGATGTGAAGAAACATGCACAGTGATCAGAATTACGTGGCCGCGAAAGCAAGTGTGCAGCGCGATCAGAATTACGCGGTCGCGAAACTTTCGCAGGGGTATTTTTGTCCGAAAATTTCAGCTTAGTATAAATAGATTTTTTTGTCAATTTTAGGCTATGTTATGTTTTTGCTGAGTACGTGAGATGGCTAGGTTTTCCCTTTTGGGTAATTTTGTACAAGATTTACCTTATAACATTAGATTTTCATCTTTTAATTTAGTATTATAGATTATATCTTCTCTTTTTCTTTGATTTCTGCTATTATTATGAGTAGCTAGACCCATAGCTAGGGTTGTGACCCAACCCTAGTGTGGGTATTTAATGGGTCCTGAATTTTAGGGCTTGATTGTTTATGGATTAGTGATATTTAGCCTACTTCATGCTTAGAATTGTAGAATTAGTGGTTGCAAATACTGATTCATGCCTTTGAGACTTACGCTCTTCTTGAGAAAGAGGGACTAAGTCTAGGAAAACTAGGATAACAAGGAATTGGGATGAACTCAAGAAATTGATAGCCCCAATAAAAGGGTTAAACCTAGATATAGTAATACCCGACTTGAGCTAATATCACTTGTATTGCATGAATACCCATTTGGACTTGAGAAAGCCAAATTGGGCAAAATCACTCAAACTACCGAGAGGTATAGAGTGAGTACTTGGGTGTGATAGCTATATTACGACCCCAATCAAATCAAACTCGCCCTAGATTCTTGATACTCGTTAGATATCCACCTAGGTGGAAGTCACAACCCTAGTCCTTTTAAACACTTGAAAGCTATCATAAAAAATATTGTACTTAGCTTTAATCTTAGCATACAATAGAAATTAAAATAGAAGTAGAATCAACACCATCATATTTGGAAGTGCAATTAGGAACAACACACACATCTAGATTTACATAAATACCTAATTCCAAATCAATTAACTCTCTGTGGAAATCGATCCCGACCTTGTTGGGTAAAACTGCATCGACCATCGTCGCTACTCAATAGTGGTGTACGTCTGGCACCGATCAAGAACAGACGGGTAGAGGGCGTCTAAGAGGTAGAGGCCTGACCCATTGATATAATCGCTATGATTTGGCTGAGGCCAATACACCAGATGATGTCGTTACAGGTACGATCCTGATTTTGTTATAAAAGAAAATTTTCCCTTAATTCGATTCGGATCTGAATATTGAGGTGAGTCCTCCTATTATGCTCCGCTTATGGGTGAGCTTTGTAATTTTATGACCCACTTATATGTTATCCCTGTTGGGAGAATTGAGGATGTGAGTTCGTGTCTGTCATTTTTATTTTGTGCACCATTGAGAGCTATAAGTCCCAAAAGTAATTATTATTATTCATCACATAATGTGTTTCAGAATAATTGATTCTAATTTTTATTTTTATTTTATGAATTATATGCCCTACCGGTATGAGAGTTTATTATGTGTTGTGAAAACTATTTATGAAATATATTGAAAAGAATAAAGAAAGAAAATTAAAAATTTCAGTTGGCACAATGTGCAAAATACTTGTGATTCAGAGTTGAGGACGAGATCCTCGTATTTTTTATATGATGTGAAATATTTAAACCGGGCTACAAGCTGTGGTGGAAGTTATATAAGGACGAGGTCCTTGTGGTGAAATATTTATGAGTTTAAAATTCTCCCTTTGGGAAATTTAATTTTTACAATAATATTAATAGGGAGTCATGCCTGTTAGGCTTATTTGATAATTCTTGTATAATTTTTGTTCATATTCAGCCATTTTCGTACTATAAATATTGAGTTTTAGCCTATGATGTGAGTGCCCAGGTGGAGTTAAATGTGACTCATTAATCCAAGTAAGTAATCATGAGGTCTTCATGCCTCACATTCTGTTGTAAGTGTTGTGAAAATTCGAAATGAGGTGGTGGTTAATATGAGATTAATTGATGATGCTGGAATTAATTATGAACAGCTTTTAAGACCAGAGATGTGGTGATGAGCATACATATGATGTGCTTCATGTCCTGGTATCATTATGATAATGCAGTGCTTGTAATACTGAGATTAATGTTATTGATATATACCTTGTGGTATTTTGTTGGGTTATGGATGTGTTAGGAGTTGTTTTGGTATTACTCTAGTAGGTGGATAGGCCTAGTTACAGGGAAGACTCTGCAAAAAATTTATGAAAAATTTGGGAGTTAGTAAAAATTTGGGGGATTTAGACGTGCAAAAAAAGAGATAAGTTATGTTATGTATTTGGGGGCGAATGATCCTAAGCGGGGGAGAGTGTAACACCCCAGAAATTTTTTGAAGTACTTCAACACTATCAAGAAAGTTGATGTGTGCGTAGGCACGAGTTGCTATAGCCAGTTGAGACTAATATCATGCGTCGTGGTAAAAATTAGGCCTTTTGAAATATTTGGAGTGTAAGAAATTGGTTTTAAAGTTTACAAATATGGATAAAAAAAAAATCTCGAATGAGATGTTGTTGTCGGGCTTATCTCAAATGCGGTAACGTGGGATCAACCGTGAGTATATGTGTAAAAGTAAGAAAAACAAATTATCGATTTGGTAACCTCAGAATAATTCTTAGCACGTTCGAGGACGAACATTTATTTAAGAGGTGGAGAATGTAACGACCCGACTTGTTATTTTAAGAATTTACGCCCCGTTCAGTGACTTAAGGTCTCGAGAAGCTTCATAATATGTATTATGACCCCGGGGTGTGGTCGAGTTTGATTTACGGAAGATTCAGAATTTAATTAAAAGAACAATCCTTACTTAGAAGCTTAAATGGAAAGAGTTGACCGGAGAGTTGACTCTTGAACAAACGACTCCGGAATGGAATTTTGATGATGTCAATAGCTGCGTATGGTGATTACGGACTGATCAGCATGTCCGAAAAATTATTTGGAGGTCTGTAGAAGAATTTGGCTTGAAATGGCGAAAAATGAATTTTTGGGAAGTTTGACTGGGGGGTTGACTTCTTGAGATCTGGGTCAAAAACCGATTCTAGAAATTTGAATAGCTTCTTTATGTCATTTATGACTTGCCTGCAAAATTTGGCATCATTCCGGGTTGGTTTGATAGGTTACGGCACGAGTTTTCGAAGTTGGAAGATTTGAAAGTTCTTAAGTTCGATTCATGGTGTGATTCGTATTTTTGGCATTGTTCGATGTGATTTGAGACCTCGAACGAGTCCGTGTTAGGTTATGGAACTTGTTTGTGTGTTTAGACGGAGTCCCGGGGGCCTCGGGTGTGTTTCGGATGGGCCTTGAGCCAATTTCTTCTATTTTTGGATTGCTGGTTTCTGGTGTCTGGTGCTTTCTTTCGCGATCGCGTAGCTCCAGTCGCGATCGCGTAGTGTTCTATTGATCTTCCCCATTTTTCTTCATCGCGTTCGCATAGTACCTCTCGCGATCATGAAGGTCTGCTTTCTTCTACTCTACGTTCGCATCTGTTCCCTCGCGTTCGCGTAGTAGAAATTAGGAGCTGGGGACTGTTGGCTATTTCTTCTTCGCATTCGCATCATTTGCCCCGCGTTCGCGTTCGCGTAAGCTCCTGCCCATTGTTCATCACGTTCGCGTCCCTTCACTCGCGATCACGAAGGGTCTTTCTTGGCAGCCTCAATTCTCTTCTCCGTGATCGCGACCTAATCTCCGCGATCGCGATGCATAGTCATCTAGACAGAATATAAGTTTTCCAAATCGAGGGTTAGGCCATTTTCACCATATTTTGACTTGTAGAGCTCGGTTTTGAGCGATTCTTGGTGGGTTTTTTCAAGCAATTCGATTGGATAAGTGTTCTTCACCTAGTATTTAATATATTCCATAATTTTATCTTCATTTTTATCTTTTAAATTGTATTTTGAGTTGAGGAAAATGCTGGTTTTTGAAGAAAATTTTCAAAATGAAAAATCACGATTTGAGGGACGAAATGGTATCGGAATTTGATGATTTTAGTATGGTTGAACTCGTGAGTGAATGGGCGTTCATATTTTATAACTTTTATCGGGTTTCGATACATGGGCCCCACAAGCAATTTTTGGAATAAATTTTGGATTTTTATAGAAAATTTATAATTTTCATATGGAATTTATTCCTACAATTTGTATTGATTGAATCGAATTAATTATGACTAGATTCGATCGATCGGAGTCGAAAAAATCGAGGAAACGGCATACTACTTGACTGATTGAGCGCAGTTTGAGATAAGTGTCTTGCTTAATCCCGAGTGGGGGAATTACCCCTTAGGCATTGAGTCTTATGTGCAATTTGTGTAACTGAAAACCAAGTACGCGAGGTGACGAGTACGTACTTGGGTTATATGTGCAAATTACATTGGTTAAAATCCTTAGACGCCTTATGTATTAAATGAGAAATTATTGGTACTTATTAAATGCTTTAATTGTCTTTCCTAAATTCTTGTTTTGTTGGTTTTGTTTCTATATGATGATTTGGTGGAATTGCCACTTTGATTCTTAATGTGAAATATTATTTGTTGAGTTGTTCACTCCCGGATGTATTTGTTAAAATTTTGTGCACACTATGGTCGAGCCATGAGCTCTTTCTTATGGAAATTTATGTATTATTGAATTTTGTGGCAAATTATAATATTTGAGCACTTGAGGTGTAATTTATGAGATATGATATTGGCACGTTATTTTGTTGGAAAGTTTTTTTCGGGTGTTTGCACGAGGTTTCTGCCGTGCTATTATTGCTATTGATTTATGTACATGCGGCGTGACAAGGCGGGCAATATATATATATCTGTGTGTGTGGGGGGGGGGGAGGGGGTGACGCATGTGGTGAGACAAGGTGGGAACATTATTGCGCGCGTGTGGCGAGACAAGGCGGGTATTCACTTTACTATTGCACACGTAGAAGACAAGGTGAGCTATGTCGGGGATTGATTTGTGATGGCCTGGGGGCACTGTTGTTGTTGCATATTTATTTTTGGGACTACTAGGCGGTAGCTCGGGAGTGCCCTTTGTTGATATTTTTCTATGGTTGTACTTGCCTTTGGTTATTTTTATTTTTCTCTGATATGTAAACTTCTTGTGTTCTTCCGTGATGTATTATTTGATTTTATTATGTGTTTGTATTCCTTGTTGTAATGTGTTGGCTTTGGCTTTTGTACGAGACTCTGAGGATTTGTGTTTCTAATTTTTACTAATTTTTAAAGTTAAGTTGTTTTGAATAAAAGAAATTGTTGTATGCTTTAATTCTTATAAGTTTTACATCCAAATCAGTAACTATCAGGTGTTTCATTTTAATTGAAATGTTATTTTCTCCACCCAAATGAATTCTAAAATAAATTCATTCCTTTGTTGATTCCATTGATAATAATATTGGCACGCGAACTGTCCGTGCAGCTGTAATATAAAAAGTGGGCACGAGGTACAGGAAAAATATGATGATTTAATTATGGGCACGAAGGGCCGAAGAAAAAAATATAAAAATGGGCTGAGACCCGTATTTTTATGATTATGAAATGAGGTGTCACATGGTGACTTTTAAATTGAAGAATTATATTTTTAAAGATATTTATTTGAAAGAGTTTTATATTCGAAGGATACTTATTTGAAGAAATATATTTGGAGGGTATTTATTTGAAGAGATTATATGTTAAAGACTTATTTAATTGGTTGTACTTATGTTCTTTCTTATTTGTGAGAGTAAAAATTGTGGTGTTCTTGCTGCCTTACTGTTTATATCACTGCTATTTGTTCTCGATTATTTTAGTATGGCACAGGTTATTTGACTAGTGAGTGTCTTGACTGTACCTCGTCACTACTCCACTGAGGTTAGTCTTGATACTTATTAGGCACCGCTGTGGTGTGCTCATTCTATACTTTTGCACATTTTTGTGCAGATCCAGGAATTTTGAAGTCAGTTGATCATTAACTAGTTGTGCAAACTGTTGCTGTGGAGACTCAAGGTAAACCTGCTGCTGCGTTCGCAGGTTTCGGAATCACCTTCTGATTTGTATTTATATTGTTTACTTTATTTCAAACAGTTGTATTCAGAAAATTTTAGCAAACTTTGTAGAGCTTATGACTTGTACTACTGGTTTTGGAAATTTTAAGAGATTTCTATTTAACTTATTAGATGTTATTTAAATAATGTTGTCGTTTCCATTAATGTTAGGCTTACCTAGTCCCTACGATTAGGTGCCATCACGATACCAAACGGAGAAAAAATTGGGTCGTGACAATGCCCTCAATCCATTCCTTTAGCCGAGGAATCGCATTCGGAACCCGGACGACAACTGCACAACCACAAGCATGAATGAGAAAAAAGAAATTAAAGGAAAAGAAAATCTTTGACGCTTGAAGAGAGATTGCACTTACGGGATGTGTTCCACTTCTCAGGGAATGACATGTACTCGGAGAGAATCAAGTCTTCGGCCTTCACCCGAACAAAGCATCCCTGCCAGCCTGGGTCTCGGTCTTCGTCAATACTCAAAAAAGGGACCTTGCTGGCCCGACGAGTAAGTTTGATCAGTCCCCCTCGAAAAATTCAGGGACTGTATAACCGAAGTAGATGATCGATCGTGAACCGAATAGACTCAGTCTTGTTCACGAAGAAGTGGAGGAGGATCACGATCCTCCATAGAGATAGATGGATTTGCCTGAGGCACACCTCGTACCTCTTGCAAAAGTACAGAACAATCGGGTTCACCAGGCCCAGCGTGAAGGGGTAAGTGTAAACACTTAAGTACCCTTTCACGTGGGTAGTAATAGTGTCCTCGGGCCAGGGAACTACTACGTCTTTGCCTTCCCAATTACAGTCCTTTCGGACCATGGAAAAAACGTCTTCGGTCACAGAACATATGTACCTTGATGCTCTTTCACCCCTGTCCTCTTTACGTGAGAGTTGCTCGACCTTAAAGTCGTCTATAATTGAGCAGCCCGAGAATGAACACTTTCAAGGGACTTCGGTCATTGAATATCAGATGGACTTCTGTCATCAAATTCCACAAAGATCTGTTTAAGTTATTTTATTGGGAATTACTAACCAAAATTCGTGCCTCGAACACACATCACATATTTGAGTTCTATTTTGTTTCCATGATTTTAAATGGTTGAATGGAACAAGGATTTATCATTACCACATTTATTTGGTTACAGTAAAAATAATTAAATTCATTGAAAATAATAGATAATTTCCTAAAAATAATTAGTTCAATTAATTGTCAAATACTTTGTTAGTAATTAGAATAGATTTCAATAATTTAAATGATATGAGGCCATTGTTAGATACACTTGTACACGGGTAAAACAGAGCCCACTGAGCACCTCGGTTTTCCGGTGAGGCAAACAGAGCAGGGACGTGACCATAAGGAATCAGAATCAGAATGAGGAACCCCTCGTATCAGGGCTCGAGCAAAATATCTGCCCTCGGAGGCATCGGGACCACGTCCTCCGGGTCCGATTCGAGTCCCAAGACTTCGGAGAGCATTACCAAACTACCGTACACGACTAACAAAGGGCCGTGATATTCGTGCCCAACCGGATATCAAGGCGTGAATCTCGGCCCGTATCGGCAGAAAATCAGTGATTAGCAAAAAGAAAGATTTTTACCTTTCTTAGAATTATACTTAGGGTAAAACTTCCCTACTATATAAAGGAAAAACTTATTATTTATTAGACATTGTAACACGCATACCAAGACAATATACTTTTGTTTTTTTTGTTTCTAAAAGTTATTCAAAGTTCTTCACAAGTGCAAACTCGGAACCGAAAGCAGGTTCCTTAAGCCATTAACCGAGCCCGGACTCGCTCTTATCATTGGTTTCTCATTTATTACGTCTTTTATTTGTTTAATTTAACGTTATTGATCACTTGTATTGAATTAATCCACATATCCTTAAAACTGCGTATAAATTCAATTATTATCCCTTTTTAAGGGTAAACAAGACTCTTTTAGTGCTGCATAAAAATTTACTTCTCACCATACAGTTTTTCTTTCGTAAAATTACATGCAAAAAATACTTTTTCCTTTTTGTGAGTTAAAAAATCCAATGTCCATATTAAGTGTCAAATAATCTCTTTAGTTAAATAACAAAGGAACTCCTTCAACAAATTGGATTAAAGAACAAACAATATTTTTCTTAGGAATTGTGATGTTTGTGAAGAAACTGGTAGAAATGATATCCGGTAGGGATCAACTAAGAATTAGCTAATGCATCATGAATTTCAGTTTTTCAGTAAAACTTTTCGGGACAAAAATGTCCTGAATTATTTTGACGTTAAAATTTTAGTTTAAAATTTCAGGACAAAATAAGTACTGGTTAATCTCTAAATAGCATCTATGAGACTGGCTATGTGTGCACTTGCCCCTTCTAGGCAGTGTAGGGGTCTTGATATTAGATGGGTTTCCATTAGCCCTTGGCATTGGGAAAATGACACTGTATAGCCGCTCTCAAAATAATAATCGAAATATATATATATATATATATATATATCTTTTCAACTATTTAGTATAAATAATTTCTGCCATAGTATAAAAGTATAATACCCATGTAGATCAAGGCCCGCCCATTTCATGTCGCAGTCTATCAGTCAATCTTAAATGAGAATTGCTGTAGGCCATCTTTAGATTTTGAAGAAATACGAAATCAATTGGTTCCTAAATGAAAAATAAAATAAAATCAAATGCTGTCCTTTTCGTAAAATACAGGACTCCTTCGCTATATTTAAACTGTTATAGGGTAAGTCACGTGCTTATAATGAGATCAAATACAAGACTACACCACGAAGAAATTAAATACTACTAGGATTTTCAAAGGGAAAAGAGTTTACTCCCTCTGTCTTAAATTATTTATTGTATTTCTCTTTTATACATTTTTAAAAAAAATATTAAATAATTTTTTTTTACTTTTTTACTCTTATTTATGTTTTAAGATATATTCTCTCTTTATTTAATATTTATTCATAATTAATGTATTTGTAGTATTCAAGAACAATTAATATTAAGGGTAGAATAGGAAAAAAATAATTAAATTACTCTTAAACTTCTAAAATAACAAATAGTTTGAAATAACTATTTTTAGAAAGATGACATAATAGAGGGAGGGAGTAGTTGATTGGTTAACGACTTAATTAGTTAGGAGAATAAAAACAACCGAAACTGTCAAACTTTTATTCATGAAAATCAGTAGTGACCCCCTTGCTCTTTAACTTAGTTTTCGTTTTTCATTTTTGTTTTTACGATTACCGGTAATGAAGCGAAGCGACGATCTAATCCTTGTGTGGAAAAAGGGTAGAAGTACGAATACAAAGTAAGACGCCGCTCTTTGGAGCTTACAGTAGTATATATAGCTGAGAATTTGTCGAGGTAATTTGAGAAATTTCTTTGATCTTCGCCTTCCGTACCACAGCATCCTCTGATTGTTTTATATATGCCTGCATGAGAATTAGGAGAGAAGATGAACAGAAAGCGGAAATCGAAGACGATAATAAAAAGAATTAATTTGCAACTGTAACTTAATTAGTTCTGGCCTGACGTTTGTGAAATTCTATCAGCAATTGATCATGAGTATGAACATGATTTTCTCTCTAGTGTTGTCACACGCCTGCCCCGGCGAACTGAAGTTATCTGATCCCAATCAATTGTGTAGTTAGTCAAGTGCAAAAAGACACCGTACAATCAGGGAACACCGCAATTGATATGCTTCCTTCTCGAGTTTGCTAATTGAAACAAGGAAAGCCAGAGTTTTCTGAACTCAATCTCTCATGGCTGTTCTTTAATTAATTAAGAAGCATGGCTATATATATATGAGCAGCCATTGAGGGAGAGAGTTCAGAAAACGCTGGATTTCCGCTCTTCCATTAATGTCTCACTTCTGAATTCGTATAAAGTGTGTCAAAAGACGCTTATACATATGTTGGTGTATATATATGTGTATTGAATTGTGTGAATATATATAAGGGAATACTACTGGACTGGTGAGGAATATTTAAGTACAACGAAAGAGAGCTAGGAGCTTGACTTGAGAATTATATGGAGATAGCTAACCATTTATAGGGTAATTTCAGGTTAATTTACTCCAGTATTTTAATTGTTTCTCAATCAAGATGGACTAATATATATTTTAATATTAAAACGTATAGCTGTAACCTAAGCCTTGCTCTTTCCATCCCTCCTTTTTTTAATTTTTTGTTCCTTTTTAAAGTCAGTGTTATTGCTGGTGAACTTCCAAAGAGAAGTCTGATGCTAATTACCAAGAAATTTCAAATTAATGAACGGGTTGGGGAATTTCTGCCAAACTTGCACCTAAAGAAAAGGTAATTCCAGCCAAACATTACGTGTCATTGATACGGATAATCATGGACCACTCTTTTTTTTTGCCCTTTCTTATTTGTCTTCTTATTGTTTTCTGTTTTACATGACAGAGTAAAAAGGTAGGAAATATTTTTACTGCTCCATTCATCAGTTTCATTTTATCTGTCTTAAATCTTAATTTAAGCCGAGTATAAACTTCAAGATTGCAAAGAAATTTTTAGAATCTTCTTATAATCTTAATCATAAGTATCCTTTAATCTTGTGATTTCGTATATGACATGTCATTGACATTCCTATAAGAAAGTGTCATTACAAATAAAATTAAATTATCGAATTATACTACTAAATATAAAAATATGACATTCTATTCAAAACAATACAAACTAACGAGAAAAGTCATTATGAAGTCATGAAAATATTGAATAGCTTTTTGGTTCAAAACATGTTATACAGATCTTTGGTAGATGTTAATTATTACGTATGGTACCCGAATCTAACTTCAGAGTAACATTTTCATTTTCGAGTTTCTATCTGTTGCAACAATTAATTTTGCATTATGTCAAGATCTTTTTCATAAAATTGCTCCTTTCATCTCATGATACTGTTTGTTTTTTGGTTAACAAGAGAATCCATAGCCATTACTTTTCCGGCACGCACAGGGTAAATCCGCTCTTGTGTAACATTCCATAAATTACACTGGAAGGCAAAATGCACTAACCAAGCCCCGCGCAACAGATTCGACCGAGGATGTATACAAGTGAGTTTCGAATCCTAAATTTCTCATTTGGGAAGTCCCATGCTTAGTCAACTCAGCCACGCTGAAGTGGTTTTTGTTGTGAAAAGTCTGGTTAAAACTTGTAACAAATGGCCCTCCGACAAAATTCATATATGCCCTCGTTATACGCTGACATAACTACCATCGAAGCTTAATTAATGGTTGAAAATCGTTTACATCTCCAAAGTTTACTCTAAAAATTAAACTCATCCTCCAACTTTGAATAATTGTCATTTTCATCATTTTATTCTATACAATGTCTATTTTACCCTTGACATTTTCAACTCTCCATATATGTAATACCTTTTTTTATATTATTTAGATATTTTTAATGCATGTATTTATTCATAAGTTAAAAATATTATATCTATTATATAGTTTAATCTATAACATGCAGGCGACAACCAAAGGAGAATGTGACTATTAGGTCTGAAAGCACGCGTTGCACTCTTTTTTTTCCTCCTTGAACCAGTTTTGTTCCAAATGGGTTTTCCGGCAAGGTTTTTAACGAGTCAACAGTAAATTATGCTAACTTAGAATAAAATACCGATTTTAAATCGGAGTCAATGGTCTCATCAACAGTATCCGAGCCCTCTCAAGATCGACCTCGAATACTTGTGGCCATCACCTTCGGGTCAAGCTTCTTAGCAAGGAAGGAAGGAAACTTTGTACTTGAACAGTCTAGGCTCGGTAGTTAGGAGTTATTGTAAGGGCCAAACGGTCAAGTGAACCGTGCCCGCATAGGTCACCTTAGCCATAATACAAGCTTTTACACGCTTTCAATCTTGAACGTTACACACATAAATAAAAGGAAGTTTCTACCTTGCTATTACATACTTTTGCTTCTTAAAGCGTCGAGCCTAAGGGTTATTCCTACCCGGGGACTATCAAGCCCAAGGGCCACCCCTATTCGACCCCAAAGGGTTACCTCCACTCGGGGATTGTCGTCCGAAATGAATTCGGGCAGCTCGGGTCATCAAAACCTGGAGGCACAAAACCTATTAGGCAGTGCCTAAACCTAAAAGGGTACGACCACCCTAAAAAATAATTCGGAGACATGCGAAGTCTGTAATCAAAATGTAAGGCGTTCAACAAAATCCTAAACATGTTAAAAGGTTACCCTTGTCAAAGGCATCGTCTAAGAATACTTAAGCATCTTGGGAAGACTTTCGGTCACTCCGAATTTTCAGAAGTTTCGAGCAAAAATTGCATCGAGGTCAAGTTTTGTTCGGACCTTCTAAAAATAAATGACTTACTACTACGTTTGGTTCTATGCTAAGGCATTAAAAATATTTACAATTATAAAAAGATGCTAAGATAGTAGAGACTTGAAGTTGCCAAAAGGGAGAAATTATATATATTCCAGAATATCTTTACAAAGGCCCAGTAAAAATAGCCTCGAACTGAACAAAAAATATGTACATAATACAAAAACTAAAAAATCCTAAGGCATTTACGCCTGATCCTTGCCGGAGCCCGATTCGTCACCAGAACCGTCGAGGCCTTCGGATTCTTCGGAGCCCTCGGAGCTTTGGGGTTCGGTTAGCTTCTTCGCCTTGACCTTAAGTCTTTTTGCCTCCTCGATCTCGGCAGGTAGGTCGAAGCTTCGGGCATAGATTCTTCGAGGGTCTCCCTTCGAGATAACCGCCTCACGTACTCAGTAGTGGTCTTCAGGTGAGCCTCGACTGCTTCGACATCGGCCTTGTATCGAGCCACCATCTCGTTAGTGTCGGCCGAGGTTATCTCCAACTTGGACCTCATTATTTCAAGCTCTTTACCAAAGGCATGTCATTCAGTGATGGTCGAGCCAGTTGTGTTCGGAGATCCTCATTTTGCTGAGCCCGTTTATCAGCATTCTCCTTCACCACCCGAAGTTGAACTTCCACCGAAGACATCTTGGCCTGGGCGATCTCCTTCTCCGAGGCCAATAGGTCCATATTGCTTTTCCACCCGTCGACCATTACCTGGATCTCGTCCATCTCCTTTCAGAGTTGGTCGATCTGGCCGATCTTCTACTGGACCTACGAGGTATTGTTGTTATCCACTTCGACCAGATCCTTATTTCTAACTTCAAAAACCATTACCTTTTCCACCAAGTTGGCGTGCTCCGGCCTTAAGACCGATGTTTCTTTCTGAGTTGCATCCAACTCGGCCTGGATGTTCTTAACGACCCCTTCTTGTTGCTCGCTGAGAAGCCTGTACATGTCCCTTTTCTGGGAAAGCTCCTTGATCTCGAGCTCAAGCTGGTTGGACTCAACCTGGTACAGAAGGAAGCTCTCATGATGAAGCACCGAGGCCTGCAAAAAGGTGAAGAACGTGAGAAATATCAAAAACCTAAGTAAAAGCTCGAAGGGAAGTAATGATGCCTTACCCAGTTCAGCGCCTGCTGCGCCTCATTGAAAAGGTACAGCACGTTCACCTCGTTCATTTTTGCCCGGTCCTCCTCGGTCATCAGGCATCAGAGATAGCTAGTTATCCCTACACGAGAAGACAAAACCTGAGCATCCTCCTGGACGGTCAGAATAACCAATCTCTTGCGACCGGGGTTCATACTCGGAGCAGGGAACTGGTTGATCAATTTTAGGCTCGAGCTCGACCCTACACCTTCCGAGGATGCGTCCTTCTTTGGAGCTTCCAAGCCGCCCAACCCGGAGAAGTCTTCCAAAGCAGATGAGTCCACGCCATCCAAAAAGAAGTGAAGGGGAAAGTCTGCACCATGGACCCCCTCATTGGACTTCTCTTTTCTCGCTTGGGCCTTCTCGAGCATGGACTAAGTATAGAAGGGTGTCCACGAAATCTCTATTACATAGGGCGCTTCCTTTGGAGCGGAGCTGACATCCTAGGGAGACTCATCCCGGGTATCCACATCGATCTCTTGGGTATGAGGGGGGTCGAACTCATGTGTCTTCCCCTCGGATGCCTCCTGCTCAGCGGTAAAGGTCGTCCTGTGGGTAACAAAAATAAGCTCATCATACGGCTCGTCTCTAAGTCGGAGAAGAGAGTCGAAATCCGGCACCCGGGAGCTAGAGCCCCTCCTGGGATTGCAAGCCACCCTTTTCTTTAGTTTCTTCACCTCGGAGCCCGGGGAGCCCGAAGATTTTCTTTTCTTTTCCCCTGTGGCAGCCTCGGGCTGCCCCGCAACGGACGGGGGCACATCCTCGTCCCCTTCCAAAGGTCTAAGTTCGGGGTCTTAGGCAAACCCGCAATAACAAAGGGGAAGAGAAGTTAGTGTAATGAAAGATAGAAACATGATATTAACTATTCAGAAAGAGGCCTTAAAATGAGAACGGGCCTCTCATCGGCCCTTGTAGAGTCCGCGCCATGTGCGCTCGGATTACAACATCTGAGTACAGTGGTCACATTCTCCTTGAACAATTGTCATTTTCATCCTTTTATTCTACATAATGTCTATTTTACCCTTGACATTTTCAACTCTCCATATATGTAATACCTTTTTTATATTATTTAGATATTTTCAATGCATGTATTTATTCATAAGTTAAAAATATTATATCTTATTATATAATTTAATCTAAGTTCACTAACATTATAAAAAAAATAATTATATTATGAATTTATTACAAAATATATTGCTACTTTATTATTATTATTATTATTTTAATATTATGTATATTTAAATACATATAATGTATGTCGGTGTGTGTGTGAGATTTTAAGTTTAACTATTTTTATTATTCTCTATGTGTATATAAATTTTTGAGTTTTGATTGTTATTACTAGATTGTTTTCTAATTATAATTAAAGTTCATGTAAAGTGTAAATAGATATTTGTTGCAAATTTATTATAAAACTTACCTCTATTTTTTGTCCATTATTTTTTTTATTTCCTGCATTGTATAATTTATAAAATTTTCACTCTCTTGTATTCTCAATTTTGTAAATAGATTGAGTTTTGATTGCTATTAGAAAAAATTACGGATACAAGTAAATTATTTATTATAATTTTTCTCATTTATTTCACTATTGAACATCATTAACGTATATGCTTGACTACTACTTCTCACTTTTTTTAGTTTCAAAAAAGTATTTTTAATTTGTCTATAGGTAAGTCGATAACATAAATTAAAACAAAAAAATTATTATATTAAAGATTAAAAATAAGAGATAAAAGTTGTAGAGGGTAAAATAGGCATTTTAAGAAGTCACCTTTAATATGAGGAGTAGAATGATAATTGCTCAAAGTTGAAAAATTAGTTTGATTTTTAAAACAAATTTGGGGGATGTAAATGATTTTCACCCTTAATTAATAGAGGAGATTTCCCATATATCCCCTTTTTATTTGTATGGAGTAGTAGTTCTTAATAATTTAATTTACACACTGATAATAGACATGTTGTAGCAAGGTGTCTGAGGTAATTAGCTAGTTCCATTTATTTTGAGCAATTTTATAATTATATTTCAGTTGACCTGATGATAATGTAATTAAATTAAAATTCTCTTATTATAAAATCCGTATATAGAGGTTAAAACCTTCATTGAAAAAGAAGAAAAAATAGGAAAATGCTTACATTATTTCTTTCTTGTCCTCTGTTTACCCTCAAAATCGGATAACAATTGAATTTATATGCGGTTTTAAGGATACATGATCTATTTGATACAAAGAAAGAAATAAGATTTAATGAGGAAGTAATCAATAGAAAGATAATTGTAAACCACGCAAGTTGAACAATCTAGGCCTTGTGAGTTCAATCTCCTTCGACCTTAGATATAATATTATTGAAGCCGGAATGGTATGAACAAAGCTAGAAACAATAGTATGTTGTTCTTTGAAGTATGTTACAATGCCTGCCTATGAATTACTAAGTCCCCTTATATATTAAGGGAGATCTTCTCTTTAAGACATTATTTTATAAAAAATATAAGTCCTTGATTTTGTAGACCGTTAGCCCCTTTTTTGACTTAATCCCGTGATTTCTGCCATTACGATTGGTTAATAGCGAGAATCATGGATCATTGTCGGATGAGTTAGCGAAGCTTTTCTTCGAGGCCGTTAGAAGCAGGATCAGTCGTGCCTTTGGTAATCTCGAGGGCTAATCTGATTGTCTTGATGGCCTGCTTTGACGATGCTTTTAGGTCCGACAATATCATATTCCGATCTTGGCTGACCATGCCGAACTTTGAACCTCGACATCGAGCCCGATTTCATCCGTAACTTCGATCTCTTACAGATGTGTCGAGCCTGGCCTACCATTCCAGATGTTCGACCAAGCATCAAGCTCGATTTTACCCGTATACAGATAGTCCCCTCATATTTTGGAGAGTAGGCGATAAAAAACAATGTGAACCCTTGGTTCTCACTTCGATAAATCATGACGTAAGATACAAAAAGTAATTGAAACGTCTCGTCAGTCCAATCTTCAAGGCATTAAATGTTTGTCAGTTGACGGTCGGCCACTTCGGGAGGTGAACAACCGCTTGAGAAACCTATAAATATCCTTCAATCTGTTCCTTAGAACTTTTACACTCAAATTCTTCTTGTGTTTTAAGAAAACTTTACCACCTTCACCTTCTGGTTTTCTAACTGTTAGACTCAAAGCTTCCCTTACCAGCAATTTCTTTTCTTCATTTTCTATAAAAAATGGCAAAGACTTCAAAGTCTATTCTTCAAAAAGAAACACCTTCTTCTTCTTCAAAGCCTTCTGAAAACGTTCCACATGCTACTACTGAGGAAGCCCCTCTGAGGTCGTATATCCCTACTGGGTGCCCAACCATGGCTGACTTCAAGGTTGAAAATACGCCTATGGTACCGGGTCGGTGTGAGCCAGTCTCGAGGTACATATGTACGATTACAACCAATATCCTCGATAAAGTAAAAAAGGACTGCAAGTGGGTAGATAAACTCGTAGTAGTTCCTACCCCCGAGGAATCGATCACCATATACGTGAAGAGTTTCTTAAGTGTTTACACTTACCCTTACAAGCTAGGTCCTTTAGACCCGGTTATCATAGCCTTTTGCAAAAGGTATGAGCTGACGCTCAGGAAGATACATCCTTCATTTTGGAGGATTGTTATTCTGCTTCGATTCTTTGTGAGCAAGGTCGAGGGGTGTCCATTTACCATTGATCATCTCATGCGCTTGTACAACCCTCAACTTTACCGAGGAGGATTAATCAAACTCGCACGTCGAGCCACTAAGACCTTGTTCTCGAGTATCGATGAGGATCGGGATCGGGGCTGGCTTGGTCGATTTGTTCGAGTGAGGACCTCAGACTTAATCCCGACTGCGGACATGCCATTTTCGGAGAAATGGAACATGAAACGTAAGTATTATTTTGCCTTCAGTATTTCTTTTGTTGCTTTTCATTCCGTTTGTTTCTCATCGATATTATGTGATGCAACTGTCGCCCAAATGCCAGACGTCGTTCCTGAACTTAAAGAGTGGGTAGAGGGCATCGTGACACAGAGACCTTGCTCTGAGAGCTTATGGCGTGAGCTCTCAAAGGGCCAATGGGAGGCCCGTAATCATGGTAAGAGCTTTTCCCTAATAACATATTTCATCTTATTTTCTCATCATTGGTTTCTCATCCGTTTTTCTTTTTGCAGGTTTACCAAAAGATATCGAAATGAGGCCTTCATCGGTTGATGATGACATATACGACGATCCCCCTGCTCCGAAGCAGGATAAAGAGAATAAGAAAAGAAAAGCTCCGAGTCCCTCGAACCCTGAAAAGAAAAGGTCGAGGAAGTGACTGGGCCACAAAACCAAAGATGTCAGTGCCCGGGAGCTCGCATCGGACTCACTCTTTCGGTTGAGGGATGAGTCCGAAGAAGAAGAAGAAGATTCCAATCTGGTGGCCCATGTGAGAAATGGTTCTGAACTGCCTCAGGCCATGGGGGTCGTAGAAGAAGTAGCGGCCGAAGCCTCCAAACCAAGAAGGGCCAAGATCGTTTCACCCCGAGCTGTGAAAGTTGACAAAGGGAATTTGGCCGGTATTTCTCGGTCAGAAGATAATATGCCTAAGGAGGTTCTTGGGGTGATCGACCTCTCTAGGTTGCCTTCGTTTACCGATTCAATGATAAACGAGGCACAAACGCTGAAAGGTAACCTCGACGAAGGGGCCCAAAGAGCAGTAGATTCTCTTCACCACTTCTTCGATGACCTAGATTATACCGCCTCGGAGGATGTTACTGGGTTGGGCGACTTACCGGTACCAAAAAAGACATCGTTCGCGAGAGCCAGCGGATCCTCTTCGAGCCTAAAATAGTGAATCACTTCCCAGCCCCGAGTGTTGATCCTACTCGGAGACGGGCAATTTATATGTCCATCCCGGAGGACGCCCGATTTCTTTCTGTCCTGGTGGGGATTGCTAGTTAACTTCGGTGCTTGGTGACCAAAGAGGATCAAACCAAAATGAATGAGGTATAGGCGCCCTGCCTATTCAACGAAGCTCAACATGCGCTGAATCGGGTAATTTTGAATGTCCCTTTATTATGTATTTAGCTTAATCATGAATAATCATAACGATTTTCTTTGTCTTTGCAAGCCTCGATGCTTCATCATGAGGACTTTCTTCGATACCAAGAGGAGTTAAAGCATTACGAGGCCGAGGCCAAGCCCGGGAGCTTGCTGAAAAGAGGGACGCTTACAAGCTCCTTAGTGAAAAATACCAAGTTATGCTAGAAGTGGCTCGTAGGGAACATACCGATCTGGTCAAACAGGTAAGGAGAGTTTTTGGAGTTAGTGATGTTGAGTCAGACTCAGTAGCTAACAATATGAACATGCAGGTTCAGAATAAACTTGACGTGATCGAGCAACTTCGAGCTGAGGTGGATACGGTCAAAGCCGAGACCGAAGAGTAGAAGAAGAATATGGATCGCCTGGCCTCGGAGAAAGAGACTGCCCGGGCACAATTGGCTTCAGCTGAGGCTCAACTTCGGCTACAAAGGAGAAGAATTTGGCGCAGGCCAAAACGATCAAGGGACTCCAATCTCAGCTGAACTCGGCTATTTCTGGTCATTAGAATCTGGCCAAGAAGCTCGAGGCTGCAAAGTTAGAGATCGTCACGGCCAAGACCGAGGCTGATAAAAAGGTGGCCCAGTTCAAGGTTGATGTTGAGGCTATCCAGGAGCAGGCAAAAAATATGGTGAAGCATGCGAGGTGGGAATCCCGAAGGGATGCCCTCGAGGGAGTCCAGCTCAGAACTTTGACATATTGACCGAAATCAAGAATGCCAAGATATGTGAAGCCAATGCCCGGAAGTTAGCTTTTCCCGAGGAGGATTCTGAGGCGTCTGAAGAGTCGGGTGAGTCCGACGGTGAAGAAGACCCCGTAGGCGACGATGTAGCCCCCGATGAGGATTAGGCCATTTTTCATCTTTTGTACTAGCTTTTTTTTGAGGCTGTTAGGCCTTTGTAAAAAACATGCATCAGGGTTGTTCAGCCCTTGTAAATAAATTTTATATATATATATATATATATATATATATATATATATATATATATATATATATATATATATATATGTATGTATGTATGCCTTCTATGGCTTTTTGAACATTTCCTTTTCTTTTCTATTTGTGTTCGTAAAGTTTGAAATGCCTTAGCATGAAATAGTTAGGTTATGTTCGAAGGTTCAATCAAACCTTGTATTTATCGCCGATTTGGGTTAAGGTGTTGTAGGGGTTCGGTGTTACCGATAATATTTCCCCGAAATATCCTAGGTTTATAGCCTTGCCGAGGGTAACCTTTAGAAACGATTATAAAAAAGAATTTATCGAAGGCCTTGTTTTTGTTACGGGTCTCAGACGTCTCCGAGCCACGTTAATATGGCCGTAACCTTTTAGTTCGGGCGTCGCCCAGTGGGCTAGTTATCCCGAGTTATCCGGGCTTGCCTAAGATAACAGTCCCTGAGCAGGGGTGACCGTAGCATTAAAAATTCGGGCATTGCCTAATAGGATTTTTGCCCCTGTAATATGATAGTTTGGACCGTTCGAGATTATTTTCGATCGGCAGTCCCCGAGTGAATGTTCGAACTCGGATTTGAGGTTGCCGTTGGGATCGATTGGTAATCCCAGAGTGAATGTTTCGAACTTGGACCAGGAGTAGGAAATTCCTTAAATAATGTGATATCAAAAAGAAGAAGAGTCTTTTTTTTTATTCTTGTGCGCAATGATTGTATATGTATACTTGTCTTGTGCTAGGGCTCGATCGATCTGTGTGGGAACAGTTTATTTTGACCATTTTACCCTTACAATAAATCCTATTGATCAAGCCACATCGATCACGAACTTTCTTTCGTTGTTAAAGTCGATATCTGAGGGATATTGCCCTTTCGAATGTTGTTGTGATCATTATCACTGGTTCGTAACCAGCCTTCAATTCTAAGTTAGCACGATTTACTTGTTGCCTCATTAAATACCTTGCCGAAAAACCCATTTGGGACAAAACCGGTTCAAGGAAAAAAGAGTGCAACGCATGATTCCAGACCTAGGACTTCGTATTATCCTTTGTTGGTTACCTGGAAGTGTTAGCTTGAAACGGAAAAAATAAAAGAAAGAATCGAGGTTGTACCTTAGCAATAATATTTCTTTAAGTGGGTTATATTCCAGTTGTTCGGTAATTGCCCGTTGTTCATTATTCCGAGCTTATAGGATCCTTTGTCGGTGATCTCGATAACTCGGTATGACCCTTCCTAGTTCGCCCCTAATTTCCCTTCGTTCAATTTTCGGGTGCTCAGTGTGACTTTCCTTAGTACCAAGTCCCCTATATTGAAGTGTCGAAGATTGGCGCTTTGATTGTAATATCTTTCGATTCGTTGTTTCTGGGCGGCCAGTCGGACGAGGGTGGTTTCTCGCCTTTCATCCAATAGCTCAAGGTTCGTACTCATAGCTTCGTCGTTCGATTCCTTTGTTGCATATCGAAATCCGATGCTTGGTTCTCCAACCTCGACCGGTATTAAAGCTTTAGTACCATAAACCAAATAAAATGAGGTGGCCCCGGTACTGGACTTCGAGGTTGTTCGGTATCCCCATTGGACCTCGGGTAGCATTTCCTTCCATTTTCCCTTAGCGTCGGTTAGCCTCTTTTTAAGGTTTTGGAGTATGGTTTTGTTGGTAGATTCAGCTTATCCATTCCCACTAGGGTGATAAGGTGTCAATAAGATTCTTTTGATCTTATGGTCTTCAAAAAATTTGGTCACTTTGCTTCCGATGAATTGTTTCCCATTGTCGCATACAATCTCAGTTGGTATCCCAAATCGGCATATGATGTGGTCCCAAATGAAATCGATAACTTCCTTTTCCCTGACCTGTTCATATGCATGGGCTTCTACCCATTTAGAAAAGTATTCAGTCATAAATAATATAAATCGGGCCTTACCAGGTGCCCAAAGAAGGGGACGACGATATCCATCCCCAACTTCATGAATGGCCACGGAGACAAAACTGAATACAACAGCTCCCCAGGTTGATGAATCATCGGAGCGTATCTTTGACATCCATCACATTTTCGGACGAATTCCTTTGCATCTTTTCCCATGTTGATTCAGTAATATCCAGCCCTGATTATTTTGTGAACCAATGATTCGGCGCCCGAATGATTTCCACAGATACCTTCGTGGATTTCCCTTAGAATGTACTCAGTATCCCCCGGCCCTAGACATAATGCAAGTGGGCCATCGAATGATCTTCTAAACAGGGTTCCGTCTTTGGACAGGCTAAATCAGGCTGCCTTTGTACGCAGGGCCCTCGATTCTTTCGGGTCTAAGGGCAGCTTTCCGTTCCTGAGATATTTCACGTACTTATTCCTCCAGTCCCAAGTTAAGCTCGTTGAGTTGATCTCGACGTGGCCTTCTTCCACCACCGATCTCATAAGCTGCACGACTTCACCCGAGTTGAGCTTGTTGTCTTCGATTGACGATCCCAGGTTAGCGAGGGCATCGGCCTCCCTGTTTTGATCCTGAGATACATGTTGTAAAGTCCATTACTTGAATCGGTGTAATGTCACATGTAACTTGTCTAAGTATCTCTGCATTCGTTCTTCCCTGACCTCGAACGTTCCATTAACTTGGTTTACCACAAGGAGGGAGTCGCACTTAGCTTCGATCACCTCCACCCCAAGCTTTTGGCTAGTTCTAGACCTGCAATCATGGCCTCATATTCGGCCTCATTGTTAGGCAATTTCACAATCTTAATAGATTGCCTAATTATTTTACCTATTGATGGCTTTAGTACGATGCCAAGTTCGGATGATTTTGCGTTTGAGGCGCCGTCCGTAAAGAGGGTCTAGATTCCCGAGGAAGTTCCCGAGTTAATCAATAACTCTCTTTTGACCTTGGGTATTAAGGTCGGCGTAAAGTTGGCTACGAAGTTTGCCAAAATTTGGGACTTAATGGTGGTCCGGGTCGGTACTCAATATCATAACCACTTACTTCCATGGCCCATTTGGCCAATCAGCCCGAGAGTTCGGGCTTATGCATAACGTTCCTTAACAGGTAAGTTGTTACGTCGCATATGGGGTGACATTGGAAGTATGGTTTTAGTTTCCTGGAGGTGCTTAGCAAGGCAAGCGCCAGTTTTTTTAGGTGAGGATACCTAGTTTCGGCCTCATCTAAGGTCCTACTAACATAATAAATCGGAAATTACGTACCTCGTTCTTCCCGAACTAGGACTCCACTTACCTCTATCTCCGAGACCGCTAGGTACAAGTATAATTGTTCATCTGTATTTGGTGTTTGAAGTAGTGGTGGGCTCGATAAGTATCTCTTGAGCTCATCCAGAGCCCATTGACATTCCGGAGTCCATGAGAAGCTATTCCTCTTTTTCAACAGTGCAATCGACCCAGGGCGGCTATGCACCCTATTAGCCTTTGCACGACCTTTATGTTGTCCATGACCGTGATGTATTCAATGGCTTTGATCTTATCGGGGTTGATCTCGATCCCTCGGTTGGATACCGTGAACACGGGGAGTTTTCCAGATCCGACTCCGAATGCACACTTTTCTGGGTTCAACTTTATATTGTACTTTTTTAGTATGCTGAAGGTTTCTTGCAAATGTTTTAAATGATACTCTGCTCGCAGGGACTTAACCAACATATCATCAATGTAAACTTCCATCGTTTTTCCTATTTTTTCCTCGAACATTCGATTTACTAGACGTTGATAGGTGGCACCGGCATTTTATAATCCGAATGGCATTACGTTATAGCAGTATGTGCCATGTTTAGTGATGAAGGAAGTATTTTCCTGGTCATCCGGGTTCGTCCGTATTTGATTATACTCGGAATAGGCATCGAGAAAACTGAGGATCTTGTAGCCGGTCGTGGCATCGATCATGCGATCAATGTTGGGCAAAGGGAAAGAGTCCTTAGGACATGCTTTGCTCAAATCCTTATAATCTACGCATATTCTTAATTTGTCCCCTTTTTTAGGGACTATCACTACGTTTGCTAACCATTACAGGTATTTAACCTTCCGAATGGACCCTATTTTAAGGAGTTTAGATACCTCGTCCTTGATGAAGGCATGTTTCACTTCGGACGGGGGTCTCCTCTTCTGCTTGACCGAATTGACTTTCGGGTTCAGGCTTAGCTTGTGAGTAGTTATCTCCGGTGGGATCCCTATCATATCAAGATGGGACCAAGCAAAACAATCTATGTTAACTATAAGAAAATGAATAAATTTTCTCCTAAGCTCGGGGGTTAGTTTCGTGCTCAGGTATACCTTTCGATCGGGCAAATGCTTGATCAATATAATATGTTACAGCTCTTCGACTATCGATTTGGTTGCGTCGGAGTCATCGATGATTATAAAAGATCGGGGAAACCCATAATCATCATCTTCATAAGTCTTTTGCTTATCTGGTTGGATCATGACCGATATCAGTGATTGCTATTTGGCCACTGGGTCGGTGCTCGAATTCGGCTCTTTCGGTGTTGTGAGTGTTGATGTCGGAACCACTTCTTCGATGGCAAACATCTCTTTTGCGGCCGGTTGTTCCCGTAGATTGTCTTGATCCCCTTGGAATTAGGTATTTTAGCACTTGGTGAAGAGTCGAGTGTACTGCCTTTATATGGTGGATCCACGGCCTTCCGAGAAGGGTGTTGTACCTCATGTCCCCTTCGATTACATAAAAATTGGCCTATCGTATGATTCCGGCGGTATTGACCGGTAACGTTATCTCTCCCTTGGTGGTTTCACATGCCATGTTGAATCCGTTTAAGACTCGGACTGCTGGCATGATCCTGTCTTGTAGACCGAATAATGTTGGCCGAGCTACCTGGATCAATTAATACACGTTTAATTCTAGTTTTATTTACAAGTACAGATATTACCAGCGTATCATTATGAGGTTATATGACCCCTTTCGCATCACCGTCACTGAAGGATAAGACTCCTTCTGATATGTAGTCTCGAGTTCGTTTCTCCCTGTGATGGAGATTCTGGTGCGTTTCAACATTGGCTCCTGTGGATATCGACTCCACCGATGATCATATTAATTACGTGTTTAGGTTCGGTATCTTCTTGTTCCGTTTGTCGGTTAGAATCCCTGTTCCTGAAATGATTCTTGGCCCGGTCGCTCAAGAACTCTCGAAGGTGCCCGTTGTTGAATAGTTGGGCTGCTTCTTCTCTCAGTTGTAGACAGTCTTCTGTTCTATGATCGTGAGTTCCATGATATTTGCATACTAGGTTGGGATCCCTTTGATCCGTATCGGATTGTAGAGGTCGAGGCCATTTGGTATCCTTGATTCGCCCAATAGTTGATACGATAGCAGCTGCGTCGATATTAAAGTTGTACTCTGATAGTCTCGGTGCTTCTTTGGGCCCGGTGGGCCTATCAAAACTGTTTTTGGTCAATAACCCCCGGTTGCTTCGACCTTGGTCACTTCTTTTTTCGTTTCTTATGGGGATCTGCCCGGACAAAATGCTCCTCCGATCTCCATTATATGGCCGATACCGATCCCTGTTTGCTCCTGGTTCACAATCGATGTCTCTCTTGACTCTATCGAAAGTTCTGTAGGGATAAATAGACTTCGAAGGTGCCCCGAGTTGATCATCTTCGACTCTGATTTTCAATTGATACTGATTGTGTATATCATCCCAGGTAACGGTAGGGTATTCTATCAGATTTTTCTTTAATTGCTGCGAAGCCACCGAACTTCGAGTATTGAGTCCCTGAGTGAAACCCTGAATAGCCCAATCATTAGCGACCGACGACAGATCCATTCGTTCTATTTGAAAACGGGACACGAACTCCTTGAGCATCTCGTTATCCTTCTGTTTAACTTTGAAAAGGTCTGATTTCCTGGTTTTGACCTTGATGGCACCAGCATGTTCTTTTACAAAAGAGTCTACAAGCATAGCAAATGAATCAACAGAATTAGGGGGTAAGTTGTGATACCATATCATGGCTCCCTTTGACGGGGCCTCTCCAATTTATTTTCAGAAAAACAGACTCGATCTCGTTGCCTTCCAAGTCGTTTCCTTTGATAGCACATGTATAAGAGGTCACATGCTCGTTTGGATCGGTCGTTCCGCTGTACTTAGGTATTTCGGGCATACAAAATTTCTTGGGGATCGGTTTTGGGGCTGCGCTTGGAGGAAAAGGTTTTTGTACGAACTTCCGGGAATCCAGTCCCTTCAATATCGGGGGCGTTCCTGGGATTTGATCTACCCTGGAATTATAGGTTTTGATATTTTTATCATTCGCTTCGATCTTCTTTTTTACTGATTCTACCCGCTTTGTCAACTCCTCGATCATTTTTATAATTTCGGGGTTAGTCCCCGACTCTTGTTCATTCGATCTTACCATAGTCGATTCCGTTCTGCGAGTGACTTCTTGGGGCGGATCGGGTTCAACCCTGCTCGGTGCCTCGGTTTGGCTCTGCAACTGAGCTATCACCACCTGTTGAGCTTGCAGTATTTCGAAGATCATGCGTAGGCTGATCCCGTCTTCTTCAATATTTTATGTGTTTCGAGCTGCCGATCGGGCTCCACCACGGACGCTATTTTCAAGGTCGGCAGGCAAGTTCGCGTCGATGGCCACATGCAAATTTACATCAATTGGATACGTGGTCTGAATTCCAATGACATTAGCGGGTGGCCCTATGTTATGAGGCGCCATGTTGTTATTCTCACCTTGATGACCGGATTCGTTGCCGATATGTAGAGGTGCTAATCGAGAGTTTGTCATTTTTAGCCTGAAATCAAAGATATTTTAAAGAGCAAGTGTAAAGCAGTGTGTGTTATGGAGATTTGCCAGACAATCACTATTATCCTTAGCCCCACGGTGGGCGCCAATATTGTTCACCCTCAAAATCGGATAACAATTGAATTTATACGCGGTCTTAAGGATACGTGATCTATTTGATACAAAGCAAGAAATCAGATTTAATGTGGAAGTAATCAATGGAAAGATAATTGCAAACCACGCAAGTTGAACAACCTAGGCCTTGTGAGTTTAATCTCCTTCGACCTTAGATATAATATTATTGAAGCCGGAATGGTATGAATAAAGCTAGAAACAATAGTATGTTGTTCTTTTAAGTATGTTACAATGCCTGCCTATGAATTACTAAGTCCCCTTATATATTAAGGGATATCTTCCCTTAAATACATTATTTTATAAAAAATATAAGTCCTTAATTTTGTAGACCGTTGGCCTCTTTTTTGACTTAATCCCGTAATTTCTGCCATTATGATTAGTTAATGACGAGAATCATGGATCCTTGTCGGATGAGTTGGCGAAGCTTTTCTTCGAGTTCCGTTAGAAGCAGGATCGGTCATGCCTTCGGTAATCTCGAGGGCTAATCTGATGGTCTTGATGACCTGCTTTGACGATACTTTTAGGTCTGACAATATCATATTCCGATCTTGGCTGACCATGCCGAACTTCGAACCTCGATATCGAGTTCGGTTTCATCCGTAACTTCGATCTCTTATAGATGTGCTGAGCCTGGCCTACCCTTCCAGATGCTCGATCAAGCATCGAGCTCGATTTTATCCGTATACATCCTCAGTTATTGAGTACTAGGATACTTAACGGAGATGCTTAGCCTTCATCGCCTGGTCTTGTCTTTAACAATGAAGTTTTTGGTTTTGTTCTATAGAAGACTGAACATTGAGAAATAAGTAATACTCCGTTACTTACACTTGGAACTACATAGGTGGTCCAAGTTCTTTGCTTAAATCCCAGTTAAGTAATTGCTTTTGAGAATCCTAATATAAAAACACGTTTCTTTTTAAATTGCACAAACCCTTTTTAATGTATGTTTTTATGATCATAAATTATTTTCTTAATAATGGATTACTAATAAATAACCTTGGAATTGTTGTTATGGTTGCGCAAGCACTTGTCTTGTTATTTGAAATATAGGCATCTAAATTTATGCATTGTTCATTGTTGTTCTTATTTTCTTCTTCTTCTATTTGTCCATATAATAAATTGGCATTGTTAATTACATAGTAGCTCATATACTATCCAAAGGGGCGCCATAAACGATTATAAGCATCACAGACACACACATAGGTGGTTACAGAATGCCACACATTGAAACTAAAGTATGGATGGCAAGTCAGGATTTTTGGTAAAACTTTATCAAATAGTTATTAGAAAATGAAATATCAAAAGAAAACAAAGAAAGCTTTACCTGCCTAATATAATCAAACCAATTACTACAACCTGAATGACAATAGAATATTACGTTTCTTTCTTATTACAAAAGGAAGAATTCAAATGGAAACTTAGAATGTTAAATATGTCTATGTATATATATCTAAGGAAATTTTTTCCAGGAGCCAAAGAAGGTGAACAGAGAGAGAGAGGAGCCTTGTATACAGCATAAACACCACAAGAAAGGAGAAAAAAATATAAGGAGAAATGGAAAATGAAATAAGAGGAGAAGTTCGAAAGACTACCATTTTAACCAAATAAACCATATCCAATGATATATTAATGTTTCTTATGAATCCCATAAATAATCCACCACAATTTAGCAATTTTTTTTGTAGTGTTCATCGATCATATAAGATAATTTTTACAGTGTCAATACATATACATAATTCCTGTTTGAGTGTTGGTGCGATTTCATTCCTTCGTTCCATGCATGCGTGATAACTACTACTATTAGGGATCGAGCTAGAATCTGAAATATTGGATGCCTACCTTTGAGGGCTATTGAAATTATCTACCATCTTTTTTTCATTCTCATCACTGCTTGGCGAGGGCGGACGGGCGTGGCTCCCATGGACGACAAGATGCGGGAAGCGAGGCCTAGATGGTTCAGTTACGTGCGGAGGAGAAGCCTAAATGCCCCAAGATGTGAGCGGTTGGCTTTGGCAGGTATGAGAAGAGGTAGAGGGCGGCCTAAGAAGTATTGGGGCGAGGTGATCAGGTAGGACGTGGCGCGACTTCAGATTTCCGAGGGCATGTCTCTTGATAGGAAGATTTGGAGGTCGAGCATTAGGGTTGAAGGTTTGGGGGTAGTCGGACATTTTTCTACTTTGTACCGACTAGTCTGATAGTGTTTTGTTTAGGACTTTTAGCGGCTTATGTTGTGTTCATATATACCATTTTCCATTTTTCATAGTATTGTATTATTGCTCTTCCATCTATTTGTTGTCTCTTACAATGCTGATATTATATTTTTGGTTTCTGTTATGGATTTATTGTCTCTTTTCGTTTTCTAGAGCCGAAGGTCTTCCGAAAACAACCTCTCTTCCCCTTCGGGTAGGGGTAAGATCTGTGTACACTCTACCCTCCCAAACCCCACTAGTGAGATGTTATTAAACTGTATTTGTAAAATAATTCTAGAGAAGATAAAATAATAGAAATGTAAAAGAAACAGGATTTAATCTGAGCCCACTGAATTCACAGTGTTTCCTTAAGGAATTTAATCCCCTCCTAGTACCCAAGGTTGTGGATTATTTCCTTCCAGAATAGAACGAATTACACACTAGTGTAGCGGTACTTCAAACTCCAGTATTTCAGCAAATACAAAGATCGATAGCAAATCACACTTAGTGTTGCTTTCTTTGTAGTTAAAACAATACAGAAGAAAGGAGGAGAACTCAGAAATTCATATGAAAAATCTGAGAGAATGGAATCCCAAGCCCAAGAAGATCGGTAGCAAATCACACTTAATGTTGCTTTCTTTGTAATTAAAACAATACAGAAGAAAGGAGGAGAACTCAGAAATTCGTATGAAAAATCTGAGAGAATGGAATCCCGAGCCCGAGCCGAGCGAGCGACGACGACGACAGCGCGAGCCTTGCCTTCTTCTTAACTCTTTAAGAGCTAGAAGAAGAGCAATTGTATATATACTCATCAAAATATTTTTCTCTTCCAATATGAGACAATGTCCCTTTGTCAAGTAGGGAAACTCAAATATTTTTAATTTTTCTTCATTTTCCATTCATCTCTTTTAAGCTACATTTAAACTTAAAAAACCCAACATGAGATTCTACTGTATAGTTGTTATTGTTCACTGCTTGGCGCTGGGAAGAACCAGCCAAGAACTAGCTTGATTTATATATACAGCTAGGCCTATTGCAATAATTGACTTCAATTCGTCTAATACTCCGTGATCTAATTTACGTGACATCACAATGGATTACTTTATCTAGTAACTACTTTAATTTAATGACCACATAAAACAAATCACCCCTACGTTTCCCCATTATATTTGTTTTTATTTTTTTTATCCGGTGACTGCATTAGAGTCTGATATACTAAATTCAGGTTCGGATCGAGAAGTCTAATATTGAGAGTAAATTAATACTCTATAACAAAAGCGATTTTATACCCTAGGCCGGAACCTGTGACATTTAATTACGGATGAAGAAGTACGTTGTTTACTCGAAAAATGGATAGAGTTGAATTTGTACGTAGTTCTAAGGATATGTGATATAGCATGATACAAATCGTAGGAATAAATAGAAATATCAAATAAGGATTGCAAAAGAATGCAAAAATAAACAAGGTTGGAGAGAAGATGATTTTTAGGATTAAGCACAATGAATCAACCGATGAAGCTTAGAAGAATAATCCTTGGATATAGGAAAATATGGTGCTTGAATTACAATGTAAGTAAAAAAAACTGTCCTCTACAGAAATGTAGCCATCCTCTTTATAGTGGAAGATTCTACTTTAGATATAATTAAAAATACATAGTGGAGACTCCATGATAAATCAGCTTTTCCCTTATTCCCGCCGAGGTTTCTCTCCCTTAGTGTGTTTGCAACGGCTCTTATTTGTGGGCTCGAGCTCGATCGGCCTCGGTGCCGGTCGGTAGTGCTTCTAGAGATTCGGACTCGGTCCCGGTTGGCCTCTGTCCCTTAAGCTCGAAATCATCTCATCATAGTTCGATCCGGACCCGAGCTCGATGATGACTTCGAACTCGGTGTTTGACCTATACCTGGAATCCGAAGCTTGTTAGTACCATCTTCGGAACCCATCTCGATATTACAAAGTCTTTCTTCGATTCATTATGTTTCGACCTTGATCAATCGTACGAAGGCCGAAATCTATTTCGACCGTATACATATGTATTTATTTATCACTCTACCACAATCCTCGTTGGGCCCAATTATATTTGTTAGTTCTATATAAAGCTTAATTAATGCTATGCCCAACTTATTACGGGGAAAACGTGAAGTAAATCCATAAGGTGCTTATTCATCAACTGAAGAGTCAAACAATATGTTCTTAAATTTTCTTTTCCACTCAAAATCGTACTGTCTTAATTATCTACTACTTCTCCGTAAGTGAATTATACATATGCTAGACTAGATTAAAGAAGTTGGCCACTACCTTGTGTACAAGTCAATATCTATATTGGGCCTGGAATCCACTGATTTATACGTTTCTTGCATACGTATGTGCCACCATCTAAGAGCGCATATTTATTGTTACACCATTTTTGATCATATTCTCGATTCTGGACCACTTCTGATATTTTATACTCCTAGTCATATTCGAGTTTAGAAGTAAATTTGGATTTTTTTGGTCTATGCGACTATATTGTAGCAAACGTCTAAGCTAAGCTAAGCTGGATGCGCAATCAGGAGAGGGGGAAAATATAGAACGAAATTAGTGCGATATATACTTTCATGGATGGAAAGGTAAATGAAGGACAAATGTAAACGAATCAAGTACTCTATGGGTAAATTTGAAGGAAAAAAAAAGATTTGCAAAAATTACAAAGAGAAAAAGAGGATTTACAAATATTTTTTTGGGGTTACTAGTATTGTTCCAAATTGTTAACATTTCGTACTAAAGAAAGAAATTACGCAAAATAAATCAAGACCCCCTGAACTTTATTCAGTATATATTTGAACTTTACATTGGCCTAGTTGCCCAACTTGATAATTTGATAGCTTCGACTGCCCTGGATAAAAGTGCTTTGTAAACTGCCAACAAATTATCAGGATTAATTTCACTTATGGTCATTGAACTATCTTTCAATTTTACTAAAGTTATTAAACTATTTTTTGTCACTTAAAAGTAACTAAACTTTATCACTGTAACTTAAAAATCATTTTGCCTCAAACCCCTACCATAAATATGACATGGCATAAAATTTAATAAGAAAAATTCAAAAATAAATACCACATAAGCTTAAATGGGTCATACCCACTTTAGATCCATGTCTCCCTTAATATGATTTGACCCAAAACCCAAATGGGTTTCAATAGGTAAAAAAATGCACATCGAATAGCTCTTGCCAGTGTCAATCACATCCCTCTTTATATAATGCACATTCATAATTATTCTACATTAGTTTAAAATGATTATCATATATTACCAAGTTTTTGCCTTTTTTGTTACATAATGCACATTCATAATTATTCTATACTAAAATAATCTATGCTAGAATTTTTTTTTTTATTTGTATGCCCTATCTGAGTCATTTTATAATTCTACTGAAGCTAAAATACCGTTGTATCCAAAAAGGCAAAATAACCTGCTTAGTAAACAACACATGCAATTAAAGTGCATAATAAAACTTGTCAATAGACATGCAATTACAGACGGCCTATAGCAACTGTTTAGACAAAAGGACACAACATAATGTGTCATTAAGACTGTATCTGTATGATCAAAACCCAAAAAATAATTACAAGACCTAATTTTTCTTAAATTCCCTAGACTTCTTTTTTAGTTTTACTAGAGTTATAAAATGATTCGGATAGGGCATACAAACAAAATAAGAATTTTCTAGCATTAATTATTTTAGTATAGAATAATTATGAATGTGCATTATGTAACAGAAAAGACAAAAACTTTATAATATAGGATAATTATTTTAAACCAATGTAGAATAATTATGAATGTGCATTATCTAAACAGGGATGAGGTTGACACTTGCAGAGCTATTCTATGTGCTTTTTTTTTTACCTGTTGAAACCCATTTGGGTTTTCAGTCAAATCATATTAACGGAAACATGGATCTAAAGTGGATATGACCCATTTAAACTTATGTGGCATTTATTTTTAAAATTTTCTTATTAAATTTTATGTCATGTCATATTTATAGTAGGGGTTTGAGGCAAAATAATTTTTAAGTTATAATGATAAAGTTTAGTTACTTTTAAGTGACAAAAAATAGTTGAATGACTTTAGTAAAATTGAAAAATAGTTCAATGACCATCAGCGAAATTAACCCCAAATTTTCACCCACTCAAAATCAACTTTGTAAACTGAACTCTTCAAGAAATTGCAGAATATATCTTTAATTTGTCCAATATAGTCCTTAGCCATCCCCGTAACTGTCATCTATCCCTATGCAACCAATAACTATATTTCTTCAAGTCTGGTTTCAATCGCTGCTTGTTTTACAAAACAAGGAGAACTTCGTTCTTCGTACAATAACGCGAAGAGCCAATTACGAGAAGTATATAATCGAAGGATCCGGGTTAGAGTCAAATTCAATAAACTCACACATATATATATTCCATTAATTAAATTTGAATACCGTACCCTAGCTTATGTATAAGTGTCAGTTGTCAAAAGTAGGGATTAGCTAGGGAATAAATTCCTTATTTTAAAGATATTGGATTGGCCTCTTGAGTGTCATGAAAAGGTGAAAGGTTCGTTATATCAAGTATTTGTTTCATGCAGCTGAAAATCTGAAAAAGAAGCTCCAACTTTTATGGGATTGCCAACTATGAGACGAATCTATCTGTCTATCTAATTTTGAGGCAAGATATTATCTACAACCTTGTGATTCAATAAAATCTGAAAAAGTTAAAAACCCAACTTTTCCCCTCCATTATCACATTCCGAAAATGGAAAATAAGAAGAGGTGGAGAAAAAAAGAACCTTTTTATTTGTTGATGGAAGAATGATAAGAAAAACACTACCGCCTGTGTCGCAAAAAGAAATCTGCAATTAGCTGCGGTTTAAAATACAACCATTTTCCGGCGGTTTTGGACAATCACGGGGTGTAACCGCCGCTAATTAAGACAAATTAATTGTGGCGGTTCTAGTGGCAGTTTGTTTTGTGGCGATTTTGTGCAACTAGAGGCTTCCAAAAGATCAAATTTTTTGTCATTGTTTTATTTTAATGGTGGTCGAAAAATGTTTTAGAGGTGACCTGCTGAAATTTCAAAAAATAAAATAATAAATAAATGTAAGTCGCTTGTTGTACCAGCGACCTGCTGGAAAAAAAAAATTAATGCAGGTCGACCTGTTGGAATATCAAAATAATATTTCTTGAATAGTCTAAATGACACTTATACCTGTGTCACTTTATCATGTTGATCTCAAACTTATCATTTTGCTAATTGAACACTTACGCTCGTTCAAATCGTGTATAATAAGCGCTTATGACAGGAAATTACCAGTGCGTGTAATACAATCTCCTACACGTAGGACGCCACATCATTATTAGTGCCACATAGAAAAATAAACTATTGAAAAATAGGACTAGCCACCCTACACAAATACCGAACCCATATAAAATAGATGCAGTAGGTTCTTTCTTCTTTCGTTTATTAGGAACCATACCCATCCGATTTCACAAAAAAATAATTCTAAATCTGAATATACCCAGAAGCTTCAAGCGAGCTTTAATGGCGTCTCTGCTTGTCCCTCCGGTTTTGATCCTTAAACACAAATGTTTTATCGCATTTTCAAGCCTAAATTTCAATACCCAGCTGAGTTTTAGTACTAGGTAAGAAACAACTTGAGGTTTCAAACCACTAGATTCGTTATTCACAAGACCAGCAATGGAATTTCAAAAATTCTCAACAAACAAGCCTTTGAATCTCCTCTCCAAAATTCGAATAAAGATCCAAATAGCGAAACACAACAACAATAACCAAAATAGATCCGTTCGTCAACCTAAAGAGTCGTCGAAATCAGTGACGCTACTACCACGGCTAGGACACTGGGGCAGCGTCGTAGGAAGAACGAAACTCGTTGGAACCTTAATCAGTTGGGTTTTGATTAAATAGAAAAAGAAATAAAAATGTAAAAGATTCTTTTGTTAAAAAAATAGAGAAAAATAGTATATTTCTGCCATATTTTGTAATTTTGAAGGCTCATCCATTCTATACAATAGTGTGAAGAGGAAAAGAGGGAGGGAGAAAGAGGGATTGGGGACGAAAAGAAAGATGGGAGAAACTGAGCAAGAGAAGAAAATTGGGGGGCAGAGGATGGTAACTTCGATTAACTTATTAACTTTACTTTTTTTCTAGTTTAATTCATTCTTAATCTTTTTTTAGTTTAATTTATTTTTATAGTTTAATTCATTCTTAAATTTTTTTTTAGTTTAATTTATTTTTAATCAAAATCACTAGTATCACTCTTGCACATAATTTGTACACCCCAATCTATATCAATGTCATATAAGCTCTTTACACGCTTACACATAATTTGTCCACGCTTACACATAATTTGTATACCCCAATCTATGTCAATGCCATATAAGCTGCTTACACATAATTTATCCACCTCATCTATGTCAATGCCATATGTCAATGCCATATAAGCTCGGTCAATGGTAAGAAAAATTTAAAAAATTAATTTTGAACGAATGTATCAATTGACAAAATGATAAATTTATCGGCATGACAAAGCGGCACAAGTACATTCAAGCTATTATGCCTTTCTAAAATGTTCTTCTCTGCACGCTTCTTCCTTTAAGATCTAATCTCAAAGCAACCAAGAACCGTATTAGCATGGAGTTGAATTTTCAAGTCTGGTTTGAGTCGCTGAACTTCGTACAAAGCCGCGAGAAGTACAATTAAATCAGATAAGTATCCCATTAAATTTCAATGCTTTAGCTTATAAGAGTGTCAATTATCAAACAACACGGAGACTAGCGGGAATTGATTCCTTATTCTACAAATGTATTTGATTGACCTCCCACCCAGGGATGACACAGGCAGGAAATAAGAGTTAGGCACACTGTGACACTGCAGAGGCAACATTCATGCTATGGTTTAAAAAAGAAAGATCCATTTTTATTTAAAGCAAATATGTACAACATTCCTGAAAGGTAGAATATATTTGTTTTTCCCTCAAAAGTTTTATTTATGCAACTCTCTCTTCAAAAAGAGAGGAAAAACGTCGCCCCCATCTTCGACTCTCGAGTCTCGATATGAAAATCTCGCATCACAGGCTGGCGGATGCAACATCTACTTGAATCCAAAATGCATAAATAGCTCAGTGCAATTTTGGCTTCGGATTCACTCCCACAGATCTCAGCGTCTCAGAGTGAGGTTCCCTACCAATGGCACCAACAAAATCAGGAAATTAAAGCACATTTCACGCTATGTAACTGTTGAGGTTTTATTTTTAAGATGTAATATTCTTAAAATGAGGATGAATGGAAAATGGAGGGAAAATGAAATTTTGAGTAAAATTTTAAGTTTCCCCCTCTTAACAATGAGACATTGTCCCATATTGGAAGTGGAAGACATTTTTGGTGGGTATATATATAATTGCTCTTCTTGTAGCTCTTAAAGAGTTAAGAAGAAAGCAAGCCTCGCGCCGTCGTCGTCGCTCGCTCGCTCGCTCGGCTACGGCTACGGCTACGGCTTCGGCTTCGGCTTCGGCTTCGGCTTCGGCTTCGGCTTCGGCTTCGGATGATCGATCGATTGATTAATTTTTTGGACCAAATTTATTTGTTAATAGTAAATATTAACGTTGTAACGGATATTTTCCAATCCGTGTATTGATAATTTGGCAGCCGGATAATGGTCTTCCCACCATGAAGTGCTTGCTCCACAAACATGTAATGCTTGCTCCACCATGAAGGGTGGACGTTTGGTCTTGCACTCCTTCTTGGCTGCTATATATATGAGCAGCAAATGTTGAAGAAAGATACTCAACTAAACATACAATTCGCTCAACAAATTGGCTATACATTGCACTCCTTCCTCTCAGAACTTCCATACGTTTTTCTGAGTATATACTCCTTCGTTCTGCATTGTTTTTTAACTTCAAACAAAGCAACTGTACGTGTGATTTGCTACCGAACTTTGTGTTCGCCGAAACACTGGGGTTTGTAGTACCGCTACACCAGTGTGTTATTCGTTCTATCCTGGGAGGAAATAATCCATTACCTTGGGTACTAGGAGGGGATTAAATTCCTTAAGGAAACACTGTGAATTCAGTGGGCTCGAATTTATTATTATTGTTTCATTACGTTAACTTATATTTTGCAGAATTAATATTTACAAATACAGCAATATTGACCGGGAATAACAATCTTAAGGAAATTAATATTTATTTCTGTACTTGTGTTATTCTTATTATTCTGCAAACTAAAACCTTTGTGGTTTGTGTACTCCCGTTTTGGAGAGTTAAGCCTTCGTGGCGTTTTGTTGGATATTAAAATCTACGTGATTTTTACTCCAATTTGAAAACGTGTATTAAACGTTTGTTTGTGTCATTCTTTTACAGAAAAGATGATGACTGAAAACGAAAACCAAGCTGTTCCGATGGCGACTGCCAACGCAACGACAAGCCGAACACCGGCGTTGGCACCGGCAGAAAAACCCGAAAAATTTTCCGGGATTGATTTCAAACGCTGACAGCAGAAGATGTTCTTCTACTTAACTACGTTATGTCTACAGAAGTTCATCAAGGAAGATGTTCCTGATCTGCCGGATAAAACTCCAGATAATGAACGCTTTCTCGTGATTGAAGCGTGGAAGCATTCTGATTTTTTATGCAAGAATTATATTCTTAGCGGACTGGATGATAATCTGTATAATGTATACAGTAGCATGGAGACATCCAAAGAATTGTGGAATGCGTTTGAAAAGAAATATAAGACTGAAGATGCCGGGATGAAGAAATTCGTTGCCGCAAAATTTCTGGACTATAAAATGATAGATAGCAAGTCTGTTATTACTCAAGTCCAGGAATTGCAAGTGATTATTCATGATCTACTTGCTGAAGGTCTTGTAATCAACGAAGCATTCCAAGTAGCAGCAATGATTGAGAAGTTGCCTCCGTTGTGAAAGGACTTCAAAAATTATTTGAAACACAAACGAAAGGAAATGTCCCTTGAAGATCTCATTGTTCGGTTGAGAATCGAAGAGGACAATAAAGCTGCTGAAAGGAGAGGCCGTGGAAATTCAACAATAATGGGAGCAAATATTGTTGAAGCTAACAAAAAGAGGAAGAAGGCTTCTGGTCCGAAATACAACCCAAGCAAGAAGCGGTTCAGTGGAAACTGCTACAACTGTGGGAAAACCGGACACAAATCTACGGAGTGTCGTGCTCCGAAGAAAGACAAGAAAAGGGGTCAAGCAAACATGGTAGTAAACCATGATGATGTTGATAACTTGTGTGCCATGCTCTCTGAATGTAACTTGGTGGGAAATCCTAAACTGTGGTGGTTTGATTCAGGAGCCACTCGCCATGTTTGTGCAGTTAGAGAGGCTTTTGCTACCTATGCTCTTGCTGAACCCGGAGAGACAATTTATATGGGAAATGCTTCAACAGCAAAAGTTGAAGGATATGGGAAGGTATTTCTAAAAATGACTTCTGGCAAGGTCATGACTTTGAACAATGTCCTTCATGTTCCCGAAATGAGAAAGAATTTAGTCTCTACTGGACTTCTTGTTAAGCACGGTTTTAAGTGCGTTTTTGTATCCAACAAGGTTGTAATTAGTAATAATGGAATATTTGTGGGAAAATGTTACCTCACCGAGGGCCTTTTCAATCTAAATGTAATGGTTGTTGAAAATAATAATAATATTTCAGCTTCTTCTTACTTACTTGAGTCAAATGATTTATGGCATGTACGTTTGGGTCATGTCAATTATAAAACCTTGCGGAAAATGATTAACTTGGAAGTACTGCCCAAGTTTGAATGCAAAAAATTAAAATGTCAAATATGTGTGGAATGTAAGTATGTTAAACATCCTTATAAGTCAGTTGAAAGGAATTCAAATCCTTTAGACTTAATTCACACAGATATTTGTGACATGAAGTCAATACCATCTCGCGGTGGAAAGAAGTATTTCATAACTTTTATTGACGATGGTACTCGATATTGCTATGTTTACTTAATGAATAGTAAAGATGAAGCAATAGACGCATTCAGGCAATACAAAAATGAAGTTGAAACGCAACTTAACAAGAAAGTAAAAATGATAAGAAGTGATAGGGGTGGTGAATATGAATCTCCTTTTGAAGAAATATGTTTAGAATATGGAATTATTCATCAAACAACAGCCCCTTACACGCCCCAATCTAATGGGATTGCGGAAAGAAAGAATCGCACATTAAAGGAGATGATGAATGCGTTGTTGATAAGTTCTGGTTTGCCACAGAACTTGTGGGGGAAGTCATTCTTACGGCTAATCGAATATTAAATCGAGTGCCCCATAGCAAAACACAATCCATTCCTTATGAACAATGGAAAGGAAGGAAGCCCAACTTGAATTATTTTAAAGTGTGGGGGTGTTTGGCAAAAGTGCAAGTTCCTAAACCCAAAAGGGTAAAGATAGGACCGAAAACCGTTGATTGTGTTTTCATAGGATATGCGACAAATAGTAAAGCATATCGATTTCTGGTTCATAAATCAGAAAATCCCGACATTCATAATAATACGGTTATAGAATCAGATAATGCTGAGTTTTTTGAAAATATATATCCGTATAAAAAAGGAATGTTAGTCGTTTGGTGAAGGATCTAAACGACCTCGGGAAGAAACAAAAGAAAGTACATGTAATCAGGAGAATCCAAGACGTAGTAAACGTCAAAGAACGTCTACTTCATTTGGACCAGATTTTGTGACTTTCTTATTGGAGAATGAGCCTCAAACATTTAAAGAAGCTATGACTTCTTCGGAATCATTGTTTTGGAAAGAGGCAGTCAATAGTGAAATAGAATCCATATTGAACAACCATACATGAGAATTGATTGATCTTCCTCCTGGAAATAAACCTTTGGGTTCTAAATGGATTTTTAAGAGAAAAATCAAAGATGATGGCACTATTGATAAATTCAAGGCAAGGCTCGTAGTCAAAGGGTATAGACAACGAGAAGGTCTAGACTACTTTGATACATACTCTCCAGTTACAAGAATTACGTCCATACGGATGTTAGTAGCATTAGCTGCAGTGTATGGTCTTGAAATTCATCAAATGGATGTTAAGACGGCCTTCTTAAATGGAGAGTTGGAGGAAGAAATTTACATGGAACAACCTGAAGGGTTTGTGGTTCCAGGTAAAGAAAAGAAGGTATGTAGACTTGTTAAGTCTCTTTACGGACTAAAACAAGCACCCAAACAATGGCATGCGAAATTTGACCAAACAATGTTGTCAAATGGTTTTAAGATAAATGAATGTGATAAATGCGTGTACATTAAAAATGTTCCAAATCACATAGTCATTGTTTGCCTATATGTGAATGATATGTTGATAATGAGTAATGACATTGCCAACATAAATGCTACTAAGCGTATGCTCAATAGCAAGTTTGATATGAAAGACTTGGAGTTGCTGATTTAATTCTGGGAATTAAGATCAATAAGACTCCTCAAGGTCTGGCATTGTCACAATCTCATTATATTAAGACAGTACTTGAAAAATTCAAGCACTTGGGCTTTAAAGTTGCAAAGACTCCAATTGACGTGAATCTTGCATTAGCAAAGAACAAAGGCCAAAGCATATCACAATTGGATTATGCTCGTGTATTGGGATGCTTAATGTATATCATGAATTGTACACGACCAGACATAGCTTGTGCTATAAGTAAACTGAGTCGATATACGAGCAATCCAGGCCAATCTCATTGGATGGCAATGAAACGAGTTTTGGGATATTTAGAACATACCCAGAACTTTGAATTGCACTACAGTAATTTCCCTGCGGTGATTGAGGGATACTGTGATGCAAATTGGATCACCGGTTCAACTGATTCTAAGTCCACGAGTGGATATGTATTCACTATTGGTGGAGGAGCGGTATCTTGGAAGTCGTCCAAACAAACATGTATTGCCCGCTCTACAATGGAGGCTGAATTCATAGCCTTAGATAAAGCCGGTGAAGAAGCTGAATGGCTCCGGAATTTCTTGGAAGACATTCCATTTTGGCCCAAACCGTTGGCACCAATATGCATACATTGTGATAGTCAAGCGGCAATTGGAAGGGCTGGGAGCGTCATGTATAACGGTAAATCTCGTCATATACGACGAAGACATAAAACCGTTAGGCAATTACTCTCTAGAGGAATTATCACAATTGACTATGTAAAGTCAAGTGATAATGTGTCGGATCCACTTACAAAAGGCCTAACTAGAGAGGTAGTTGAGAAATCATCAAGGGGAATAGGGCTATGGCCGAGAACAAGTCATTGTGGCGGTAACTCTACCTAGAAGACTGGAGATCCCAAGATCTAGGTTCAAAGAGATCAAACAAAGTCATTAATGACGGTTCAACATTGTCAAATAAAATTTTAGTCCATTCTCGTGATGAGACAATGTTCAGTACCAAGGATAAAGCATTAAGGCTTTTTAATGATTTCTAAATTTGATACGGGGTATATCAAATAGTGTATCTACAGGATGACACGTTTAGGAATTACCTATTTAAGTGTGAAGTGTGAGCCGCTTCAAGGAGAACTTTGTAAGGCCAGTTCTCTACGCACTTATGAAACCAGGCGGTGTTCATGGCTGAAACGAACACAACAATGAGAACCAAAGACGGTTAAGGGTTGATTGTGTGACTTATGGTTGTCTAGGTATACACCAAAGATCGACGGTTCAAAGATATCAAATCTACCGATTGACCGAGTATATCCGACATAAGTTTACTACGGAAAGTTCAAAGGGAAACCTACTTATCCAGATGCAATTAATCCTTGCTTGTAAATCACACAGTTTTTCATGCATACTTCCGTGATATAGCCATTCCCCATTCATGTGGGGGATTGTTGAGGTATTTTTAAGATGTAATATTCTTAAAATGAGGGTGAATGGGAAATGGAGGAAAAATGAAATTTTGAGTAAAATTTTAAGTTTCCCCTCTTAACAATGAGACATTGTCCCATATTGGAAGTGGAAGACATTTTTGGTGGGTATATATATAATTGCTCTTCTTGTAGCTCTTAAAGAGTTAAGAAGAAAGCAAGCCTCGCGCCGTCGTCGTCGCTCGCTCGCTCGGCTTCGGCTTCGGCTTCGGCTTCGGCTTCGGCTTCGGCTTCGGCTTCGGCTTCGGATTCGGATTTGGTCAAATGATCGATTGATTGATTAATTTTTTGGACCAAATTTATTTGTTAATAGTAAATATTAACGTAAGATTATCCGTATTTGTAACGGATATTTTTCAATTCGTGTATTGATAATTTGGCAGCCGGATAATGGTCTTCCCACCATGAAGTGCTTGCTCCACAAACATGTAATGCTTGCTCCACCATGAAGGGTGGACGTTTGGTCTTGCACTCCTTCTTGGCTGCTATATATATGAACAGCAAATGTTGAAGAAAGATACTCAACTAAACATACAATTCGCTCAACAAATTGGCTATACATTGCACTCCTTCCTCTCAGAACTTCCATACGTTTTTCTGAGTATATACTCCTTCGTTCTGCATTGTTTTTTAACTTCAAACAAAGCAACTGTACGTGTGATTTGCTACCGAACTTTGTGTTCGCCGAAACACTGGGGTTTGTAGTACCGCTACACCAGTGTGTTATTCGTTCTATCCTGGGAGGAAATAATCCATTACCTTGGGTACTAGGAGGGGATTAAATTCCTTAAGGAAACACTGTGAATTCAGTGGGCTCGAATTTATTATTATTGTTTCATTACGTTAACTTATATTTTGCAGAATTAATATTTACAAATACAGCAATATTGACCGGGAATAACAGTAACCCAATTGCAAGAATATAGAAAAATATAGCAAAGTATTTGCTATAAACTATTGAAGTACCTAGGTAGAACATCCCCGCGCATAGGATCTGGCATGACAGATTGATTATCAAAATCCTGAACATGAGCCACCTTTCTGAAAAAAGATTTTTTTATGAATCTGTCGGAATCATTCAGCACATTGTCCGGTTCTGCTACCTCTGGTACAGTTTCCCTCCTTGATTTCTTCACAGATACATTAGGCGAACGCTTCAGCTGATGCGTGGCTGTGTGTACCCCAAAACCCACAGACATTGCTATTAGTCCCAGCGCCACATACACAGGAAAGAACTCTCCTTTCAGTCCCCTGTTTCAAATTAATTAAACATCAAGTTATTATTACACTAACTTCTAACGACAAAGGTGCTAATTATACTTACAAATATTCACCTTGGCTTAGCGTCTGGATGCTCAGCAGTAGTGGCATATGACCTCAGTTTGGTAAATTTAGATGTTGCAAATGTAGGATTTCCGCTAATACGAGTAGCCATAGATTTAAACAAACTCTGCAAGGGTTCAATAAAGATTGACAAGAGATCATGTCTATGTAACACACAATACGAACAATCAAATTTAACTCGAGAGTGGACTTACCGAAGACCTGAATGCCATGATATGCAAGATTGCAAAAACAAATGAAAAGCTATAGAAATAGCAGTGAGGGGGCGTTTGTGAAAGAGTCTGGTTCAACTTAGTGCGCACTAAGTTATGACTTATGACTACTATATATTTGCCGGAGACATCGATATATGGGATACAAACGGATAGGCATGCAGAAATATAAAGGACACTCGTCAAGAGCTAACAAGTCCACTTTGCGCTAGCGGTGACTCATGGAAATTAAATAGTACATGTGGTATTTTCCTAATCTCTTCCGGCTACTTCCGTATATTAAATTGTTGGAAGCGTTTTAACCGACTCCGAAAGAGCAATTTTTTTGAGACGAATTTGTTCAAGGTGTTGTAGATAGATAGTTTTTTTAATTAAATGTATACATATAAATTATTTTGTTTGTATGTTTATTCCTCTGATCGAAAAAATCTATGTATAGGAGCATTCAATGTTCCACGGAGAACACAAAAGTTTATAGATCCAAAGTTAGCCAACTTGAATGCAACAAAGATCCCAGCTACATCTAATTAATTTGGAAAAGAAGGTACACATTATTATGTGTATGCAAGGAAGCAATAACCTTTTTTTCTTTTTAAAAGGAAAAGTGTTATAAAAATAATTATAATGTGGATGTTCATTTATTATTTCGCTATAGATAATTTTTTTGAAGAAGATTACCTATTTGATACTCTATTGAAGTTTATCTACAAGTAACTGATGTATGCAGGTTGCAAGCAACTCAATGAAATGATTTGCGGCAGCTTCTTATTAAACAGACAGGTTGCAAGCAGCTCATGCAGATAGCTTACAAGCAGCTCAAGAATAGCCTCGCAGTTGCTACCTTTCTTCTATAAATAGAGGGATTTTCAGTTCATTATGTACATCAGTTTGAAGTTGAATAATATATCAGTTTCTCTCTATACTTGTCTTTACTTTACAATCTTTATTTTATAACACGTTATCAGCACAAGACTCTGGCATCTTGACTATTTTATTTGAATTTAATTTCTTGTGCATGAAGCAACTCATAGCCACAGAGAAGGCGAGAAAAACATTGGCTACTGTCAGTTAGTATCATTTCTTTATACTCACTCATGTTTCCTACTAGCTAAGTTTATAATCCGCATAATAACATATGTGCACATAAGATGATCGTTAGGTAACCATCTTGACATTTGTACTGTAATTATCACACGTGATCTTGAACAACTTGTAAATTTTAATGTACCGTAATTTGTATACTTGTATGTTCTGTTTTACACTAACATGATTTTGAATTAAGGTTCTAATTTTACTCACGAAGAGTAATATCGTAGAGGGGATTATAAAGTGGATAATATTGTTAGATCCGCTTAAACTCCAACAGAGTTTGCAAAAAATATACAACCACCAGAAGTGGTTATGTTTTGTATATCTCATTGTAACTAAATTTTGTTAACCACCAGAAGTGGTATATGCCTATAACCACCAGAAGTGATAATTTAGGTTGGCTATGGTTACAATAAAGATAATTTAGAGAAGAAAAAAAAATTCTCTATATTACATGCATACCTCGATTTGCTCCTGAAGTAGCAAGTATATTAGAAGAGGTTCGAAGCCATCACAATTTGATATGGTTAATGCACGTTCAGATAATTATATTCGATTTCCTGAAGGATGAGAATTTTTGATAAATATTAATCCATTCCCTCAAGTGAATGTGATAATATTAATAAAGTCGTAAATATAAACGTGCTCTTGATGTAAATTTATTACAATTCACCTCCAGAAGAGTTAATGTAAAGACCCGATCGGTCATTTTGCTTTCTAGAACCCCATTCCCCTAAATAAAACTCTCCATATGTGCTTGTACTGTTTTGAGACTTGCGGGGGTGGCTAGTTCGAGATTTGGAAGGGTTCGGGTTGAAATCGGAATGCTTGGTTCCTTAAGGTTGGCTAAAGAGGCTAAGTTTGACTTCGGTCAACGTTTTGAGTAGACGACCTCGGAATCGGGATTTGACGGTTCCAATAGGTTTGTATGATGATTTTGGATTTGGGAGTATGTTCGGATCGGATTTTGGATGACCCGAGAACATTTCAGTGCCTAACAGTGAAAGTTGGTTCTTTGAAGGTTTTTTAAGTTCTTTAAATTTGGTTTGAAGTAGGTTTTGGTGTTATCGGGTCCAAATAGAATTTCGAGACCGGGAATAGTTTCGTAATGTCATTTAAGACTTGCACGCAAAATTTGGTATTATTCCGAGTAGTTTAAGTACGTTTCGTCGCGTTGGGAGTAAATTGAAGAACTTGAAGTTCATATTTTGATTCAATTGGTGTCACGCCCCAACCTCGGGAGGCGCGACCAGCGCTCAGCCGAGTGAACCCGGCCAAGCAAGCCTGTTAGATACTTTCTACCCAACTCACCCATGATCAAGAAAAGATATGATTTTATTAATTAGATGGAAGGAAGTTCATACATACAACATTAAATCGTTTCTTTAGCTATTCAACCTTTTAGTCTCAAAATATATAGATTCTTATAGTTTGAGTGGAACAAGTGATCAAACACAACATATACTTGTTTGGCATTCCCAACACCCATATACAACCCACATAGCGTCTACGGAGCCTTTAAAGATACAAAAGAGAGTCAAGATGATGTCGGCAACAAGGCCTCGGCTATACCTCAAAAGTGACCACAATATAAACGAAAGGTATAATACATGACCCCAGAATGAAATGGGGCTCACCGAATCCGCTGAGAAGAGGATGCAGCACTATCTGTGATCAACACTGTCTGCTATGTAATCACCTGGATCCATTTAAAGATGCAGCGCCCCCGGCAAAAGGGACGTTAGTACCGTCGAATTGCACTAGTATGTAAATCTAAACACCAACTCAATAGAATGAATAATAATACAAGAGGAACAGTCAAGAATTCAATAAGGCTTCAAATAATATTAAAACAACAAGTTAAGGATCATATACGTTTTCAAGTCAATTTTCATATTATTAGGTTGGGTGATCTTTAGCACCAATATTCCATAATTCACAATACCTCTGTATTCTTACACGGAGTCCGATCTCGGCTCGATTGGCTAGGCCATCTCATTTGAGACATTATCACAATTTCATTATAATTTCCAGCATAGTACCACCATGTGTGCGGCATGGCATCCGATAACGGCCCGATCGGCTAGGCCATCTCATTTGAGACATTACCACAGTTTTATCCACAATACCACCGTGTTCTTACACGGAGTTCGATCTCGACTTGATCGGCTAGGCCATCTCATTTGAGACATTACCTTATTCAGTCAATCATCTCACATCATACTTCTTAACAATTACAAAGTCATTTTTGGCCCTTGGCCGTATTTCATAGTTCCAGTTCCCTTTTCCACGTTCAAATATTATTATCCTTATCAACATCAATAGGGCTTCCCATTCAAGACATTAATTTACATATGAGCAATTTAGGAAATCTTAGGCACAAAGAGACCTTTCATACAATTTGGCATAACGACCTTTATTTTAATCTTGACATGAAGTCTTAACATTCCTAATACATATTCCACATTTAACATATTCTCAAATGGCAAGATGGCATGATGAAGCATTTAGCATAAACATTGAACAAACATCCTTCAACACAACCACATTAGGAAAGGCCAATTCAATAATGATCAAGGAGTTACTCCAATTACATGAACATCGTGGGATTCGATTCTAAGAAGAATGGGGTTTAGCCAACATACCTCAATTGAGCTTCTCAAACTCTAAAATGACCCGTAATTCTTAGCAACTTCAATCTATTTAGAAATATAACAATTTGGACCAAAATTAAGAAGATGAACATGGTTTTAGCTCATTTGAGCATATTAACAAATACTAGGTATGCATCAATATTTTAAGGCCCTTTTTGTGGAAGATTCCATCATTCCCCAACCCATTCTCTATCATTTTTAGCTCACAGTCTTCCCACATACTACAAGGATACATGCATGCAGGGTAAGCACTCCCATCCCCATAAATTACCTTACTAATGGCCCATTTTAGTTACATTTTGAAATTAAGAGTTTGGGTGATAGAATCTTACCTCTTAAGAAGAAGACCTAGGTGCCTCTCTTGATAATCTTCAAGATTTTAAGTGAGAATTGAAGAGCAATGTGATGAAGATCACTTCTCCCTCTAGGACCCTCTCTCTTACTCTAAAAATATCGGAAAATATGATCAAAATGGTCTATGGGGTGTGTTTTAACGGAATTGGGTCGGGTTTAAAACCCCCAAAAATGAAGCTCCAGAACGGGTTCTGCGGTCGCATATGCGACCGCATAATTGTTATGCGGTCCGCGAAATGACCACAAAACTGGATGCCAAAATTGGAAAAAAAGCTGACCTAGTCTGCGGTCACTATGAGGCCTGCAGACCTGTTCTGCGATCGCATAATGCACCGCAGAATGGTTCTGTGGTCGCATAGTGCACCGCAGAACCTCCCTCCGAAAAATCCCTAGGCGGGATATGCGACAAGAATGTGGCCCGCAAAACGGTTATGCGGTCGCATAATGGCTGCGAAATTGGGCATAAAAAATACCCTAGAAATCTGCCCCACTCTCCGACCAGTCTGCGGTCCGTAGAGTGGTTCTGTGGCAGCAAAATGGGCCACAAAAATGTGTACTTCTGCCCAACATTTTTCTTCAACTCCCCAACGCACTGTTCAATCCAAAAAGTCCGAACCGTGGCTCGCAAGCTTGCCGCTAAGAATTTCTACTAATATAACCTCTACGCCTACTTTGGCATCACGAAAATCAGGTTTTTAGGAAAAATTTTACGGGGCCTTACATCCTCCCACACTTAAGATCATTCATCATCGAATGAGGATCATGGTCCATTATTAGCACGTTGTGCAACTCAATTATCATATCCGACACCAGCAACCCCAAATTTAACTAACTCCCTAAATTTCCAAAAATTTTGCCAGAGTTCCCTTTGTAACTAGGCCTGTCCACCTGCCAGAGAGCCCCAGAAACACATCTTACAAACATATGCACAACTCAACGACGTAACAAACTCATAACAATACCAACCGTGGTCTCATAAGCAACACATAATCAAAAGGAGCACCTTTACATTAATTGAACAAGTGATACTAAATTCATAGGCAACAAGTTCATAAAAAGAAAGGATTACACAACTATTCAAACAAGGATACTTCTTCTTCATTTCTTCCTCGGCCTCCCACGTGACCTCTTCAACCTGCTGGTTTCGCCATAATACTTTCACGGAGGCAATTTCTTTATTCCTCAACTTTCGGACTTGCCTATCAAGAATGGAAACCGAAATTTCTTCATATGACAATTCTTCATTAACCTCAATGGTCTCAACCGGCACAATAGCTGACGTATCTCTGACTACCTTCTTCAATATGGATACATGGAATACCGGGTGCACTAATGACATCTCGGGTGGTACCTCAAGCTTGTACTCCACCTGGCCAATTCTCTGAATGATTTTGTACGGCCGGACATACCTCAGACTCAATTTCCCCTTTTTCCCAAACCGCATAATACCCTTCATGGGGGAAACCTTCAAGAATACCCAATCATCTAAGTCTCTATGACAAACATCCGAATAGGATTTTTGATGACTCTGAGCAGTTTTCAACCGCTCCTTTATGATCTTAACTTTTTTCATAGCCTGATGTACAAGGTCTGGCCCTGTCAACTCTGCTTCCCCAATCTCGAACCACCCAATGGGATATCTACATCTCCTACCATACAATGCCTCAAATGGTGCCATCTGAATACTCGCATGAAAGCTGTTGTTATAAGCAACCTCTATGAGTGGCAAATGATCATCCCAGCTATCCTTGAAATCAAGAACACAAGCACGCAACATGTCCTCAAGCGTCTGAATAGTCCGCTTTGCTTGCCCGTTGGTCTGTGGATGGAAGGCTGTAATAAGATTTACCTGAGTACCAAAACCTTGCTAGAATTTCTTCCAAAAACTAGCCGTGAACTGAGCCCCTCGATCGGAAATGATAGAAACTGGAGTGCCATATAGCCTGACTATTTCCTTGATATATAACTGAGCATACTGTTCCGCTGTGTCTGTAGATTTAACTGGCAAGAAATGAGCTGATTTCGTGAGTCGGTCCACAATCACCCAAATTGAGTCAAACTTGCGCGGAGTGCGAGGTAATCCTGCCACAAAGTCCATATTAATCATTTCCCACTTCTATATTAGAATTTCTATGTTTTGTGCCAACCCACCAGGCCGTTGATGTTCGGCCTTCACTTGCTGACAATTCGGACACCTTGCCACAAAGTCCGCCTCATTCCTTTTCATGTCTTTCTACCAATAGACTTCATTGAGGCCATGATACATCTTTGTAGAACCTGGATGCATGGAATACCTAGAAGCGTGAGCTTCAGTCATGATTCTTTCCCGAAGACCATCTACATTCGGAACACATAGTCGCCCTTGGTACCTTAGTGCACTATCATCCATGCCAAGAGCAAAAGCCATAGTCTTATGTTTTTGAATCCCCTCCTTCAATTGCACCAAAGATGGATCGTTGTATTGCTTCTCTTTAACTTCCACAACAATCGATGATTCGGCCCCATTTTGCACAGTTACCCTTCCTTCACTAGAGTCCGCAAGACGAACTCCCAAACTAGCCAATCGATGGACTTCCTTGGCCAATGGCCTTTGATATACCTCCAAGTGTGCTAAACCACCCATAGATTTCCAGCTAAGAGCATCCGCTACAATATTGGCTTTCCCCGGGTGATATAGAATATCGATGTTGTAATCCTTGAGCAACTCAAGCCATCTTCTCTGCCTCAGATTCAGTTCCTTTTGTTTGAAAATATATTAAAGACTCTTGTGGTCCGTGAATACCTCCACATGGACCCCATACAAATAGTGACACCAAATTTTCAATACAAAAACCACCGCCGTAAGTTCTAAGTCATGTGTTGGATAATTCTTCTCATGATTCTTGAGTTGCCTAGAATCATATGCTATAACTTTGTCGTGTTGCATTAACACACACCCAAGCCCAATTCTTGAAGCATCACAATATATCACAAATTCATCTGTACCCTCTGGTAAGGTCAACACCGGCGCCGTAGTCAATTTTGATTTCAACTCCTGAGAGCTCCTTTCACAAGCATCAGACCATTGGAACTTAACTGCTTTCTGAGTCAATTTAGTCAACGGAGAGGCAAAAGTAGAGAACCCCTTCACAAACTTCCTGTAATACCCTGCTAAGCCCAAGAAACTGCGAATCTCGGTAGGCGTTGTAGGTCTAGGCCAATTCTTTACTGCTGAAATATTTTGAGGATCAACCTTGATTCCTTCTCTAGAGATAACATGACCCAAGAATGTGACAGATTCGAGCCAAAATTCACACTTTGAAAACTTCGCATATAATTGGTGCTGATGAAGAATCTGCAACACTGCCCTGAGATGATCGGCATGGTCCTCCCGACCTCGTGAATACACAAGAATATCGTCAATGAACACTATCACAAAGGAGTCGAGGAAAGGCTTGAAATCCCGATTCATAAGGTCCATGAAAGCTGCTGGGGGCATTTGTTAGCCCAAAGGACATCATCACAAATTCAAAATGCCCATAGCGGGTCCTAAAAGCTATTTTCGGAATATCCTGCTCCTTGATCTTCAGTTGGTGATACCCAGATCGTAAATCAATTTTGGAGAAGTATCTAGCACCTTGTAACTGTTCAAACAAATCATCTATTCTTGGTAGTGGGTATTTGTTTTTGATTGTGACTTTGTTAAGCTGCCGGTAGTCAATACACATCCTCAGTGACCCATCTTTCTTTCTCACAAAGAGGACCTGTACGCCCCATGGTGAAACACTCGGTCGGATGAAACCCTTTTCTAACAAATCCTTCAATTGTTCCTTTAGTTCCTTCAATTCTGTTGGTGCCATCCTGTATGGCAGAATAGATATAGGCTGCGTGCCTGGCATCACATCAATCCCAAAATCAATCTCCCTGTCTGGCGGAATCCCAGGGAGTTTATCAGGAAATTCATTCACAACTAGCACAGACTCGAGTGTAGGCGCCTCAGTGTCGGTGTCCGTAACCCAAACCAAATGATAGATACACCCCTTGTTAATCATCTTCGTAGCCTTAGGGTAAGAAATAAACCTGCCCTTCAGTACCACATTATCCCCCTTCCACTCAACAACTGGCTCGTTAGGAAATTCAAACCTCACAGTTCTAGTTCGGCAGTCCAGCTTAGCAAAACATGAATAAAGCCAATCCATTCCTATAATTACATCAAAATCAACCATCCCCAATTCAATGAGATCGGCCACGGTGTACCGACCACGCACCGTTATAACACAACCCATATAAATTCGTGCGGCCACAATAGACTCGCCAACTGGAGTAGATACAGAGAATGGCTCAGGAAGCTGTTCTAGTTCTATCCCAAATTCTATAGCAACAAAAGGGGTAACATAGGACAAGGTGGAATTGGGATCAATAAGAGCATATACATCATGAGTTTGGACAGTCAATATACATGTGACGACATATGGAGAAGCCTTTGCACTATGGCGACCACTCATAGCATAGAATCGGATGGGGTCCTCCTGAACTCTGCGCACCACCCCTAGCTACACCATGCCCTGCTGGTGCTAGAGGGCCTCGAGCTGGAGGGGGTGCTGAAGATATAGAAGCTACAGAACTGGATGGCTGTGCCGTGCCCTTGCCCGCACCCTGGCGGGATGAACGATAGTCCCTATGAATATGACCCTTTAATCCATACCCATAACATAGAGTTAAGTCCATATAGAAGATCCCCGAGTGCATCTTCCCACACCTGGGGCATGGGGGCCTCCGCTGCTGCGGGAATCTCCCTCCTGATCAACCCTGATTGTAGGGTCCCATGCTGCCCTGATTGGGCCTGAAGTGACTCCCCTGCTGCTGACTGTGCCCTGCTAGCGGTGCACTGGCCGACGACTGAGCCTAAGACTGGGATGGCCCTGATGACCCTCCCCTGAAAGCTGATCTTCCTCCACCAAATGACTCCCCAAAGTTGCCCGCGGATCGGGCCTTGTTGGTACCCTTTCGCTCCCTCCTGTTCTTCAACTTGCGGTCCTCTGTAGCTTGAGCAAATGCTACCATTTTCCCATAGTTCATATCTGAATTCAAGGCAGCTATAGCGGCCTCATTGATAACCAAGGGGCTAAGGCCTTGCACAAACTGGCGCACTCTAGCCTCCATAGTAGAAAATATTAGAATGGAATATTTTGACAGGCGCGCGAACTCCATGTGATACTCTCACACACTGCTACTCCCTTGCTTGAGATATTCTCAAACTCTGCGGCACGGTCTGCCCTAGTCTCGGCAGGCAAGAAATGGTCTACAAAGGCATTCGCAAACTCACTCCATCTCGCTGGAGGGCTCCCCTCCTCCTGAGAGTCCTCCCACAGCTCAAACCAAGAATATGCCACCCCTTTCAGGCGGTAGGCGGCCAACTCCACTCCCTCCGTCTCAGTAGCGCGCATAACCCGAAGAGTCTTATGCATCTCATCAATGAAGTCCTGTGGGTCCTCCTCGGGATTAGCACCCGTGAACATCGGAGGATCCAACTGAAGAAACCTGCTCACCCTAGAACCACTAGAATCCCCTTGTTGGCTAGATGAAGTGGGTGCAACATTTGATCTCTAGGCTTGAGAAGCCACTATTTGTGTTAGCATCTGAATAGCTACCCTAAGATCCCCATCAGAAATACCAGAACCGGAAGTTGGGGCTGGAGGTGGACTCGGAATATCGGTTGAAGGAACCACTGCGCCCTCATTAGGTGCAGGAACTGGTGTGGCCTGAACAAGTGTAGTAGAATCATGTAGTGTAGCAGTCGGGGGATTATCCTCACCCCTCGGGTATTCACCTGCCTATCCAAGTAAAGGGTCAAGTGCCACTCCTAAGGTGTCATTGGCTCCTTTGCCAGTTCTTGCTCTCTTATTAGGTGCCATATACTAAAAGTTAAAGGAATGCATGAGTTAGAGGAGGAACAATTGCATAATTAGTTTCATCGCACGATCCAGAATATCAAAGAAGGGTATTATTCTTAAATGTCCAAGTAGCCTCCAACTTATAGATGTGGTCGACAACACACCGATAAGAAGGACTCTACTGGACACGGCTCCAAGACATCCTAGGACACTTTACAACCTTAGGCTCTGATACCAATTTTGTCACGCCCCAACCTCAGGAGGCGCGACCGGCGCTCAATCGAGTGAACCCAGCCGAGCAAGCCTATTAGATACTTTCTACCCAACTCACCCATGATCAAGAAAAGACATGATTTCATTAATTAGACGGAAGGAAGTTCATATATACAACATTAAACCGTTTCATTAGCTATTCAGCCTTTTAGTCTCAAAATTCACAAATTCTTGTAGTCTGAGTGGAACAAGTGATCAAACACAACATATACTTGTTTAACATTCCCAACACCTATATACAACCCACATAGCATCTACGGAGCCTCTAAATATATAAAAGAGAGTCAAGATGGTGTCGGAAATAAGGTCCCGGCTATACCTCAAAAGTGACCACAATATAAACGAAAGGTACAATACATGACCCAGAATGAAATGGGGCTCACCGAGTCCGCTGAGAAGAGGATGTGGCACTATATGTGATCAACAATGTCTGCTATGTAACCACCTGCATCCATTTAAAGATGCAGTATCCCCGGCAAAAAGGGACGTTAGTACCGTCGAATAGCACTAGTATGTAAAGCTAAACACCAACTCAATAGAATGAATAATAATACAAGAGGAACAGTTAAAAATTCAATAAAGCTTCAAATAATATTAAAATAACAAGTTAAGGATCAAATACGTTTTCAAGTCAATTTTCATATTATTAGGTTGGGTGATCTTTAGCACCAATATTTCACAATTCACAATACCTCCGTATTCTTACACGGAGTCCGATCTCGGCCCGATCGACTAGGCCATCTGTCACGACCCAAAATCTAACTAGTCGTGATGACACCTAACCCAACCCGCTAGGTAAGCCAACTTTTAACTGTTCAATTCCAATAACAATTATTAAAGCAATTTAAGTAAATAAAGATCTTAATCTTATACATTTCCCAAGAATTGGTAGTACAAATCAAGAGCTTCTAAGAATAGAATTTACAAAGGTGATATGAAGTAAATACATCTTCTGTTTGAAAAGTACATAAATAGAGTTTTTATAATCTAAGGCTACCATGAACAAGAGGTAGCTACCATAAGAACGTAGGTACATCTTCAAATCCGGAAACTATCGAGCACAGCAACAACAACAGCCAACATCTGCACGCAATGTGCAGAAGTGTAGTATCAGTACAACCGACCCCATGTACTGAGTAAGTAACAAACCTAACCTTAGGTTGAAAGTAGTGACGAGCTTTTACCAAGGTCGGGTCCAAAACTAATAGTCCACAACAGTCCATAACAACGTAAACAAGTAAGATCAGAAGTAACTCAACAATCAAATGCTCAGCAAAAACATGATTTCTGAAAATAGTTCTGCCTTTCAAGTACATCAATGAAAACCCAAATCGTTTACCGAAGTTGCCAAAAATATGAATAAGTTTGAAAACAATTATTTTCCCAAAATCCTTTCAATAATAAATGAGATGTTTCATTTTCTTTTCAGATAACCCGTGTAAAACAAATGCATCACTATGCCCATCTGTCAGCATGTATGAGAATCATGAATGATGTGATACTGTATAGCATGAGGAAGATACATCTCTATGCCGGTATGTCATGTGTGCATGTCAATGCGATGCAACTCAGTGATAAAAATAATATGCATACTCTCAGAGTATCATTTCACCCAGCCCTCCCAATCACTCAATCCTCCAAGTCACTCAGTCCTCACAGTCACTTAGTCCTCACAGTCACTCATGCCTCACAGTCACTCAATCCTCCCAATCACTCGGCACTCGCGCTCGGCACTCGCACTCAGTAGTACCTGCGCTCACTGGGGGTGTGTACAGACTCCGGAGGGGCTCCTTCAGCCCAAACGCTATAATCTGTAAGGCACTCGGCCTATATTAAACATGTTGCGGCGTGCAGCCCGATTTCATAAATGTCCTAACAAATCAGGCCCTCGACCTCACTCAGCCATCAATCTCTCCAGTCTCTCGAGCTCACAATGTCATGAAAATAGACCGAAAATGATGATATGATGTATCAATAAATAACAACAGAGACTGAGATATGATATGCAATGAAATGAATATGACTAACTATGAATTTTCACTTTAAAACAAATAATTCATAGCAACATGACCTCTGTGGGTCCCTATAATACTGGCACATAGCCTCAACATGATTTTTAATATGTTTCTCAGCTCAATTTCTTTAACACATAAAACTGCATGGAAAATGCCAAGATTATTTGACTACAAAATTCTATGAAATAATTACGTCACAATTTCTATGGTGTACGCCCACACGCCCGTCACCTAGCATGTGCGTCACCTCCAAACAATTCAATTAATACGTATATTCAGGGTTCATACCCTCAGCTCCAAGATTATAAGAGTTACTTACCTCGAATAAGCTGAATCCAATATGGAGCAAGCTAAACAATGCTCCAGAAATTCCATTATGCGCGTAACAACTTCCGAACGGCTCGAATCTAGTCACAATTAATTTGATTCAGTCCACAAAATTTATAGGATTTAATTCCATATCAAAATACCAATATTTTTCACAAAAATTCGAAATTACGTCCCAAAAATCAACCATCGGGCCCATGTCTCAGAATCCGATGAAACTCACAAAATACGACAACCCATCCAATTACAAGTTCAACCATACTAATTTCACTCAAATCCGACTCCGAATCAGTATTCAAAACTCGAAAAATTCGTTTTGTGACATTAAGAAATTTCCTTCTATTTCTCTTGAAGATTCGATAATCTTACACCAAAAATGAAGAATAATTCATGAAATAATACTGCAAGGGAGTCAAGAACACATACCCCAAGTTGTGTGGAAATATTACACTCCAAAATCGCCCAAACCGAGCTCCAAAATGAGAAAAATCTCGGAAACCCTTGTTTTTAACACTGCCCAGGCATTTCTGCACTTGCGGTGCCTGGGCTCACACCTGCGCATCCTCTTTTGCGGAAAAATTGCGTGCCTGCGGACACAACCAACCTTCCAAAACCTCACATCTGCGGTGCCCTTCTCGCATCTGTGGGATCGCAGATGCGTATTACCCTTCGCACCGACGGCCTCGTAGATGCGGGCAAATTTCTCGCACCTACGAGCACTGCCCAGTTCCACTCTTGGCCGCTTCTGCGACTGATTGCGCGCACATGCGGCTTCGCACCTGCGATCAAAAGCTTCGCAGGTGCGATCACACCAGTAGGCAGCAGTTCCAACATTTTCTTAAGTCCGAATTTGATCCGTTAACCATCCGAAACTCACCCGAGGCCCCCGGGACCTCAACCAAATATACCAACAATTCCAATAACATAATACGGACCTATTTGAGGCCTCAAATCACATCAAACAACATCAAAATGATGAATCATACCCTATTTCAAAATCTATGAACTTTCAAACTTCAACTTCCACAACCGATGCCGAAACTATCAAATTACGTCCGATTGACCTTAAATTTTGCATACAAGTCACATTTCACATTACGGACCTATCCCAATTTCCAAATTCGGATTCCAACCCCGATATCAAAAAGTCAACCCCGGGTCAAACTTTCCAAAAATTCAACTTTTTCCATTTCAAGCCTAATTCCACTACGAACCTCCGAATAACTTTCCGGACATGTTCCTAATTCAAAATCAACATACGGAGCTACTGGAACCATCAGAATTCGAATCTGAGGTTGTTTACACATATATCAATATCTGGTCGACTTTTCCAACTTAAGCTTTCCATTTAAGAGACTAAGTGTCTCGTTTCACTCTACATTCTTTCTGGACCCGTACTAACTAACCCGATAAGTCATACAACAGTTATAAAATACAAATTGAGCAGTAAATGGGGAAACGGGGCTGTGATATTCAAAACGACCGACTGAGTCATTACATTCTCCCCCACTTAGACATACGTTCGTCCTCGAACGTGCCAAGAGTTGTTCTTAACCTTCAAATCTCTAATCCACCTCATCAGGCACATACCCGGGGGTGAACCCACGTCACCCTCTTCTATATAGGCTTGACAACACAATACAACTGAAAATCATTGATTTAACCTTAGCTCATAAACCTTGGAATTTAATTTCCAACCTTAAGAGTTTCTTTCAAGACACGAATCTTACATTTACACACTGTATGAGTCTGAACAAGCTGTATCTAGCCATAACCATAACCATAACCACGGACATAATCACTTATCATATTACACAACTCGCATGCTTGTAGCACCATTTCTGATCACAGTAACTATTCCAAAACCAACCAAATACTAGTATTAAACCCATATCGAACCAAACCTCATCCCAAAACCTTCGTACATTGTTGATAATAAAAGAAATATGCGAAATTTCATGACCACTTACCAGATCCACAAGCCATGGAGCTCTCTCGCCCCAACCAGAACCATAATCCTCTCCTAAGTTGACTTTCAATATTATCCTTCCGAACATACCGTAATCAAACCTGATAGTACCCATTCTAGGTCCAATGACCTTATATTACTAAATTCAACTATTCCACAGACATGCCGTACCAATATAACTCAGAGCCATAACTCGTGCCATCCATGCACCAATACGTAACAATTCAATGTACTCAGTAATGGAAAATGATTCAAATGAGAGAACTGCCCTGCCAGATTAATAAGTACCGCCACACAGAAATGCTAAAAATCCAGCACACATCGTAGAACCATCACACGACTCTAACACAAGGTTTATACCTTAACATAACTCTGCTGCAATGCGCGACCCCATCCAAACGCGGGTCCACATTATCTACCTCGAGTCACCCTGCTCAAAATCAATAGCGACGGAGAGGCAAATGACAAAAATGCCACACAAAACCTGAAAGAACATAACCATTACGCAATCGATCATGCAATACCCAAATACTCATCTCGCTTGAATTTCGCCATGAGGCCCCCAATAGAACCGCACCATCTGTGCACATAACCAATGAATCACAACTCCTCATAGCATAAAGGATTAACTCACAGATCATTTCAGAACACGAATAAGTTTAACATCAACTGAATGGCACATCCCTCAACAATAGCAGTATGGAGCCAACCATTCTAGCTCGGTGTAGAATACACATCTTAATTGGGCCTATCAATAGACCCCCAAATCAACTCTGGTCACCCACAAATAGACAAATAACCCTCCAAAAGTCCACAACAACTGAATCATAATACATACTATCATCTAGCTAGCTTCGTCCACGACTTCACAGTCCACCGCTATGAAACAATTTGCTCCTGACAACTCCCTGTCTCCAAATCCCTAGGACACGCGAATCACCATTTCTGGTCCCATCTCCACCGCCCGAATGTCTAGCACATTTCTCACACATGATCAATCCATGAGGAATATTTCTCCCATTCTTTCGTGCCACATAGTAGCGTCTTAAAATTAGCAATCGATCAACCAGGAGAGTACCGCAATACCTATGAAATACCCATAATTCAAAACATAGTGCGTCCTTTTGAAATGTATACTCTACTCACGCAATACCAAATAGTTATAGCATTCATCTAAACATCGAAAACTGTTCATGCCCTCTAAAAATTTATGACCTCCCTTTCAAAGCCAAACTGTGACCTTGCACACGCCAACCTTAATCTCACACAACACACTGCATCTATCATGCCATCATTTGAAAAATACGAGAACCTCATAATAATTTTGAGTCACAAGTAAAATACAAATCCGATTAGCCAGAAGTCTCCATTTGATTCCTTCTGGTAGAAAATCACAATACTTAACATGCTCCTCAGGCCGGTAGGAAAATACCCATCTCAAGTCGTGGTAGAAATCCTCGGGAATGCTTTGAAATCCATTTGCACATAATCAAGCCATCAGAGTTGAATCTCTCTAACTCAACCAAACCACGCAGTCGCCAAACCCAGGTGTATTGCCACAAGGCACCAGTAGAAAACCCCCCATATCATAAGCACCCAGAGAATCGATCATATTCATTACCATACTGATCCAACCTACTACCCGTTTGTCTTATTTTCTCCGAGTTTCTTCTGAATCTATCTTCAGATTAATACTTCTCCTTGCTAAAACGCCATGATCTTTAGCCACAGCTCACCCCACAAACCTAGCATAGAACCACAACGCCCTATGGCCCATAAGCAACTGTATTCTTCTTAAGCACCTTCAAAAATACCACAACTGTAATACTCACTCTGAGAATGCCTTATGTGAATTTGAAATTGTTCTTCTTACCTTCCTTATACTAAAATGTAGAATCCACAGTCATACAGAATTTCCGCAAGTCCAGGCACCACCAAACGGAAATATCAGATTTTATCCATACACAAGCCCGAAGAATTACTCAATTGCTATATATAAACCTCGAACCTATTGGAACTTTCTCGAGAGTCACCCACTTTGTTCAAATCCAAATTACACCACCCAAATGGGCCAAAAGATACGTGCCCCATTAGCACAACAACACTCAAAGAAGTAACTCTACTTTAGTACCACCTATCAAATTCATACTCCGTGTGCACTACATCATTCACCAATAATAACTTACTCATTCCACGATTTTTCATATACTCATACATGCAATATAATCCATAACCAGGAATTTTCTTATTCGAGTCATCCTTGATCTCAACTTCTACAAGTCATAACTAACCCAAAACTAAACCTTTACATATAACCATAAAATTGAATTATCAATAGCACGCTCCCCCACTTGGCTCGAAGCCATAGATTAAATCATTGCATAACTCACAATACCAATACTCGATTACTGCCATAATGCCATAGTCAGTTCAACAAAACTTTTTCTCAAACTCATGCAACGCCAACCATAAAAATACCCCAAATCGTCCGCTAAGCTCGCAATCATTCTCTTGACACTCAAGTCAACTTTCTCAGCCAGATTCATATTCAATTCTCCACACATACGCCCTGCTGACGGGAGAGAAACTCTCCACTCACATATAAGGAACATACCTACGTAGATTACTCTGCATGGGATAACCCATCTGCTTAGTCTCAAATTGGTATCTTATTATACCCTTTAGCAGTCACAATTACTACGCCATCACTTAATATTTCCAAGTCCAAACTTATTAACAAGACATGAGAATTTAGTTTGTTCCAAAATTTAACAACGTGAAAGATCTTTCAAAACATTCATACTCGAGACTGCACGTCACATCAAAATGAAAATCAAGCACCCAATGGTCTTTCCTTTACATTTCACAGAAAAACACTTCTCGTTACATTCAAATCGTCTTAACACATCTCGTAGTTACATTGTACTCATCACAAAGCCATTCCACCGCTCATCGAGCCACAAATTCCACTCGTAGGGGCATTACCGGACATGTGAGTCCAAAAGTACAGGTTACAACTGAAGCTACCGAGCCTAAGTTGCGGTCTAAACCTGGCCTCAAGTCCTCCAGACTGACCCATCACAAAAACACATAATACACATCTCGAACCTCGTTCATACAATCATAAGCCGGCGATGCACAACTGATACCGAGCGCTCATATGCGCATACGAATGCGTGGAAGGAATTCAAAGAATTATGTCTTAAGCTGAATCAATTCCGCATGATAAGGAAAGAAAGATGGGAAGTATATATCTTAAATGCCTTGTAGCCTCTTGAAGACAGGTATGAACGTCATCATACCGATCCAAAAGACTCTACTAGACACTCGCTCATGACTTGTAGAACCTATGAACCTAGAGCTCTGATACCACCTTGTCATGACCCAAAATCCAACTAGTCGTGATACCACTTAACCCAACCCGCTAGGTAAGCCAACTTTCAACTATCCAATTCCAATAACAATTATTAAAGCAATTTAAGTAAATAGAGATCTTAATCTTATACATTCCCCAAGAACTGGCAGTACAAATTATGAGCTTCTAAGAATAGAATTTACAAAGTTGATATGAAGTAAATACATCTTATATTTGAAAAGTACATAAACAGAGTTTTTATAATCTAAGGCTACCATGAACAAGAGGTAGCTACCATAAGAATGCAGGTACATCTTCAAATCCGGAAACTATCGAGCACAGCAACAACAACAGCCAACATCTGCACGCAATGTGCAGAAGTGTAGTATCAGTACAACCGACCCCATGTACTGAGTAAGTAACAAACCTAACCTTAGGTTGAAAGTAGTGACGAGCTTTTACCAAGGTCGGGTCCAAAACTAATAGTCCACAACAGTCCATAACAACGTAAACAAGTAATACCAGAAGTAACTCAACAATCAAATGCTCAGCAAAAACATGATTTCTGAAAATAGTTCTGCCTTTCAAGTACATCAATGAAAACCCAAATCGTTTACCGGAGTTGCCAAAAATATGAATAAGTTTGAAAACAATTATTTTCCCAAAATCCTTTCAATAATAAATGAGATGTTTCATTTTCTTTTCAGATAACCCGTGTAAAACAAATGCATCACTATGCCCATCTGTCAGCATGTGTGAGAATCATGAATGATGTGATACTATATAGTATGAGGAAGATACATCTCTATGCCGGTATGTCATGTGTGCATGTCAATGCGATGCAATCAGTGATAAAAATAATATGCATACTCTCAGAGTATCATTTCACCCAGCCCTCCCAATCACTCAATCCTCCAAGTCACTCAGTCCTCACAGTCATTCATGCCTCACAGTCACTCAATCCTCCTAATCACTCGGCACTCGCACTCAGTAGTACCTGCGCTCACTGGGGGTGTGTACAGACTCCGGAGGGGCTCCTTCAGCCCAAGCGCTATAATCTGTACGGACAACTCACGTGCTATAATAAAGCCTATAAGGCCTGCTGCAGGCGGGCTTCCCCGATCCACATAATAATTCTCACAATTAAGCCCTCGGCCTCACTCAGTCATCAATTTCTCCAGTCTCTCGGGCTCACAATGTCATGAAAATAGCCCGAAAATGATGATACGATGTATCAATGAATAACAACAGAGATTGAGATATGATATGTAATGAAATGAATATGACTGAGTATGAATTTTCAATTTAAAACAAATAATTCACAGCAATATGATCTCTGTGGGTCCCAATAATACTGGCACATAGCCTCAACATAATTTTTAATATGATTCTCAGCTGAATTTCTTTAACACATAAAACTGCATGAAAAATGGCAAGATTATTTGACTACAAAATTCCACGAAACAATTATGTCATAATTTCTATGGTGCATGCCCACACGCCTGTCACCTAGCATGTGCGTCACCTCCAAACAATTCACATAATACGTATATTCAGGGTCCAATGTCGAGCAAGCTAAACAATGCTCTACAAATTTCATTCTATGCGTAACAACTTCCGAACGGCTCGAATCTAGTCACAATTAATTTGATTCAGTCCACACAATTTATAGGAATTATTTCCATATCAAAATACCAATATTTTCCACAAAAATCCGAAATTATGCCCCAAAAATCACCCTTAGAGCCCATGTCTCAGAATCTGACAAAACTCACAAAATACGACAACCCATCCAATTACAAGTTCAACCATATTAATTTCACTCAAATCCGACTCCGAATCAGTATTCAAAACTCGAAAAATTCGTTTTGTGACATTAAGAAATTTCCTTCTATTTCTCTTGAAGATTCGATAATCTTACACCAAAAATGAAGAATAATTCATGAAATAATACTGCAAGGGAGTCAATAATACATACCCCAAGTTGTGTGGAAAAATTACTCTCCAAAATCGACCAAACCGAGCTCCAAAATGAGAAAAATCTCGGAAACCCTTGTTTTTAACACTGCCCAGGCATTTCTGCACCTGCGGTGCCTGGGCTCGCACCTGCGCATCCGCTTTTGCAGAAATATTGCGCGTCTGCAGACAGAGCCAGCCTTCCAAAACCTCGCATCTGCGGGATCGCAGATGTGTATTACCCTTGGCACCTGCGGCCTCGCAGATGCGGGCAAATTTCTAGCACCTGCGAGCACTGCCCAGTTCCACTCTTGGCCTCTTCTGCGACTGATTGCGCGCACATGCGGCTTCGCACTTGCGATCAAAAGCTTCGCAGGTGTGATCAAACCAGTAGGCAGCAGTTCCAGCATTTCCTTAAGTCTGAATTTGATCCGTTAATCATCTGAAACTCACCTGAGGCCCCCGGTACCTCAACCAAATATACCAACAGGTCCCATAACATAATACGGACCTACTCGAAGCCTCAAATCATATCAAACAACATTAAAATGACGAATCATACCCTAATTCAAAATCTATTAATTTTGAAACTTCAACTTCCACAACCGATACCGAAACCTATCAAATTACGTCCGATTGACTTCAAATTTTGTACGCAAGTCACATTTCATATTACGGACCTATCCCAATTTCCAGAATTGGATTCCGACCCCGATATCAAAAAGTCAACCCCCCAGCAAACTTCAAAAAATTCAACTTTCGCCATTTCAAGCCTAATTCCACTACGGACCTCCGAATAACTTTTTGGACATGCTCCTAAGTCCAAAATCAACCTACGGATCTACTGGAATCATCAGAATTCGAATCTGAGGTCGTTTACACATAGATCAATATCCGATCGATTTTTCCAACTTAAGCTTTCCATTTAAAAGACTAAGTGTCTCGTTTCACTCTAAATTCTCTCCGGACCCGAACTAACTAATTTGATAAGTCATACATGAGCTATTAATCACACATTGAGAAGTAAATGGGGAAACGGGACTGTGAAACTCAAAACGACCGGCCCTTGTCGTTACACCATCTCATTTGAGACATTACCACAATTTCATTATAATTTCCGGCACAGCACCACCATGTGTGCGGCATGACATCCGATCACGGCCCGATCATCTAGGCCATCTTATTTGAGATATTACCACAGTTTCATCCACAATACACCCTTGTTCTTACACGGAGTCCGATCTCGGTCCGATCGGCTAGGCCATCTTATTTGAGACATTACCTTCTTCGGTCAATCATCTCACATCGTACTTCTTAATTATTACAAAGTCATTCTTAGACCTTGGCCGTATTTCATAGTTCCAGTTCCCTTTTCCACGTTCAAATATTATTATCCTTATCAACATCAATAGGGCTTCTCATTCAAGATATTAATTTACATATGAGCAATTTAGGAAATCTTAGGCACATAGAGGCCTTTCATATAATTTGGCATAACTTTATTTCAATCTTGACATGAAGTCTTAACATTCCTAACACATATTCCACATTTTTGAACATATTCTCAAATGGCAAGATGACATGATGAAGCATTTAGCATAAACATTGAACAAACATCCTTCAACACAACTACATTAGAAAAGGCCAATTCAATAATGATCAAGGACTTACTCCAATTACATGAACACCGTGGGATTCGATTTTAAGAAGAATGGGTTTAGCCAACATACCTCAATTAAGCTTCTTAAACTCTAAAATGACCCAAAATTCTTAGCAACTTCAATCTATTTAGAAATAAAATAAGTTGGACCAAAACTAGGAAGATGAACATGGTTTTAGCTCATTTGAGCATATTAACAAACACTAGGTGTGCATCAAAATTTTAAGGCCCTTTTTGTGGAAGATTCCATCATTCCCCAACCCATTCTCTATCATTTTTAGCTCACAATCTTCCCACATACTACAAGGATACATTCATGCAAGGTAAGCACTCCCATCCCCATGAATTACCTTACTAATGGCTCATTCTAGTTACATTTTGAAATTAAGAGTTTGGGTGATAGAATCTTACCTCTTAGGAAGAAGACCTAGGTGCCTCTCTTGATAATCTTCAAGATTTTAAGTGAGAATTGAAGAGAAATGTGATGAAGATCACTTCTCCCTCTAGGAACCTCTCTCTTGCTCTAAAAATATCAGAAAATATGATCTAAATGGCCTATGGGGTGTGTTTTAACGGAATTAGGTCAGGTTTAAAAACCCCAAAAATGAAGTTCTGGAACGGGTTCTGCAGTCGCATATGCGACCGCATAATGGTTATGCGGTCCGCGAAATGACCGCGAAACTGGGTACCAAAACTGGAAAAAAAACTGACTTGGTCTGCGATCACTATGTGGCCCGCAGACCTGTTCTGCAATCGCATAATGCACCAAAGAACGGTTCTGCGGTCGCATAGTGCACCGTAGAACCTCCCTCCGAAAAATCCCAAGGCGGGATATGTGACAAGAATACGGCCCGTGAAACGGTTATGCGGTCGCATAATGGCCACGAAATTGGGCATCAAAAATGACCCAGAAATCTGCCCCTCTGCGACTAGTTTGCGGTCCTCAGAGTGGTTCTGCGGCCGCAGAATGGGCCGCAGAAATGCGTACTACTGCCCAAAGTTTTCCTTCAAATTCCCAACACACTGTTCAATCCAAAAAGTCCGAACCGCGGTGAGCTTGCGAGCCGCAGAGAATTTCTACTAATATAACCTCTACGACTACTTTGGCATCACGAAAATCGGGTTTTTAGGAAAACTTTTACGGGGCCTTACAATTGGTTTGGGGTGTGGTTCTTAGTTTTGTTGTTATTTTGTGTGTTTCAAGAGTTCGAGCGAGTCCATTTTATGATTTCAAACTTGTTGGTACGTTCGGGTGGGCCCCGGGGGGCCCCGGCCTTAAACTGACGAGTCTCGGATCAAGTTCGGACTTGAAAGCAAGTGCTGAAGCTTTCAGCTTCTGGTGTGATTGCACCTATGCTTGGCCGGCCACAGGTGCGAGTCCGCAGGTGTATTGGTTGTGTCACAGAAGCGGTCAGGGGACGGGTGGCAGTGGACCGCATGTGCGAGAATTGGTGCGCACCTGCGAACGCGCAGGTTCGAGATTGAAGAGTGCAGGAGCGTATCCCTCCGCAGGAGCGGCCCCATTGTCGCAGAAGCGGGACCGCAAGAGCGGTACTCCCCTCCCTAGAAGAGACCCTCACTGGCTTGAGAACTCCACAGAAGCGGCGTAAGCACCGCAGATGCGGTACCGCAAATGCGGCCAAGGCACCGAAGGTGATCGCTGAAGGCAGTGGGTGTTTTAAATTGGGGTTTGAGCATTTTTGCTCATTTCTTACACTTTTTGGGGTGATTTTGGAGCTGGTTAGAGAGGAATTTTTCATCAACTAATTGAGGTAAGTAATTCCTATCAAACATGAGTTAAATACATAGATTAGGGGTAGATTAACATGTAAAAATTGGTGAAACCAAGGGTTTAGATGAAAAACTTAGGTTTTGGATAAAAATGGGATTTGACCATGAAAATGGTTATGGAATTTGGTGAAAATCATATATTTGACTTCATGAGGTTATGGGTAACAATTGTCTTCGAAAATTTTCGGAATCCGAGCACGTGGGCCCGGGGGGTGAATTTTGGGAATTCTTCAATTGGGGTTGGATAATCGCTTTAATAGTCGGAATATGAACTTTTGAGCCTAAATTTACTATTTTATATAACAATTGACTAGTTTCGAGTCATTTTGGCACCAAATCGAGGGTTTGAGCACAAATCTTGGATCGGAAGTAGGCTTGAGACAAGGTAAGTCTCTTTTCTAACCTTGTAAGAGAGAATTAACCCCATAGGAGAACTTAATTCATATGTGCTTCTATTTGAGGGGGGCTACGTACGCACGAGGTGACAAGAGTCCGTACGTAGCTACTACTCATGCTTATGTCCGTGTAGTTTAGGTTTCACTATGTTTTGTTGACATCGTTATTTGATTATGCTTATTAATTGTCTTGAATAGAGTTGAGGTTGAGGATATCAAGATTTTAAGAGTTTCTAGTTGAATTTCTTATTTTGGACAGAATTGAGGGATATTATGATAACTTGAAAAAAGAAATCTATGTTCAACCACGTCGCAAGTATATTCCGTGAGCGGGGTAAATTTTCACTACTCTCATGGGAGCGGGTCATTCGCCTTGGCAGGTTAATAGATGTATCTATGGTTCGTGCCATTCGACCCTCGGCAGCGCACACAGTTTATATTTTTATATATTTGGATCGGGCCGTATGTCCTTGGCATAATTTGTGCGTGATAATACTGAAGCCCTCTTATATTTGATATTATTTCATTGACTTGAGAGGTTAATTAGTTAAATTGAGGGAAAAGATTTGGTTTTTACTACGGTAAAAGTATTGTTTAATTATTCTTGCTCTGAGTTCTATTGTCATTTATATATATCATATTTAATTATAATTTCACAGTATATTATATTGTTGGCTCAAAGTGTCGAAGTCGACCCCTCGTCACTACTTCTTCGAGGTTAGACTAGATACTTACTGGGTACATGTTGTTTATGTACTCACGCTATACTTCTGCACTAAATGTACAGGATTCGAGGCAGGTACATCTGGATATCAGTCCGGCGTGCATCCCTGATTACCGAGACTTCGTGGTGAGCTGCCCTTCTGAGCCCGTTCTGCAGTAGCCGGAATCTTTTTTTTGTTGAATTTTCTGTCTATTTCACTTGACAGTAGATTAGTATTCTTTTGTATATTCTACTATATGCTCAAATACTTGTGACACCAGGTCTTGGCACACACACACTAGTAGACTTGTGATTTTTGGTTCATTCCTATGGTTATGAATACATTCAGTTGCTTTCGCTTTATTTATTTTAAATTTCTTATTTCTTAAATCTTTGTAATTTAAACCTTCCTTAGTGGTTAGTTCACTGTTGGCTTGCCTAGCGGCGGCGCTGGGCGCCATCACGGCCTATCGTAGAATTGGGTCGTGACAACATGGTATCAGAGCACTAGGTTCACGTAGGTCTCACAAGTCATGAGCAGGCCTAATAGAGTCTTACGGATCGGTGCGGAGACGTCCGTACTTATCTTCGAGAGGCTATAGGGTGTTAGGAAACTACTCTTTATTCATCTCCTATCGTGCAGTTGATGGTGTACTAAGTTTCTTTCTCTTGTTCTCTCATAGATGGTGAGAACGCGCACGACAGACATTCCAGACCCGATAGGGGCTGCTCCCCCTATTGCTAGAGGCTGAGGCTGAGGCCGGGGGAGGGCACTGGCCCGAGGTAGGGGATGAGGACGTCCCAGAGTTGCCCCAATTGTACCGCTAACGGACCCAGTAGAGGATCCCATTGTTGAGGAGCAGGGTGAGGTGCCCGCAGTAGAGTCAGCCCCCGATCGATTTCATGTCAGCACCGGGTTTTCAGGAGGTTATGGGTCGTATGATACGGTTTATGGATACTATGACCCAGGTTGGTTTATTTCCAGCTGACTCAGCCACATCTCAAGTGGGAGGGGGAGCACAGACCCCTACTGCTCAGGCTCCAGGGCATGCGGCTGCAGTATATCAGACCCTGGATGCACTACCCGTGGGTGGCGCCCAGCCAGTTGTAGCAGCGGCACCTGAGCCTAGACCAGATGCGGCCGACGAGTCGTAGAAGCTATTGGACATATGGACTAGGCTACACCCTCTTGTCTTCAGAGGTGAGCGACATGAGTATCCCCAGGACTTCATTGATTGTGCAGGCACAGACTGCACAACATAAGGATATTGGAGTCCCATGGGGTGGATTTCACTACTTTCCAGCTTGAGGGCAGGGCCAGTAGGTGGTGGCAGTCTTATCTTCTTGGTAGACTAGTAGGTTCTCCTCCCATGATTTGGGACCAGTTTACATGTCTATTCTTGGACAGGTATATCCCACCCTCTTAGGGGGAAGAGTTGCGGTTCCAGTTTGAGCAGCTCCAGCAGGGTCAGATGTCAATGACCGATTATGAGGTGAGATTCTCTGAGTTGTCTCTTCATTCACTTATGATACTTCCTACTGAGGTGAAGCGAGTGTGGAGGTTTGTTGCGGGGATACACTCAGGTATCCAGGCTACTATGCCCCGAGAGGTTGAAATGGGGACTTCCTATCAGCTAGTAGTGGAGATTGCTCGGAGGATTGAGGGTTACCGTTAGAGGGGTAGAGAGCAGATACAGCGGGACAAGAGGTTCTGCTATTCTGAAGAGTTTAGAGGTGCCCTGGTTGGGGGTAGAGGTCAGTTCATGAGGGGTCAGCCCAACAGGCCCACATATTCAGCACCGCCTTGGGTTGCTCCAGCACGACCTTATTTCAGTGCTATGCCAGAGAGTTCTTATCGCCCACCAGCTATCCAGGATTCTTCCAGTGGGTACTCAGGCCCTCAGGGTTCTTCTAACGCCTATTTTAATGCCATGCCAGAGAGTTCATACAGCCCACCAGCTATTCAGGGTTCTTTCGGTGGGTATTCAAGCCATCAGGGTCAGACTTCAAGGCAACAGTCCATCACTCCGAGGGGTTGTTACGAGTGTGGAGATCCTGGTCACATGAAGATATTTGTCCCAAACTCCGAGGCAAGGCGGTGCAGCAGAGTTAGCAGCCCATAATTTCAGCACCAATAGCCGCACCAGCCGTCCGGCCGCCCAGAGGCGGAGGGAAAGTGGTTGGGGTCGTCCTAGAGGTGGAGGCCAGCCAGGTGGTGCTCCAGCTAGGTTCTATGCTTTCCCGTCCAGACCAGATGCAGTGGCCTCAGATGCCGTAATCACATATATTATTTCTGTTTGCGGTAGGGATGCTTTGGTATTATTTGATCCAGGGTCCACAAATTCATATGTGTCATCTCTGTTTGCTCTTTTCATGGATATTTCTCGTAAGTCCTTGGATACTCCTATTTATGTGTCCATTCCAGTGGGCGATTCTGTTATTGTGGATCGGATCTACCGGTCCTGTATTATTACATTATGTGGCTATGAGACTAGAGCGGATCTTCTACTACTCGATATGACTGATTTTCAGGTTATCCTGGGCATGGACTGGTTATCTACATATCACGCCATCCTTGATTTCCATGCCAAGACTGTTACCTTGGCGATACCAGAGCTGACTAGATTGGAGTGGAAGGGTTCGTCTATCAGCACATCTAGTCGGATCATCTCTTTTATGAAGGCTCGAAACATGGTCGAGAAGGGTTATTTGGCTTATCTAGCTTATGTTCGGGATACTACCGCATAGACTCCGGCGATTGATTCGGCACCAGTAGTCTGAGAGTTCTCTGATGTGTTTCCTTCTGATCTTCTAGGCATGCCACCAGGCTGTGATATCGATTTCTGTATTGATTTGGCTCTAGGTACCCAGCCTATATCTATCCCATCGTACCGTATGGCTCCGAAAGAGTTGAAGGAATAGCTTGAGGAGTTGCTAGCAAAGGGGTTCGTCAAACCTTGTGTATCACCTTGGGGTGCACCAGTGTTATATGTGAAGAATAAAGATGGGACTATGCGGATGTGCATTGATCACCGCCAGTTGAACAAAGTTACCATTAAGAACAAGTACCAGTTATCGCGTATTGATGATTTGTTTGACCATTTGCAGGGTGCTAGGGTGTTTTCTAAGATCGACTTGAGATCGGGCTACCATCAACTGAAGATTCGGTACTCGGATGTTCCGAAGATTGCTTTCAATACTAGATATGGCCATTATGAGTTTCTAGTGATGTCCTTCGGCTTGACTAGCGCCCTAGTGGCATTTATGGATTTGATGAATAGGGTGTTTAGGCCATACATTGATTCATTCGTCATTGTTTTCATTGATGATATTTTGATCTACTCGCGTAGCATGGAGGAGCAGGAGCACCATTTGAGAGTGGTGCTTCAGACCTTGCGGGAATAGAAGCTATATGCGAAGTTCTTCAAGTGTGAGTTTTGGCTAGATTCTGTAGCATTCTTGGGGCATGTCGTATCAGGCGAGGGTATTGAGGTGGATCCCAAGAAGATTGAGGCAGTTCGGAATTGGCCTCGTCCTACTTCGGTGACTGAGATTAGGAGCTTCTTGGGGTTAGAAGGTTATTATCGCCGATTTGTGAAGGGCTTCTCATTTATTGTAGCACCTTTGACTAGATTAACCCAGAAGGGTGCTCCGTTCCGTTGGTCCGATGATTGTGAGGTGAGCTTCCAGAAGCTCGAGACAGCTTTGACTACAGTACCGGTCCTAGTGTTGCCTTCTGTTCGGGGATGTATACTGTGTATTGCGATGCTTCATGCGTTGGTTTGGGTTGTGTATTGATGCAGGAGGGGCGAGTTATTGCATATGCTTGATGTCAGCTGAAGCCCCATGAGAAGAATTATCCTGTGCACGATTTAGTGTTGGCCGCGATTGTTCATGCTCTTAAGATCTGGAGGCATTATCTTTATGGAGTGTCCTGTGAGGTTTACACTGATCATCGCAGTTTGCAGCATTTGTTTAGATAAAGGGATCTCAATTTGAGGCAGCGCAGATGGCTTGAGTTATTGAAGGATTATGATATCACCATTCTTTATCATCCGGTCAAGGGGAATGTAGTCGCGGATGCCTTGAGCAGAAAGCAGAGAGTATGGGTAGCTTGGCATCCATTTCAGCAGAGGAGAGGGCACTAGCTTTGGACATTCAGTCCTTGGCTAATAGACTGGTGAGGTTGGATATTTGAGAGCCTAACCGAGTTCTTTCATATGTCGTTGCTCAATCTTCACTATTGGAGCATATTAGGGTCCGACAGTTTGATGATCCACACTTGATGGTTCTCAGAGAGACGGTACTATAGGGTGGTGCCAAGGAGGTTACTATCGGCGAGGATGGTGTTCTGCGACTCCAGGGTCATCTATGTGTTCCCAATGTCTATGGCTTGAGGGACAAGATTCTAGAGGAAGCACACAGCTCTCGGTATTCCATTCATCCAGGTGCTACGAAGATGTATCATGAACTGAGATAGCATTATTGGTGGCGGCGGATGAAGAAAGACATAGTCGAGTATGTAGCTAAATGCCTAAACTGCTAGGAGAGACCAGGTGGCCTACTTCACTAGATGACTATACCTGAGTGGAAGTGGGAGCGCATTACTATGGATTTCGTAGTTGGGTTGCCGCGGACCTTGCGAAAGTTCGATGCAGTTTGGGTCATTGTTGACAGACTGACCAAGTCGGCACACTTCATTCTAGTTGTGACTACATATACTTCCGAATGGTTGGCTCAGATTTATATTCAGGAGATAGTTCGGTTGCATGGTGTGCCTGTTTCCATCATATCAGACAGAGACCCTCAGTTCACCTTACATTTCTAGAGAGCAGTACAGAGTGAGTTGGGGACCCATGTAGAGCTCAACACAATATTTTATCCACAGACCGACGGGCAGTTGGAACGGACAGTTCAGATCTTGGAGGACATGCTCAGAGCATGTGTGATTCACTTTGGAGGGCAATGGGATCGATTCTTGCCCTTGGCCGAGTTTGCTTACAAAAACAATTATTAGTACAGCATCGAGATGGCTCCATTCGAGGCTTTATATGGTCGACGATGTCGTTCTCTCATCGGGTAATTTGATCCCGATGAGGCTAAGTTATATGGTACTGATTTGGTGAAGGATGCCTTGGAAAAGATAAAGTTGATTCAGGAGCGACTCTGCACAGCACAGTCCAGACAAAAGAGTTATGCGGATCAGAAGGCACGTGATTTATCATTTATGGTGGGTGAAAAAGTCCTCTTGAAGGTTTCGTCAATAAAGGGAATCATGAGATTCGGGAAGAAGGGCAAGTTGAGCCCAAGATTTATAGGCTCATTTGAGGTGTTGAAACGCGTTGGGGAGGTTGCTTACGAGCTTTCTTTTCTGCCCAGTATATCGGGAGTTCATCCGGTTTTCCATGTGTCCATGCTTCGGAAGTATCATGCCGACCTGTCACATGTGTTGGACTTCAGCACGATTCAGTTAGATGAGAGCCTGGGTTAAGAGGAGGAGCCAGTTGCCATTATTTATAGGCAGGTTAGCCAGTTGAGGTCCAAGAGGATTTCCGCGGTAAAGGTTCAGTGGAGGGGCCAACCAGTCGAGGAGGCGACTTGGGAGTCAAGGAGGACATGCGGAGCATATATCCACACTTATTCAGCACTCCATGTATGATTCTAGACCTGTTCGAGGACGAACATTTGTTTAAGAGGTGGAGAATGTAATGACCCAACCGGTTGTTTTGCTTTCCAGAACCCTGTTCCCCTAAATAAAACTCTTTGTATGTGCTTGTATTGTTTTGTGACTTGCGGGGGTGGTTAGTTCGAGATTTGGAAGGGTTCGGGTTGAAATCGGAACTCTTGGTTCCTTAAGGTTGGCTAAAGAGGCTAAGTTTGACTTCGGTCAACATTTTGAGTAAACAACCTCAGAATCAGGATTTAAAGGTTCCAATAGGTTCGTATGATGATTTTGGACTTGGGCGTATGTTGGATTGGGTTTTGGATGGCCTGGGAGCATTTCGGCACCTAATAGTGAAAGTTGGTTCTTAGTAGTTTTTTGAAGTTTTTTAAATTTGGTTTGAAGTAGGTTATGGTGTTATCGGGGTCCAAAGGAATTCCGAGACCGTTAATACTTCCGTAATGTCATTTAAGACTTGCATGCAAAATTTGGTATCATTCCGAGTAGTTTAAGTACGTTTCATCGCGTTGGGAGTAAATTGAAGAACTTGAAGTTCATATTTTGATTCAATTGGTTTGGGTGTGATTCTTAGTTTTGTTGTTGTTTTGTGTGTTCCGAGAGTTTGAGCGAGTCCGTTTTATGATTTCAAACTTGTTGATATGTTCGGGTGGGGCACCAGGGGCCCCGGGCATTAAACGGATGAGGCTCGGATCAAGTTCGGACTTGAAAGCAAGTGCTGAAGCTTTCAGCTTCTGGTGTAATCGCACCTGCGCTTGGCCGATCGCAGGTACGAGTCCGCATGTGCGTTGGTTATGTCGCAGAATCGGTCACGGGACGAGTGGTAGTGGACCGCGGGTGCGAGAATTGGTGCGCACCTGCTAACGCGCAGGTGCGAGATAGAAGAACGCAAGAGCGTATCCCTCCGCAGGAGCGGCCACATTGCCGCAGAAGCGGGACCGCAGGAGCGGCACTCCCCTCCGCAGAAGCAACCCTCGCTAGCTTGAGAACTCCGCAGAAGCGGCCTAAGCACCACAGATACGGTACCGCAAATACGGCCAAGGCACCGCAGGTGAGAAAAATTGTTGAAGGCAGTGGGTGTTTTAAACCGGGGTTTGAGCATTTTTTCCCATTTCTTACTCTTCTTGGGGGCGATTTTGGAGCTGGTTAGAGAGGGATTTTTCATTAACTGATTGAGTTAAGTAATTCCTATCAAACATGAGTTAAATACATAGATTAGGGATAGATTAATATGTAAAAATTGGTGAAATCAAGGATTTAGATGAAAAACCTAGGTTTTGGATAAAAATGGGATTTGACCACGAAAATGATTATGAAATTTGGTGAAAATCATATATTTGACTTCATGAGGTTATGGGTAACAATTTTCTTTCAAAATTTTCGGAATCCGGGCACGTGGACCCGGGGGTGAATTTTGGGAATTCTTTAATTGGGGTTGGGTAATCGCTTTAATAGTTAGAATATGAACTTTTGATCCTAAATTGACTATTTTATATAACATTTGACTAGTTGCGAGTCATTTTGGCACCAAATTGAGGGTTTGAGCACAAATCTTGGATCGGAAGTAGGCTTGAGACAAGGTAAGTTCGAGATTTGGAAGGGTTCGGGTTGAAATCGAAACTCTTGGTTCCTTAAGGTTGGCTAAAGAGTTTAAGTTTGACTTCGGTCAATATTTTGAGTAAACAACCTCAGAATCGAGATTTGACAGTTCCAATAGGTTCGTATGATGATTTTGGACTTGGGCGTATGTTCGAATCGGCGCCTAATAGTGAAAGTTGGTTCTTTGAAGGTTTTTAAAGTTTTATAAATTTGGTTTGAAGTAGGTTATGGTGTTATCAGGGTCCATATGGAATTCCGAGACCGGTAATACTTTAGTAATGTCATTTAAGACTTGCATGCAAAATTTGGTATCATTCCGAGTAGTTTAAGTACGTTTCGTCGCGTTGGGAGTAAATTGAAGAACTTGAAGTTCATATTTTGATTCAATTGGTTTGGGTATGATTCTTAGTTTTGTTGTTGTTTTGTATGTTCCGAGAGTTTGAACGAGTCCATTTTATGAATTCAAACTTGTTGGTACGTTCGGGTGGGGCCCCGAGAGTTAAACGGACGAGGTTCGAATCAAGTTTGGACTTGAAAGCAAGTGCTGAAGCTTTTAGCTTCTGGTGTAATCGCACCTGCGCTTGGCCGGCCGTAGGTGCGAGTCCGCATGTGCGTTGGTTGTGTCGCAGAAGCGGTCACGGGACGAGTGGCAGTGGATCGCGGGTGCGAGAATTGGTGCGCACCTGCGAACGCACAGGTGCGAGATTGAAGAACGCATGAGTGTATCCCTCCGCAGGAGCGGCCCCATTGCCGCAGAAGCGGGACCGCAGGAGCGGCACTCCCCTCCGCAGAAGCGACCCTCGCTGGCTTGAGTACTCCGCAGAAGCGGCTTAAGCACCGCAGATGCGGTACCGCAAATGCAGCCACGGCACCGCAGGTGCGAAAAATCGTTGAAGGCAGTGGGTGTTTTAAATCGGGGTTAGAGCATTTTTTCTCATTTCTTACTCTTCTTGGGGGCGATTTTGGAGCTAGTTAGAGAGGGATTTTTTATCAATTGATTGAGGTACGTAATTCCTATCAAACATGAGTTAAATACATAGATTAGGGGTACATTAACATGTAAAAATTGGTGAAATCAAGGGTTTAGATGAAAAACATAGGTTTTGGATAAAAATGGGATTTGACCACGAAAATAAGACTTCATGAGGCTATGGGTAACAATTTTATTTGAAAATTTTCGGAATCCGGGCACATGGGCCCGAGGGGTGAATTTTAGAAATTCTTTAATTGGGGTTGGGTAATCGCTTTAATAGTTAGAATATGAACTTTTGAGCCTAAATTGACTATTTTATATAACATTTGACTAGTTTCGAGTCATTTTGGCACCAAATCGAGGGTTTGAGCACAAATCTTGGATCGGAAGTAGGCTTGAGACAAGGTAAGTCTCTTTTCTAACCTTGTAAGAGGGAATTAATCCCATAGGTGAACTTAATTCATATGTGCTTCTATTTGTGGGGGGCTACGTACGCACGAGGTGACGAGAGTTCGTACATAGCTACTACTCATGCTTATGTCCGGGTAGTTTAGGTTTCACCATGTTTTGTTGACACTGTTATTTAATTATGCTTATTAAATATCTTGAATAGAGTTGAGGTTGAGGATATCAAGATTTTAAGAGTTTCTAGTTGAATTTCTTGTTTTGGAAAGAATTGAGGGATATTGCGTCGCAAGTATATTCTGTGAGTGGGGTAAATTTCCACTACTCTCATGGGAGCGGGCTATTCACCTCGGCAAGTTAATAGATGCATCTATGGTTCATGTCATTCGACCCTCGACAGTGCACACAATTTATATTTATATATATTTGGATCGGGCCGTACGTCCTCGGCATAATTCGTGCGTGATAATACTGAAGCCCTCTTATATTTGATATCGTTTCATTGACTTGAGGGGTTAAATAGTTAAATTGAGGGAAAAGATTTAGTTTTTACTACGGTAAAAGTATTGTTTAATTAGTCTTGCTCCGATTTCTATTGTCATTTATATATATCATGTTTAATTATAATTTCACAGTATATTATATTGTTGGCCCATAGTAAGTGTCGAAGTCGACCCCTCGTCACTACTTCTTCGAGGTTAGACTAGATACTTACTGGGTACATGTTATTTATGTACTCATGCTACACTTTTGCACTGAATGTGCAGGATCTGAGGCAGGTGCATCTGGATATCAGTCCGGCGCGCATCCCTGATTACCGAGACTTCGCGGTGAGTTGCCCTTCTGAGCCCGTTATGCAGCAGCTGGAGTCTTTCTTTTGTTGTATTTTCTGTCTATTTCACTTCATACAGTAGACTAGTATTCCTTTGTATATTCTACTAGATGCTCATATACTTGTGACACCAGGTCTTGAAACACACACACTAGTAGACTTGTGATTTTTGGTTTTTTCCTATTGTTATGAATGCATTCAGTTGCTTTCGCTTTATTTATTTTAAATTTCATATTTCTTAAATCTTTGTAATTTAAACCTTCCTTAGTGGTTAGTTCATGGTTGGCTTGCCTAGCGGCGGCGCTGGGCTCCATCACGGCCTATCATAGAATTGGGTCGTGACAGTTAATATGATTGAGAGAATATATACTCAATATTTCGTATTTTAAATTTTCTCTTGAAGAATTAACCCAATTGAAATTTCCTCTTGAAGTAGGAAAATATTTTGAAGCAGTGTCTTTCTGTTCTTAAATAAAAGAATGAGTTGTTCAAAGTTATTTTTGAAGCACATTTTTATTCTCTAGAGTGAATGAAAAAAATACCACAACTCACCTTCTGAAGAAGTAGAATAATAGAGGATATAAATATTATTTTTGTAGCATAAAGATCATTGCCGCACGTACCTATTGTACGTAAAACATCTTGGATAATTTTATTAAGTATCATTCTAAGGAAAAATCATTTTTGTAGAATGCTTTCTACTACAACCACATTGATATATTATGGTTAGTTATTATTAACTACCCCGAAGAAAATAACAACTCATATATATGTCCCTGAAGGATGTAATGACTATGTGGTTGCCGCTTTGATATAAAATATTCAGATGTTAATAGCGTTTCTTCCTGAAGGAGATATTTGTCACAAAGATGGTGGTAAAAATATTGAAATTCTTGATTTCTGATATTTATAAATTTAGAATTGTCTTTATATTATTTATTTGATTATGATTTTCTCTCATGATACCAGAAGTGTCTGAGCAATATTTGATAGTACAAAATATATCAAAAACTCCTGAAGAACTAACTGTTTGTCAAGAAGACACGTGACACCAGTAGTGTCCGAATAATATTAGATTGTGGATAGTAAATGAAGGCTCTCGAAGAGCTTATATATAAATATGTCATTCATATTATATGATTATGGTCAAAAATATGTTGTAGTAAAACCCGAAGTTTACTGATACAAATGGATATCATATTGCAACCACAAATGATTAGAAAATTAAAAATCTTCATGTTTCCACAATCCTAGGGGATAAAATAATATGTATGTGAGAAGTTACCCACCTTATTCTTCAATTTGTACTACATCATGTATCACAGTAAACCAGAAGTTTACTAATGCAAAAGCAGTCACAGTAAACCAGAAATTTACTGATACAAAAGTAGCCACAGTAAATCAGAAGTTTACTAATGCAAAAGTTTATGCTATAGTAAGCCAGAAGTTTACTTAGAGATAGCACATGCCATGATAAAATTGAAGTTTTTATTTTCCATTTTTAAATGAGCTATTTGAAAATTCAAATAAGCATATACTGATGAACTAGAAGATTTTTCAAGAATTCTCTCGTGTTGCTTCTTCTCATAATAAATTGATTATACCAGCTAAAGTTGGGACTAAAACCCCTGAATTCTGGAATATATAAAAGGTGAATATGGGCTCATTCACCTATCATGTGAACTACTTATAGATGCATATATATGAGATGGTTACATGTGTGTTTATTGTCAACATGCAGTTTGGCATTTGAAATTGCATTTCTCAATTAAGAGCATAATTTTCAGGTTACGAAATCATGATAGTTCATCTTGATGATGCTGGTTTATATCCAAGCTAGTTTGGCATTGAATACCTCCTATTAATGACTAAACTGTTGCTTATGAGAATAAAGTCTCATGTGTTGGTCTAAGATTTTCTATATTCCATACAGCAGCACTTGTATGCATCATACCAACAAAATATGATAAGTCCTCCCCTCACAATTGGTTTAGGATCATAAACCAAATATTTTTACTATCAAATAACTTTTGATGTACGGTATATGATTAATTTCTCTACCACAATGCACAGAGATAGGTTTTCCAAAGAAGATTGAGGATATGTGTTAGTTTTTCAAACATTTGGGGGGTGTAATAAACAGCTGAAAAATATGCTATATGAATCGAATTATCATTAATATGAGCCTCCCTTAGAAGATAATTCAAGTCAAATGCCAGAAATATTTGTTGATCCAAAATTAAATATCATATTTCAGCTGCAAATGTTCCTATTAAAATTAAAGTCCCTGAAGGATAAAGTTCACTGCACGCATGAAGCGTAGTAAACCGATCGGTTCCAAAGGTAACAATCCTTGAAAAATGAAAGGAGCAAATGATCAAAATGATCATAATGAGGAGAAAATGAGCTCTAGAAGAGCTCACGACATAACATTTCATGAAACTCCAGAAGAAGTTCAGGTACCTGAAAATAAAGAAAGTGATGAGATCTCAACAAGTTATGTCGCTTAGGAACCGATACAAAATGAACGTCGGCAATATATTTGATACAATATAATACACAATATTATAAATGATTGTGAGGATCGGACATGTAGTCCATACACCTGAAGATGTCATGCCATCTAAATGCAAGTCATAACCTATACGACTCATATGATTAAGTCTATATGAAGATCCCTGAAGGATTTAAAATGCCTGAATTATATAGTTCAAAGTATCGTGAAATGTACTCAATCAGATTACAAAGATCTTTGTATGGTTTAAATCAATATGGGCGCATGTGATATAATCGCCTTAGTGAATATTTGTTGAAAGAGGGTTATATAAATGATGTTATTTGTCCATGTATTTTTATAAAGAAAATGGCATCAGAATTTGTTATACTTGTTGTTTATGTTGATGACATAAATCTTGTTGGAACTCCAGAAGAGCTCCAAAAGGCAATTGAATATCTTAAGAAAGAATTTGAGATGAAAGATCTTGGAAAGAAAAAACTTTGTCTTGGACTACAAATTGAACATTTAGCAGATGGAATCTTTATACATCAATCTGCATATACAGAAAGGGTCTTAAAATGCTTTTATATGGACAAAGTGTACCCATTGAGTACACGAATGGTTATTCGATCACTTGAAGTGAATAAGGACCCGTTCTGACCTCCAGAAGAGGATGAGAAACTCCTTGGTCCTAAAACACCCTATCTCAGTGCAATTGGTACACTTATATATCGTGCTAATGCTATAAGGCCTGACATAGCATTTTCTGTTAATTTACTAGCAAGATATATCTCTTCTCCTACACGGAGACATTGGAATGTGATTAAGCATATTTTGCGATATTTAAAGGGAACTCTTGATATGAGTTTGTTTTATGCTAACAAAGGTAATGCAGATCTTGTTGGTTATGCAGATGCAGGTTATTTATCTGATCCTCATAAAGCTCGATCTCAAATCGGATACTATCACGACCCAAAATCCAACTTGTCGTGATAGCACCTATCCCAACCCGCTAGGTAAGCCAACTTTCAACTATCCAATTCCAATAACAGTTATTAAAGCAATTTAAGTAAATAAAGATCTTAATCTTATACATTCCCCAAGAACTGGCAGTACAAATCATGAGCTTCTAAGAATAGAATTTACAAAGCTGATATGAAGTAAATACATCTTCTGTTTGAAAAGTACATAAACAGAGTTTTTATAATCTAAGGCTACCATGAACAAGAGGCAGCTACCAAAACAATGCAAGTACATCTTCAAATCCGGCAACCATTGAGCACAGCAACAACAACAACCAACATCTGCACGCAATATGCAGAAGTGTAGTATCAGTACAACCGACCCCATGTACTGAGTAAGTAACAAACCTAACCTTAGGTTGAAAGTAGTGACGAGCTTTTACCAAAGTCGGGTCCAAAACCAATAGTCCACAACAGTCCATAACAATTGTCACGCCCCAACTTGGGGAGGCGTGGCTGGCACCCGGTGCAGTACTAGCCCGAGCGAACCACTCTATAACTCATTTGTTTTTTTCTTCTGTAACTATCAAGGGCCAACATGGCCACAACTCATAATGTATAACTATAAGTGGGCAAACGGTGTATCAATGAACTATCTTTCATAAAATATGAATACATATGGGCCGTCAAGGCTCTGACATACTGTACAAAATGATTCTCTGTCTACAAAGCCTCTAGGATTATTTGACATCAAATGGGATAGGGTACTGGCCTACTCATAAGTCTGTAGCAAAATTTGACACGATGACTCATAGACTCGGCTGCACTCCGAATGAGGTGGAGTCTTACCGATCTTTCGCTGAAGCGAATCTCGTCTACTATGAGGGCTCGTCAAACTGATTGTCTATACCTGCAGGCATGAACGCAGCGTCCCCAACAAAAAGACATCAGTACGGATAATGTACTGAGTATGTAAGGCAGAACTGAAACATAATAGTAAGTCAACATTAATTAAAGACATATAAGAATCAAGATGAATCTCTGAAGTGCCACCGTATATGCATACTTATTATACTTATATATATATAGAATGCTTCTCTTGAGACTATTATCCATATCGCATGATAAATGACTGCCCAACTGATCAGTGGTAACTGCCCGACCGAACGTAACTCGGTGGTAAATGCATAACTGCCCAACCGGTGGTAAATAATAATACATAACTGCCCAACCGGTAGTAACTACCCGACCGGCCGTAACTCGGTGTTAAATATGTAACTGCCCAACCGGCCGTAACTCGGTGGTAAATGCATGACTGTCTGACCGACCGCAGCTCGGTGGTAAATGAATATGCATGTCTACCCAACCGGTGGTAAATTATGATACATAACTGCCCAACCGGTGGTAACTGCCCGACCGTCCGTAGTACGGTAGTAAATGAATATGCATGAAGATGCGTGTATCACTATATTATAAACATTAACATCTTTATCAAATACTTTAATAGGGAACTAGATACATACTTAGACATGCTTGAATATCATTTTACATGAATGAATAATGTAGACCTTCTTAGTCACTAAGAGTAGAACTATTTATGAAATAACATTACGTTTACATCTCATTATTTAGATCATGCCAAAAGAAAGAAGTATTAGCCTTAACATACCTGGAGTAGGGATAAATTCGTATGATATTCTTGAAAAAGATTAAACCGTACTCCCTTAATATTGCAAAATCTCACGTTAGTTAAGAATGGAGATATGATTCTCATGTTCTTTAGGCATATAATGCTTCTCTTTTACTAAAATGATGTGCGGCTCAAGCTAGACTTCTGCAACAGCCTATCCAATTCCAATAAAGATGTATGGTAGTAAATCGAAAACATACAAAAAGTAGAGGTAATAATTCATACAAATGATCTTGAGTTGAGAGATATACTTTTGTCTAATGATTTGTATTGAACTATAAATATAGAGATCTCCAGATAAAACTCACGTTATGTGAATGAATATGATTCTTATATCTTTAAGACATATAAAGATTCTCTTTTTAAAAGTCCAATTGATCATGCCACAAAAATCCCTTAAATTTTGCCACCTAATTCCATGAAATAATGAGTCATACTTTGGCTTTGATGAAGATTCATTGTGCTGCCACGTTTTGGCTCATTACCCTTATCCAAAAGACTTAAATTACTCAACCATTAATTATTAATTAACTAGCTAGTTTTCTCATTACCCACTAATTCACATAATTAAGGATTATTTTAAAATACTACTCATTTTTAACACACTTTATTCATCTTACAATCACGTTCATAGGTACCTTGTATGGTACTAGTCCATAAATATCGAGTATTATAGCTCGGACCGTATTTTATCCCAAAATAAAAAACTTCGGCGATACTCGATTTCATCGATTCGTTAATCCTCCGACCTTTATAACACTTACTTATCACTTGTTACAAATAGCATAAATGCTTATGGTCTCAAAATAATCTCATATAAAGAGTACAAATTTTCGTACGCTTAATTCTTAAAATGGTAAAAAGATAACCTTCTTTTCTTGTGAGAAAATAATTTCTATCTTTACAATAAAGAAAATCTCATAAACTTTCTCATATTATGTATATAATTGAAAGTAGTAATATTAATAACTATAATAAATCATATTATTATTATTTTTCAAACTATTTTTTAAAAAGCTGATATGAAGTAAATATATATATATAACGGTATCAAGGTTGTTAAACTTACGGGGTCTTACAATGACATAGTCACAAATCCTTTATAACCTCATGAATAGTCTTAATCCCTTCAAGCTCATATGGATTACTACGACTTATCCGAATATTAAAGTACGGGATGTAACAACAATGTAAACAAGTAAGACCAGAAGTAACTCAACAATCAAATGCTCAGCAAAAACATGATTTCTAAAAATAGTTCTGTCTTTCACGGAACATCAATGAAAACCCAAATCGTTTACCGGAGTTGCCAAAAATATGAATAAGTTTGAAAATAATTATTTTTCCAAAATCCTTTCAATAATAAATGAGATGTTTCATTTTCTTTTCAGATAACTCATGTAAAACAAATGCATCACTATGCCCATCTGTCAACATGTGTGAGAAACATGAATGATGTGATACTGTATAGCATGAGGATGATACATCTCTATGCCGGTATGTCATGTGTGCATGTCAATGCGATGCAACTCAGTGATAAAAATAATATGCATACTCTCAGAGTATCATTTCACTCAGTTCTCCCAGTCACTCAGTCCTCACAGTCACTGATGCCTTACAGTCACTCAATCCTCCCAATCACTCGGCACTCGCACTCAGTAGGTACCTGCGCTCACAGGGGGTGTGTACAGACTCCAGAGGGGCTCCTTTAGCCCAAGCACTATAATCTGCACAAACAACTCACGTGCTATAATAAAGCCTATAAGGCCTGCTGCAGGCGGGAAGCCCCGATCCACATAATAATCCTCACAATCAGGCCCTCGGCCTCACTCAGTCATCCATCTCTCCAGTCTCTCGGGCTTACAATGTCATAAAAATAGCCCGAAAATGATGATATGATGTATCAATGAATAACAACAAATACTGAGATATGATATGCAATGAAATGAATATGACTGAGTATAAATTTTCATTTTAAAACAAATTATTCACAGCAATATGACCTCTGCGGGTCCCAATAATACTGGCACATAGCCTCAACATGATTTATAATATGATTCTCAGCTCAATTTCTTTAACACATAAAACTGCATGAAAAATGCCAAGATTATTTGACTACAAAATTCCACGAAATAATTACGTCATAATTTCTATGGTGCACGCCCACACGCCCGTCACCTAGCATGTGCGTCACCTCAAAACAATTCACATAATACGTATATTCAGGGTTCATACCCTCAGCTCCAAGATTAGAAGAGTTACTTACCTCGAATAAGCCGAATCCAATGTCGAGCAAGCTAAACAATGCTCCAGAAATTCCATTCTGCGTAACAACTTCCGAACGGCTCGAATCTAGTCACAATTAATTTGATTCAGTCCACACCATTTATAGGAATTAATTCCATATCAAAATACCAATATTTTTTACAAAAATCCGAAATTACGCCCCAACCGAGCTCCAAAATGTCCAAAATGAGAAAAATCTCGAAAACCCTCATTTTTAACACTGCCCAGGCATTCCGCACCTGCGGTGCCTGGGTTCACACTTGCGCATCCGCTTTTGCGGAAAAATTGCGTGCCTGCAAACACAGCCAGCCTTCCAAAACCTCACATCTGCAGTGCCCTTCTCGCATCTGCGGGATCGTAGATGCATATTACCCTTCGCCCCTGCGGCCTCGTAGATGCGGGCAAATTTCTTGCACCTGCGAGCACTGCCCAGTTCCACTCTTGGCCGCTTATGCAACTGATTGCGCGCACATGCTGCTTCGCACCTGCGATCAAAAGTTTTGTAGGTGTGATCACACCAGTAGGCAGCAGTTCTAGCATTTCCTTAAGTCCGAATTTGATCCGTTAACCATCTGAAACTCACCCGAGGCCCCCCAGGACCTCAACCAAATATATCAACAAGTCCCATAATATAATACGGACCTATTCGGGACCTCAAATCACATCAAACAATATCAAAATGATGAATCATACCCTAATTCAAAATCTATGAACTTTGAAACTTCAACTTCCACAACCGATGCCGAAACCTATCAACTTACGTCCGATTGACCACAAATTTTGCATGCAAGTCACATTTCACATTACGGACCTATCTCAATTTTCAGAATCGGATTCCGACCCCGATATCAAAAAGTCAACCCCCCGGTCAAACTTCCCAAAAATTCAACTTTCGCCATTTCAAGCCTAATTCCACTACGGACCTCCGAATAACTTTTCGGACACGCTCCTAAGTCCAAAATCAACATACGGAGCTACTGGAATCATCAGAATTCGAATCCGAGGTCGTTTACGCATAGATCAATATCCGATCGACTTTTCCAGCTTAAGCTTTCCATTTAAGAGACTAAGTGTCTCGTTTCACTCTAAATTCTCTCCGGACCCAAACTAACTAACCCGATAAGTCATACAACAGCTATAAAGCACAAATTGAGCGGTAAATGGGAAAACATGGTTGTGATACTCAAAACGATCGGCCGGGTCGTTACATTCTCTCCCACTTAAACATACGTTCGTACTCGAACGTGCCAAGAGTTGTTCTTAACCTTAAAGTCTCTAATCCACCTCACCACGCACATACTCGGGGGTGAACCCATGTCACCCTATTCCATATAGGCTTGACAACACAATACAACTGAAAATCATTGATTTAACCTTAGCCCATAAACCTTGGAATTTAATTTCCAACCTTAAGAATTTTTTTCAAGACACGAATCTTACATTTACACACTGTATGATTCTTAACAAGTTGTATCTAGCCATAACCATAACCATAACCACGGACATAATCACCTAGCATATTACACAACTCGCATGTTCGTAGCACCATTCCTGATCACAGTGACTACTCCAAAACCAACCAAATACTAGTATTAAACCCATATGGAACCAAACCTCATCCCAAAACCTTCATACACTGTTGATAATAAAAGAAACACGCGAAATTTCATGACCACTTACCAGATCCACAAGCCATGGAGCTCTCTCGCCCCAACCAGAACCATAATCCTATCCTAAGCTGACTTTCAATATTATACTTCCAAACATACCGTAATCAAACCTGATAGTACCCATTCTAGGTCCAATAACCTTATATTACTAAACACAACTATTCCACAGACATGCCGCACTAATATAACTTAGAGCCACAACCCGTGCCATCCGTGTACCAATACGCAACAATTCAATGTACTCAATCATGGAAAATGACTCAAATGAGAGAACTGCCCCGCCAGATTAATAAGTACCGCCACACAGAAATGCTAAAAATCCAGCGCACATTGTAGAACCATCACACGATTCTAGCACAAGGTTCATACCTTAACATAACTCCGCTGCAATGCGCGACCCCATCCAAACACTGGTCCATATTATCTACCTCGAGTCACCCTGCTCAAAATCAATAATGATGGAGAGGCAAATGACAAAAATGCCACACGAAACCTGAAAGAACATAACTATTACGCAATCGATCATGCAATATCCAAATATTCATCTCGCTTGAATTCCGCCATGAGCCCCCCAATAGAACCGCACCATCTATGCACATAACCAATGAATCACAACTCCTCATAGCATAAAGGAGTAACTCATTGATCATTTCAGAACACGAATAAGTTCAACATCAACCGAATGGCACATCCCTCAACAATAGCAGTATGGAGCCAACCATTCCGGTTCGGTATAGAATACACATCTTAATTGGGCCAATCAATGGACTCCCAAATCAACTTTGGTCACCCACAAATAGACAAATAACCCTCCGAAAGTCCACAACGACTGAATCATAATACATACTATCATCTAGCTAGCTTCGGCCACGACTTTACAGTCCACCGCCATGAAACAATCTGCTCCCGCCAACTCCCAGTCTCCAAATCCCTAGGACACGCGAACCACCATTTCTGGTCCCATCTCCACCGCTTGAATATCTAACACATTTCTCGTACACAATCAATCCACGAGGAATAATTCTCCCATTCTTTCGTGCCACATAGCCGCGTCTTAAAATCAGCAGTCGATCAACCAGGAGAGTGTTGCACTACCTATGAAATACCCATAATTGAAAACATAGTGCGCCCTTTTGAAATGTACACTCTACTCACGCAATACCAAATAGTTATAGCATTCATCTAAACATCAAAAATTGTTCATGCCCTCTAAAAATTTATGACCTCCCTTTCAAAGCCAAACCGTGACCTTGCACACGCCAACCTTAATCCCACACAACACACCGCATCTATCATGCCATCATTTGAAAAATACGAGAACCTAAAAATCATTCTGAGTCACAAGTAAAATACAAATCCGATCAGCCATAAGCTTTCCATTTGATTCCATCCGGTAGAAAATCACAATACTCAACATGCTCCTCAGGCCGGTAGGAAAATACCCATCTCAAGCCGTGGTAGAAATCCTCGAGAATGCTTTGGAATCCATTTGCACATAATCAAGCCATCAGAGTTGAATCTCTAACTCAACCAAGCCACGCAGGTCGCCAAACCCAAGTGTATTGCAACAAGGCACCTGTAGAAAAACCCCACATCATAAGCACCTAGAGAATCGATCATATCCATTACCATACTGATCCAACCTACTACCCGTTTGGCTTATTTTCTCCGAGTTTCTTCCGAATCTGTCTTCAGATTGATACTTCTCCTTGCTAAAAAGCCACGATCTTTAGCCACAGCTCACCCCACAAACCTAGCATAGAACCACAACGCCCTACGGCCCATAAGCAATTGTATTCTTCTTAATCACCTTCAAAAATACAACAACTGTAACACTCACTCTGAAAATACCTTATGTGAATTTGAAATTGTTCTTCTTTACCTTCCTTATACTAAAATGTAGAATCCATAGTCATACAGAATTTCCGCAAGTCCAAGCACCACCAAACGCAAATCTTAGATTTTATCCATACACAAGCCCGGAGAATTTCTCAATAGCTATATATAAACCTCGAACCTATTGGAACTTTCTCGAGAGTCACCCACTTTGTTCAAATCCAAATTACACCACCCAAATGGGCCAAAAGACACGTGCCCCATTAGCACAACAACACTCAAAGAAGTAACTCTACTTTAACACCACCTATCAAATTCATACTTCGTGCGCACTACATCATTCACCAATAACAACTTACTTATCCCACGATTTTTCATATACTCGTACGTGCAATATAATCCGTAACCAGGAATTTCCTTATTCGAGTCATCCTCGATCTCAACTTCTACAAGTCATAACTAACCAAAACTAAACCTTTACATATAACCATGAAATTGAATTATCAATAGCAGGCTCCCCCAATTGGCTCAAAGCCATAGATTAAATCATTCCATAATTCACAATACCAATACTCGATTACTGCCATAATGCCACAGTTAGTTTAACGAAACTTCTTCTCAAACTCATGCAACGCCAACCATAAAAATACCCCAAATCATCCGCTAAGCTCGCAATCATTCTCTTGACACTCAAGTCAACTTTCTCAGCCAGATTCATATTCAATTCTCCACCCATACGCCCTGCTGACGGGAGAGAAACTCTCCACTCACATATAAGGAACATACCTACGTAGATTACTCCGCAGGGGATAACCCACCTGCTTAGCCTCAAATTGATATCTTATTAAACCCTTTTGCAGTCACAATTACTATGCCATCACTTAATCTTTCCAAGTCCAAACTTATTAACAAGACATGAGAATTTAGTTTGTTCCAAAATTTAACAACGTGAAAGATCCTTCAAAACATTCATACTCGAGACTGCACGTCACATCAAAATGAAAATCAAGCACCCAATGGTCTTTCCTTTACATTTCACAGAAATATTTCTCGTTACATTCAAATCGTCTTAACACATCCCGCATTTACATCGTACTCATCACAAAGCCATTCCACCGCTCATCGAGCCACAAATTCCACTCATAGGGGCATTACCAAACATATGAGTCTAAATGTACAGGTTACAATTGAAGCTACCGAGCCTAAGTTGCGGTCTAAACCTGGCCTCAAGTCCTCCAGACTGACCCATCACAAAAACACATAATACACATCCCGAATCTCGTTCATACAATCACAAGCCGGGGATGCACAGCTGATACCGAGCACTCGTGTTCACATACGAATGCGTGGAAGGAATTCAAAGAGTTATGTCTCAAGCTGAATCAATTTCGCACGATAAGGAAAGAAAGATGGGAAGTATATATCCTAAATGCTATGTAGCCTCTCGAAGATAGGTATGGACGTCATCATACCGATCCGCAAGATTCTACTAGACACTCGCTCATGACTTATAGAACCTATGAACCTAGAGCTCTGATACCACCTTGTCACGACCCAAAATCCAACTAGTCGTGATGGCACCTAACACAACTCGCTAGGTAAGCCAACTTTCAACTATCCAATTCCAATAACAATTATTAAAACAATTTAAGTAAATAAAGATCTTAATCTTATACATTCCCCAAGAACTGGCAATACAAATCACGAGCTTCTAAGATTAGAATTTAAAAAGCTGATATGAAGTAAATATATATATATAACGGTATCAAGGTTGTTAAACTTACGGGGTCTTACAATGACATAGTCACAAATCCTTTATAACCTCATGAATAGTCTTAATCCCTTCAAGCTCATATGGATTACTACGTCTTATCCTAATATTAAAGTACGGGATGTAACAACAATGTAAACAAGTAAGACCAGAAGTAACTCAACAATCAAATGCTCAGCAAAAACATGATTTATGAAAATAGTTCTGCCTTTCAAGTACATCAATGAAAACCCAAATCGTTTACCGGAGTTGCCAAAAATATGAATAAGTTTGAAAACAATTATTTTTCCAAAATCCTTTCAATAATAAATGAGATGTTTCATTTTATTTTCAGATAACCCGTGTAAAACAAATGCATCGCTATGCCCATCTGTCACCCTATGTGAGAATCATGAATGATGTGATACTGTATAGCATGAGGAAGATACATCTCTATGCCGGTATGTCATGTGTGCATGTCAATGCGTTGCAACTCAGTGATAAAAATCATATGCATACTCTCAGAGTATCATTTCACTCAGTTCTCCCAATCACTCAATCCTCCCAGTCACTCAGTCCTCACAGTCACTCATGCCTCACAGTCACTCAATCCTTCCAATCACTCAGCACTCGCACTCAGTAGGTACCTGTACTCACAGGGGGTGTGTACAGACTCCGGAGGGGCTCCTTCAGCCCAAGCGCTATATTCTGCACGGATAACGCACGTGTTGCACGGACAACTCACGTGCTATAATAAAGCCTATAAGGCCTGCTGCAGGCGGGAAGCCCCGATTCACATAATAATCCTCACAATCAAGCCCTCGGCATCACTCAGTCATCAATTTCTCCAGTCTCTCGGGCTCACAATAACTAGCCCGAAAATGATGATATGATGTATTAATGAATAACAACAGAGACTGAGATATGATATTCAATGAAATAAATATGACGGAGTATGAATTTTCAATTTAAAACAAATAATTCACAGCAATATGACCTCTGTGGGTCCCAATAATACTGGCACATAGCCTCAACATGATTTTTAATATGATTCTCAGCTCAATTTCTTTAACACATAAAACTACATGGAAAATGCCAAGATTATTTGACTACAAAATTCCACAAAATAATAACGTCACAATTTCTATGGTGCACGCCCACACGCCTGTCACCTAACATGTGTGTCACCTCAAGACAATTCACATAATACGTATATTCAGGGTTCATACCCTCAGCTCCAAGATTAGAAGAGTTACTTACCTCGAACAAGCTGAATCCAATGTCGAGCAAGCTAAACAATGCTCCAGAAATTTCATTCTGTGTAATAACTTCCGAACGACTCGAATCTAGTCACAATTAATTTCATTCAGTCCACACAATTTATAGGAATTAATTTCATATCAAAATACCAATATTTTTCACAAAATCCGAAATTAAGCCCCCAAAATCACCCATGGGGCCCATGTCTCAGAATCTGACGAAACTCACAAAATACGACAACCCATCCAATTACAAGTTCAACCATACTAATTTCACTCAAATCCGACTCTGAATCTGTATTCAAAACTCGAAAAATTTGTTTTGTGACAATAAAGAAATTTCCTTTTATTTCTATTGAAGATTCAATAATCTTACACCAAAAATGAAGATTAATTCATGAAATATAACCACAAGGGAGTCAAGAACACATACCCCAAGTTGTGTGAAAAAATTACTCTCCAAAATCGCCCAAACCGAGCTCCAAAATGTCCAAAATGAGAAATATCTCATAAACCCTCGTTTTTAACATTGCCCAGACATTTCCGCACCTGCGGTGCCTGGGCTCACACCTACGCATCCGCTTTTACGGAAACATTGCGCGCCTGCGGACACAACCAGCCTTCCAAAACCTCGCATCTGCAGGATCGCAGATGCGTATTACCCTTCGTATCTGCGAGCACTACCCAGTTCCACTCTTAGCCACTTCTGCAATTGATTGCGCGCACATGCGGCTTCGCACCTGCAATCAAAAGCTTCGCAGGTGCGATCACACCAGTAGGCCGCAATTCCAACATTTCCTTAAGTCCGAATTTGATCCATTAACAATCCGAAATTCACCCTAGGCCCCCGGCCTCAACCAAATATACCAAAAAGTTCCATAACATAATACGGACCTACTCGAGGCCTCAAATCACATCAAACAACACTAAAATGACGAATCATACCCTAATTCAAAATCTATGAACTTTGAAACTTAAACTTCCACAACCGATGCCGAAACCTATCAAATTACGTCCTTGACCTCAAATTTTGCACGCAAGTCACATTTCACATTACGAACCTATCGCAATTTCCATAATCGGATTTCGACTCCGATATTAAAAAGTCAACCCCCGGTCAAACTTCCCAAAAATTCAACTTTCGCCATTTCAAGCCTAATTCTACTACGGATCTTCGAATAACTTTCCGGACACGCTCCTAAGTTCAAAATTAACATACGGAGCTACTGGAATCATCAAAATTCTAATCCGAGGTAGTTTACATATAGATCAACATCCGGTCGACTTTTTCAATTTAAGCTTTCCATTTAAGAGACTAAGTGTCTCGTTTTACTTTAAATTCTCCCCGGACCCGAACTAACTAACTCGATAAGTCATATAATAGCTATAAAGAACAAATTGAGTAGCAAATGGAGAAACGAGGTTGTGATACTCAAAACGACCGGCTGAGTCGTTACAGATACGTGTTTACATGTGGAGGTACTATCATATTATGGCACTCCACAAAGCAATTAATTGTTGCTACTTCTTCAAATCATGGTGAGATAATAGTTATTCATGAAGCAAGTAGGGAATGCGTATGGTTGAGATCAGTGATTCATTTTATTCAAGAAAAATATAGTTTGGAATGTGATAAAAGATCCACAATTTTATACGAATACAATGTTGCATGCATAGCCCAATTAAAGGGAGGATTTATAAAAGGAGAAAGAGCGAAGCACATTTCACCAAAATTATTCTACACACATGATCTTCAGAAAAATGGTGATATCAATGTGCAACAAATCCGTTCAAGTGACAATCCAACAGATTTGTTCACTAAATCTTTGCCAACTTCAACTTTTGAGCAGATGGTATACAAGATTGGAATGTGGAGACTCAAATATTTGAAACAAAGTTTTCATCAGGGGGAGTAAAATACGCGTTGTACTCTTTTTCTCTTACTAAGATTTTTCCCACAGGGTTTTTCTTATAAGGTTTTTAATGAGGCAGCTAGAAATGCGCATTACTAAATATGTGTACTCTTTTTCCTTCACTAGAATTTTTCCCACTGGGTTTTTCCTTGTAAGGTTTTAACGAGGTACAATATCTTTTAATGAACATCCAAGGGTGAGTGTTATGAAAATAATTATAACGTGGATGTCCATTTATTACTCCGCTATAGATAATCTTTTTGAAGAAGATTACCCATTTGGTACTCTATTGAAGTTTATCTACAAGCAGCTGATGCATGCAGGTTGCCAGCAACTCAAGAAAAGCTTCTTATTAAACAGGCGGGTTGCAAGCAGCTCATGCATATAGCTTACAAGCAGCTCACGAAAAGCCTCGCAGCTGCTTCCTTTCTTCTATAAATAGAGGAATTTTCAGTTCATTATGTACATCAGTTTGAAGTTGAATAATATATCAGTTTCTCTCTATACTTGTCTTTACTTTACAGTCTTTATTTTATAGCAAAAAGGACTTTTTTACTTCTTAAAATAAATAGGGTCCATCAATTTTTAGCCGTGATGCCGTGAGAAGTCTCAGTTTATCCATTTATTAACCTTCTTTTGAGAAGGTATAGGCACTCCTTTTATCTTGCTCTTCTACTTGCTTTCAATGAACGGACATATATTTGTATGAGGCAAAATCTGTCTTTAGAGTATCCATGCCAAGGTAATGTAATGTGAAGGATTCTCAGAGTCGACGTTAGTCGCAGCGACCCAAGAAGCAGAAAAGTCCTTGGGCGAAGTGTCAACATGAGCCGTAGTCGAGATGTCGACAAGAGCCGTAGTCAATATGTCGACAAGAGCCGTAGTCGAGATGTCAACAAGGGTCGAGGTCGAGGTTGAATATCGATGACAGGAACTATAACGGCTAGTTTGTCAAGATAGGATATTAAAAGGGAATATTCTAGTGGATATTCTCTTTACTTGTACTATTAGGGTTTTTTAGGAAAATGTCTCATATATATAGAAAAAAGAGACAATAATAGGGGTATGTAATATTCATTTGCAAGAACATACTTTGACAGAAAAGATTCTCTCTCTCTTTCTAAGATACAAACACCACATTTTCACTAAGATTCTTGTCTATATTATTCCATATGTTTCCATCACATCCAAGAATAATTCGAACATTCAAGGATTTGTCGGTCACTCATCATTGTCAGGAGGAACAACCATCTAGCTCATCCTTTATTGGGTGAATCATTCCTCTAATTTACTTAAATGCCATTTATTGCTTCTCATTGCTATTAAATGCTACATTATTACTCATGCTTTTTGGAATAGTTATTGCATACTGTTATCATTATTCGACCAGATCTGTTTAACGTTTATCACACTCTCGAAAGTTACATCCAGAAATATTATTATTAACTAAGTTTAACCCATGATCACATAAATTTAATTATTTGAACCAAGAATCATATTTATGGTCAAACAATTTGGCTCCGTTTGTGGGGATTTCTTAGTTAAAGCTTTTAGTTTCTTCTAGATCTACAACTAGCACGGGTTACTAACATAAAAAAAAAAGTAAGCAAAAATAAGATCTCATTTCTTTGTGTACACAAATCCCAACATGGCAGGTAACCGAGAAGAAAGGACGAGAATCATAAGTGACCTCCCGACCAACCTCATGAACGTCATCAACAAAAGCTGTGAAATAGCAGACGAAGGCGTGACGCCCAGTGCCTCCCCTAGACGAGATGGGTCACCGCCCCCTCATTACAGTATCACAAAATCTCATAGTATGGGAGTCTTCACGTCTGTGGTGGATGAGACACCCCTGCTATAAAAAGGCTCCTTGAAGCGTGGCTAACTGACACGCTAACCAGCGTCCTCAATAAGCCCGCCGGGGACATGACTACAGAAAACTCAAGGGCTTGCACTATACAACCAGCGAACGAGTAGTGTGACCAACCTCCTCCTCCAACGACAGGTATTACTCACAATGTCACTGATAGTGCATGTGACAACGCCTCTGCAACCATTCTGAAAAGGATGGAGGAAATGGCGAATGAAAACAAGGCACTCCGAGATCAAATAAAAGAACACCAGGAAAGAGTTGACAAGATATCGGGCGCTCCTAAGCTGCTGCCGAAAAGGGACGCTGGCTGGTTCGTCGAGAAACCTTACAATGATGATGCAGCACCGCATGCCATACATAAAACCTTTAAAATGCCACCCTATCTCAGGATATATGACGGCACAACTGACCCTGAAGATCATGTGACTCATTACGTCATTGCCGTAAAAGGCAACGACCTTGCCAAAGCACATGTGTCTTCCATCTTGCTGAAGAATTTCGGCGAAACCCTCGCAGGAGGGGAATTAAACTGGTATTCATTCACATCTACCAGTACGCTCCATAGAAACCTTTGAAAAAATGGCCGACAAGTTCGTAATGGCCCACGCCGGAGCCAAGAAAGCCGAGGCGAGAGTGAACGGCATATTTGCTATTAAACAATCTCTAGGAAAGGGGATGAGGGACTTCCTCGCCCGATTCAACCAAGTAAGGATGACTTTGCCAAACGTGTCCGAAGGGATGACGGTCGCAACTTTTCAAAACGGGCTGAGTAGGGACGGTTTAAGAGCTACGAGGAAGCTCTTGAGCCGGTTGATGAAGTACCCCCAACCACTTGGGACGAAATCCATAATGCTTACTGTGTCGAGGTCCGTGCAGATGAGGACGACCTCAACGGGCCAACCTACCGACTAACCTAGGTACAAGCAGAATCAAAAAAGGATCGAAGAGAGAATACCATAAGAGATCATCCAATTCGGCGACCTAACAGGGAATGGCATCAACCATATATCAGAACGGTTGCCGCCTCCTCCCCCCGCTATAAAGAAGGCCCATATCTATCAAGACCAAGGACGGGAACTCATCGGAATGACAGAGGTATGCCCCTATTTTCTGCTCACAATTTGTGTGTCACCTACAGAGATAGTCTATGCCCTGGAGAAGCTCAGGCCAAAAGTGAAGTGGCCACCAAAGATGCGATCGGACCCTAATACCAGAAAATCTGATGCCCTCTATGAGTTCCACCAGGAACGAGGGCACAAGACGGAAGACTGCATCGCCCTAAGGCAGGAAGTTGTGAATATGCTACGACAAGGACATCTTAAAGAGCTGCTAAGCGATAAGGGAAGAACTAATTTCGCTAGAGGACGCGAACATCAAGGACCGCCCAAACCACCCTCACCAACTCGTACCATCAACATGATTATCGGAGACGATGCCTCTATCAACAGCGTAAAGTTCACCACTACCCACAAACTCAAGCAATCCATCACCCATGAACGGTACGACGAACTCGAAGAAAGTATCATCTTCGACAAGTCGGATGCCGATGGTTTGGTTTTTCCTCATAATGACACCCTCGTTATTACTCTATGAATTTTAGATACTAATGTTAAACGTATTATGATAGATGAAGGGAGCAGCGTGTGCATTATTCATCCCCGAGTACTTACCCAGATGAAACTCGAGGATAAGATAGTGTCGCACTGCATCACGCTAGCTGGTTTTAACAATGCAGTTGAACGGACGTCCAGGAAAATTACTCTCCCTGTTTTGGCCGACGGCATAACTCTGGAAACAATATTCCACATCATGAACCAAGACATCGTGTACAATGCCATAGTGGGACGACCGTGGATACACCACATGAAGGTCGTCCCCTCCAGCTTATACCAAGTCGTCAAATTCCCAACTCCATGGGGAATATTCAGCATGCGAGGAGAGAAGCGTACATCCCGGGAATGCTATCGCATTGCTTTAGACAACATGGCGTCCCAATAAAGGAAGGACAAAGAAAAAGAGGCATAGAAATCAGCACGGTCGAGGTCGGGGCATGACGAGATTGGGGAAGGCATCAAAGATCCCGACATGGTCGAAGCTGCAGGATCGACCATAGAAGACCTCGACCCTGTTCAATTAGACCCCAATGACCATAGCGAGAAGGCCTATATCGGTTGCAAACTTCAGGACCCAGGTAAATTTAGTCAATTCTTAAAAACTAGCGCGGATTTGTTTGCTTTCAGCTATGCAGATATGTCGGGTATACCAAAGGAGACCGCCAAGCACAAATTAAATGTCGACCCCTTCCACCCCCCGGTAAGTAAGGTCAGGTGTAAATTCAACTCTGCAATCCATGACGCAGTGCGCGAGGAAGTGGAAAAACTGTTATAAAATGGTTCCATCGGGGAATCGAAGTACCCCAAATGGGTCGCCAACGTGGTAATGGTTAAAAAGAAGAATGGGAAATGGCGGATGTACGTAGACTTCACAGACTTGAACAAAGCATTCCCAAAATATTCGTTCCTGCTGCCTCGCATCGACCAACTCATTGATGCAACGGCCGGACATGAGCTACTAAGCTTCTTGGATGCTTACTCAGGCTATAATCAGATCCTCATGGAAGAAGAAGATCAGGATAAAACCATGTTTATCACCCACTAAGGAACGTACTGCTACAGGGTCATGCCCTTCAGATTAAAGAACGCGAGGACGACTTATCAAAGGTTGGTGACAAGGATGTTCAAGGATCAGCTTGGAAAGACAATAAAAGTATATATAGACGACATGTTGGTCAAGTCTAAAAGGGGAGAAAATCACATCGACCATCTGAACGAAACTTTAGGCATACTCAGACAGTACGGAATGAAACTCAACCCGGAGAAGTGTGCGTTCGGCATAACCTCAGGAAACTTCCTAGGTTTCCTCGTATTACAGCGAGGGATCGAGGACAACCCTGACCAAATTAAATCCATCGAGGGGGATACCCGAACACTTGACCAGTAAAAAATAGGCCCAAAGGTTGACTGGCCATATCGCCGCCCTATCAAGGTTCATCTTATGGTCGTCGGATAGGTGCCATAAATTATTTGGTGTACTTAAGAAAGATAATGGCCTACAATGGACTTCGGAATGCGTCCAGGCTCTTAGGGAACTAAAGGCATACCTGTCGTCGCCGCCCTTGCTTTCAAAACCAGAGTCGGGGGAGCGTCTCCTCGTCTATCTAGCTGTATCCGAGGTAGCTGTAAGCGCAGTCCTAATTCGAGAAAACAAAGGTACGCAATCTCCCATCTATTACATTAACAAAACACTAGTCGATGCCGAGACGAGGTACCTACACCTCGAGAAACTAGCTTTGGCCTTAGTCGTACCTTCACAGAAGCTTAGACCGTATTTCTAATGTCACCCCATCTCGGTCGTCACAACTTCCCCCCTAAGAAGCATTTTGCATAAACCCAAGCTATTGGGAAGGCTGGCCAAATGGGCTATCAAGCTAAGCGAGAACGATATCACGTACCAGCCACGAACGGTGATAAAGTCACAAGTGCTCGCTGATTTCGTCTCTGACTTCAGTGCAAAAATAACGTATGAAGTTGAAAGGGAAGCCGTCCAAACTTCCCCTGAAACACAAGACCTCTGGTTCTTATACACCAACGGTGCATCCAATGCGTTGGGGTTCAGACTGGGACTCGTACTCGAAGTCCCAACAGGCGAAGTAATTCACCAATCCATAAGGAGCCCAGACATGACTAACAACGAGGCCGAGTATGAGGTTGTCATTGCAGATTTAAGACTAGTGCTATAGTATGGGGCGAAACGGTTAAAACTACGCTCTGATTCTCAGCTCGTAGTCAACCAAGTCACAGGGACTTTCCAAAATACCAGACCGAAATCTACAAGCTGCTGCCCGAGTTCGACGAATGTCAGCTCGACCAAATTCCACGAGCACAGAACGCCGAGGAAGATGGCCTCGCTAAACTAGTCGCAACCACCAAAAGCATCACAACAGGAGATAAAAACGTGGTCCATCTCCTCAACTCATTGCTATACCAAGTCGAGGTAAGAACCATTAACTTAACTTGGGACTGGCACAATCGTATTATCGCATACTTGCAGGACGTCACACTCCCACGCTATAAAAAAGAGGCCAGGAAACTGAGAATACAAGCAGCCAAATACAGTATCCTCCGTAACGACATGTACAAGAGAACCTACGGCGGCCCTTTAGCGAACTGCCTGGGCCCAAACCAGACTCGGTGCATCCTTGAAGAGATCCACGAAGGCCATTGCGGGGCTCATTCCGGCAACTGACCACTGGTCAGATGTCTCATACGAGCGGGATATTACTGGCCCACCATGAAAAAAGAGGCCGCAGACTTTGAAAAAAAAGATGCGAGCAATGCCAGAAGTACGCCCCAGTGATTCACCAAGCGGGCGAACACCTCCACTCGGTCACCTCACCTTGGCTGTTCATAAAATGGGGGAATGGACATCGTGGGCCCCCTCCCAGCAAGACGAGGTAACGTACGATTCCTTTTAGTTTTAACTAACTATTTCTCTAAGTGGGTGGAAGCAAGAGCATTCGCCCAATTACGGGAACAAGAGGTAATCACTTTTATATAGAGAAATATCATATGTCGGTTTGGCCTTCCCAAAAAAATCAGCTGCGACAATGGACCCCAATTCACGAGGAAAGAAAATCGCAGAATTTTTCGAGAAATGGCAAATCAAAAGAATACTCTCAACCCCGTACCACCCCACGGGCAACGGGCAAGCAGAGTCCTCCGACAAATTAATACTAAACATCATAAAGGAGAAGCTTGAGGACACCAAGGGACTGTGGCCGGAAGTACTACCAGAAGTATTGTGGGCATACCGAACAACTCTGAAAACGAGCACAGGATAGACTCCCTACTCTTTGGTCTATGGGACCGAGGTGGTAATACCAGTCAAGGTCGGAGAGCCCAGTCTAAGGTACTCCCACGAGAGCGGCACAAGCAACGACGAGGGTAGAAGGTAGGAACTTGACGAAGTCGACGAACGAAGAGATATGGCCTATATAAGAATGATCGCCCAAAAACAGCAAGCAGAACGCTATTATAACAAGAAAGCAAAGGTCAGGTCACTAAAACCCAAGTGAGCAAAAATCTCAGGGAAGGCAAGCTGGGAATAAATTGGGACGGTCCGTAAAAAATCACAACAAAAGCAAATAAAGAATCATTTCAACTAGAAACAATGGAAGGAAAGCTACTACCAAACAACTGGAATATCAGCCACCTCAAATACTTCAACTTCTAAGAGAAAAAGTGTCCCCCAAGTCGTACTCTTTTTTCCCTAACTTAAGTTTTGTCCCAGCTGGGTTTTCTCAAGAAGGTTTTTAACGAGGCGACGAAGGGAACACTTAAAGTTGAAGTACGCGAAGGCAAGTCCTGGTTAATATTTCATTGATCGACCTCTCACTACTCTCCAGATCGACCAATGAAGGGACTAGATAGACTGGGACTGGGACTGGGACTGAAATGCCAGCCAACACCCAAAATCTGTAAATTTCTCCAAGTATGTAACAAATGCAACAATGTCAAGGCAATAAACTTTACACTTACCAGCATATTTATCTCAAATTCAGGTTAAGTTTGACCTTGCTCGAACTAACATATGTCGGCCCTAGGACATAATTAAATATAGGTTATGTTCGACCTTGTTCCAACTAACACCTGCCGACCCTCGGCCATGAGTAAATAAAAGTTATGATCGACCTTGTTCGAACTACCACCTATCGGCCCTCGACCATAATTAAGTTCAGGTTGTGGTCGACCTCGCTCGAACTAACAACCGGCCCTCGGCCGCAACTTAAACGAAAAGTTATGATCAAACTCGTTCGAATAAATACCTATCGGCCCTTGACCGTAACCTAACGAAAGGTCACAACCAAAAAAGTTGACGAGCTCGGCCATGTTCCAATGCACAAGCAACAGAAGCAAAAACATATAAGTACAGAAAACAAAAGCAAATGCAGAGACCAAATTTGGCATTTCATACTTAAAATATTTTTTACAAAGGCTCATGAAGATGCCGCCAAAAATATACAAAAGTTTACAAAAAAGAGAAGAAGAAAAGACTACTGATCACCACCATCGCAATCTTCTGCTCTGTCACCGCATTTGGCCACCAGTACCCTCGTCACATTGGTCCCCCAATCAATCGCAATTTTTTGCGTACAAACACAGAAAATAATGGACCAACAATTTACCCAATTTATATAATTTTTACGCAGCAACGATTCCGAAAATTTGAAAGCAAAACTCATCTTATAACTATACAACCAAGCACATAAATTGAGTAGGAAGAGAGAAGACAAGAAGGAAAAAAGAAAACTGGAAGAGGAGTTGAACAATTATGAGAATGTGGAGGAAGAAGCTAAAACGGAAAGTTAAAGAAAATACATACAATTTGCATTACTATCATACTATTGATATAAACGATATAAGCGCCTGACTTTGTAGATTAACGCAGTACTACTCATATTTTTAAGAAAGGTTTAACCTTAGAGGCCGTTTGGTAGCCGGTTAGAGAGGAGTTATCCATGTATTAAAACTAGGATAGCTTTATACATTGTTTGGTTAAAAGAAGGGAAACAAATAATCTCCACATAGAAGCTAGCATAAGTTATACAATGTTTGGTTGTTTTTTTAAATGTAGCATTGCTAATACAATATTTGGTTCATGTTTTTCTTTTCCGTATAACTAATACATGTATAAGTTATGAAGGAATCTATGTATTATGGGACTCCGCCTTATTCAGATCCTCTGACCGCGCCGCCTCAACCTTCTCCAACTATTCCACTTTCTCAGCAACTTCGCCATTAAGGACCTCCATCTGGAGCCGGCATTCCTCCAATTGTCTGCGCAGCTCGACCACTTGTGCCTGAAGGTCGCCGCACTGGGCCTCTATGACTCTGCTGACCTCAAGCTTTTTTTCCCTACTCCTTAACTTTCCCTCAAGACGCTACACTTCTTGATGACTCTTACCAACTCGTCATCCTTCTCCTTCAATTCATCTGGAAAGGCCTGCAAATTGCCGCCCTCACCAAACCGCATGCGAAACTCACGGTACTTGCCACGGTACTCGAAATATTTATTTTTCAACCTCTCAAATATTTTCATACGCTTCTCCTCCCTTCGGGCACTTTTAATATCCAAAATAATGGTCTGTACTCACAAAAAGAAAAGGAAGGGAGGCAAAAATGAAAATGCCCCTGCTAACAAAGGCAAAACACTTTTAAAAAAAACACAAAAGGACGAAGCCCAAAAATACTCACCTTAAAGCAAGGCCGACTATGCTCCTCAACAAGGTGACATCGTTCAGTTCTTTGAGGGTTTCACCCTCTATTTCAGAGAAAAGAGGGCCGAGGGCAGGAACTACGTTCTCCGTATTCTTTAGCATATCACGATCCATGGGGATCGCAATGGTCCTCGTAGACCCCTCTAGCCTTACCTCGAGCTGGGTAAACCCTTCCTCCATCATCCTCAAGTCACTAGCATCACTGAACCCGTATCACAGCCTTCTTCGTCAACGTCTTTGCCTCTCCCATCGGCCGACAAAAAAGTATCATCAACTGGCCGCGAAGTCGACGACTCGACTTGCCGCGAAGTGTCAAAAGCTCTAGTAGTCAGCCCTTCGGCCTCCGTCATCATAGAAGGGAGAGATACCCTCGTCGGCCTCCGCCGATCTCGGAATCTCAGACATCGGCCTGACATCATCTTTAATGACAATAGTCGTTGTCTCGCGCAGTGTAAAATCACTCGCCATTGAGCCAACAACCTAGGCGATCCTATCGCCGACGTCCACTGATCTCCCTTTACGAGGCATCAAGTCCCCATCACCTCACAATGACTCCTCTTCCTCATTTATGAGAAAGTACAAAGGAGAAGTCGTAGGCTCTGCGGACTAAACCTTCGCAGCTAAAGAAGGAACAGATACTGGAGCAGCAACGGGCAAGACCTAGGAGTGAGCAGAATCAGTCTCGTTCATAGAAGAGGCGGGAGCCGAAGAGGCAACAACTTTCCTCTTACGGAACGCGGGTGTGGGAGCTTTCGACCTCCTCGAGGACCCCCTAGCTGAAATTAAGGGAAGTACAAAGGGAAAAGAAAGTCAGTCAAAGTAAGCCACAAAAGATAAATAACTAAGAGACCAAAGACGAGAATAACTTACCAGTCGAAGGGAGATGGGGGCCAAACCTTTTGAAGAAGCCCGACCATTCACATATCCCCATGATGTGAGGAAGGAGCCGACCCATCTAGTTGGAAATATCATCGACCAATGGCGGAGGCAAACACGTAGCTGCACAAGAAGGGGCAGAAGGTTAGCATCACAGCCAAACACAAAAGAAAATTTGGATACCTACAAATAAGGAGGCGCATACTTACAAGTACAATTCCAAGCCTTAGGGAAACCATCGGCATTGGCCACCACGTCCTCAATTCTAACAAAGAAAACGTTGATCCATAATTGGTGGTTAACCTTGTCGTCCATCTTCACCACCAAAGATTTACCTCCTCGGTGGCGAAGATTCAGCATCGTCCCTCTATAAAAGCTGGAGGTGAATAGGTGTGTCAAGTGTTGAAGTGTGAGCTCGACCCCCGCCAACTCCGCAAATTTGGTGAGCATCCTTATAAGTTTGTAGACATACGGCACGAGCTAAGCCGGGCAAACGCCGTAGAAGTGACAAAACTCCTCCACTAGCGGAAGAAGAGGAAGAGTGTAGCCGACATGAAAAGGGTAGGCTGAGAAAGCGCAGTTCCCTGGACGGCGGACCTGCATCGCATCCCACCCGGCAGGGATCAATTCGACGTGATTAGGGAGGCCGTATTTAGCCTTAAGCTCTAACAAATCGGCCTCCTTCATCGCCGATTTGAAGGTTCTGGGCTCGGCTTTAGGTAATTTCGAGAAATCAGACCTGGTATCGGGGTTACGAGGAACTATTTCCTCCACCATGGGAAAGCTTCCGTCCTTGGCGGCAGTAGAAACGTTCTCCTCATGAGGAGGGATCACCATCGCTAAAGGCACCGGCTCACTTCCCTCACCAGATTCAGAAGGTGCGGTAGTCATATTTTTATCGGAAGAAAAAAAAGTATCAAGCAATAAAGGATCGAAAACAACAAAGCCCCTGAAACAGAAAGTGCTAAGTCACAGAGAAGAAAGAAAGAGATATGGAGTTTTGGAGTAGAAGGTCTATTACTTCAAAAATACACCCAAGCACATCTATCTATAAGAACCTGGACACCAAAATCAAAAAGGGTTCATCATTACTGGCGTCGTAACCGAAGCGGCAGGTTCAATCAAAGGGCTCACGAGAAACGAAGCAACGCCTTGGGAAAATGCGTCATTATGACGCAAGACGTCATCCTAATCTGTGGACAGACTAATTCCAACAAACCGATCGGGAAAATCGAGATGTTTCGAAATAGGTGGTCCGCATAGGGCCAAGTTGTCGACTCACCGTGACCACCACAACCTGAATTGCTCGCTCAATTGTTTCTACCGTGATGAGCAGATCCGCTCATCGACCCCGCCTGAAGTCGATCTCAATAAGTGGAGGGACTAACTGTATGAGGCAAAATCTGTCTTTAGAGTATCCATGCCAAGGTAATGTAATGGGAAGGATTCTCGGAGTCGACGTTAGTCGAAGCGACCCAGGATGCAGCAAAGTCCTTGGCCGAAGTGTCGACATGAGCCTTAGTCGAGATGTCAACAAGAGCCGTAGTCGAGATGTCAACAAGAGCCGTAGTCAAGATGTCAACAAGAGTCGAGATCGAAGTTGAATATCAATGACATGAGCTGTAACGGCTAGTTTGTCAGGATATGATATTAAAAGGAAATATTCTAGTAGATATTTTCTTTACTTGTACTATTAAAAGAAAAAAGAGGCAATGATAGGGGTATGTAATATTCATTTGCAAGAACACACTTTGATAAAAAAAGATTCTCACTCTTACTAATATACAAATATCATCTTTTCACTAAGATTCTTGTCTATATTATTCCATACTTTTTCATCATATCCGAAAATAATTCGAGCATTCAAGGATTTGTCTGTCACTCATCATTGTCAGGAGAAACAACTATCTAGCTCATCCTTTATTGGGTGAATCATTCCTCCTATTTACTTAAATGTCATTTATTGCTTCTCATTGCTATTAAATGCTACATTATTACTCATACTTTTTGGAATAGTTATTGCATACTGTTATTATTATTCGACCAGATCTGTCTGACGTTTATCACACTCTCGAAAGTTATATCTAGAAATATTATTATTAACTAAGTTTAATTCATAATCACATAAATTTAATTATTTGAACCAAGAATTATATTTTTGGTCAAACAATATCAAAGCTCAACGCCTTAAACCCCACAAACTTAGTAAGATACAAATTAGAAAGAAAATAAGAAGAAGACAGTTTGTCCCTTTGCACTATATTATATAGTAGAAGTAGCTAGGTGGCCAATATATAATTTTGCAACGTGTAGCAGAGTCGAAAGTCGTCCATCGAGATAGGCAAAAAAACATCACATGGCATTGGAAAGTAGCCCAATTGCATCAGTCATTGCCATAGTATTCACAAAGCTGTACTACATATTTATAGTACTCTCATTCATAAACATGCACAATATCAAGAGTAACACCATCACGTAATCTTAAACATCTACTGATCTACTATATGAGTTCTATCATATTTTCGTACAGTGTTATATAATTACAGATTAAACTCTAAAATACAACCAAAGTACTCCACAAAACCTACATATAATTTACAGCTTAATTTGGATCCACTCCTACAGTCTTCAAGGTCACTACACCCGGCTTCCTGCAATAATAAAATTGCTAGATAAGTACCAATACTATCCCATATTTGTGCTAATCGAAAAGAGAAACAAAATTGAAAAGCAAGTAATAGAAGTAATTAAATAGTTGTATTAGCTTTACTACTAACTTGGTATAAACGTCGCCATGAGCTGGATCAGGAATGACACGGCTAGTAGAAAAATCCTGAATGTGAGCCACCTTTCGGAATAAAGATTTGTTAATGAACTTATCTGCATCTTCTGCAACATGTTCTGGCTCCACTATCTCAGGCAGAGTTTCCCTCCTTGATTTTTTTACATGCACATTAGGGGCTCGCCTCAGCTGATGCATCGCCGTGTGCAGCCCGAAACTCGCCGATAGTCCGATCATTCCTAGCGCCACACACACTGGCACAAAGTCTCCCTTCTTTGACCTGTAACTATCAGAGGCGAATTTAGGAATATTAAATTGAATCCATTTCTGGAGTATGCATACGTCTTAAAAATTAAAATGCAAACATATAATAAGACCGCTCTTATTTTTTTTATTTCACTTGATACTAAATTCTGAATTAGGCCATCATCCGCATACAACAACAACAAACTCAGTGGCTAGTGGGTAGCCACATACATTTAAGGGTTGTCAACAAAAAATTATATTGTATATCTAGAAACTTATATTATGTATATAGGCCAAAAATAATATTTTATAAGTGTATATTAAATTTTGAACACCCTCCGTAAAATTCTCGGCTTCGCGGCCAGTGGCATACATAAACCGTAAAATCCTTTACGTAAAAGGAGTAGATTATGGAGTAGAACGATAATCTTACTTGGGCACAGTCGCTTTAAGTTGGACGGGTGGTGACGCTCCCTTAAATCTTGAAGTGGCTGCTGTTGCATAATTTACTGAGGAACTTCCCTTTAATAAGTGACTAACAATGGATTTTAGATAAGTCTGCAACATCGGGGAAAAAAAAAACCTTTTATCTTACTTTAATCTAGCATCAAGATGAATAATGAGCGAAAGAGCAACAATCATCACACCAAGTTGGCAAGTTATATAATAATAGAAGTAATTGGAACTTACCGCTGATCTAAAAGCCATAGGAGTAAACAATTGCTGTAGATCGAACTAAGTTAAGAATTTTGATATTATATGATTCTAAGCTTAGTGTATCTGCTCAAAATCGAATTGTTTGCGGATGATCACTTTTGCGTTTGTGATCCATTTAATAATAGGAGAACAGAGGGTTCCGGAGACACCTAGGATATAATAGGACAAGACCCCTATGATTTTACCAAATGGGAGTTTGACACATGCCGAATAGAAATGAGTCCACGTCACTGCCACATGGACGTAGAAGTCTCCTGAAGCCACCAAGTGATGTTTATCTGATATTTGATCACTTAATTAAGCATAGTATCCAGAACTGAAAATACTGGCCCTATTTAAATCATGGGCTTGAATAGCAGGATACAATAACGTGAAAATAATATGGTTAGATAGTTTTGGGACTGATAATTAAAAAATAATTTGTATTTATAAAATTATTAAAAAATAGTTACTACTATTTTAGCTGAAATATGGAAGTTTTCAGTATAATATGCTGGATTTTGGAGTTCTGCATATAAATTTCGAGCATATTATGTTGGAACTCCAGCACATTATGAAATTCTAGCATATTATACTGGAATCTCATATGTAAATGTTCGAACTACAGCATATTATGCTGGAATTTTTTTAAATTTTTAAAGGTATTTGTTTAGATTTTATCTTTACATGAAAAAAATGACTAAATTTTAATTACTTTAGAAACTGTGGCTATTTTTCAATCATTAATCGTAAATTAGACTATTTCTAAATATTTTTCCTACAACAAATGCTAAGTATGGGTTATTGGGTTGATCATATGGTGTGGAACGATGTAGGTGATTGTGGTTTATGGGTTGTAGTCCAGCCAGGGGCGGCAAGACCCTAAAGCAAGTGAAGCACTTGCTTCCTAACTTTAAGCCTCAAGAATTTAAGGGTCTCAAAATTACTATTTTTTTATATATAGCATATTATTTATATAATTATTTCTTTATTGTCATATTAATTTTAATAACTCAATTTCTTCCTCTAATTAATATAATCAAAATAGTTTTCTGTCAATCTTATTTTACATTTTTACTAAATTATATTTCTCTCTCATTAGTTAGTCACGTAACTATATCTAATAATCTAACTTATTATTTATTTTTCTCACATAAATTATACTCTCTCTGTCTCAATCTATATGAAAGTGTTTGACTAGACATGGAGTTATGAAATAAAGAAAAATTTTAAAACTTGTGATCTAAAATAAATCATAGAAACTTTTGTGGCTAGAAATCATCTCATTAAGGGTAAAAAAGAAAATATAAAGTTGGATTATTACCAAATATAGAAAGAGGGCTGACTAAAAATAAAGGATTCACATAAGTTGGGACGGAGGAAGTATGTTTTCTCGGTTCTCTCATTTCAGTTGTAATGCAATCAACGTAAAATTCATAATTTTTTTGTACTTTATAAAATCAAGTTCTCATTTTTTTTCATTTCACATACTCACTTGTCTAATTTTTCAAAAAATGATGCTCATTAAATTTTATATATATATATAATGACTTTTATTAAGACTTTGCTTTAGGCCTCGAATACTGATGAGTCGCCCCTAAGTCCGGCCTCATCGGGTTGAAACCCAACAAATTCCAATTCAACATGTGAAAGTTCCAATGAACGCGTCATTAGCACGTTACATCTGTCTATGTTGTTAGTGTAATTTAACATATTATAGTAAGGTTACTTAATATTTATTAATAGATTATCCATGAATACTTACTAAATAGAGTTAAGTGTAATTACCTTTGAAATAATTCAATCGTTTAAATATTTCAAACATTGTGTATATGGTCATAATCGAGTTTGCCCTTCGTGTGACTAATCAAGACTGGAGCATGATGGACCGAGGTTTGTCATTATAATATCGAGATGTGATGTGAAGTTGGAAGGTCGAGCTCGAGACCTAGAGACCGATCAATACCGAGATCGAGTCAAGGTCGAGCTCGAGACCTAGAGACCGATCAATACCGAGATCGAGTCAAGGTCGAGTTCGAGACCCAGAGACCGATCAAATACCGAGATCGAATCAAAGTCGAGCTCGAAATCCAGAGACCGATCAAATACTGAGATCAAGTCAAGGTCGAGCTCGAGACCCAGAGACCGAGCCAAGGAATAACAAAGTCGTTATAGCTGCATTTGGGGAGAAAATCTCGGCTGAAATTACGGCTGAAATCACGGCTTGAGTTAAGAAAAAGTCAATTAATTAATCTATCATGGGATCCCCACTATATATTTTTAATTATATCCGAAGTACGATTCCTCCACTATATTAGGAGTGGCTAATATTTGTAAAAGAGGAGATTGATATACGTTCACACATTCTCACATTCAGAGATTATGAAGATTTACATAACATCTAGCAAATATTATTCTTTTTTGGGCTTTTGATATTGATTCATCTTGTTCATTTATCAATCATTCTCTACTCAATTAAGGTTTATATTCATTCTTTTTTACAGTCAATTATTTTTCTAATTTTTGCCGAGTTATACCACGTATCCTTAGAACTATGTATAAATTCAACTCTATCCGTTTTTCGAGTAAATAGTTTGGCGCCCACCGTGGGGCTAAGGATAACAGTGGTTATTTGGTACGAATCTCGCAAAACACACCATTTTACACTTGCTCTTGGAAGTGTCTTTGATTTCAGGTTAAAAACGACGAACTCTCAATTAATGGCCCTACCTATTGACAACGAAGCTGGCCTTTAAGATGAGAACAACAACCTGGCGACGGGGGATGAAAGGCCACTCGTCGATCCAGTTGGAGCTCGGGTCGTAGATCTAATTGACTTTAATTCACATATGGCCATCGAGGCGAACCAACGTTCCGACCCCGAAAATAACATTCATGGTGGAACTCGATCTACAATTTGAAATACCCAAAATGTTGGAGAAGACGGGATCAGCCTGCGTATGATTTTTGAAATGTTGCAAGCTCAACAGGTAGTAATAGCTCAGTTGCAGAGCCAAACCAAGGCACCGAGCAGGGCCGAGCCCCGTCCACCTTGAGAAGTCACCCACAAAACGGGGCCAGCTGTAGTAAGATCAAGTGAACAAGAATTGGGGACTAATCCCGAAATTATTAGGATGCTCGAGGAACTGACAAAATGAATTAAGTCAGGAGAAAAGAGGATTGAAGCAAACGACGAAAAAGTATAAACTTATAACTCCAGGGTTGATCAGATCCCGGGGGCACCACCGGTATTGAAGGGCTTGGATTCCAAAATATTTGTACAAAAGCTTCCCCCCCCCCGAGCGCGGCTCCCAAACCGATCCCTAAGAGGTTTCGCATGCCCGAAATTCCTAAATATAATAAGACGATCGACCCCAACGAACATGTCACCTCTTACACATGTGCCATTAAAGGGAACGATCTAGAAGACGACGAGATCGAATCCGTATTATTGAAGAAGTTCAGGGAAACCCTGTCAAAGGGGACAATGATATAATATCATAATTTACCGCATAACTATATCGATTCTTTTGCTATTCTTGAAGATTCTTTCGTAAAAGCACATGCCGGAGCTATAAAGGTCGAGACCAAGAAGTCGGACCTTTTCAAGGTATGGCAAAAAGATAACGAGATGCTAAGAGAGTTCGTATCTCATTTTCAAATAGAACGAATGGATCTACCACCGGTCACGGATGATTGGGATGTTCAAGCTTTCACTCAAGGACTGAACGAACGAAGCTCGATGGCTTCACGATAGTTGAAGCAGAATTTGATCGAGTGCCCGGCTGTTACTTGGGCCGATGTACATAATCGATATCAATCGAAGATTAGAGTCGAAGATGACCAGTTGGGTTCTGGGTCCGTTATTAAAAGGGACATCGACCGAGAACCAAGGTCGAGCAAGGACCGATATCGGTCATATAACGGAGATAGTAGGGGTAGCGAACCTGCACGCAACTCCGTACGAGGCGAAAGGAGAAATGATCGAGGCCAAGGGTCTCGGGGTTTGATGAACAAGAATAGGTTCGACATGCATACCGGACCTAAGGAAGCACCGCAGTTATCAGAATATAACTTCAACATTAATGCATCCGCCATCGTGTCGGCTATCGGACGCATCAAAGATACTAAGTGGCCTCGACCTCTGCAGTCCGATCCAGCCCAGAGAAATCCCAATCAAATGTGCAAGTATCATGGCACCCATGGCCATAGAACTGAAGACTGCAGGCAGTTGAGAGAGGAGGTAACCCGGTTATTCAATGAAGGGCACCTTCGAGAGTTTTTAAGTGACCGGGCCAAAAACCATTTCAAAAACAAAGATTTCAATAGACAAAACGAACAAAAAGAGCCACAACACATCATCCACACGATCATCGGAGGGATCGATATCCCCCAGGGGCCGGTGCTTAAATGCACTAAGATGTCGATTGTCTCAGGTTCAGGATTACACACCAAAAGGAACCTTGTCCTTTAGTGACGAAGACGCGGAAGGAATCATGCAACCCCATAACGATGTACTGGTAATATCTACACTTATGAATAAAACTCAAGTTAAGCGTGTGTTAATTGGTCTAGGTAGTTCGGTCAACATCATTCGATCAAGGGTCGTAGAGAAACTCGGTCTACAGGACCAGGTCGTGCCCGCACCCCTGGTACTAAACGGATTCAATATGGCGTGTGAAACTACTAAGGGCGAGATAATTTTGCCAGTAAACGTGGCTGGGACCATCCAAGAAACGAAGTTCCACTTGATCGAGGGCGATATGAGATATAACGCCCTGTTCGGGAGGCCAAGGATCCAAAACATGAGAGTAGTGCCCTTGACCCTTCACCAAGTTCTGAAATTCCCAACATCGGAGGGAATTAAAATGGTCTACGGGGAGCAACCGGCCGCAAAGAAAATGTTTGTCGTCGATGAAGTGATTCCGATATCTTCACTATCATCGACAAAGGGATCATACTCAAAGAGGAACGGGATACCAAATATCAATCACAAACGTCAGCCTCAACCCAACTAGAGAATCAGAAGACTGACAAAGATGATGACTATGGGATCCATCGATCCTTCGTGGTCCCTAATGATTCCGACGCTACCAAATCAACGGTCGAAGAACCGGAGCAAATCACGCTAATCGAACATCTGCCCGAGCGAAAGGTATACCTGGGCACGGGGTTAGATCCCGAGCTCAGGAAAAAGCTTATTCAATTTCTTATAGCTAACATGAACTGTTTCGCTTGGTCCCATCTTGACATGACAGGGATCCCACCAGAAATAACCACTCATAGACTGAGCTTGGATCCGAAATTTCATCCGGTAAAGCAAAAAAAAGGCCCTAGTCCAAGGTCAAACATGTTTTCATCAATGACGAGGTAACCAAATTTCTAAAAATAGGATCCATTCGAGAAGTAAAATACCTTGAATGGCTAGAAAATGTGGTGGCAGTCCCTAAGAAGGGAAACAAACTTAGAATGTGTATAGATTATAAAGACATGCACAAAGCATGCCCTAAGGATTCTTTTCCTTTGCCTAATATCGATCGTATGATCGATGCCACGGGCCGGCCACGAGACTCTCAATTTTCTCGATGCCTACTCCGGATACAACCAGATACAGATGAACCCGGAGGATCAGGAAAAGACCTCGTTTATCACTAAGTACGGTACCTACTGTTATAACGTAATGCCATTCGGTCTAAAAATGCTGGTGCAACTTATCAACGCCTAGTAAATCGAATGTTTGAAAACCAAATAAGAAAATCAATGGAAGTTTATATTGATGACATGTTAGTTAAGTCCCTGCGAGCAGAGGACCATTTAAAGCATTTGCAGAAAACTTTCGACATACTGAGGGAGTACAATATGAAGCTCAACCCTGAAAAATGTGCATCCGGGGGTGGCTCGGGCAAGTTTCTTGGTTTTATGGTGTCCAATCGAGTAATCGAGATCAATCCCGATAAAATAAAAGCTATTGAGAACATCGCGGTAGTAAATAATGTAAAGGTCGTGCAGAGGCTAACGCGACGGATAGCCGCCCTAGGACGATTCATTTCGATATCCTCATATATGAGCCACCGATTTTTCTCACTGCTTAAGAAGAAAAGCAACTTTGCATGGACTCCGGAATGCCAACCGGCTTTGGAAGAACTAAAGCGGTATTTATCGAGCCCGCCGTTGCTTCATACCCCAAAAGTGGACGAACAACTTTACCTGTACTTAGTTGTCTCAGAGATAGCGGTAAGTGGAGTTCTGGTTCGAGAAAAATGAGGTACGCAATTTCGTATTTATTATGTCAATCGGACTTTAGGCGAGGCCGATGCTCTTGCAAACTTAGGTTCATCGGTCGAAGATGACGAACTCAACTCGGGGACTGTCGTACAACTCATGAGATCGGTAATCGAAGAAGGTCACGCTGAGATAAACTCCACAAGTTTAACCTGGGATTGGAGAAACAAATATATAGAGTACTTCAAAAATGGGAAGCTTCCATCAGATCCAAAGGAATCGAGAGCTCTACGCATGAAGGCAGCACGGTTCACCTTGTCGAAGATGGAACGCTATTTAGAAGGACGTTCGATGGACCATTGGCAATATGTTTGGGACCAAGAGATATCGATTACATTCTACGGGAAATTCACGAGGGCATTTGTGGAAACCATTTCGGTGCCGATTCGCTAGTCCACAAAGTAATCAGAGCGGGGTATTATTGGACCGATATGGGCAAGGATGCAAGGGAGTTCGTTCGAAAATGCTACAAATGCCAAAGACATGCGCCCATGATTTATCAACCCGGGGAGCTACTCCACTCGGTCCTATCTCCATGGACTTTCATGAAATGGGGAATGGACATCGTTGGCCCCCTTCCATCGGCCCCAGGTAAGGCTCAGTTTATTTTGTTTATGACTGATTATTTCTCTAAATGGGTTGAAGCACAGGCTTTCGAGAAAGTCAGAGAAAAAGAAGTGATAGACTTTATTTGGGACCACATCATATGTCGATTCGAGATGCCATCCGAGATTGTATGTGATAATGGAAAATAATTCATCGACAGCAAAATAACTAAATTTCTCGAGGATCACAAGATCAAAAGGATCATATCAACACCGTATCATCCCAGCGGGAACGGACAAGCCGAATCGACCAACAAAACCATAATCCAAAATTTTAAGAAGAGATTGACCGACGCCAAATAAAAATGGAGAGAAATACTACCCGAGGTCCTATGGGCATACCGCATAACATCGAAATCCAGTACAGGAGCAACACCATTCTCGTTGGTTTATGGCGTCGAAGCCCTGATCCCGGCCAAGGTCGGAGAACCTAGCATCAGGTTTCGATATGCAACAGAGGAGTCGAATAACTAGACCATGAGTACTAGCCTAGAATTGTTGGACGAAAGATAAGAAGCCGCTCTCGTCCGACTGGCAGCCCAAAAACAGCGAATTGAGTGGTACTACAATCGAAGAACCAATCTTCGACATTTAAAATCGGGGATTTGGTGCTAAGAAAAGTCACCCCCAACACTCGAAATCCGAATGAAGGGAAACTGTGTCCGAACTGGGAAGGACTGTATCAGGTTCTCGGAATCGTCAGAAAAGAATCCTACAAGCTCGGTATGATAAACGGCAAATGACTACCGAGCAATTGGAACGTATCATACCTAAAACGATACTACTACTAAGGTACGACCCTCCCATGTTCATTTGTATTTCGAAACTAACCCTTGTAGGTGTTCGATCAGAAATAGGGATGGATTCTTCAACACGAAGCCTTTAGATCTGAAAGCACGCGTTGCACTCTTTTTTTCTTGGACCGGTTTTGTCCCAAATGGGTTTTCCGATGAGGTTTTTAATGAGGCAACCATTGATCGTGCTAACTTAGAACAATTCAACAGTATCCGAGGCCTCTTTACAATCAACCGCGAATACTGGGGGGCATTGCCCTAGAATATATCAAGTTCGATGCAAGGAAATTACTTTATGGCAATAGGGTCTCGATAGGAAAAATTTGTAAGGGACAAATGGTCAAAACGAACCATGCCCGCATAGTTTGCTCGAGCCCTGACTCAAAACATGTACGCATGTATAATGATGTATAAAGAGAAATTCCTTCTTTACCGATATCTCATACCTTAGAAAGGTTCTTCTACTTGTGTTATGCAAACAGCTTAAGGGCCGACCATGATCGGAGTTCGAATGATTAACCCCACAAATCGGGGACTGCCGTCCAAAAAACCGACGAGATCAAATTATATAAACTCCGAAGATTATAAGCCTAAGAAGCAAATCCCGAACTAAATAAGGATTTTTATAAGCCACGCCACCCCATTCGGGGACTGATACTTTGGGCAAGCTTGAAGTAAAACGGGAAAATAAGCTCAAGACGCAAATCTCGGACTAAAGAGGCTACGGCTGAATTAACACGAATCGGAGACATCCGAATTCCGTTACATAACAGGGTCAGAAAGGCTATCCCCCAGAAAAATCATAAAAGGCTTCGATAATATCAAGCCTCGAAAACTCTAATGAGTACAAAAATTGTTCGAACTCTCGAATAAGTCCCTATTTCATGCTAAGGCATTACAAGTTTCGCAAATACGAATGATAAGAAACTCGTTTAAGACGGAAAGGGGACAAGGCCATAAACAATCCTTTTTACAAAAACCTAAGGGTTACTTTACTTCGAGTTCGAGCAAACACTCACTCGACCATAAGGCCTAAGGGCTGTTTTTTACTTTGAATTCGAGCAAAAACTCACTCGACCATAAGGCCTAAGGGCTATTTTTTACTTTGAGTTCGAGCAAACACTCACTCGACCATAAGGCCTAAGGACTATTTTTTTACTTTGGGTTCAAGAAAACACTCACTCGACCATAAGGCCTGAGGGCTGCTTTTTACTCGAGTTCGAGCAAACACTCTCTCGACCATAAAGCCTAAAGTTTGTTTTTTACTTCGAGTTCGAGCAAACACTCACTCAATCATAAAACCTAAGGGTTGTTTTCTGCTTTGAGTTCGAGAGACCGTCCTCGCTCAACTAAAAAACCAAGGATTACTTTACTTCGAGTTCGAGCAAGTACTCACTCGATCAAAAGGTCTAAGGGTTACACTAGTTCCATTTTGATCAAATTATCTAAACCCCGGCGTTAGAAAATAACTTCACAATTTTATAAGGCAGAAAGGAAGAAAGTTTTTTTTATACATGTCAAAAATCATTTACAAGGGCAGCATGGCCCGATAAAATTTCTCTACAAAAGACCAAAACCGGTCTTATAAGAAACACAAAAAATACTAAAGGACTTAGTCCTCTCCGGGAGCAGCATCTTCACCCTCGAGGCCCCCTTCACTTTCAGATCCGCTCGTACTCCCGGTATCATCATCATCGGGAAAGGCCAACACTCTGGTTTCGGCTTCAAGCTCCTTAGTTTTCTCGATCTCGGCTGTAAGATCAAAGCCGCGAGCATGGATCTCTTCGAGAGTCTCCCTTCAAGACTGGCATTTAGCATGCTCGGCAACCCAGTTTGCTTGAGCCTGAGCAGCCTCAGCAACCTCCTTTGCTCGAACCTAAGCAACTTCGGCATCAGATCGATAAACGGACACCATTGCATCAGTATTGGCCATGGTTTTCTCGACCTCCGATTTGGCTGCTGCAAGTTCTATGGCCGGTCTCTCTCGATTAGAATTTGTTGAGCTCAACCGAGACTGGAACTTCGATTTTCTTGGCTTGCACCAAGGCTTTCTCTTTCAAGCTTCGGAGTTGGGCCTCAGCCGAAGCCAGTTGAGTTGGGGCAGTCTCCTTTTCTGAGGCGAGGCAGCCCATGTTCTTCTTCCGTTCCTCGACCTCCGATTTCACTACGTCCACTTCAACACGAAGCTGCCTGATCACATCGAACTTTTGCTCGACCTGCGGGACCGAACTGTTAGCCATCACTCTTGAGTCAATATCATTAAATTCAAAGATTCTTTTTACCTGCGAAGGCCAGCTCAGCTTGTTCTTTTCGAGATGCTTCTAGCTCAGCCCGGAGTCCTTTTACTTCTCTTTCTCTCTACTCACTGAGAAGCTTGAAGGCATCTCTCTCCTCAGTAAGCCTTCGAACTTCAGCTTCGTACTGGCTCAGCTCCCTTCGGGATTGGAAAAATGCCTCGTGATGAAACACAAAAGCCTACAAAAATAAAAAGAAGGGATTATACAAGGAAAGAAAACACAAGTATGAAAATTGGCAAAGAAAGTATGAACTTACCCGATTCAGGGCCTGTTGGGCTTTGTTGAAAAGGCAAGGCACTCCTACCTCGCTCGAGCTCTTCTTCGGAGCCTCCAAGTCACTCGGACCGGTGACATCTTCTACCCCGATAAAATAACCACGGAAAGGGTCCTCCTCTCTATGGGCTCCTTCTCCGTGACAAGTCTCCACAGCTTGAGCATCATGTATCATCGACTGGGAAAATGAAGGGAAAGAGGGGGAATTCCCAATCTCTATTGTCCCGAGTAGGTATTTTTGGGCGTCGCCTCCGTCTTGGGGAGCCTCAAGCTCGGTTTGCACACCGGCATCCACAGTTTCTTCGACGGTCTCTTTGCCTCGAGGTAAAATATCCTCGGTCCCCCTCGGCTTGGGAACTTGGGTCAAAGTCTCCTCCTCGACCTCATCAAGCCTGGACGGAGCAGTATCAACTCCCACCGATACCGAAGTATTTTGAATATCGAGGCCAGACCGTGCAGGGCCACCAGCCCGAAATCACTTTCTTCTTCTTCTTCATCCCTTAGACTCAGGACCGATTCCATATTCAAAGGGATTATGTTCACCTTGGGTTTACGAGCTGCTCTCTTCTTGGGTTTTTGACCCTCGGAGTCCGAGGCCTTTTTTCTCTTAATCACCTTCTCCGGTTTTGAGATAGGCGGTAAAGCTTCTTCATCACCTAATGGGGGTCTCATAACCGCATCTTTTTCGAGACCTACAAAGAAAGAAAAGTAAGTAAAACTTATGCCTGAAAAAAATGCTTGAACAGTAAGAAAATCGATGAGCCAAGAAGAAGGTTTACCATGAGTACGAGCCTCCCACCTGCCCTTTGACAAATCTCGCCATGTGCGCTCGGCGTATGTTGACGTCGAAACCAGGCTCCTGACCTAGTTCTCGAGATAGGGAACCGCACCCGGCATCCAAGAAACGGTTGCGTCAAGAAAAATATTGATAATGAAGGATGAAGAAGTAAAACAACAAAACTTAAAAACGGGATCACACTTACGGTTCATATTCCATTTCTCGGAAAATGGCATACTCTCAGCCGGGATTAGGTCTGAGATCTTCACTCGAACGAACCGGCCCATCCAACATCGATCTTTGTCTTCATCTATGCTCGAGGCGAACGCCTTGGTGGCCCGGCATTGAAGCTTTATCAGCCCACCTCGGTAAAGTCAAGGGTTATATAATCTTACGAGGTGGTCGCAGGTGAAGGGAAGCTCATCGATTTTCTCATAAAAAAACGAAGCAGTATCACAATCCTCCAGTAAGAAGGGTGAATTTGACGGAGGGTCACCTGGTATTTCTTGCAAAAATCGACGGTGACTGAATCGAGGGGACCCAGCGTGAAAGGATAAGTGTAAACACTCAGGTACCCTTCCACGTGGGTAGTGATCGCCTCCTCCGGTGCCGGTATCACAACCTCTTTATTTTCCCAATGACAGTCTTTTTTCACCAGGTCAAGAAGGCTTTTTGGTATCGAGCATATATATCTCGATACTGGCTCGCATCGACCAGTAACCGACGAGGGTTTCTCGACCTTAAAATTAGAATCAATAACGCACCCCCCGGGAAAAAGCTCTTCAAGGCGTGGCTCCACCACTATTTCTCGCCGGCCGGCCGAGATGAGGAAGCAACCTCTTTCTGCGGAATAATTTTAGATATTTTTGCCATCTAAATTTTTATGAACAAAAAAGAAGGAAGAGTGAAGTATTTGGTGTTTTGAGAAGAACAAGCGAAAAAATTGCAAAACTTGAAAATAGAGAGCTTTGGGGAAGGCGAAGAACTTTGAAGATTGGAATGGAAAGAGATTTGAAGGTAAAAGTTTGAAATAATGAATAAGAGGGCTATTTATAAATTTCACAGTGACGATTCAAAATTGACATTGGCCGACCATCGACTGACGCACATTTAATGCCTTAGTAACTGGACCGACGTGACATTTGTCACATACGTCACAATCGGGCTCGTCGTAGACGTCAGTATGTATCTAGTCAGAGGTTGAAATATCATATCGTTTCTCGCCACCTTCTTTCCGAGAAACGAGGGGACTATCTGTATACAGTCAAAACCGAGTTTGCCTTTCGTACGACTAATCCAGATTGGAGCATGACGGACCGAGGTTCGTCATTATAATATCGAGCTGTGATGTGAAGTTGGAAGGTCGAGCTCGAGACCCAAAGACCGATCAAATATCGAGATCGAGTCAAGGTCGAGCTTGAGATCCAGAGACCGATCAAATACCGAGATCAAGTCAAGATCGAGCTCGAGACCCAGAGACCGACCAAGATCGAGACCGAGCCAAGGAACAACAAAGCCGTTATAGCCGCATTTGGGGAGAAAATCTCGGCTGAAATCACGGCTTGAATCAAGAAAAAGTCAATTAATTAATCTATCATGGGATCCCCACTATATATTTTTAATTATATCCAAAGTAGGATTCCTCCACTATATTAGGAGTGACTAACATTTGTAAAAGAGGAGATTGATATACATTCACACATTCTCACATTCAGAGATTATAGAGATTTACATAACACATAGCAAATATTATCCTTTTTTGGGCTTTTGATATTGATTCATCTTGTTCATTTATCAATCATTCTCTACTCAATTAGGGTTTGTATTCATTCCTTTTTACAGTCAATATTCAATATATCCCTACTTATTTTTTTAATTTGTGTCGAGTTATACCGCGTATCCTTAAAACTACGTATAAATTTAACTCTATCCGTTTTTCGGATAAACACATTGTTAATGCATTAAAATTAGAACTCCTAAATATTAGTGGTTATATGTTATGTGACAAACTAGTCTTTCTTTTAGCGACTTGTTTGAGGTAGAGACAGTTAAGACAATCACTTTTATCCGTTCTGTAAACTCGAACACATAGTATCTGATTTGTGGAAAAGTAAGAATAATGGAGTATATTATACTTATATATCATATAGAAACAAATAGACATCTATGTTTGAAGTTCATAGGAAATATATTTCATCAAGACTGAACATAATTTTCACACACCATCTTAGGGTCGTTTGATTGGGAAATCAGTTATCCCACCTTCCCATAAGGATAAAAATAATACTACAATCTCAATAGTTATATTATAATTTTATCCTAATCAAACGTAAGATAAATTTATATCAAATTTAATTTTAAAATTAATTATGACTTATTTCTGGAGACCATACACCTCAAAAGACAAACACAGGAAATATGAAAGAGAAACTAAATGCAAATGTCATTCTTGCTATATAAAGCCAAACAACCTAAATGACAAAACGTAAAAAACGTTGAAAAAGGAAAAGAAATAGAAACCAATAGAAAGCCTCTGCAACTATTTCAAATATTAAATACACAAACATCATAGTAGTATTTCCATGTCGTATACATTGTTACATTTTCATTTTCCACTCTTTGCTTACTCTAGTCATTTTTCTTTAAATATAATTTCCGCTCTTCGCTGGCTTCTTGTCATTCGGGTATACCGATGCTCTTTGCTTGCCCATTTCCCCTCTTTTCTCTGGAATTTCCACTGATTTTTTCTGTCTGATTTGCTGATTGTGTCTTTCCGTAAAACCATGTATATATACGAAATTACAAAAGGGAAGTTTTGGGTCTGAAGAGGAAATGGTACTAATAACTTTTACATGGCGATATGGTGGTAGTCAAGTTTTCCTCTATGGTTCCTTCAATGGGTACTTTTAATTTCTCATTAACAACTACTCTTTTTTTTTTTAAACCCCTTATTTTATGATTCAACAAAGTGCATGTTACATGCTTTTTATATGGCCTAAGTGCCTGTGATTTCGGGTGGTGCAGCTGGACTGATCAGCTACTGATGAATTTGGTGGAGGGTTCGGCCGCCGTTTTTCAGAGGATCATTGATCTTCCACCAGGTTATCATCAGGTATTCCCTAGATTCTATGTGATGATTGTGTAACGAGCTAATGAATTTGTACCAAGTAGACCTAAAATCAAAAGAAAAGGCTGCTCGATGTCAATTTTGTCTTAGGTGCTGTATGCGAAAAATAGTTTCATCTTTTTCATACAGAATATCTGCAAGGGTCTTACCAAGTTCACAGAGCTAGAAGTTTTGATAAAGTAAAGAAATAGATAACCTGGGTTGGTCATATGAATTGGAGGGATTATAACTCAAAGTTAGTTAACTAAATTGAGATTGAGGGAATACTCCGGGAGATATGCTATTGCTCACTGTGATCCATCTTACCGTCTAAGTCCCTGTACACTTTTTGTGTTTCTGCACTTTAACTGCCTCTAAGAAGATGCATCGATATGCTTATTAGCGTCTAAGTATCTGCAAATACTTAGGCATGTAAATATATTTCCCAGATTTAGTATTACTGTACAGGCACATGTTTTTCTCTTGATAATGATTTTTCGTGTCTAGTTCCCTAGGATTACGGTATTTTTCGCTTTTGATGCTTTGGCTGTTGTGTAAACTGATCCTATTTTGTGTCTAATATGGCTATTCTGGTAAATAATTTGATTTTCAGGAACATCCTTGCTTTCTTAACAAGTTAACCATTAGCAAATGTTACCTCTTCACAAGATATGGAGTATCGTAAAGTTTTACATATTATAGCTGTTACTGATATGTTACACATGCACAGTAACACCTGCTTAAAATAAAGGAAAGTGCACATTTTGTATGGAGTTGAATTTACTGGCTCCAAATGAACTATGCAGTACAAATTCTTGATTGATGGAACCTGGCAAGTCGACCAGGAACAGCTTTGTGTTCAGGATGAATATGGTGCAATCAATAACTTAATATTTGTTAAGGAATCAGATTCCACACCTTCTGCCTTACTAAGAGAGGATACTCAGTCGAAGTTGGTCTCGGGTTTTGCTAGAAGCATGCATCTTGAGGTCAGTGCTGACCAGAAAAGAATTTCTTACTTGATATGGTTAAAGACCATACCTCAGTTTCCTTTTCCGTCCCTCATTCTGACAACGACTCATAATGATTTCATCCAACCACTTTCCTTAACATTTTAATTCCGTATAATTTCTTTGTCATACCAACCAGGCTTCATCTTCACGTGGACTACAGCTTGAACCAGTCATGCAGTTGTCAGCCAATGAAATAGATGTTTCCCGCCGTCGTCTATTCATGTTGTTGTCATCTTCCCGAGCAGATGGGCTGATTCCAAATTCAGGAAAGGTTTGGAAGTCTTTATCTATGCTTTCCCCTTGTATTGTGCCATTACTTAATAATATCTCTATTTAAATTTACTGACTACCTATCTGGTGATTCTTCATAGGTCTTTGCATTAGATTCTGAAGTGGCTGTTAAACAGGCTTTTCATATCATGTATGAACAGGTTCGGTTTTCTATGCACACTATTGACCATCTTCTTGGTTCCTCTTGGGTGTCACAGACACCTTTGTCCTCAAGCTCAAGGTTGTAGCTAATAAGTGCTCAAGCAAATTCTGGAAGTTGTAATTTGTCTTGGAGATTTGCATATGAGTTAACTCGAGTAAATATCCAAATTATACATTTCAATTATGGACTTGATTAATAAATCTACAACCAAAATGTCTGCACTTTATTAAGACTAGTTTATTCTTGATTTCGGAATGGTTTGCCATCTGAGATGAATCTATCATTTTGCTTTGTTATTTGTTATTGAATTGCATGGATCGGCAAATAATAGTCGGATATAGTTACTCACCTCGTAGCCCAATTTCCTTTGTGGATTGTATACCAGCGGGAGTTGCTGCCTGAAGGACCAAACCTGACTGTTGGGACATATAAAATTGACCTAGAATTACATGGAGGGATATTGTCTCAAAGTCATTCAATTTTCCAGAATCTATGTGGACTTGGTGAAGAACATAACATTATGGAAATAAGAAGATCCATATACTCTATATAGACTAGTTGGGGTTAAGACTTTGTCGTGTTTCCACATTTACACTATTGTTTGGTGTTTTCCACGAGTCCTTTTAGTTTTTAGAGATTTGTATGTAATAGAAAATACAGAGAACCTCTTCAGCTAGTGAACACTAGTTTTCCTTAAATGATAAATTATTGAGTATTGGGAATGGGTCCAAACAGAACATAATGGATATTGAGAATTAATATAGACGACCCGACTAGTTTGCGAAAGAAGCATAGTTGTTTCTATTACATGAAACCACTTTGTTTTACCCTTTGGATTCTTGCTTATATGGCCTATTCCAAAAAGTGACTTGTGGAGACCTTCTTCGTGTACAGGGTAGGAAGATCTATAGTATGGCACCTTATCCATTTATGTTTCAGATGTTCCTATATTTTAGGTTGTGGAATATAGCTGTGTAATATTAATTTGTCAACTTTCTCTGTGATGGGGAAGAGAGTGTCTTTCCTTTAATCTGCAGTGCTTTAGAAAATCTATTTCTTGGGTTGGTTTCATTGAAGAAAACATAGGATAGGAAAAACATTATTCAGTGCAGGTGAATCCTGCCAAAAGTATGGCTCTTCCCTGGATATAGGTTGGGCATCAATGCAACTGTGATGGTTGAAAAATTCTAGTTTCCGGTAATAGTTCATGCAATCTTACTATGTCTTTAATGTTTTGTTGTACACTATTTTTCTCCATTCAATTTACATGTTGATTTTTGTTTTATGCTTGGAATATATTTTGAAGTTCACTAGTTGAGCATATGTTTAGGGACTTGCTGTGATGCCTCTTTGGGATGAGCGGAATGCAAAGATATCGGGAATGCTTACTGCTTCTGATTTCATTTTGATATTGTTGAAGGTACTATTTAGTAGTTGTTAAGCACAACTGGCAACTGGTTTTAAATTTTTTATTTTTCCAAATATTTTTGAGGCCCTAGGGCTTTGATATAATAGTTAGAGTGGAGCACAAGATGTGTGAGTTAGGCACATGTCACCAGTTTGAATGTTGCGGTAGACAAAAGCCTGGTCTTTAAGTGGAGAAGGGTAGAGGGACGGGTCCATTGTCCACTGAGTTTTGAACCTTTTTTAGCTTTGAATTTAAGTGCTGAAAATGAGCTGGAGAATAATATTTTCTTGAGGAAGATTTTCTGGCTTGGTTTCTCATTATCTTAATAATCAAAATCCATGTTTTTAGTAATAACTCAGAAACTCCATTTCTATATGGCTAATAAGTTGCTTGTCCATGGAGGAATACCCCCGTCCACCTTATGTCAAAGCATTTGGTCTTTCTAATGCAGCAAATAGTGAAGAGTGAATCCTATGTCGTTTGAGCGATTTTTCATTTATATTTGAAATAAGTGACTTTTCTATGTTCAATTGAGGATCATAAACCTGCAGATGAATGTTCCTTGCATTGTATTTTATGGGGAGAATTGATATAGTAAGGTTTAATCACAAGAAGATAGTGCCTTTCTTCTGAATTCCATCTACTATGTATAATTTTTATGCAGTTGAATTCTCCTATTGGATGCCTTTGAGGCTGTCTTTTGATCATTAATGATAAATTTTATTACTACTATTAGATTTGTATATAACTAGTGCATTGTCGTCATGTTTCATCTATGCTTCATTCCTATATATCATGCCCAAGGTAAACTACTTTTTGCAGCTCCATGGAAGTCATTCAATGCTGAGCAACGATGAGCTTGAAAGGCACACTGTTTCAGCTTGGAAATACGAAAAATTCCAACTGCATGCAGAAGTGTCAGGGCCTATGATACCTCCAAACAGAAGGGTGTTACTGCAAGTATGTAATTTTATGCTTAGTGGAGTATTCACAAACTATTCTTGGCTCTTCTAATTGTTATATGGAATAACATGGTTTTTGCTTTTGTTTGACATGTCTCTCCCTGGAGGTACGGGTTTTCTTTTTTTGGCTTGGGGTTGGGGTTTGTGGGGGGGGGGGGGGGGGGGTTACGTATTTGCAGGTTATCTAACCATGAGAAATTTTTCTTTCTTTTCTCTCAGAGTAGCTTTTATCTAGAATCTTATTCTTTCTATTCATTCCTCCTATTTTCTCTTCAATCACAGGCTGGACCTGATGACTCACTGAAAGATGTGGCCCTATTATTATTACACAATAAGATCTCTGCAGTTCCACTTTTACATTCACCAGAAGACGAGTCATGTGTGCAGTTGTTGCATACTGCATGCCTTGCAGGAATATCAAAGCGTGCGTTTTCTCTATAATTTGCTTTCCAATTCTGCAGTTTTTTTCCTCATAATGTTTTTTGCAAAGGCTTATGTTTGGTTTTATTTCTCTTCCTTGGAAAATCTTAGACATATGCAGGCATTTTAGGCACTCTCTTGAGTATCTGCCTCTTCTGCAGCAACCAGTGGGTAATCTTCCATTAGGTACATGGGCAAGAGAAGTTGGTGGAAGGGCAAGCAGCCGTGATTTGTTAACATTATACAGCAGAGATCCCCTTAGTTCTGCTCTTAAATTACTAATAGAAGGTTCACAATATTATATGAGTAGAACAAAATTGTTTAACTAAGACGTGTACTAAGCACGTCTTTCTCTTGCTCTGACAGGTCAGATAAGTTCAATACCTATCCTTGATGATAATGGAGCCCTTATAAATGTGTACTCTCGGAGGTAATTCATGCGCTTCTGATGGTAAATGCTTGAAATTTTTCATTTTCAGCATCATTGAAGTTGCTTTGTTATTTTAAGCCTTACAAACTTGAGATTTTGCTGTCTTTACATAGTGATGTTACCTCTTTGGCGAGAAGCAATGTGTATGCTCGCTTTCGGCTTGACCAGATGATAATGGCTCAAGTAAGTGCATTTCAAACCACCGTCCCTCGTCTCCTCAAGATTATCATGCTTGCTAATATAAGCAAGGTGCTAGTATGCAAAAGAACTCTATGGGCTACAAAAGTTGGTGAATTTGTCTTTTAAAACATTTTTCTCGACTAGTTAGTTTTTGGCATACAAAATTACTCTGTGAAGGCTTAAATGGAGCGTCATACTTGTATGGTCATATGAAGCTGCTTAAACTTATTAGTTACCATTTAGTTTTTGCTCTCTTCTTGGAACGCTTTCATCTTGATTAACTCGAGATATTATGGGTAAAAGTACTGAGAAATCTTTTTGGTAAACAGTCTGGCATTGTTGATGAACCTTTTAGGGCATGAGGGCATTCTATCACTGTGTGCATAAATCCCCGTAGCGTGTAATTTGTTGAAGTTGTAATCCTGTTGTTACCTAAGGTTTTTTCTACTTTTTCTGCATATAATGCACTAATTTTTGAGCACAGGTCCTGGAGGTCTTAGATGAAGCATCTTGTGATCGTTGTAGGACATGCACACGTTTTGATTCATTGTATAAGATAATGGAGCTCCTTTCAGATCCAAGTTTGTACCTCTTTTTTTTCTTTTTCTTCTCTTTGTGACCTCATTATCTTGTAATTTGAGTGCCCTCTCTTTTTGTTTCAGTCACAAGGCGCATTGTGGTCATTGATCCCAATACCCGGCATGTAAAAGGCATAATCACATTGAGAGACGTGTTTAATCTTCTTTTAAGCTGAAATATCTCTTGAACGATGTCGCGGGTAATTAGATTTTACTTCCTGAAATGGCCACAATCAGTTTGCATATTATATTTTGCAATTTTGCTGATTATGAGCTTTTGTGTGAAGTATTGACTAACTAAAAGAACATAAAAGTTACTTTGAAGAGAAGTAGTAAACTGGATCCAATTATCTGTTTTTTCATTATTACTAAAGGTTTTATGCTAATGGCAATTGCAGTTCATTGTTTCTTTGGCAGGTGGGAGTAAACTAGTATGATGGCTTGGTAATGGCTGCTCATTTGCTCGAAGAGAATTTGTGTCACTATGCGTTAGGCTGAGGGGGAAGGATGAATACAAATTATTCATACAATTATGCAATAAAGCATAACCCAGCGGTATTGCCTTCAGTAGCTCTTGGAAGAGAAATGCTATGTAAGAATTGTTTATAACAGACGAAGTTTGTGTAGTCAAGGAAAAAAAAACACAGTTGAGATGTTACTTTAAGAACTATTTTACTAGTCAAATGACAGTAGTATAGTAGTATCAGTGAAAAGAATGTATTGTTAGTTCATCAAAATCTACTGGCTATAGAATGCTTCAAATTGAGTTGCAGACAATTTAAGACAGAATATATCTCGTTGCTTTGAGGATGCAAGTCATCCCATGAAATAAATTCATGTATCATCCCATTCAACTGAATCAAACTACAACCAGCACTCTTCTTGATCTGTGCACAATCTCTTCTTCTCCTTACATTGACCAAGTCATCCCAACGGCCAGCATCTGCAAACACATTTGCCAAGATTGAATAAACCCCACCATCTTCCGGTTTCACCTCCATCACATTTTCAGCAGCTTTAACAGCAAGCTCAACGTGCCCATGTATCCTACACCCACCAAGCAAACCACCCCACACAAACACATCACCAGCCATTGGCATTGCCTCTATCATCTCCATAGCTTCTTTAATCAACCCTGCACGTGCCAGCAAATCCGCCATACACCCATAATGTTTTAGTTCTCGACGAACACCATAAACCTCTTCCATTTCTCCAAAGAACCTTCTAGCTTCCTGAACAAGACCTGCATGATTACATCCTACCAACAGTGCCAAAAACGTTACCCCATCAGGCCTAACACCACCTTCCACCATTCTTGAGAAGTAATCAAACAATAACTGGCCATGACCATGCATGGCTAATCCAACTAGCATAGCATTCCATGTAAACATTTTCTTCTCCCAACTTGTCTCAAATATCTCCCTAGCAATCTCAATGCAGCCGCATTTGGCATATAGATCTACCAATCCAGTACACAAATATGAATCTATGTGAATCCCCTTCTTTTTAATATAATCATGTATGGTCTTTCCCTTTTCTAGTTCCCCCAGTTGTGCACAAGCTGAGAGAACAGAAACCAACGCAACGTTATCAAATTTTACATTTAGCGAAACCATTTGATCGAACAGCTCAATAGCCTCTTTACACTGGTTCAATTTTGCATATCCAGCCAAAAGGGTGCCCCAAGAAACTGCATCTCTTTCAGGCATTTCGTCGAACACTACCCTCGCTTTGTCCATCTCACCCGCTTTAACATACCCATCAATGATTAAATTATAAGTAACAACATCTCTACAACAACTTTCATCAAACACCTTATGGGCGTCACTAGTATTACCACTGACGGTATACACACGAACAAGATTATTACACACGAAAACGTCAGCTAAAAACCCAAATTTCAAGGCTTGAGAATGAAGGGTCTTGCCTAGGGACAGAGAATTCAGTAAAGCACAAGCTTTGAGAACAAAAGGGAAAGTATGGGAATCTGGTGGGACCGAATTTCGGTGCATTTTGAGGAAATATAAAAAAGAGGTATTTGGGGAAAAGAGAAGGGTGTGGGCTCGAATGATAGTATTGTAACAGAAAGTTGATGGGTTTTCAATGCGGCTGAAAATGGAGGTGAAATAACGAGTGGCATAGTGATGTGTGTTGGGTTGTAAAGGAAGAGAAGAGAGAAGGGAAGTGAAAGAATGAAGGATTTGAGTGAGGATAAGAGTAGAGTGAAAAGAAGAGAGGTGGTCATTGGTAATGGCTTGAGCATGGACTTGTTGAATTTGTGAAATGGTCTTGCATTGTTGCTTTAGTGTAAATATCAACAACGATGATTGCCTTACTTGAACCTTACCATAGGAGTTGTTGTTGTTCATTGTGGAAACCAAAACCATAACTAGCAAAGTGGCAGTTCTTTGTGGAATGGGAATGCTGGCACAAAGAATGGTAATTGGGAAGGAAAAGAATAAAAAAGAAAAAAACGTGGACGGCAGGATTCGAACCTGCGCGGGCAGAGCCCACATGATTTCTAGTCATGCCCGATAACCACTCCGGCACGTCCACCGAGGCTTTCTTTTGTAAGTGTAAAAGTTTCTATTTATAATATTTGTTTTACAATTTTTCCTTTACTATTCCGACATACTTGGCAAAGAAGATTTGGTTAAAAGAGAGAAAACGAGCACATAATAGTTGGATAATAGAGCAAAGATAGAATTTGCTCGAGATCTACGGATACAGTATTATTTTGGCTACCGATAACGAAAGTATCAACTATATCTGACGCAGGTGCTTATTACTTGCTAATGCAGCAACTTGTCATATGATGATTCAGTAGCTTATTACCTTGTCAATATTAGCACACCTCCGACATTTAAGGTCAATATCGATAATGTCTTAATTTTTAACGGAGACTGTACTGCTAGCGATTATGGAAGAAAAATCAAAGATAGAAAGGAGTCATATTATTCGGTTTGTTCTTTTGCTTTAAGTGCATAATAATTGAAACTTGTAGTAATTCATTTGAAAAGGTAACATGTTGTCATGTTCTCATAGTTGTTTCGCGGATTTGTAGATCTTGACCATTACCAATTATTTAGTCGTAGTCAAGTATCATTTTCTTGCCTCTGAAACCAAAGCAACTAGAATAATAACCACAATGTCATTGTCGATGGTAATTTGAAGTATTTGTCCAAAGGCAGTAATCAAAATAGTTACGTGAACTTAATTCAAACAAGAGGAAGCAAATATTTGAAATTTATGGTACGAAATGCCGCTAAACTCAAGGACTATTTGAGTTGTTGAGTTCGAAATTTAATATTTGTACATATTTAATAAATCTTTTAATGTGTACTATAATATCTTAATAAAAAATTACTAGTTCAACTAAATGCTACCAGTGGTCCAAGAATTCCACTTTCAAAAGGAATATAATGGAAAATGACAAATATTGTACACTTTCCACATTTAGATCCTTTTTTGCTGGGATAATGCCTCCTCCCCACTTAATGGATTAGTGGCTTTCAGCTTCCACAAGATTCCTTAGAACCATTTGAAATTTTTTAATGAGTATTAAAAACGAACGATGCAAAGTAATTGTACTCTATTAAGAGAAAGCCAATCTGCATCATATTCCACTTTTAGTAGGTTGGAGGGTCCTCTGTTTCTTCTTTTAGCATCCTTTACTTATTTTTTTTAATGTTTAATGGCCTTCGTTAAATGCTTTTTAAGTTTTAACCCAACACTTTCCACTTACTTATCCATCTGAGTTGCATCTTATGATGAAACGCATTCCACTTGTCAGTTAACTTTACCTCTTCTCTATTCCCCCGGAATCAATTTGTTTATCCTTTTCTTTTTTTGCTTTTCTCCACATGGAGAGTGCATAGATTTCCTCGCCTTTATTAATCTAAATCTATTATCGGATTGAGATGAACTTAAATAGAGCGACATAACACCAAAAAGTTGAATAGTTGACTTCAACTTATTTGGAATTGTGACATAATCGTTGTTGTACAATAACAATAACAACATACCTAGTATTATTCACATTGTGGGGTTTGAAGAGGGTAGCGTGTACGCAGATCTTACCCCTACCTTATAAGAATAGAGATATTGTTTCCAATAAACTCTCGACTCATGAAAGTATAAGCACCAATTTAATAAAAATATAGACAAGAAGGGACCACCAAAAAGCCATATAAAAGCAGAATAAAAACAAACAAGATAATAAGATGACCAACAATGAAAGAAAACAACGGTTAGTCATAAAAAACTACTACCAACAGAATGCGAGAGTGCGTACCAATACTACCGGTATGAACAATCTAGACCGCCTACCATACTACCCTAATCCTCGACCTTTTCACGTTCCTATCAAAGGGTCATGTCCTCAGCCAGCTGAAGTTGCGCCATGTCTTGCCTAATCACCTATCCCCACTTTTTATTCGGCCTACCTCTAACTCTCGGTAGGCCCTCCAATAACCTCTCACACCTCCTTATCGGGGCGTTGTGCTCCTCCTCACATGTCCAAACCACCTAAGACTCGTTTCCCGCATTTTGTCCTCAATAGGGGCCACACCTACCTTATCGCAAATAACCTCATTCCTAATCCTATCTAACCTGATATTCCCGTACATCCATCTCAACATCATCGTCTTTGTTACCTTCATCTTCTAGACATGAGCGATTTTGACTGGCCAATACTCACTCACATACAACATAGTCGGTCTGACCAACACTTTGTAGAACTTACCTTTAAGTTTCGGTGGGACCTTCTTATCGCACGAAATACCGGAAATGAGTCTCCATTTCATCCTTCGTTGTTGTTGTATTAATTTAAATCTTTTGAAAGAAAGAATATAAATATTCTTAGTGGTGTGGTGGATAAGCAGGATGGCCTAATACAAAAAGAATATAGCTACGAGGGGGACCATAAAAATTTACCATTTCTTTATGTTTCTAGCCCTTGGCTATAGTCTACAGATAATATGGTGGACAAATTCTTGGCTTTCAAGATTGTTACTCCTATATAATAGGACATGTAGAGACAAGAGAAAACAGAAACTCAGCTCCTATAATTAGTTGCACTATAAGGCTATGAAGCATAAGAAGATGTGGAGAAAGAAGAAAAAGAAGGATTTTGATGGAGTACTCGAGGATGGAAATGGCGATCTCTACAACTTTTATGTGAACACTAGGTCACACCCTTTGGTGCATCTGATGTGAATCGGATACCAAGGGTTAACAGGCAAGTCATAGCGGCAAAGGGAAGGCAACGCCTTTCTTCCAGATTTTTACCTTTTTCTTCTTGTATTTTCATATTACTTCTCCATCATATCATGGATCAGCCTGGCTTTTGAGTTTGTTGCTTTGCTATTATTAGTCTTTTAGCTTTTGATTAAACTACTGTTCAACCAATGTCCTTGTTGAGTTTGTTGCTTTGCTATTAATGGTGTTGGAGGCAATGCCTTCTTTTTAAGAAATACAGTCTTGTTCTTACCTTTCTAGTCCACTAAGTATAATGGTGTTTATCTTCCCTTTTCTCCCAACTTTTCTAGCATGCATATCAAGGATTTAATCTATATGTAGTGACAATATGAAAGAAATTTTACACTATAAATGCAACTTAACTAGCTATAACAAATAATTACTCTATTTTTCTCTGTACCAGTTAACATCCATAGAAAACATCACGCTTGGATTTGCTTAGTGCAATCACAACGCTATTCAGAGTCTGCTCCTCCGGGTAGGGGTAAGGTTTGCGTACCCATTATCACTTCCCAGACCCCGGATTTGTTGTTGTATTGAGAGTCAACGGAAAGCCCTATCCCCCAGCATTATATATATGAATGACCAAAGAAGTTGACGCCCATATATGGACTATTCTTTTCACAAGAATAAAATCGAAAGCTAAGAAGATTAATCGCTTCAAATTGCAGTAGACTAATACGACAGCCAAATTATTCATAGTACGAATGTTTTCACAAAAAGAAGCTGAGTAAACGGAAAACTTATCTGTTGACTAACACATCCTTTAAGTACTTATATATATGTCACCTTGGTAGTTCAACTAACTATAGCTAAATATCAGGCAAACGATCATCTTAGCATTCTTTTTTAACCCTAAAGGAGCAGCAGCCCTTCTGTAAGCTTCGATCTCATAGGTGATGGTGTACATGTCTCTTGTTGGCAGCTGGAGCATAGAACAAGCGATTGTGCACGACCAAAATCCGTAGCCCTGTAAGAATTTTAAAGAAGTTAGTAGTAGTACCTTATTAAATCAGTAACTAATAGTTAATTATCAAAAGAATACCTATACAAACAAGAATATAGACCAAGTTCTTGTTACTTGCGTATTGAAGAAGCATTGACATTTCACAACCTGCAACAGTTGATTAGAGTTAAAAGAAGAGAAGGCAAAAAACAAAGGACGTGACAACGGATCAAACAATATGTGTAGAATATCAGTGGTTATACATTACCACAGAACAAGTAGGTACTTGGAGTAGAGACTTTAGTTATGTGTTTTTGTCCCAAGCTTAATCAATATCATTCGGAAGAACCTGAGGAGAACAAATGATATATGGTTCAAAGTCAAAGGGCAATGGGTAATAAGAGGATGAGGTTCAATTACTCAAACGGTCACTCACCATTTTGTGCAGGAGTTTTTGTAAGATATCAGGTGTAACGAGTTGCTGACAGTTAACCAAAGATATTAGAAATTTAACAAGTATGACCAATAACACATATTATCAAACACATTGGCAGAGACAGCCTCTGATAAGAGGTGTTTTTCGACACAGCTTCACAGAAACCTTCCCTATATGTGCGTGTAAATAATGTCGTTCCAAATAACAATATGTGTATATGCAATTCATAGGCCAACACCATTTGATAAAAATGCAGAATATAATGAATAGTAGTTTGTTAAAGGAAACCAATAGTCTTAGACCTAAACACTAGTGACACACCTAAGAAAAACTTATCAACACCTAAAATAATAGGGATAAAAGGCATAGGATCATATGGCTTCCAAGAAACAAAACATCAGGTGAAAAAAGATCAAAAGCTATTAGAACAAATTCCTGTCTATTGGTATTTTAGCTCCAGGGAAAGACAAGGTGATGGTTTCAGTGGTTGGAACCTAAGTCCTAAACCTAGGATTAAAATCCTAGATCCGGAATTGTGAATAATACATAATGAGAGATAAGCAGGTTATTGAAATATCAGTAACATCTACGCAAGAAAATACAGTATTTGTATAAATCAAGAGCGCATGAGTAACACTATCTATATCTATCTATCTATATTTATATTATTATAATAGCATGAATACAATGTCGGTTTACAAAAATTACCTTATAACATTAAGCATAATAACTCATAATAAAAAGACATAACCGGAATTCTAAATATTGGCCTTATAATCCTATTAGTTTTAGGACATAATATTATACGTTAGGAATCCTACATTATTCATCTTCCCCGATAAGTATAATTAGTATCACAAAGGCCATTCCAACTAGCAAAGTACGCTAATTAACTTGAATATGAATGAATATACCAGAATGATGGCACCTAAAATCTGTTTAAGCTCCATAAACCGAAAGATATTTGCTTTCCTTCAATCATATATATACGACATAGTTTTAACGAGGCGAAAAAAATTCAAAAAAAAAAACGAAACAAGTTAATTAGCCCGTGGCATGCATGTGAAAAATAACTTTGCTTCTTTCCCACTCCATACCTCATATATAGGTAGATGTGGGTGCGTTTCTATATTAGCGCTATATATTTATATCTATCTATATTATTATAAAAGCACGAGTGTTAAAACGCTAAATATTGAACGATAAAAATATCATTGAAATATTAATCGACTTTTTTTCCCTTTATGAAATTGAATTATTTGTGCAAATAAATAACTCCATGATGGATAAAATTGTAACACCCAAAACTTTACCTAATATTTAGTACTCTAATATCTAGGATTTGAAGTCAAAAAGAAACCGATTGAATGATAAGAAAACTATTCGGTAAAGGAGTACTCTCAATTTGAAAAGGAATGACTTGTGTTAACTAATTTGTATAACTTGTAGCTTGGTATTATCAGACCTCCGTGCATTCATCTTAACAAACTTAATCGGAATTCAAGACACTTGGTGTTTTCAATTGCTACACTGATGTTGTAACAACCGATTGGTTATTTTTTTTCTATGGATGTGTTGAAATGTAGGAGTACTCCTTTAAGCTCTATTGTGTGTACCTATTTTATTTGGTTATTGCTATTTCGACTAAATTTATTTATTTCTTAAAAGTTCCATTAATTAGCAAAGTGGTTCTTTGGGAGAACATTAATAATCCCCAGGAAAAAGGTTTAAGAAAAACATTAAAGATTTAAATATTGATTTTTTAATCTAAAGGAAACATTATTTACTCTCGTGTACTATATATTTTCATGGATGAATAAGTCATGTAAACAAACACTAAAAATTATATGACTGATCTTGGTAATATCTACACCATAACCCATGTTTGTACTATCGGAAAAATCGACAACAAAAGAAGGATATATTTTGGATGCTTAAAATCACTTCGAACCACCTAGATTGTCTTAATGACCGTTGTGTTCGAACCGTCTGACATATATATTGACGAATTAATTTGATAGCATGCTATACAAAGGCGAATCTAAGATTTAAATTTTATAAGTTCAACCTTCAAGTTTTTTAGCATTTAATGCGTTATAATTTTAAAGTTATAAATTCATATCTACTATTACCATCTCATATCTTAATTTCACAGTTGGAAGGGAAAAAAGAAAGAAGAAAGAGCAAAAATAATGTAGTGGTCAATTAATTATATGAGAGTATGAATAATAACAATTCTAGATAAATTGTAAGTCCATGTTTAACATATTCAAAAACCAAAAAAAAATTTCTTCCTTATATCGTAAAAGATACGATACGAAGCAAGTTCTTATGGTTCAATCTCTCAAGTCTTCTTATATGCACGAAAATCTTTCTTGCCCATTTTATATGTTTTTTGCCCATTTTTTCATATAAGTAACTAAAAAACTAATAGTGATAAAGAAAATGAATTAGCTACAAGTAAATCTTTAATATCATGAGTTTCATATTAACACTTTTTTGGTGACAAGTATATTCATATTATTAACTATTAGGTGCGCCTTTTATTATACGTGCGAGGCACGTATATAAAAACTAGTAATGTTGAAATACACACGTAGATGATTCGAGAGAAACGGCGAGTTACCTCAGATCTCAGCAGAAAACGGCACCCTCTCACTCGCTTAATAAAAAAACATTATTTATAGTGATTTTTCTCCCAGACCTCGGCTAACCAAGAAATACTGACAGCAGTATTGAAAATTTTACGGCCCAAAATTAAATAATTTATTTTTGGGGTTTTGTTTAGCGTGTAAATATTAAATATAGAAAAAACTGAAAGTTTAAAACTTTTGAGCTTCTGACGCCATATTAAGGAAATAATCTAACATTATTTGCTAACGAGTAGATTAGAAAGAAAAAAAATACTTCTTGCTTCCCTGTCGGATAGAGAAAGGGCAAAAAAAATTAAAAGAATGACATCGTACCCTTCTCGCAACCTTAGAAAAATATATTATACTATGACAATAAATATTTTTTTCCAACTCTCATATTATACTATCATAATAAATTTTGTTTTTCAACTCTCATATTATACTAGTGCAACAATAATTTTTTGTTATTCAACTCTCATATTTACCTTTGATTTCGTTTAACTTTATACTTACTTCTACATACATACATCCACGTGAACGTTCTTTCTTCTTTTGCGTATACTTTGGTTAGTTTTACTTAATACAGAGGCAGATTGAGTATGCCGGGATTTCAATTTTCAGTGCTGTTTGATTAACTCAAGTATTTGAGCACAATAACAGATTACTTACCATCCCACTTTACGAGTATAAGAAATCTAATGTCGAACCATGAATTCTGGTTACACAGTAAGCACCTGGTTATTTTGGTAATACAACGGTCTCGTCTGCACCAAGGAAAATGGAGCAAAATGAGTTAGATCATCCACGCAAATTATCCATATAGCAAAAATGGTAAGATCTACACCTTACAGTATTACATTGTGTATGTAAAAATTAGCATTAGTTTACAGAGGACGTGCCTATAGAACTCAGACAGAAATCACCAAAAGAAGACTTCTCTGTCAGGAGAAGAAAAAAACTCCCGTTAAAATTTCTTCAACATGCAATGGCGCATCAATCATGTGTATGTTATTTTTATTTTTATTTTTGTTAAGTTAAAGTCAAGTGCATTATTTTGACGATCAAAGCACCAATGAGCCTAAAATCTTAATTCATTTTCATCATCATCCTCCGCATCAGCTGTTTTTACCCCCAAATGTGGAGCAGTCAATCAAGAATATATCACCTAATCGAGTTCTAGACTCTTTTTCATGGATTCATAAACGAGATAAGTAATGCTTGCTGCTGGAACTACTTTTAGAAGATTTGGAAAAAGTCCTTTGTAGAAGCCTCTGAGACCTTCATGCTGAAGTGTTCTCCGGAACACATCAGACATTCCTTTGTAAGCAGCATCAGCATTTGTAGGTTGAGCTTGCATTCTAGCAAAAATTGAAGTTTGTGTGTGAAAAGAAAGGCAAATTGCATGATAACACATGAAGTACATTCAAATGCAAATATTTATGGTAGCAGCATCAGTTAGACATAGAGAGTTACCTCGTCCGAACGACCTGTAAAGGATAAACACAAGTTGCTCCAAGCGCTCCGGAAATTGTCCCACAACCCAGTTGCACAAGAGGGCCAGGTTCTGTATATCAAACACAATTGTTAGAAAAATTTGCATTTCATTTTGTCGGACAAAAGTTAGTAGCAGTTGAACAGTTAGAAGCTATACCGCTATCATGAAGAATATATATCTTGGACAAATCCTTCAATGTCTCATAGGCAGCCAAATCAATGCCTGCATAAGGTATAATTCCAAGAAGAGATGGTATCAGTCCTCTATAAAAGGCCCGAGATCCCTCCTTAACCCATATATCTTTTGATAGTTTTCCCAGGTTGGGAACCTTTCCACCTTCACATGAATGAGTTTGTAACCGAGTCTTAACGAGATCCATGGGATAGATAGCAGTCTGTGCTACTGCACCAGCCAAGCCCCCCGCCACAAGACGCCCAGAAGCTCCAATGTCACCCTGTTCCTCCCCCTTCGTACGAGCAATTACATTTTTCAACATTTCGTAAGTGTAAAACTTGATTGCACTTTCAGGTGCAACCTTCATCACATTTAATCCATTGCCCCTAAAAAAACTCAATAAACCACCCTCCTTCCATATGTTTTTGACAGCAGGACCAATAGAAGCACGGGTAGTCTGAACTTGTAAAACCACCTTAAGCCGATCAAGGGGAGCTGTAGCGGTACGAGAAGCAGCTCCTGCAACTCCCCCAGCAATCAAATACTTAGCTGCATGAACATGCTTACTGATGCCTTCTGGAATTACAGCCTGCTCACCAATATCTACAAGACATACCCTCTCCCAGTATCGGTATATATTCTCCATCGTGGCCTCATGTGGATAAAGTAGAAGAAAATTTCTCCATTCTTCAAAAGTGATAATCCCATTATTATCCTTATCGACATGTTCCACAAAACGTGCAAGTTCATCATCATCTATTTCTATCCCTGCAAAAAGGAAACTGCCCTAACTTATAAGAGGAAGACAACTAATGAAATGAAATGAGGCTTGGGAACAATTATGACCCAGAAACATATATCCAGAAGAGATGAATATTTGTAATAGCAACATAATTCACGAATAAAGATGGAATTTTTGTTCAGTACATTCAGAAAGTATAATCCAATTAATCAACCCAGACCCATTTAGGCATCTTATTTAATGTAGATGAAACTAAAGGAGATATTTACCCGACAAACCATGTAGCAAAAGTGAAAAGGCAGACAAAGAGTACGGGTGTAGAGCATTTACATAATAGGTGAAACTTCACAATTAAGTAAAAACCTCTATACTATGAGTCAGAAAATTTCACAAGGCCAACTAGCACTGTAACAAGGAGTACAGATATTTTCTATCACTAAGAGAAGGCAAACATCAATTACTAGACAGAGCATCTTAAGAAGACACAACTGATTCCTTATCTGGAAAAAAAGAAACACACACACACACACAAAAAAAAAAAAAAACTGATCATAATAAAGAAAATTCTGAATCTGCTAGAAATCGGTAGAGTGCAGAGAATGCCATGAATAGAAGACTGTTTGAGAAGCTTCATTTTTCTTGGAACTGGCTGTTTGAGAAGCTTCACTGATAAGCACCTTAACCTGCTTCTTGTACAAGATCAGTCTCATTCTCCAAAATTAGCCCGGACATTCAGAAACAGCAAGCAAGGTATCCCACAAATAATACTTAGTTCTACCCTACATATATAAGGCTAAAGTATCCAGCTCAACGCTGGAACTAAGCCTAAACCTAATTTTGCTGGCCTCAGTTTCAATACTACAGCAAATTTAAATACCTAGAGACTTAAACCTCATCTAAACTCAATTCCTTCACCAGAGCACGGAAGAAAAATAACCGGTCGACAAAATTTGCCCCCTCCGGCACGTCCCAAACACCAGCAATCCCTTACAATTCATCACCACGTTTCCTCCAATTCTCCATCATTCCATGCTACCTTTTGCTTCCTGTCTTTCCCTCCTTGATTACATTAGCCATTGAGGCTTCAATGCCAACTCAAAAGACTGGGAAGGGAACTAGGAAAAGCAGATGTAGGAATGCAATAAAGGGAAAGGATGGTCCTCCTTTTGACTCCTTTTCTCTTTTAAACTCAGAAAGAGTTATAGGAGTACCAAATTCTACCATTAGTTCAGAATTCAGATGGTTCTATTAATAACTGAACTAGGACACCATTTGTATCTAACTTGAACAGAAAATATAGGACTGAAATCAGAGTTTAGCACTATGATAGGGAAGGAAACCTTCAGAACTCCAAGCAATACAACTCTTCAAAAAAGCACCTCGTCTACTCTCACTGCTATGGATCAGACAAAAATTACCTACTTGAAGTTCTAAAATAGTACAAAGTGTCAACCTACTTGATGTTCTAAAACAGTACAAAGCCTCGTACTTCTGATGTAGAGATTAAAAACACATGCAGGCAACACATGAATCATCCTATACATTTGTTTTCTCTTCAACAATATGAAAGGATCAGTACAGATCTTTACGCTGTTTAACCATGTCTAAATATAAGAATTAAAGAATAAACACATACAAAAAGACAATAAGAACTTAATGAAGCAAAAAAAAAAAAAAAAACTAAATGCAAGATAAAGATAAATAATAGCATCAGTCAATATTGCAAATTGTTAAAAGTCACCCCAGTGGTATAGACATAGTTTCCTTGCACAAACCAGTATAAGTAATTACACCAGTAAACAAGAGAGCAATATTAACATTTACGATTAATCTCAGAGAACGAAATTAAAGAGGGAAATGATAAGTACCAGCTTTAACAAGGGCATCCCAAAGCTCCTCAGGCAAGATGCAGCCATTATGCTCCACATCAATAGCCTGAAAAATCCTATACAGCTCCAGCTCCTTATCATCCATGTACTTTTTGAACTCCTGATAATCCACCCTCCCATCCTTATCTTTATCACACACCGTCAACAATTCTTTAGCAAACTTATAATCAGCTGGAATTTGCATAGCAAATAATCCTTTCTCGATTTTCGTGTAATCCAAGTAACCCGCATTGTCCGAATCGAAAAAACTGAATAGGCTTCTGATTCTAATGTCCCTCTCCTCTTTAGTCTCCCTTAGTGCTGATAAAACATGGTCCATTGAGACCGGGCCGGGCTTCTACACCGGGTTGCAGCAGCCAGGCCGGTCCTTAGTTGCCATTGCTGGGTTTCTCACCGCATGGAAATTTAAAAATAATTTCAGATCTAACAGAACAAACGCAACAGTGCTTTTGTGTAGTAATTCTGTAGAGGCGAATTAATTCCAAAAAAAAAAAGAGAATAATTGTGAAGGATCCGAGGAATAAACCCGGTTTAAGACGCGGGTTTTGTTGTTAACGGGTCAAAAAAGGAAGGGAAGAGTCAAAGTTTACCAAAGTTGAAGAAACTGATTAATTTATCGGGTACTGTACTACTGTTTAAACAATGCTTAAAGAAAACGTCAATGGCCGGTTTCGGACAGACATGGACAAAGAACCCAATTACCTAATTTCTTATTTCCAGTTAGGAGGGTCCAATGGGCGTCTGAATAAATTGTTAGGGGGCGGTGGGGGAGTCGGCGGAGCTGAAGCGGTAGCTACCGGTGATGTCTAATTCAGTGCGTGTGTGTGAGAAAAAATTCGGAAGGACTTTATGGAATAGTCAATTTATATTGATGGGAACATGATTCCGCACGTTCAACCCCCGCCCCCCCGGGGTAGGGGTGGGTATGCCGTATGAGCCTGGTGTCATGTTCACGCTTTCGTTTTCATACTCATGTTTCTTGCGCCTTTATTCCAAAAATTTAGAGCCAAAATTTAAAAAGAAAAAGGAAAACAGAATATAGCGCATTGCACTCATGAATTTTAACTAAAAATTTCATGTTTAAGCCTTGAAAGTTAAAAAGTTTTATGTGTAGGATGTTATATCTCTTTAATGATATCTTATGCAACGAAAATTCAAATAAATCAAATAAGTAAATTTCATATATTATGTGTCTAAAACAAAACAAAAAATATAACTAAACTGAGATGCCTTTTTGATTCACTAAGTAAATATTACAATTAGCCTCTAAGAAAGTCAAATGGTAAAATGTTATAACTCAAAATTTTTTAACTAAAATTATCATGAATATAATGAGATCTTTCTTTTCACTTATTACTCAGTACTTATGTAAATAAAAAGAAAAGTATAGACATTAAAATTTAAGGTGTGACGTATTTAGATAAATTAACAATAGCAAGTAAACTGGATTTTCATCCTTCAACTTAATTTAATATTTGTAATAATCAATTCTGGCCCGTTTTACACTACAAAAATAAAAAATTCGGAGTATATGGATACTCTATGGATCATTTGGTTTGAAGACAAATTATATATAGATTAGTAATGCAAAGATTAGCAATGCAGAGATTACTAATGCAAAGATTAATAATACGTGGATAAATAGTACATAAATTATTTTGTGTTGGGTGTTTGGTTCATTGCATTAAAACTACGCATACAAAGTATCATAAAAAATTATTTACTTACTTTTTAAAGTAAAAATAATATATTTACAATTATACCTCAGGATATTTGGTTTTCACAGGCTTCTTGTCAAAAAAAGAAGAAGAAGATAGTTTTGTCCTTTTGGTGTTTTATCCATGTATAGCTTATTATACATTGATTAGTTACTCAATGTTAGTGATAGAACAAGATAATACACCAATTATGAATTAGTTATTCTATATTTGAAATCACAATCAAACAATGTATTAACTTAATACAATTCTTACACCATGATTAATTATCTTATACACCATATATACCAAACGACCCTAAAGGTTGTATCTAATTTTTGGTAAGTTGAACTTTGTTGCTCCACCTCCATTCGGGAACAAATTGTACCAAACAATGACATATCCTAATTCAAGTGCTTCGAAGTTCGTACCATGCAGGTATGGGAAGTTGGCTGGGACCAATTCAATTGGGATCTTTACACAAAATAACCCGGTCGAATTCATTGTTAACTTTTTCTAGCCAGTATATTATACACATATTATGCATACGCCGGCTATTTTAAATTTAAGTGCTTGAATGAGCGGTTATTTAAGTTAATTCTTCAAAATGGGGATGTGGGAAAATGATCAGGAGGAGAAGTAGATTCCATCGGACTACGGCTGATCAATATTGAATACATACTCGACTTGCTCTCTTTTCTCCTTTTTGCCCTCGTAGAATTCCTTTTTATGTGTAGTATACTTGTATCCAAAACAGTACATATCTATAGGCTATAAAACTGAAACGTGACAAGAACATAATGCATAGTACTATTTATTAAATCCATTACAGAGGTCAAAAGCAAGCTTCCCTGCAACCTGTTAAAAACAACTATAAGTACAAACAAATTGCTCTTCATCAATATCTGCGGCTGTTACTTGTTACTGAGTTACCAGCGTTGCAAGATACCTCGGGCAAAAAAACCCAAAAATACAAAAAGCAGGTCACCCCTTCATCTCTAGGCAATCAATTGTGTGCATTTTAGTTAGCAAATGCAGATTAATAACATAAATTTCTGTGAAGCAATCTTCTCTCTTGAATCTGAACTCTTTCACATTCTTGTTCATAAAAGCAAAAGAAACTCCTCGCTAATTCTGGAATCAGTATACACTGACAGTTTAAAAGTTAATCTCACGCCTCTCTGCGAAAAACTTACCACTCACAAACTGATCAGGGAGCAAAGCAAGCCAGACTGCAGTATCAGCAGCTTCTTCAGGAGAAACATGCCCAGCCCAACCAGTCAGAGCAGTTTTCACCCAACCCGGACAATAGCAATTGATATATATCTTATGACCCTCTGGCCTTTCCTCGAGTATCCTTGCCATTAATCTGGTGTAAGCATTAACTGCTAGCTTTGACAATGAGTAATCTGTGAACACATGTGGCCATCCCTCTGATTCCCAAGTCCCATCTTTTACTTGTTCCAAAAATTTGTTCATAGTATTATCGATCACTTCCTCGGATAGCGTGTCCACGTCTTCCAGTTGTTGTCTCACACTGACATTTGAAATTCCCTGGTAACATCAAGCAAAAATAGATCATTCTCAGATATTGTTGGAAAAAATTGTTTTTTGGGGCCTAGTACACGCATAAGGGGTGCTAGCTAGCTAATTAGCCGGTCTATTAGGCTGTCTAACCCCAACCCTAAGTGCAGTCTATATAAACCGTTATGGGTGTTTGGAGGCCGACAAATACATACAACAAACGGGGCTAGGGTTAGTAGTTTTCTGTATCAAACAAGAGGGTGTGAAAATAGGGGATCAATCCACCATGTGAGGATTTCTGAGGACCGGTAATTTGAGTCGCGGTTGCTACGGATGATCCGCTTCTGCCAAGAGTAAACCCGCAAGTCTCCTATACTCCTTAACTATTACAGACGCTTATTCCAAGAACAAGAATGAAATAAACAAAGCTCTGATAACTTACATTTCGTTTGCTATTAAGTCTTCCCAATCGTGAGGTCACACTAACAATTCGGGCACCAGCTGGAGAAGGCCTCATTAACGGGATCAGAGCATTAATCATATTTTTGGTGCCAAAATAGTTGGTCTGGATAACAGTTTCAGCAAATTCCACAGAATTTTCTTTGCCATAATTGAAATTGACTCCTGCATTGTTGATCTACAAGTGCCATATCTCATTAGCTGGACATATTTCTCAATAATAATAAAAGACAAAGTGGCAATCAGAGTAGATTAATTAATACCAGTATGTCTAGGCCACCATATGTTTCTTTAATCCAATCACAAAAAACTTGGACTGATTCAAGATCCACAATATCCAATTGATGAAATGCAACATTTAGACCTCCTTCTTGCAATACTTTCACTGCTTCTTCCCCAACGGCAGTCTCTCGCGACGTAAGAACTACAGTTACGCCATGTGATGCAAGTTGATGAGCAATCTCAAATCCAATTCCTCTATTTGCACCCGTCACTACAGCAATTGTGTCAGATGACCACCATCTGAAAACCATGCAGCATGAGATCAATGTTCTTCTCAAATTAAGGAACCTAAGGGAGAATATTCTGATATGTTATGCTGATAAAAAGAAGTCGCCACCAAATTTAACCATGCTTGACAAATCTTGGGCGCGTTCTATGGATTCAATTGAAACCATTGTTTCTGATTCGAACTATGCATACATATGCAAAACAAGTTTTAAAATGTATTAATATAATAAAATCAAACACATTCTGAATTCACTAACTCTAAATCGTAGATTTGTCTCTGCTCGAGAAGCTAAGACAAAGATGCATGGTCTTACGCATGGTTTTCCTTCTCTTTATTACCGTATTTAATTGGAAACTCTATTTTGAATCTTTGATTATTGAAGGGTCGGCCTAGGCAACAGAGTAAATTAAGCTCTCCTAATAAAATGCAAAATGATCAATACATTCATGTGTGTGGCAAATTATGAATGTTGCCCTTTTGATTGGATGATGGATCTAGCCCAAAATGTAAAGAGAGAATGTAAAATAAAAACTGTAGAAATTGGAAAAATCAGACCTTTGATGATCAGAATAGGGAATAGTACGGAGAAGAGAGATCTCTTGGCGTCTTTGCTCCTTTCTTTCCTTTGCCTTTTCCTTTTTATCCATTATTATTATTACTATCGTCGGCGATTGTTCTTCAAATCATCTCCTGATTTGGCTTAGGTCCGAATAATTGTTAGATAGAATGGTAGGAGAGTTGATTGATGTAACAGAAACGCGTACTTCTTCCGATATATTTGGAGCAATCCTTGTACTCCGCCAGTGTTTGTTTGAACAACCTTCAATTAAAAACTTCACCCATATAAACCTGAATAAATAAAACAAAGGAAAAATAATTAAACAAGGGTTCCTAGTATCTTACCAATTTCCATGGGAATTTTTTTTATAACTGGAGGTCCATTTTAATGTTCTTTTTCCTCATGTATTGATATACTTTTTGAAAAAAATTGAATCCACAATAATATAACTAATTTAAAAATAAAAAAAGAACTCATAATTTAAGTTTATAGTTGAATTCACATACTATTAGACACTAAATTGGAACACAATAAAATTAAGTTTAAAACATAAAATTGAGAATTTTAAAGACAAAAAAAATTGTCCTAAACTAAACTTCACTTATAATTTGAATTCTTAATTTAAAACTATAACATGTCACTGTAAATCAGCTTAGGGTTTGTTTGGAAAGCCACCCGATAATTGAAATTAGTATAATTACTAGAGTAGTAATTACACAACCTAGTAATTACACAATATAGTAATGCATCGATTGATTTGTTTGTCATGACTTAATTACAGTGTAATTACAAGCGAACTATTTGGTTGCACAAGTATAATTATACAGTTAGATTAAATTTTAAATGAAATAATTATCAAAATTTAAAAGTTAATCTAATCGATTTGCCTATAGATAATTTTGATATAAGTATAAATGATATTAGATTTGGTATTTAAGATGCATATTTTTTCTTGAATATACACTAATTAGTAATCATATATTTATAACTAATATTGTAAAAATAATTGATATATATATTTCAAATTAATAATATTTAGTTTAATTAATTATAAAAACTAAAAATATACGTTTTGTAAGAACATCATGGAATGGAATGCATGTTTGACAAAAAAAATTAATATTTATAAATATAATGTCATAACATTTTTCAAATGTTTGACAAAACTAATCTATCAATTCTAACTAAAAAATGAACAACATGCAATGTGAAATGACAAAGCCAATACTACTAAAACAAGTAAATTGGAACCATAAATAAATAAAATTTCAAAATCCAAAAAAAAAATAGTTTAACATATGTCAAACTCCAATATAATAAAAATAAGTTCTAATACAACTTAAGATTAGAAAATATAATAAGTATATAACCTCATTCAACAACGAAATTCTACTTTAATGACATCACTCGTTCTATACCAAGGTTGCTAGTGACTCATTATTTCTAATATTAGGAGATGTAGCTTCAAAAACTAGAATAATAATTCAGTTATGCTAAATGGAGAAAATAAAACGAATAAGAAATAAAATATACGATCAATTACATGGAATCACACGTAAAGGTAGAGAAAAAAAATGTACAAAGAAAAATATATTTTAAAATTAAAAAAGAAATTAAAAATTAAAAATTAAATAAACAAATTAAAATAAAAAGAAATTGAAATAAAAAGTTAGTATAAAAAGTAAATTAAAATAAAAACAAAAAGGAAAGAAATTAAAAATTAATCTTGTAATTTCACAGTGTAATTACCACCAATTCTTACCTCCCCTTAAAAATTGGAGAGTAATTATACTTCTCCAATTATACCATATTGATTAAGTAATTACTTGGCATGACAAATATGCCAAACTGGGTAATTATACTCAATTACACCCAAATCAATTTCTAGGGGGCTTTCCAAACATACTCTAAGTTAAAATTTGATTAAATATTTAATTATTTCTCACGAAGAAGGACGCAATTATAAATTTTATCACAGTAATTATCATTACGATAAAAGTAATTTTTTATATGCAATTATCTTATTTAGTTAGTTACAAAATATTCTATTTAGTACTAGAGTTTAAGGGAAGCACTGATCAAACTTGAATTATGCCTAGTCAAATCGACTCAACGGACCGAGCCGGACCTTAAATAGCGATTACCGAATAAAGCGTCCAGCCCAAGTTGAGTGTTCCCAAGCGGGTTCCAAGTGGACGTCAAAAGGCCACGCACCGCATTAGGCAGACCGCCTTCCAACTTAAATTCCAAACCGAATAACATCTTCTCCTCAACAAAAGTCTGATTTGAGTTTTGATCCTCAAAATAACATAGTTGTGGGACTAAAACTCTAAAAGAATGGCGAATTTAAGAAGGGCACTCCTCTTCACCATTCCTCGGATCCTCAATTCCTCTAACGGGACATCTGTTGCAACCTCCACGCTCCCCTCTCATAATCTTTACAGGTTTCAAAAATCCAACATTCTTACTCTCTTTACCTGTTATCTGTAAAAAAAAATTAATTATATTTGCTTGTTTAGGCCTTTGACTGGAACATTTTCGCGTTTCATTACTTCCAACGAGGCTTCGTCGCCAAATAATATTGATCTCTCCAACGAAGAGAGCAAAAGACGTTTATTTAACAGGTGACTTTAAGCTTTTACTATTTAATATGATGGGTTATAAGTTCCTCCAGCGGGTTCATGATATGTTGTTGGTGGTTTTATTTTGTATGGATATAGGCTTATTTATCGTAGTAAACAAAGAGGGTATTTGGAGCTGGACCTTGTTCTGGGCAAATGGGTGGAGGAACATATACAATCCATGGACGAAAATGGAATTAAGTCCCTTGTTCATGTCCTTGACCTGGTAATTTTCTTTGTTTTTCATTATAATTCTTTTTTCTTATTTCCTTTGGACTTCTCCTTTTTGTATGCCGATAATTAGAGATCATGCTTTTGCTGCTCTAGCTCGTAATAGGATCTTGTTATGTTGTTTTTTCTTTTTCTTTTGGGGTTTTAGTATGTTTCAAGTATCCAAGGTGAATGATCTAGTGAAAATGAAAAAACAGATACACAAATTTGCTTAAGTCGTGTCCTAAAAAACTATTCCAGTAGTGTGAAAGTTTTTCAAGAGTGAATAAGCCTACCTCTTATTATTAGAGGGAGCAGGAACGACAAAATTAATTAATAAACCTACAAGTTTGGAACAATAAAGAGAAAAATAGGAATCTTGTAGAGGACAAGTGTCTTTACATCTAAATGTGGACTTTGAATAAGTGGCAAACAAGGTTAGCCACGCTGCTAACAAGCACAAGAATGGAGGCGATCATGGCTATAAATAGCCATCATTACTTCATCAATAGACATCAAGAAAATTAGCCTTCACTGTCCTAAGAATCTTTTTCAGCAGTGTGAATGTTTCGCAAGTTTGAACAAGCCTTTCTCTTGTTAGAGGGAATAGGAATAGCAAAATTTGAATAATAAACTAGCAAGTTAGGAACAATAAAGGAAACAATTAGGAATCTATAGAAAAGGGAACAATGATGGAAATTGGACGACAGAATTATAGTAGCTTAGGCTTGTAATGACAACTTATGATCAAGGCTAATTTTCTTGGTATCCAGTGCTGAGGTAATGATGGCTATTTATAGCCATGATTGTGTGCGTGCATTCTTGTTCTTGTCATCAACATGGCGCCTTGTTCGTCACTTCTTCAAAGGCTTTTGCCACTTCTTTAAATCTATAAATGAATGAGCACATTTAGATGCAAAGACACTTACACATGCTAAGACATTTGTAAAATTTCCTTTGTACATGAATGACAATTCTACTAAATCTTTTGAAATACAATATTATTTTGCCAACAATTCCTAGCCCATTACATTTATATGACATCTGCCAATGAACATTTACCCCCAAGTTCCACTAAGATGATAGGATTGTCAGCTTAATACCAACAAAAAGAGAAAAAGGCATGAAAAGTCACCCCCTAGATCCTCAATAGCATCAATTTGCCATTGCTCAATTTGAACTCAAAGAATAAACCACATGTTAACCGAGACTTATTGCCTAGTGGTACTAGTGGAAGTTTACCCTCAATAAGTGTGGGTTCAATTGCAATTGTACCCCTTTCCCTTTTCCAGCCCCCCGTATGTAATATTTATTAACAAAATCCCATGTTGACCCCCAACAACTTGTTAACACAAATCTCAACTTCTGCCTCGAACTTTTTTTTTTTCCGTCTCTTCTTTTATGGTTTCATATTATATGGGGAAAATAGGATGATTGATAAGCATAGTGAGGTCTATGATTATCTTAGCATTTGTTACAGAAAGGTCTTCGCGGAAACTTACAACATGCAAGATAATTTCATGAAAGCACTGAGAGACAACTGACTAGTGATTCAATTCATAAGCAAATCACTGAGGAATCTGCAACAATCTAGTAGAGGATACTGGTAATATCTAATACCAGCTGCAGCTGCTCTATGCTGGCATTGGTGGTTACAATTGTCCAGGTCTCAGGGTCATGATTTTTACTGTGCTTGAGGGATATACACTGACTAGCATATCTGTAGTTCCCATCTTTTCTTTGACTAGCTGTTATATTATAGGCGATTTTCCAGGTTGTGCATCTACTTTTGTTCCTATGGGTACCTACTTCTCCCTTTTCATTTTTCTTTTGAGTGGGTTTTGGGGGGGGGGGGGGGGGGTTAAGCTTGGCTTCGGGGATTAAGAGGAGCATGGTTATGCGAGGGCCTTTAAATCCTTGACTATTGAGCTAATGCCTTGGGCTAACATTGGGTGTCTTGCTTCTTGGTGCTTTAATTTGACAGCCAGCTCTGCACTGTATAAATCTATTATGCCGTGTACAGATGTACTTCATATATATGAATATATTCAGTACTGGGAGTTGATGTTTTAAGCCAGACCTAGAGACCAGTGTTTAATTTGATCTGAACTTGTCCATGGTAACTCATCTAAATGACATTCAATGCTATGAGCCCAATATTCTGGTACTTTTGGTGCTAGGTCAGTATTGGGCTTAATATTTTTAATTACTGTTACTTACGAAGGAAAATAATGCACCATCTGAGTATTCCCCTCTTTTGTGTTCGTACTCAGATTGCTCAGATATTGGGAGGGCGGTCTGAGTATGAATTTGGGAGGGCACTGAGAGACAACTGCTCTATGTTGGCATTGGTGGTTACAATTGTCCAGGCCGCAGGGTGATGATTTTTACTGTGCTTGAGGGATATACATTGACTAGCATTTGTGTAGTTCCCATCGTTTCTTTGATTAGCTGTTATAGCATATGTTCAGTAGTTTCATGAAGTGTAGTATAGGCGATTTTCCAGGTGCATCTACTTTTGTTCCTACGGGTACCTACTCCTTGGCTTCGGGGATTAAGAGGAGCATTGTTATGCTGAGGGACTTTAAATCCTTGACTATTGAGCTAATGCCTTGGGCTAACATTGGGTGTCTTGCTTCTTGGTGCTTTAATTTGACAGCCAGCTCTGCACTGTATAAATCTATTATGCCGTGTACAGATGTACTTCATATATATGAATATATTCAGTACTGGGAGTTGATGTTTTAAGCCAGACCTAGAGACCAGTGTTTAATTTGGTCTGAACTGATTCAGGATAACTCATATAAATGACAGTCAATGCTATGAGCCCAATATTCTGGTACTTTTGGTGCTAGGTCAGTGTGTCAGTATTGGGCTTAATATTTTTAATTACTATTACTTACGAAGGAAAATAATGTACCATAGGCGTATTCCCCTCTTTTGTGTTCATACTCAGACCACCCTCCCAAATTCAGATTGCCTCTCCCGGAGAACTCGCAAATATGCTAGGAAAAGGGAAAACAAAAGTTATGGAGTGTAAAATTAAGGCGTACAAAGGGGAAGAAGGGAAAAAAGCATATAGGAAGAAGTTGGAAGGTTGGATGGGGACCACATTGAGTTAGTAGTGGGTCTACAACTCAAAGATCAAATAATGTGAGCAGTGCTGTGAAGTTCTGCTGGTTTCCTGTATGTTATTCAGGGAGCATAGAATATATGCACCACATTGACTCGAGTTAGCGATCATCAGGAAGTATAGTTACTCAAACTTGGTTCAAAACTACTCTTTGCAATGTTCACATTGTTTTCTCTCTGTGATTCTGCCAAATATGGTCGTCTGATCCTTTGCCATGAACTAACATCTCTCATACCTCCTCACCGTGCCCCCTTCCCCCCCCCCCCCCAAATCACCCCCCCCCCCCATCCCCCTTAAAAGAATGAAGGAAAAAGAAAGACAGGTAACCCGTTTAGATGCAGTAGAATGGTCGTAGCAATCAAATTTCTCCTTTGTGATGATGAACTTGAGCTGTCTTATTCAGTTTATTCTATTTATGCCTGTAGGAGAATCCGGATTTGTGGAAGTGGCTGACTGGTCAGGAGCAACCGCCAGATGCAATAATCACTAATCCTGTGAGCCATGAACCAATATAGAATTGCTGCTTTATCTGATTGGTTTTGTTTGGATGTTTATTTAATCTGATCGGTACTTGGGCTGTAGGTGTTTTCTGCTGTGCGTGAAAAGGTTATGAACAACCTTGACAAACATGCTTCTCCTGAGACTCGGGCTGTTCCAGGAAAACCTTGGGTTAGAGGATGGGATGATATCAAGAGAGGTCGAGATGCGCCTATTGCTGGAAATCAGTAGATCCCTTTTTCTGCTGGGAGGTGTCAAAGAACATCTAATCTATAGTTTTGTAAAGGAACTTGATTAATTTCTATGCATGTGTATGAATAAATATAGCATCTTATATATGTTGCAATAAGGCCTCAGTAATGTGCTGATAGATGCTGTGTGTTATCCTCGATTACTTTTTTATTTTATTTTTTTATGTTCCAATAAAAGAAATTGGAGAGCATTCTTCTTCTTCTGGGCCGATGTTCGTTTGTGTTCTTTTGGAATGGTTTTCGATGTGATTTGGTCGTTGGTTTTTGAAAAGATTGTACGAGCTGAATAATCTTTAAAAATTTGGAGGATACGCCCTAGGATTATTCCATTTTTGCCTGCCTGTTATTTTAGTGCTCATTATCCCAATTTTTTTAGAATAACTAATAAACAGATGTGGACAAAGATGGGATTATAAAAGTCTTAAACGTTATTATTTTGAACTATGATAGAGGTAGACACAGAGAAATGGAGTAAACGGCTACATAATTATAATTGTGATTTTCCTTTTTTTACCCTAGTTATTATTGCTACCTTATCTATGTATTGCTCTCCTTTACTCAACAGAAACCTCTCCACGTGTTCTGCTTTTTCTGTCCTTTACCCTTTCTTGATATGGGTTAAAGGCAACCAAAAGGGAAAATTTCTTTTATCACTATATCAGTGCCTTTCCAGTAAGAGAAAGAAAAAAAATGTTGATTTCAGGCAAACCCATTACAATTTCCGCTCTCCTCCTCCTTCTAACGGCATCTTCTCTTTGCTTCACTTTAATCAATGCTTCAAAATCCAGCGACCCAATTCCTACCCCATGGCCAAAACAATTCCACTCGATTCTCTTTATGAATAACACCAAAGGGAATCTCCAGGTTGTGGATTTGTGGTACGATTATCCCAATGGCAGGAACTTCAACATAATCCAAAACCAATTGGGAAAGCTTCTTTACGATTTGGAATGGGATAATGGCACTTCTTATTACTACACTTTGGACGCTAACAAGGAATGTAGGGTCATGCATTTTCCAGTGGGAATTCTTAGGCCTAATTGGCTACAAGGCGGAAAGTTTTTGGGACAGAGATATATGGATGGGTTTCTCTGCAATGTATGGGAAAAAGTTGATTTCATTTGGTACTATGAGGATGTTGTTACTAAGAGACCCGTTTACTGGGCTTTCTTCACGGGTAATGCTTAAATTACAAGTCTTTTAAGGTAGCATTTTCTGGTTTGATTTCTTAATTCAATTATTAATTATTGCTGTGTTGTTTTGGAGTTTAGGTTATAGAGCAGAATGTGAACTGACTGTGTTCGAATGGTCTAGTTAATTTCACGTTTTGGTCACTGAATTGTATACTAACACTAAAGTTAATAGCTTTTGCCATGTCAAAATAATTGAATTGAAGTCAAAAAACTGTACTTGCTATATCAGTAAGGTCATCTTAATGGGAAGATTTTATCATTATAGTAGGTGAAATTTAGTAACTTTCCTGTTATATAAGTAAAATTCAATTATTTTAGCGTGACAAAAAAGTAGTCTTAAGACTTCACTTAGGTACTTTAATTAAAAAAGTAATTGTGTGACGTTACTAAAAAAAGAAAAAAGACAGTCTGGTGCATAAAACATTTTGCATTTATGTAAGGTTCGGCAAAGAGTCGCACCACAAGGGGTCTGATGTAAACAACCTACTTTCTACATCTCCAACCCGTGATTCATAAGTCACACAGAAATAACTTTATTGTTGCTCCAAAGCTCCCTTCTAATAAATTAAATTTAGTATCATAAATTTGGGTTGGTGCAGGTATGATCGCGCATGTAATGACTTTCGAAGTAGGAAAAGTGCTAGAGGATCCGAATTGGCAAGCCCCTGTTTACTGTTTCAAAGAGTCCAAGGAACAAGAAATATCTCCTGTAATTGATAGTTTTGTTAGTAATGATGTTTCGATTGGCAGACTCATGGGAGCAGCTATGGATGTTTCTTTGCTGCGCTGATTCTTGTTGCATTTTCATGTATCTAATAATTCATTCTTGAGTTGTTCTTAGACACCATAAATTGGTCAACTTTTCATGTATTTACTTATTTTTGCTTTCTCTTTAATCTTACTTTTAGTTGACCTACCATTGTTGACATAGGGGTGTTTAAATTGGTTTAAAAGCTGGTCAAACCAGCTTAAAAGTATGTCCCAGCCAATGCGAAAAACAATTGCTAAGTATTTGGTAGCACCAAGTGTTTGGTACAATAGAAAATGTTCTTCCTAAAGAAAATGTTGGTCCTCTTAAAATCTAGCCAATTGGTAGGCGAAAATCATTTTTCTTCACAAATAACAAAAATTCTTATTCCATCTCATATAATTCAATCAACATTAAGATGTCCTCATACCATGTTTTACATCTTATGTAATTATCATGTCATTCAATTTCATTACTCTTTAAAACTCTAGAAAATGATAAGGAAATGTTTTTGTTATATATTCCCACCATGTATACATCTTGTCTTATTTAACATTATGTGAAGAATAATTTGCTCTCTTTGGATTTTCAGCTATTGCCCGCAAAAATTTTCATCTTTGGCCATGAAAATGCGTTAGAATTTGATCAAAGGGTTTTTTGAAAGCTGAGATTGAAAATGTTGTGAAAATAATAGAGGAATTGGCCTTTCCCATTTACGATTAATGGTGGAATTCTGTATGTAGGTCGACGAATTAGAAATTACATAGTTCCATCTCTATAGGAGTGGAATTTAGAGAATGAATGGATAGAATAAACAATTGTATATATAACTTCAATACAATTAACAATCTCCTAGATCTCTGGTAATCTGAAGACGACATTTTTGCTCCAATTCAATCTAGGAACTGTTGTTGATGTAGAAGTATAAAGCAGCAAGTGCAGCAACTCCAACTCCAATGGCAATAGGCAGAGCATTCCTACAACGCGAAAAATCATCAAGGATTATGTTGATTAGTGTTCAAATGAGGAACGAAAATTGATAAAAGAGAAGGGCTGAGAAAGGCAGCCTGGAGCACAAGCTATCCCGCATTACGCAAGGTCTGGGGAAGGACTGCATCCAAGGACAGTCTAACCTAATGCAAGCATTAATGGCTACTTCCACGGCTCGAACCTGTGACCTATAGGTCATACGGAAACAACTTTACCGTTGCTCCAAGACTCCCCCTTCAAGAACTGATAAAAAAGAGAAAAGGTGAAATTTGAAGGAAAAGAAGTTACCCAATAGCCTCATCTCTTTTTAACTGTTCTTTCCTGGCCTTACGAACCTCTGTGGAATTAGCATCTTTGGTTACTTTAGGTTCATATGGCCTGAATCTTCTTTTAGGAGCTCCACACACTGCAAATCACAAATGAACCCAGGGAATTCAGGTACGGTTATTACTGTACAGTTGTAACTTGTAACACATACAGAAGCCCTATAAGAGGAACTACAAGATTGAAAAAAGTAAATTGGTGAACTTTTAAAAGTTTGCATCTGGATAATGGATAGGTCACAAAGTGTTGAGCTAACAGGTATTCCTTCCCATTTGGACTTTTTTCTTTTTCCTTTTTCTAGTTTCCACTATCAGTATTTTCATTTTGTCTTTTTGAACTTTTCATTTTATCTATTTCCTATTTAAAAAACTATTAAGACGTTTCCCCAAATTTTTTTTTAGAAGGATTGTTTCCGCAACTTTTTTTTTCATATTTAGTTCTATCTTTAGATAATAGTTTTTGAATATTCAACTCATTATAGTAATTAGTAAAACATAAACTTCGCAGTGTTAGAGTCGTATATCGGTTGTGGAAGGGTCTGGAGGTTTCCTTATATGATTTTGAATAATTCTCATCCGATCAGCTAACTTTTGAATTTGAATTCTGAAGTGTATTCTACCATGGTAGCCGTGGGAATTTTTCTTGTAGCTCGGCTTCTTCCTCTTTTAAGAGTTATACCTTTAATAATATATTTGATCCGGTAATTATAGGAATAATAACTAGGCCCAAGGTCCCCTTCTTTGTATTGTATCACACCTAGACTGATCAAATTCTTAGTTTATCGATGTTGAACCTTCATATTATGGTGTCTATACTCCAGATAAATACTACTCCTATCTTATTTAAGTATGAGCTCATCTTTCATAGAAAATTTCGTTGGCCACAAAGCCAAATTAGTGTAGTAACATATTTTCTGTGGTATCGCTAATTATTCAAGAGGAAAAGATTCCACTTTGATTTCAATCCAAAGAAAACATAAGATATTGTTAGCTAATTGTGACCATAGACACTGCTTCCCAAGTATTTTGCACAATCACAAATAACGATAATGGCAGGAGATGCTGGTCTTTTTACAACTAAGTTACTAGTATAAGGTTAGATGCAATGATTATAAAAGGGTATTTACCAGGACAGAGGTATTTGTCAGGTAATTGTTTCTCGAAAGGAGTCCTGTCATTGTAAATGTACCTGCACCACATTCATCCCAAGACATAGATTAGTACTACTACTATGCCATGAAAAGCATAAAGCAGAATTCTTTTGAGCAGTTTTTTGAGTTTAACTGAAATCCAATATTTTTGCTTTAACATCAAATTCACTCGGGTCAGAGTTACAATGCCAGCTACTAGTTCAGACAAATCCAGTAATTAAACTCGGTATGAGTTCAATGGTAGTTTTAAAACCCATAAATTTCAAATCCTGATTACGCCTTTGAAATTCAAACTCTAAATCCTAATTTCATCGCTATTGGCAACAACAACTCAAGACTAAGTAGAAACAAGACAGAGGGGTTAATATTAATTAGTAGATTACCCGCAATCCCGGCAAATATAAGCTTGCTTGGAGGCAACACGCATAGAAAACTTAGGGGCAGTAGCAGGAGCAGCACGAGACGATGGTGGAGGTGGGAGCAATAGATGAACAGATGGAGAAAAGAATGAAGATTTCAGAGCTAAACTATTTGGTGGCTGCCGAAGACCACTGTTGCCACCATTTGGAGCTAAAGGAGTAGCTGGAATTCTAGTGGGTGTTTGCAGGGCCATTTTCTTTATAATTTTGGCCTTTAAATTTTGTTATTCCTTTGCAGTTTCCTTTTCTTTGCTCGCTAGCTGTTTGATGAACTGATGAAACGAAGAAAGAAGAAGTAGAAGAGGAGGAGGAGGAGATTGGAAATAAGTGGGTGATGTTTCAGTGGTAAATTTGTGTTTGCGTTGAGGTAATTGGTTTGATGCCTATAGTATCTACAAGTAGTACGTCGAACGCGTGGCTGTCATGCTCCCCATACAAACCCACTTTTTGGACACTTTTTCTTATCTTCTCTATGCTTCGATATTTTCGCTAGTAATTTCTCTTGAGACATTAAACTTTCATACTTGACTGCGTAAATATTCACTTTAAATTAGTTTATACAGTTATAAATAATTTATAATTCGTGACCCTTAATAAGATGTTCTAAATATATTAGTAAAATTCATACATATTTTTACTTGAAGTGAGAGTTTAGAGAAAAATTTAAGAAAGAATGGGCAAAATCAAAATATTCGATGAACCTTGTGTTTCACCAAAAAAATACTGATTTTGGCTCAACCAATTAGATTTGTTTGAAGAAGAGTTAATCTCAGTTAAAAATAATATCCATAGATAGAGCTACGCATGTCAAACCAAATATATAATGTATCCTATCCGGATGATAATAAATATGAGCGGAAATAGTAATATTTAGTGATCTAAAAGATGAAGTATGACATTAAATAGTAATGAATAGCAATAAATGTCATTTATGTAAATAAAACGGGTGAGTCACCCCAAGAAAGGATAAAATCACTGGATGTTCTCTTAGACAATGATGGATGATTGATAAGCCGTTGAATATTCGAGTTATTCTCGGATCCAGTGAAAAAGTGTAGACAAGAATCTTAGTAAAAAGGTTATTTGTGTATGCTTGTAATAAGACCAGATTCTATTCTATAAAGTCAAAGTATTCTTTACAAAAATGAATGTCCCCTTCTATCATTGTGTCTCTTTCTATTTATAGGGAACATGTTCCTAGAATCCCTATTAATACAAGTGCAGAGAATATCCACTAAAATATTCTCTTTAATGTCTTATCTTGAAACTAGCCGTTTAAACTCTGTCGAGGGTATTCGACTTCGACCTCGATCCTTGATGACTCCTCGACCTCAGTCCTAGCTGACTCTTCGACCGCGGCCTTCATTATTCCTTAAACCACTTCGACATGTGGCGGCCTTGGAATTTTTTTCTAATGCCATCCTTACTTAAGTATTCTAGAGATAGATTTTGACCCATACAGTTAGTCCCTCCGCTTATTGAGGCCAACTTCGCGGACGGGTTCGATGAGCGGATCATGTTATTGGTGGTCGAGCTAATCAAGCGGACTACACGGGTCATGGTTATTGCAACGAGCATGCGACGTGGCCCTATGTGAGCTGCATATTTTAAATGCTTCGAATTTTTCGTGTGATTTATTTGATTTAAGTTGTCCACGGGTTAGGATGACGTCATGATGTCATGCGTCATTATGATGCACATTCCCGATGCATCGCTTCGTTTCATGCATGACCTTTGATTAGACCTGCGCTTCGATTCTGGTGCCAATCATGATGAACCGTTTTCGGTTTTGGTGCCATGGTTTTTATAAATAGAGATCCTTGAACCTAATTTTGGAGTTTACACTTTCTAACGTTTCGAAACACCATACCTTTCTATTGCTCTCTTCTTCTCCGAATTTTTTTCTTTGTTTCGTTGACTTATATTGTTCTTCATTCCTCTTTGCTTGTTATTCTCTCCATTACGTTGAATCATGTCAAACGTGTCTTATGATTTTGGTGAAGGGAGTCGTGTTACTCCCCTGGCGGTGGTGTTCCCCCCATGGGGAGGGCGTTTCCTCCATTGTTTAGGATGAAGCTTTCCTGTTGGTGGAGGAGATAATCCCATGCAACTCTAACTCTAGATCTGATTTGACCAAAGCACCAGAGGTTGCGCCTGGAGATTTTCAATCAACAATGATGATAAATAAGTTAGCGGAGCTCAAAGCCAAACTCGGCCTTCCCAATCATATCGAGTTGATCCCGGCCGAGGGGGACACGGTACAGGTTTACCGTCCTTGGTATTGCGCCCTCTACGCCTACCCCTTTCAAATCGGCTATTCTTTTTCCTTCCTTCCGCTGGTGGAGGAGTTCTGTCGCTACTACGATATTTGTCATGCTCAGCTCGCACCGTTCGTTTATAAAATTATAAAGATGCTCACTAAGTTTGCCGAGCTGGCCGTGGTCGAACTGACGCTGAGACACTTATTACATTTATTCACCCCTAGCTTTTATAGGGGAACAATGCTGAACCTTCGCTACCGAGGGGCAAAAGCTTGGTGGTGAAAATGGATGACAAGGCCAGTCGTCAATTATGGTTTAACTTCTTTTTTGTCAGAACCGAGGACATTGTGTCCAACATCAACGGCTTTCTTGAATCTTGGAACTATACTCGTAAGTACCTATTTTTTCCTTTATGTTTGTTCGATCCCGAATTCTGACTTCTCGCCTTCTTTTTCTGTAGCCAAGAGCTCGCCTCCTCCTTTGGTCGCTCATATCTCTGACTGGGTCGAACGACTCCTCCCCCATATCGTGGGAATCCGTGATTAGTCGTGTTTCTTCAAGAAGTTTAAACTTGTTCTTCCTTCGACAGGTGGTTTCGTTTCTTTGACTGTGATCTCTTCCCATTAAGTGTAGATTCATTTTGCTAACTTGAGGCCTTTTTCTCAGGCAAGGGATCTTCTCAAACGAGTCGGGCACCGGTACCCTCTTTTCGGAGGAAGGCTACTGTGCCTTCAGCTTCTATCCCGGTCGCGACTCCCGCATTTTTCGTACATGTCTCTTCTTCGGCTACCGCAGTTCGAGAGCCTGTTTTCGTTCCACCTGCTACTTCGACCCCTCAACTTTTTTCACTAGTCGATGAGGACGACGTCTCTCCTGACGATGGTGGTTTAGTGCCTCGCAAGAGGAGAGTCGTGGATGCGGGGGGGGGGGGGGGAGGTCAATAGCCGTAGATTTGGGGGATTGTGGCTTTGTTCTTCGAGAGACGGCCACAGTGCATATTGGAGAGAGCCCCGATGAGGGTCCCGAGGCTCCGCGCTTGGAGGAGACGAGCACGCGTCTTGCGGAGGACACAGTCGAGGGCGAGGTACACAATGACGACCCTATTCTTCCCAGACAACAGGGGGCCTCGTCTTCTAGGGTTGCGGCAGAAGTTTCTTCTACGACCGAAGGCAGAGGGAAAGCTGTCATAGAAGAGGATATCAGATCTGACTCTGACATGGACACAAACGAGTTAAGAATGATCGATAGGGGGCTCACTCAACTCGAGGTAAGGTTGGAAGGGGCTCCAGGACTATTGTGATCCCAATGGATCGTAATCTTCTTATGAACACCGATGAGATAGTTCCCTCCCTCGGTCCTCTTTATTCTGAAATTGAGGGTACGACCCTCAAGACTATAAATAATAGCACCCTATCAAATAACATTGTTGGTGTCGCCCTTCGGGTAAGTACATTTGTTATCCGTTCTTTTCCTTATATTTTCTCTCTTTCGTAGGTTCTATTTCCTTTCGTTCGTTTTTCAGGCGATCGTTTTGGAGATCGAGAGTGCTCTCGGGAGCAGAAACGTAAAGACATTTATGCAAAGTTAAAGTATCGGGAGATTCGGTGTCGGCTCCACGAAAGCGGCGATGTGCGCCAGCTAAGGGATGACTTGAAAGAAAGGGACGAAGAGTCGGTGCAGGTCGTGGGGAAATGTAGCGTCCTCGAAGAGATATTGAGGAGCAAAGAGGAAGAGCTTGAGCTTAGCAGGGGGTAAAAGCCAGTGCAGTGATCTCCAAGCCCAAGTGGTCCTGCTGCGGGGCCAACTTGAGGAGTGTCAATACAGGGAGGAGGCTCTTAGTGGCGAGGTTGCCGAGAAGATGGAGGAGCTAGAGAAGGTGGAATCTGCTCGGTCAGCGGCTCAGATGAGGGGGAATCTCTTAAAGTGGCAAACCGAACTCTTTGATCTGAACGAGAAAATTAGTTGTCGAAAGCGAATCTTAAAGAATAGCGTCTTGATGAAAGGATTGGGGAGTTGGAGAAAGAGACTTTTGAGCTCTATGATTGGGTTGTCGCTCTGGAGGCTGAGAAGGTCAAATTACTTACGCGACCTTCTTCATCTTCAGCTTCTGGCTTCCCCAATGCTCCTTGCGAGTTATATGAAGAGTGGATTCATGCCGAGGCCCGACTAGATGTGCTGCATGAGTTACACATGGAAGTTCTGTTCCTACCGCGGATTTTGAGGATGCTTGGGTCAAGGCCCGTGAGATTCGGGTCGCTTGTGGCTATGACCCAACTACGCCTCGTCCTGGTGAAGAAGATGGGGATGACGAGGAAGCTATAGATCGTCTTTAGGACGAGGCCTGGTATGATTCCATATACCTTCCAGGCGAGGACGGGGAAGATATTGGAGGTCAGGCCGACGAGGGTGTCACAGATCGTGATGGTTGTGGCCAGTAGCAGTTTTTTGTATTTTTGATATTTTTGTGTATTTTTGTTCTCGTCTTCATAAGCCTTTTGTAAGAAACTTTTATTTATAAATATCGGAGTTGGTTTTGCTTTCATCTGCACCTTTTTATTTATTGTGGTTTATTTCTGTATTTTTCATGTTTTGCTCCTTCGTACTTTTGTTGTTATTCTTGTATATGTCAAAGCTTGTCGAAATACGGCTGAGGGTCGATGGGTGTTATTCAGACGGTTGATTTTTCTCCCTTTTTAACTTGCGGCCGAGGGCTAGTGGGCATTCTTCGAACTAGGTCGAACTTGGCCTTTTGTGTTAAGTCGCGGCTGAGCGCCGATAGGTGTTGTTCAAACTGGATCGAACTTAACCTTTTATTTAGATCGCGGCTGGGGGGCGATAGGTATTGTTCGAACTGGGTCGAACTTAACTTTTTATTAAATTACGGTCAAGGGCCGATAGGTGTTGTTCGAACTAGGTCGAAATTAACCTTTTATTTAGATCGTGGTCGGCGGCCTATAGGTGTTTTTCGAATTGGATCAAACTTAATCTTTTATTAAATTGCGATCGAGGGCCGATAGGTGTCGTTCGAGCGGAGTTGAACATAACCTTTTCATAGTCGTGGCCGAGAGCCGATAGGTGTTGTTTGAGCGGGGTCGAACATAACCTTTTCGTTGTCCTGGCCGAGGGCCGATAGGTGTTTCTCGAACTGGATGAAACTTAACCTTTTATTTATATCGTGGTCGGGGGCCGATAGGTGTTCTTCGAGTGTGGTCGAACATACCCTTAACACAAAAAGGTGTCCCTTATAAACGTACTTATTACTTCGATGTTGTTGCTTTGAGTATATACTTTGAGAGAGTTATAAATTTTGGGTGTTGGTTGGCGTTCCAGTCCTAGTCCCAGTCTACCTAGTCTCTTCATTGTTTGACTTGGAGAGTATAGAGGAGTCTGGCAATAAAAGAGTAAAAATAGTCCCTCCCTCGCGTACTTCGATTCTAAGTGTTCCCTTTGTCGCCTCATTAAAAAACCTCTTTGAGAAAACCCAATTGGGACAAAACTCAAGATAAAACCCAAATGGGACAAAGAGTACGACTTGGGGGACACATGTTCTCTTAGAAGTTGAAGTATTTGAGGTGGCTAATGTTCCAATTATTTGATAATTGCTTTCCTTCCATTGTCTCTAATTGGAATGAACCCTTGTTTTCTTTGGCTGTAATTTTGTACGGACCGTCCCAGTTTGTTCCCAGCTTGCCTTCCCATGAGTTTTTGCTCGCTTGAGTTTTGGCTTTGAGCATGTAGTACCCGACTTTACCTTTGCTTTCTTGTTGTAATAGCGTTCTGCTTATTGTTTTTGGGCGACCATTCTTATGTATGCCATATCTCTTCGATCATCGATTTCGTCGTGTTCCTGCCTTCTACTCTCATCATTACTCGTAACGCTTTCGTGGGAGTACCTTAGATTGGGTTCTCCGACTTCGACCGATATTACTGCCTCGGTCCCATAGACCAAAGAGTAGAGCGTCTCTCCTATGCTCGTCTTCGGAGTTGTTCGGTACGCCCATAATACATCTGGCAGTACTTCTGGCCACAGTCCCTTGGCGTCTTCGAGCTTTTTCTTCATGATGTTTAGTATGGACTTGTTGGAGCACTCTATTTGTCCATTACCCGTTGGGTGATATGGGGTTAAATGTATCCTCTTGATATGTTATTTCTCGAAGAATTCGGCGGTTTTCTTTTCCGTGAACTGGGGTGTCACAGCTGATCTCCTTTGGTAGGCCGAATCGGTAGATGATGTTCCTCCACATAAAAGTGATTACCTTTTGTTCCCGTATTTGTGCGAACACTCCTGCTTCCACCCATTTATAGAAATATTCAGTTAAAACTAAAAGGAATCGTACATTACCTCGCCCTGTTGGGAGGGGACCCACGATGTCCATTCCTCATTTGATGAACGGCCACGGGGAGGTGACCGAGTAGAGGTGTTCGCCTACTTGGTGAATCATAGGGGCGTACTTTTGGCATTTTTCGCATTTCCTCACGAAGTCTGATACGTCCTTTTTCATGGTGGCCCAATAGTATCCCGCCCATATGGGGCATCTGACGAGTGCTCGATTGCCGGAGTGAGCACCAAAATGGCCTTCATGGACTTTTTCCAGGACACGCTGGGTCTGGTTTGGGCCCAAGCATTTTTCTAGAGGGTCGTTATAAGTCCTCTTTTGTATAGGTCGCTATGGAGGAGACTGTATCTGGCTGCTTGGCTTCTTTTTTGTCATTTGGGAGTGTGTCATCCTGTAAATAGGCGATAATACAATTGCGACAATCCCAAGTTAAGCTTACGGTTCTTACCTCAATTTGGTCTAGTGATGAGGTGGACTACACTTTTATCCCCGATTGTGATGCTTTTGGTATCTGTGACCAGTTTGGCGAGGCCGTTCGCTTTAGCATTCTCTGTTCATGGGATATGGTCGAGCTGACATTCATCGAACTCAGGCAGTAGCTTGTAAATCTTGGTCTGATATTTTTGCAACCTTTGTTCCTTGATTTGGAAAGTCCCTGTGACTTGTTTGACTATGAGCTGGGAATCACAGCGGAGTTTCAACCGCTTCTCCCCATATTTGAGTGCTAGCTTCAACCGTGCAATTACGGCCTCATTGTTAGTCATATCCAGGCACCTTATGGATTAGCGAATCACTTTACCTATAGGGACCACAAGTACGAGTCCCAGTCTGGATCATGACGTGTTGGATGTGTCATCGGTGTATAGGACCCAGAGGTCTCATATTTGGAGGGAAGCTTGGGCGGCTTCCTTTTCAACTTCATGCATTATCTTTGCACTGAAGTCTGCGAGCACCTGTGACTTTATTGCCGTGTGCAGCTGGTATGTGATATCGTGCTCGCTTAGCTCGATGGTCCACTTGACCAGCCTCCCCGATAGCTCGAGTTTATGAAAAATGCTCATCAGGGGAAAGGTTATAACGACCGAGATAGGGTGGCACTAGAAATAGGGTCTAAGCTTTCGTGAAGCTACGACCAATGCCAGAGCTAGTTTTTCGAGGTGCGGGTACCTCGTCTCGACATCAACGAGTGTCTTGCTAAAGTAATAGATGGGAGATTGCGTACATTTGTTTTCACGGATCAGGACTACACTTACCGCTACTTCGGAGATGGCTAGATAAATGAGTAGGTGCTCCCCAGCTTCGGGATTTGAAAGCAGAGGTGGTGATGATAGGTATGCCTTCAGTTCTCGCAGATCTTGGACATACTCGGGAGTCCATTCGAGACCGTTGTCCTTTTTAAGCACACCAAAAAATTTATGACATCTATTAGACGACCGCGAGATGAATCTCGATAGGGTGGCGATTCGACCAGTCAATATTTAGACTTGCTTCTTGGTGGTCAAGAGTTTTGGTATCCCCTTGATAGCTTTGTTTTTTTCTGGGTTGACCTCGATCCCCCGTTGTGATACCAAAAGACCCAAGAACTTTCCAGAGGCTACGCCAAACGCACATTTCTCTGGATTTAGTTTCATTCTGTACCGTCTTAATATGTCGAAAGCTTCCTTCAAATGACCGATAAGATCCTCTACCTTTACGGACTTGACCAGCATGTCATCTAAATATACTTTAATGGTTTTACCGAGCTGGTCTCTGAACATCTTCGTGACCAATATTTTATATGTAGCTCATGTGTTCTTCAGCTTAAATGGTATGACCCTATAACAGTATGTTCCTTGGTAGGTGATGAAAGTTGTTTTCTCCTAGTCTTCTTCCTCCATAAGTATTTGGTTATAGCCTGAGTAAGCGTCTAAGAAACTCAATAACTCGTGCCCGTTCGTTGCTTCGATGAGTTGGTCGATGTGTGGTAATGGGAACGAATCCTTCAGACATGCTTTGTTCAAGTCTATGAAATCCATACACATCCACCATTTCTCATTCTTCTTCTTGACCATCACTATGTTGGCGATCCACTTGGGGTACTTTGACTCCCTGATGGAGCCATTCTCTAATAGTTTCTCCACCTCATCGCGGACATCGTCGTTGATGGCTGGGTTGAATTTATGCCTGACCCGCCTTACTAGGGAGGGGGTAGATTGGGTTGACATTTAATTTGTGTGTGGCAATATCCCTGGGGATGTCCGGCATATTTGCATGGCTGAAGGCAAGCAAATCTGCATTAGTCATTAAGAATTACGGAATTTACCTGGCTCTCGGAGTTTGTAGTCGATGTAGGCCTTTTTGCTATAGTGATTGGGGTCTAATTGGATGGGTCGAGGTCTTCTATGGTCGAGTCAGCAACCTCGACCATTTCGGGATCTATGATGACGTCCCTGGTCTCATCTTGTGTCGACCTCGACCCTGTTGGTTGCTATGTCTCTTTTTCTTTGTCTTTTTTATGTTGGGTGATCATAATGTCTAAGGCAATGTGGTAACACTCCCAGGATGTACGTTGTTCTCCGCGTATGCTGAATATTCCCCAAGGTGTTGGGAATTTGATTACTTGGTATAGGCTGGAGGGTATGGCTCTCATGGGATGTATCTATGGTCGTCCCACTATGGCATTGTACGCGGTGGCCTGGTCCATGATTTGGAATGTCGTCCGCGGCGTCATGCCACTGGTCAAGACGGGGAGAGTAATTTCTCCTGATGTCTGCTCAACTGCATTATTAAATCGGTTAGTGTGATGCAGCGTGGCACTATCTTGTCCTCGAGTCTCATTTGGGTAAGCACTCGGGGATGGATAATGCACGCTCCACTTCCATCGTCCACCATGATACATTTGACATCAGTATCAAAATTGCGTAAAGTAACGACGAGGGCATCATTATGAGGGAAAGTCAAACTGTCGGCATCCAACTCATCAAAAATGATACTTTCTTCGAGTTCGTCATACCGTTCGCGGGTGATAGATCGCTTGAGCTTGTGAGTGTTGGTGAATTTCACATCGTTGGTAGAGGCATCGTCGCTGCCGCCGATGATCATGTTGATAGTACGAGCTGGTGATGGCGACTTAGGTGGTCATTGGTGTTCACGTCCTCTAGCGAAGTTGTTTCTCCCCTTATCGCTTAGTAGCTCTTTGAGGTGTCCCTGCCGTAACATGTTCATAATTTCTTGCCTGAGGGTGATGCAATTTTCTATCTTGTGCCATCGTTCTTGGTGAAACTCGCAGAGGGCATCGAATTTTCTGTTGCTATGGTCGGATTCCATCTTTGACGGCCACTTTACCTTCGTTCCGAGCTTCCCCAGGGCGTAGATAATTTCTATAGGTGATACGCAAAAATTGTGAGCATATAATAATGGGGCATCCTCATAGTGGAGAGAATGTGGGGTGTGGGCCCTAACATATGGCTGGGTTCGTTCTCTGTTGGATTGTGAGACTGGGTGATCTCTCCTAATGTTGTCTCTTCGTTATTTTCTGGACTCGGCTTGTACCGAGACGAACCGATAGGTTGGTCCGTTAAGGTCGTTCTCATCTGCTTGTACTTCAGCACCAATAAGCATTATGGATCTTGTCCCAAGTAGTTAGAGGATATTTCATCAATCAGCTCAACAATTTTCTAGTTGCTCTCGAACAATCTCTACTTAACCCGTTCTGAAAGGCCGCGATCGCCATCCCCTCGGACACGTTTGGTAAAGTCATCCTTACCTTGTTGAATTGGGCGAGGAAGTCCCTCAGTCCTTCTCCCAAGGATTGCTTGATGGCGAATATATTGTTTACCATTGTTTCGGCCTTCCTGGCTCCGGCATGGGTCGTTACAAACTTATCGGTCATTTCCTCAAAAGTTTCTATGGAGCGGGCTGGTAGCTATGAGTACCATGTCAATGCCCCTCCTATGAGGGTTTCACCAAATTTCTTCAGCAAAATAAAGGATACTTGTTCCTTGGTGAGGTCATTGCCTTTCACGGAGGTGACATAATGAGTCACATGATCTTCGGGATCGGTCGTTCCGTCGTATATTCTGAGATAGGGTGGCATTTTGAAGGTCTTTGGTATGGCATAGGGGGTTGCTTCTTCGATGTACGACTGTTTTACGAACCTGCCTGCGTCCCTCTTTGGCAATAGCTTAGGGGCGCCTGGTATCTTGTTGACTCGTTCTTGGTGTTCTTTTATTTAGTCTCTGGGTGCTTTATTTTCATTCTCCATTTCCTCCATCCTCTTTAGAACAACGATGATGGATCTATCACCTGCACTGTTAGTAGAATTATGAGTTATACCTAGTGTCGTAGGGTCTGGTCTTTGTTCGTCTGCTCTTTGTACTATGCAGGTTCTTGCGATTTCTACAGTTGTCCATGGAACATGCTTGTTGAATACGTTTACTAGCATATGAGTCAGCCATGCTTAGAGGAGCTTTTTCACGGCTAGTGGTGTCCCTTCTTCTGTGGACGTGGAAGCCCCTTTTCCGTTGGGTTTTGTTATGCTACAATGGGGAGGAGGTGACCTCTCGCAACTAAGAGAGGCAGTGGGCATCACATCTTCGCCTAGGGTTTCACAGCTTTCGTTGATAGCATTCATGAGGTTGGTCATCTCTCCTTGGTTACCTGCCATGTAGGTTTTTGTACGTGCAAAGAAAGATCTTGGGGTATGTGAGGTTTAGCGACTCACGTTAGCTGCAGATTAAAGGAAGCTAAAAATTTAACTAAGAAATCTCCACAGACGGCGCCAAACCGTTTGACCAAAATATATTGATTTTGGCTCAACCAATTAGATTTGTTCAAAGAAAGAGTTAATCTTAGTTAAAAATAATATCCATAGATAGAGCTACGTGTGTTAAACCAAATAAATAATGTATCCTATCCGGATGGTAATAAATATGAGCGAAAATAGTGATATTCAGTGATCTAAAAGATGGAGTATGACATTAAATAGTAATAAATAACAATAAATAGCATTTATGTAAATAAAACGGATGAGTCACCCAAGAAAGAATGAAATCAGTAGATGTTCTCTTGGACAATGATGGATGATTGATAAGCCGTTGAATATTCGAGTTATTCTCGGATCTAGTGAAAAAGTGTAGACAAGAATCTTAGTAAAAAGGTTATTTTTGTATGCTTGTAATTAGACCAAATTCTCTTCTATAAAGTCAAAGTGTTCTTTACAAAAATAAATGTCCCCTTCTATCATTGTATCTCTTTCTATTTATAAGGAACATGTTCCTAGAATCCTTAATAGTACAAGTGCAGAGAATATCCACTAGAATATTCTCTTTAATGTCTTATCTTGAAATTAACCGTTTAAACTCTATCGAGGGTATTCGACCTCGGCCTAGATCCTTGCTGACTCCTCGACCTCAGTCCTAGCTGACTCTTCGACCGCGACCTTTATTGTTCCTTAAACCACTTCGACACGTGGCGGCCTGGGAATGTTTTGCTAATACCATCCGTACTTAAGTATTCTAGAGATAGATTTTGACTCATACACCTTGACGTTTTACCGAATAGATAGATGAATATAAGAAACTGAAATAGGGGAATGAGAACTTGATTTTATAAAATACAAAAAATTGAATGAGTTGGACGTTGCAAACTTTGTCACTTGCATCCTGGACAGCCTTCCAACGACGATGTCTTGTGGTGGCTCATGAAAAATGTAGTCTATGTAAAGAAAAACAAATGAGAGTAAGTTGAATTATTAGATTTACATAAGCGATTAAACGAATAAAGAGAATTTAGTAGGAATTAAGTTATAGCAATACTGCGCGAGAGGAAATTTTTTATGAAACTTTAATATGAGAATAAATTGGTACATCAACTAATAACAAAAAAATAATTATAAATTTTATTCTTTATACCAACTTGTCACGACCCAATTTCCCCTCTGTTGGGTATCGTGATGGCACCTAGTCATAGGGACTAAGTAAGCCTAACATTTATGAAATAACAATAATAATAAATAACATCTAACAACTTTTGAAATAGAAATCTCTATAAAATTTATAATTTTCAAAATCGGTAGTATAAGTCATAAGCTCTACGGAGTTTATTACAATTTTTTAAATGCAACTGTTTTAAATAAAGTAAACAGTGTGAATACAAATCAGAAGGTAACTCCGAAGCCTGCGAACGCAGTAGCAGGTTTACCTTGAGTTTCCATAGTAACAATCTGCACAACTAGCTAATGATCAACAGACTTCGAAAATACCTAGATCTGCACAAAAATGTACAGAAGTGTAGTATGAGTACACCACGGCAGTACCCAACAAGTATCAAGACTAACCTCAATGGAGTAGTGACAAGGTACAGTCAAGACACCTACTGGACTAAATAACCTGAACAAGTATAAGTATAAAAACAATAGAGTATGATATCTACATAAAGACTACGCGAAGTGGCAATTAATACGGTAATTGCAATAAGGAAGGAAAACAACAACTATCAGCGGAACACCATAATAATGACATAGAAGAATGAACGGAAACACAGCCTAAGTCCGATAATCACAGATAAAGAAACGACAAGTAACAACTCAACAATATGACAACTTTCACACCGGGTTTTAGTCAATAAACTCCACGAGGTATCGAACCTCACATTATTCATAACTCACGGGTTCCAATACCTAAACCCTAACACTTGGCACCCTGTGCCCTCATTACACTTCATAACCGCACTGACGACTCACGTGCCAAATAGAGCCATTCTCACATAGAAGGCAAGTAAGCAAGGGTGTGCATTTATACTCAACAATATCAAGAAAACCTTTTATCCGATAAGAGTGCTTAACTACGTGTATACTTGTGCAAGTGTCCTAACATAGTTCATACCAGCTAGTGAGCATAAGGAAAAGAACAGACATCACGTAGAATGTTTTCTCACAACTTTCATAAGATAAAGCTCACACAGGTAAGTGTACCACTACACAAATATCAACAACAAGAATGTCCCAAGGCCATCACAAATCATCACAAATCAATCCCTGACATAGCCCACCTTGTCTCGTCATGTGTGCAATAGTAAAGTGAATGCCCGCCTTGTCTCGCCACACATACATAATAATGTTCCCACCTTGTCTCGCCACATGCACAACCTACATATATATCTCGCCTTGTCACACCGCATGTGCAAATATCAATAGTAACAATAGCACAGCAGAAACCTCGTGCAACCCCATAACAAGGAGATGTCAACAAAGGGCACTCCCAAGGTACCGTCTTGTAGTCCCAAAAGTAAATGCTCAACAGGGGATCTCCCGAGGTACCGTCTCGTAGTCCCAAAAGTAAATATGCAAGATAGGAGGATCTCCCAAGGTACCGCCTTGTAGTCCCAAAGTAAATATGCAAGATATGAGGATCTCTCGAGGTACCGCCTCGTAGTCCCAAAGTAAATATGCAAGAACAACAAGTACAACAACAACAATAATACTAATACAAGGGTATGACAAATAAATCAACTCAGAAATTTCAGAACTCAAAGGAACGGAGGAATTAATTCACAAGGAGTGGCCACAATAGATAATGCTAGTCATAATAAGAACAACTCAACAAGAAAGGAAATATTATGCAACAACGGTCCATAATATACAGTTCGACAACAAGGGAGCTAACACAAGGCGAATAATTCCAAATAAGGACAAGTCAACTAAAATATAGAATATCTAACTTCTTTTGAGGTTGGACATTAAGAAAGAGATACAACAATTTCAATTAGGGATAAGCAGCAGAAAGATAATCATAGCCTTAATTAAGGATGAACAATTACAAAAGAGATAATTATAACTTCAAATAAAGATAAGCAGTTAGGGGAAAGATAACACGGCAATAGAAGAGATAACAATTTCAGTTAAGGCACAAATGACTCAAATAAGCATCAAGGGTGGATCGTGAAGAAATTACTTCTAATATAACTGTGATAAAATTATTAAGAACACACAATAATAAGAAGGAAAAGCACAACTATGGTGCAATAAGCAAATCAACATCACGAAGGCCATCTCGCCCATAGCGCCATGAGGCCTAAACTGAATTACAATATGCGTACGAAGAACCATGTAACCCTCACAACCCGTCACGGCATAAGAGAGGAACACATAACACAGACCAAGGCACGAATAGCATCTATTCCGCCTGACGATATACCTGTGGTAACAGCTGCGCATGAGCAATTAAATTCAATCCGATATAGAATACACATCCTCATTGGGCCTACCAATGGGCCCTCAAATCAACTCTGGTTATCCCCGAACGGACAAATAGCCCTCCAAAAGTCTGCAAGGACATAACCATAACACACACTCTGGCTAGCTTTGGACATATTTCACAGTCCACAACCACGAAACAATCTGCTTTTGAGAACTCCCAATCTCCAAATCCATAGAACACACGAATTACCCTACCTGATCCTAACTTCACCGCCCAAATATCTAACACATATCTCGTATACGATCATCCCACGAGTAATACTTCTATAATTCTCTCGTGCCACATAACAAAATCTGAATCTCAGCAGTCGACTAACCAGGCGAGCACCGCAATATCAATGATGCATCCGTAAGTCAAAACACAATGTGCCCTATGAAATGCACACCCTTCTCAGGCAATACCAAGTAGTAATAGCATCCATCTAGACATATGAAATCATCCGTGCTGTCTAAGAATTCATGACCTTCCCTTCAAAACTGAATTGTGACCCTGCACATGCAAAACTTAATCCCGATCGGTCAGAAACCTTCTATTTGATCTCATCCGGGAGGAAATCCCTATACGCAACATGTGATCAGCGAGCTCGAGTATTATGGCTCGATAGGTATCCTATGTGGATTGATATGATGGAATCGGGTTGCACGCTGCAACGGTACTATGATGAAATGTAACCTCTAATGCTTACTTCGTGTAGTTTTGCTTCCACCTTGTTGAAAATAGTTCATAGAAAAATGCTAAAATTTCTCTGCCTGCTTAACTTGTTTAGTAGTCTTCTTATTTAACTCTCTTACTGTTATATGTCATGTCTGAATTATTACTTGTTGGTGTTCGGGACCGTGTTGTGTGGGGTTCCATATGATTATTGTTGATACTTGCCGGTGGGGCTGCTTGTATTGGCTGGGATGAGGTTTCTAGACTTGAGATTTGCACTATTGTATTGGGATGAGGAAGGTTTGGGAGAATAATACCATATTTTGCTGAGGATTTAGGCAATGGCCCTGGTCGGACAAGTGAGTTTCTTGGCTTATTGATCAGATGAGTGGTTAAGAGGTTATGCGTGTTTCTTTCATCATCGGCAGGGTATGAAGGTTTTGAACGAGGCTCCAATTGATATGAGGTTTGCTACCAGCACCAGATTTGTTTTTGGGCAGTAATAGTGGTCAGCAACTCCTGCTGTGAGTGTCTGAGTGATGGGGTGTACCATGTGATTATATCTTGGGGTTGTGGTTATGACCTAATACAGCTTGTTCAGGCTAATACAGTGTGTAGATGTGAGATTCGGGTCTTGTAATGAATTCGGGATGTTAGAGATTGGGTTCTAAGATTTAAGGACCAAGGTTGAAGTAAGGATCTCTAGTTATGTTACATTGGCAGGCCTATATGGAGCAGGGTGACGTGGGATCACCCCCAGATATATGCATAGTAGGTTACACTGTGATTTGATAGCTTTAGAATGACTCCCGGCGCGTTCGATGACGAACGCATGTTTAAGTGGTGGAGGATGTAACGCCCCGACTGGTCGTTATGATATATTATGTGATTAACTGATAGGTCATTTTATATTTTAGAACCTAATTCTGTATTACAAAGCCTCAAATACCTCATTTTAGCCCTTCTCGATTTGCGTGCATAGTCCGAGTATTTTTTCGAAAAGCTTTTATGTTAAAAACTGATTAAAAAAATGAAATCTTTGCCTTAAAACCCATTTGAGGTGACTTTGGTCAACGTTTTAAGAAAACAGATTCGGATCCGTATTTTGACGGTCCCGATGGATCCGCATCGTGATTTGGGACTTGGGCTTATGCCCGAAATCGATTTTGAAAGTCCCTAACTCGAGTTATCGCATTTTGTTGAAATTTGGATGTTTAAAGGCTTAATGAATCTAAAGGTTTGATCGATATTTGAAATTATTGTTACCGGGTCCGTATTTTAGTTTCGGAATCGGTATAGGTTCATTTCTATATTTATGACTTGTCTGTCAAATTTGGTGAGAAACGGAGTTAGTTTGACGTGACTCGGACGTCCGGTTGTTGAAATAGAAGTTTTAAAGTTTTCTTGAAAATATCATTTGATTTTGGTGTTTAATTCGTAGTTCTAGGTGTTATTTTGGCGATTTAATCGCGCGAGCAAGTTCGTATGATGTTTTTAGACTTGTGTGCATAGTTGGTTTAGAGCCCTGAGGGCTTGGGTGAGTTTCGGATAGGCTATGAAGTGGTTTAGGCTTAGAAAAAAATATAGCTGGTGCATCAGGTCTGCAGATCTCGTATTTGCGAGGACTTGATCGCAAATGCGAGCCTCGCAAATGCGAAGTCAGGCTCGCATTTGCAAAGAGGGAGGGGACTGGGTCAGCTTCGCTTTTGCGAAGAGAAGCCCGCAAATGCGATGGGGGCAGGGTTCGCATTTGCGGGAATATTGTCGCATTTGCTACTGGAATCAGATCAAGGCAGACTCGCATTTGCGAGTCATAAGTTCGCTTTTGCGAAGGACCTTGGCTCGCATTTGCGACATATGCGTCGCATTTGCGAAGATAGCAGGCTCAGAGATTCTTCGCATTTGCGAGGAATTATCGCAATTGCAAACTTTGTATCTCAATTGCGATAACTGCAGCTGGGTAAAAGAAGGAAAAATGGGATTTTTGTTCATTCTTCAAATTTTCAAAACTAGAAAACCCTAGAGGCGATTTTTCAAAGAACTCTTCTCCCCCAATCCATTGGTAAGTGATTCTAACCTATTTCCTTTCAATCTTTCATTACATTTCATAAGTTTTCAACCTAAAATCTAGTGTTTTCATGGTGAAAATTGGGGGTTTGGGTAGAATTACAGATTTTTGTAAAATTGAGATTTAGACCTCAAATTGAGGTCGGATTTTAAAACAAATTACATAACCGGGCTCGGATATGAATGGGTACTCGAGTTTTGGTCCGAATTTCGGGTTTGGACCAAGCGAGCCCATGAGTTAACTTTTATTATCTTTTTCAATAATGGCCTAAATTGAATCTTTTGCAATCGTGGGTAGTTCATAAGGCTTAATGTGAATCGTTTGGTTGGTAAATTACTAGATTCTATTGGTTCAGAGGCTTGTTTGAAAGGAAAAAGCTGTGGTTGAGCTTTGAGTTGATCTTTGGAGCGAGGTAAGTGTCTTGCCTAACTTTGTTGAGGGAATGTTTTCTACTATTTAACATTGGTTGCTACATGCGGAGGTGATACATATATGAGGTGACGAGCATATATGCATGTGCTAGTTTTAACCATGCTTGAGGGTAAATTATGTTATAAATTGTGTCTTGTAGAATCACGTGACCTTCTTGCCTCATGCCTTACTTGACTCCTAGATACTAAGAACATAGTATTAAATGTTAGAACTAAGACTTAGCTTATTATAACTTGGTCGAATTTGACGGAATTATAAGAATATATTGGTGTGTTTAGTTCGGTCATCAATATGCATAATCATTAATACATTGCTACAGCCGATATTCTTGAGATACTAGATTCTATACTTGTGTTGTAGATCATTTGTGAGATTTGTTGGAATACTTGAATAATAAGGTTCTTGCGGATTTATTGAACTATTGTTGGCTTGAAAAGTTGTGATTGAGATTCATTTGAAATATTCATTTAAACACTCTCCTTGACATTATTTATGCTTCCTGCCTTGTTTGTTATTGATATACATATGCTTGGTAAGGAAGAGTGTAAAGCACGAAGGGTGATGTCGTGCCTTTGTTTATACATTATCATGTGAGGGTGATGTCGTGCCTTTGTTTATACATTATCATGTGAGGGAGAGTGTAAATCACGAACGGTGATGCCGTGCCATATTATTGAGAGTAAAAGCACGAAGGGTGATGCCGTGCCATATTATTGAGAGTAAAAGCATGAAGGGTGATGCCGTGCCATATCATTTGTGAGTAAAAGCACGAAGGGTGATGTCGTGCCATTTCATTTATATTATCATATTTTAAATTATCATGAGTTCATGGCACGATGGGTGTTTCCGTGCAGGTGAGGACGAGGGACATGCATTATGTTGTAATATCTTTCCTTTGTGTATATGTTCATACCGTTACATTGAGCTGTTATTGTTGTATTTATGGTTCTTATGTGACTTGTCGTTAATGCCCTATTCTTGTTCTTTATCTTATTTGTTATTGTTGCACTCATGCCATCTACTTGCTAAACTTGCAAATACCATGCCTACTTCCTGATGTCATAATTATATCTTTGTCGTATTTATTTTGGTTTCACTTAGTACATGTCTTCTACCGTGTTATTCATTCATGCTTCTACTTGTTAACGCACAAAGATCATCTGTTCCCCTCTTATTCATTATATTTGTATTTATGCATCCACCATGCTAGTTATTTAATGTTACATTCCTTTTCCTGATTGTTGTCATCACATCTATGTTTTCCGCCTAGTCTGTTACTGATGCCCTTATGTACATTCTCGTTCATTATTGCTACTTGCGTATTTCCTACTTGTCATTTCTGTTATCGGCATTTCTGCCATCCGGTTGGTACTGTTGTATGCATATTTGGTAAGGATGAGATAAATGCACGAAGGGTATTGCCGTGCAATTGACTTGATATCAGAGTATATTCCTCACGTTATGAAAGTTATGGGGTGACTATTGTGGTTTATTGGTTTCTCTCTAAGGAAAAGATTGGTTGAGATATTGGAAACTGTTGAATTGTGATCTTTTCTAGTACTCTGTTATTGCTTTATACATTCGTTTCGTGTACTCTATTCTGTTATATTGTAGTATAGTTCTATTGCTAGATTTCGGTATAGATTTTTGTTAGTGAGCATCTTTTTACTAAAAAGCCCCGTCATTACTTCGACGAGGTTAGACAAAATACTTACTGGGTACATGGGGTCGGTTGTACTCATACTACACTTCTGTACCTTGTGTGCAGATTTTTGGAGCGGAGCTGCTAGTGATGTCGGGAGCTGACCCTGAAGATGTTCGGGCATTCCGGATATAGCTGCCACTTGTCCTTTGTAGCTTTTGATTTTGTTAATCTGTTTATGTAACTTTCAAACAGATCGTGTAATTATTTGTATCAGTTTTGTAAATTTCAAGTCATAGAAGCTCATGATTCGTACTACCAGTTCTTGGGTTAATTTGTAAAAGTTCAGATGATTCTTCATTATTTTCCTACAATTTCATTTGGATTGTATTGACTATTAGTTGGCTTACCTAGCGGGTCGAGTTAGGTACCATTACGACTAGTGATTTTTGGGTTGTGACAAGTAAAATATTTGGGGCCTAAAGCTAGTAGTTGACATGTTTTAATAATATTTGTGTGATTTTAAATTTTTTAGCTAATTGACATGGGATACTAGTGCGTAAACGCACGTATCCAAAAGTTAGGATGCCAGTAAAACACATAGATTGTGCACGTAAAAACGTTTTTGAAGTTAAATCATCTCCTATTGATGATTGAATGTTCTTTTCAGCCTCCCCTATGACTAACAGATCATGTAATCTGCATAATTGTTTTTTTCTTCTTCTTTTAAGAAGCTGATTAAAAATCAAGCAATTAAGTTTGACTAGTACTCGCTGACAAAAAAAAAGGAGTATAATTAAGAAGAAATCTTTAACAAAAAAAGGAAACATAAGGTCCAAATTTTTTAAATAAGGCTGGTTTAAACTCAAGAAGGAAAAAGAAGAATAACACTCTTATTGAAGTATAATTTATTTGTCACCGGTGACGAACCCATGATTTCAAGCAAGCGGGTTCAAAAAAAAATATTAATATCGACAAGTAAGATTTGTCCAATACCTTTTTTACATTAAATTCATAATGCTATCACAAAATGAACAACTTAAAAAAGCTGCCGTCAACATCCCTTTTTCTATAAAAGAAAGTTGAACAAAAAATTTAAAATATTTAACAAAGTCTACTTACTTTAAGTAAATATATTAACAATTTATCTATTTAATTTAAAAAATTTATTTCAAAGAATTTCACCTTTGTTACTTTAACTAAAAATCTATTTACCCGATTTAGAAACCTTCTAGACTCTAGAAATTGGAAAAAATCTAAAATGTGTAACGAAAAAAGTTGCTAATTTACAAACAAAAGACAACGAAAAAATAAAGAGTTATGACTTAAGCTAAACTAATACAAATTTATAAGAGAAGAGAGCTTATAAAGTAAATTAATAATTTTAATGTAACAATTTATAAACAATTTAAAGATTTCACTTGCATATTTTAGCAAAAATAATGTAAGATTTCATTTTGCAGAAAAGTTTGATCCTTATAAAGTAAAATAAACTGTAAAATATTTCCTATTAGATTTTAGTAAAGAGATGAAATGTAAAATAAAAATAAAGTACAAAAATAGAGATAAAAACTAAAGCACATAGAGGAAAAGGAAGAATCAACTAACAAGGGTAACTATTTATTAGTCCCTTAAGCCTACAAAAACTAGGGGAAAAAAGCTGTCCAAGTGCTGCAGCCATGTTTCGAAAAGTGCTTGACCATCTTTCCAAAGGATCAATCTTCTGTCAAGTGGGTTCAACAAAGGGTTATATTTATATTTTACAGAATTTAACCTATATAAAATATTAAAAAATTTCGTTCATATGAACTCTCTTGGCTCTAAGTGGGTCCGCCCGTGTTTGTCACTTAGTTTACACAAAATGGTAAACAATAATTTCTTGGGATATTAAGAAATTTCTTCCTTTTTTTCTCGAGAGGATAAAGAAATGTGAAACGAGCACAACTGAAAATTCTATGGAATGTGTTAAGTTTTAGTATGGTAACAATATAACTTTATTTAAGTATGGTAAAAATATAACTTTATAAAATTATGTTAATAATATAACTTTCTAACTTTTTAATCGGAGGTATATTACAATTACGTGAATAATTATTTCACACCACAATCACTCGGTAGAAGTTCCCTATGACACATAAAGAAAAAAACATAAAACCATGATTTGGTTGCTGAAAAAACACTCCTTTTGGAGCTAATTTAGGAAGTAGGATCTAGCACATATTCTATCCAATCACTATTTAATAAATTACTGTGAAAATAATATCGATCTCTCAATAAATTTAATTTGTATATACTTTCTATTTATTGTAGATCTCTCTCAATATTTTGTTAGAATATTTTCAGTAAGAAATTAACTGACCTTCTAAAAAAAGTGACAATTAAATTTGACTATTTGCTATTTCGTCAAGTCTTTAATGAAGTGCCCATGTTAGGATTTTAATAAAGATACTCTAACTTGTATATAAAGACAGAGGAAGCACACATAAAACTCACAAATCATACTACATAACTACTCTTTGTTTTTGTGATTGAAAGATGGCAATGTCCTCAAAAATCCTTTTGACTTTTGTCGTGTTTATTGCTATTGTATCAGGTACCCTTCTTCTTTTTTTCTACAATAAATTGCTATACCCTAGTAGTTATTATTATTATTAATTTTCTTATAATACTGAAATTCGAATTAACTTGTGTTTACCTAAATTTTGTATTTACATACTTCATGACAATATTTTACTATAATCATCAAGTTTTATTTGGAATTAATTTTTCATGTTATATTATATTATATAAGTATTTTACTATAGCAAATAAAAATATCTGAACAAATCAGATCATTACAGAAAAATTTGACTGTATTTATGATCCGACTCCGATATAACTGTGTGTGTATATGTCAGTTTGTGTAGCGCAAGGACGTTGTGGAGAGTCATGTACGGAGAGCTACAAGGGAATATGCAGAGATCATCGAAGTGATAATACATGCAAAGCTTTTTGCACTGAACGATTTGGACCTCTCCAAATTTGTGAAGCAAAATGTGTAGATGAGGACGATTTCGTTTATTGCCAATGTACCCTCAATATAGACGCATGTCCCCAAAAATGAGATCTTTTTTTCCCTTTTTTTTTTTTTTTTTCAATTCCTGAGATTAGGGTTATATTTTAATTTCCGATCGATTTATAATTTAAATTACAAAAAGAGGTTTCTTCTTTCTTCTTCATCTTCATCACCGTCTTCTTCTTTTTTTCTTTTAATTATTATTATTATTATTAAATTGATGTCCACTTCAATTGACGAATTTCGGTTTGAGCGTGTTTTAGAACAATGATTACTGGCTTACTGCAATACTGGATTTTATCACAAATAATAAAAGAAAAAGGACCTCGTACAAAAGCATACAAATAAGCATTGTATTATTTGTGAGTAAATTGTTGTTTTGATCCTTAACTACTTATTTTAAAGTTGTCAAATTTATCCATGACAACTTTGTTAGTAATCTATATTCAAAATCAAAAAATCAGAGAAGGAAAAACGTTAGTTCAATAAATAAAACATAAAATAATTCCAAGCCCACAAGTGCTTGTGTATCCTTAAGGAATTTAATCCCTTCACTGTTGCCCAAGGTTATGGATTAATTCCTCCCATGATAGAATTGAATAACTATTATGTGATAGCGGCACTACAAATCACATAACTTCGGCGAACTCAACAAACGGAGCAAATCACACTTGACACTTGTGTTTATTTGGAAAAATAATACAACAATGTAGAAAAGATGGGACAAGTTTTCACATTTTTCATGTATAAAAAATGAGGCTAAGCCTCTAAATATATAGACAATGAAATGGTAAGATGAAGAGGTGCAATTCAAAAGGTGTCTCTTTCATTTCCCATTCATACCCATTCACAAAACCTAACAATCTCCCACATGAATGGGGAATGGCAATATATTTAAAAACATGCAAAAAAAACTTGTGTGATTCACAATTAAGGATTAATCGTATCTGGATAAGTAGGTTTTCATTTGAACTTTCCGTAGTGAACATATGTCGGATATACTCGGTCAATCGGTAGATTTAATATCTTTGAACCGTCGAGCTTTGGTGTATACTAGACAACTATAAGTCACACAATCAACCTCGTCTTTGGTTCTCATTGTTGTGTTCGTTTCATCCATGAACACAACATGGTTTCATAAGTGCATAAAGAATTGGCCTTACAGAATTCTCCTTGAAGCGGATTACACTTCACACTTACATCGGTGATTTCTAAATGTGTTATCACATAGATACACTATTTGATATACCCGTACCAAATGTAAAAATCATTAAAAAGCCTTAACGTTTTATCCTTGGTACTGAACATTGTGTCATCCCGAGAATGGACCAAAAAGAAATTTTATCTGACAATGTTGAACTATCATTAATGACTTTGTTTGAGCTCCTTAAACCTAGATCTTGGGATCTCCGGTCTTCTAGGTAGAGTTACCACTATAATGACTTGTCCTCGGCCATAGTCCCATTCTCTTTGATGATTTTTCAACAACCTCTCTAGTTAGGCCTTTTATAAGTGGATCTGACACATTATCGCTTGACTTCACATAGTTAATTATGATAATTCCCCTAGAGAGTAGTTGCCTAACGTTTTTATGTCTTCGTCTTATATGAAAAGATTTTCCGTTATACATAATGCTCCCAGCTCTTCCTATTGTCGCTTGACCATCGCAATGTATGCATATAGGTGCCAATATTTTGGGCTAAGATGGAATTTCTTCAAGAAATTCTGGAACCATTCAGCTTCTTCACCGTCCTTGTCTAATGCTATAAACTCAGCCTCCATTGTAGAACGACAATGCACTTTTGTTTGGACAGTTTCAAAACACCGCTCCTCCACTGATTGTAAGAATATATCCACTTGTGGATTTAGTTTAGGTTGATGTGGTCCCTCAATAACCACATGATACTTATTATAGTGCAATGCATAGTCATGGATATATTTTAAATATTCCAAAACTCATTTTATTGTCATGACAGTTCAATGCGAACTTCCTTGTATCGTAAACTAATATGTCTCGACTTTCTATTACATGTCAGATTATTGACTACACTTAATGTAGCAATATTATATTATAACAACAGCTGGAATGATTGGCATTAGTTGTGGCTACAACCTTTTAATATATAACATATTTCGCAACCACTCTGCCTTTTTTCTAGCATTTGTATGCTATTTACGCTTATTCCAAAATGCAATACATGTCCATATGATGTGCAAATTATAGCACTTTCATTCATAAAATAAATCCAACTTGCTATGGATTTTTATCATTTTCATTAGTTGGTTCACCACATTATAGACCAACGATTAATACATCCGTTCTTGAACAGTCATGTCTATACAAAAACGTACAAATGTATCTTTTCATGAAAATTCACAGCCTTCCAGGTGACACCCTTTCATAAAAGAGCTAAATATTATAAATATTCAAGAAAGAATACATCCTTTCTGGAAAGACACGTAAACGACTTTCGAATTTTTAGTTTCATCACTAGTCATCACTAAGACTGAACAAGTAATGAATTCATCGACTACCATATCAATATCCATTAAGGATTCGTGGGGTTCGAAGAATCATATCATCAAGTTCTTCTAAATAGTATAGACATCATGTCTAACATTAGCTTTTGTTATATATGCATAAGCTAAATGCCCCCACATTTCACATGTTTCACATGCCTTTTCTATCAACATATCATCCATATATAAACAAACAATGACTACATAATTTAGAGTATTCTTAATGTAAATATACTAGTTTGAAATCATTTGACAATAATTTCTAGTCAAATTTCGCATGCCATTGTTTGGGTACTTGTTTTAGTCCGTAAAGTAATTTAACAAGTCGACACACCTTCTTTTCTTTTTCAGGAACCACAAACCCTTAAGGTTGTTCCATATAAATTTCTTCCTCCAAATCTCCATTTAAGAAAGCTGTCTTTACGTCCATCTGATGGATTTCAAGGCCACACACGGCGGCTAATGCAATTAACACCCGAATAAATGTAATCCTCGTTACCGGCGAGTATGTATCAAAATAATCAAGACCTTCTCGTTGTCTAAATCATTAGACAACTAATCCTTTCTTATATTTGTTAATAGTACCATCAGCTTTCATTTTTCTTTTAGAAATTGTAACGACCTGACTTGTCGTTTTAAGAATTAGCGTCTCGTTCAGCGACTTAAGGTCACGAGCAGCTTTATGATATGCATTATGACTTGCGTGTGTGGTCAAGTTTGGTTTTCGGATGATTCGGGATTAAATTGAAAGAGCAATTCTTATTTTTGAAGGTTAAACAAAAAGAGTTAACCAGAGTTTGACTTTTGAGCAAACGACTCCGGAATGGAATTTCGATAATTCCAATAATTTCGTATGGTAATTTCGGACTTAGGAGTGTGTCTGGGTATTTATTTTGAAGTCCGTAGTTGAATTTGGAATAAGAAATTGAAGGTTTGAAAGTTTGACCGGGGATTTAACTTTTTGATATCTGGGTCGGAATCCGATTCTGGAAATTGAAATAGGTCCGTTATGTCATTTATGACTTGTGTGCAAAATTCGAAGTCAATCGAACTTGATTTGATAGGTTTCGGTATCAAATGTAGAAGTTGAATTTTTTTAGTTTCATTAAGTTTGAATTGAGGTGCGATTCATCGTTTCGATATTGTTATATGTTATTTGAGGCATCAAGTAGGTCTGTAATATGTTTTGGGACTTGTTGGTATGTTCGGACGGGGTCCCGAGGGGCTCGGGTGAGTTTCGGAGTGATTTCGGACCATTTCTAGGCCATTTTTAGTTGTTGTTTTTTTGCCACAGAGGTATGCATCACGATCACGGATATAAACGGTCGTGATCGCAAAGAGCAATTTTGTTGTTTGGACACTGTGAATCGCAATTGCGGAAGCCTTTTCGCGATTGCGTAGAGGAAAATTCTGCTGCACTGACCTGACTTTGGAAGCTTATATCTCGCAATCTATAAGGAATTTGGAGATGATCCAAAACTGAAAGTTGTATCCCTTTGTGTCTAGTTTTTAGAAATTTAAATTAATTGAAGTTGTGTACAAAAAGTTATGATGGATACACTACAGGCTATCTGGGAAGAGTTTGAAAATCGCGAAGAAGAAATGGCTGCTGCATAGGGCTAACTTTGGAAGCTTATATCTCGAAATCTATAAGGAATTGGGAGATAAGCAAAGCATGAAAGTTGTAGCACTTGATGTCTAGTTTTCAAAACGTCAAACAATTTGTCATTTGAAGTTTTGTACAAAAAGTTATGACTATTAAACTAGAGGCTGTTTGGAAGAGTTAGGGAGTTAGTGCTTCACGATCGTGATTAGTTTTCCGCGATTGCGAAGAGCAAATTTTGAGCTGAAAAATTTTGTGCTTCGCGATTGCGAAGAGTAAATGCCTGGACAGAAGCTATATTTCGAGGTTTCGGCTATTTTAATATATTTGGAGCTATGTAGCTCGGATTGAAGCGATTTTTGAGGTGATTTTCGGGAGATTTTTATGGGAAACATCGGGGTAAGAGTTCTTAACTCAATTTTGGTTAAATTACCCGAATTTATTATTATTTTTATTATTAAATTAGTATTTTGGATTGGAAATGGTAGAAATTTTATAGACTTTAAAATTGAGGATTTTGAGGTCGATTCGTTATTAGAATGTGATAAAATTGGTATGGTTGAACTCGTATCGGAATGGGTGTTCGGATTTCGTACAAATTCTGTCGGGTTCCCAGAGGTAGGCCCCGCGTTGACTTTTGATTGACTTTTTAATGTGAATTTTTAAGTCGACGTTTTATTATCCAGAATTTATTTTCGATGAATTTTAATGAAGTTATATAATTTATTTGGCTAAATTTGAGCCGTCCGGAGGTCATTTCACGCAAGAAAGCTATTTTGGAATATCTTCCTAACTTCAAAAAGGTAAGTATCTTGCCTAACCTTGAGTGAGAAAATTTACCCCTTAGGCATTGAGTTTTATGTGAAAATTGTGTAATTAAAAATCATGTACGCGAGGTGAGTACATACTTAGTTTATATGTACAAATTACATTGGTTGATATTCATAGACGCCCTTATGTATTAAACTGAAAAATTATTGGAACATAGTAAATACTTGTTTGTTAAATTTGTCTTTATATGATAATTTGATGTGATTGCCACCTTGATTTTTATGTGAATCCCGTATTTTTATTGAGTTGATATTTTCTGCAGATAATTTTATTATGGATTATTCATTTGTAAATAATTTATTAAATAAATTTAAAAGGAAGCATTAATCTATTTGCCAAAAAATTGGATTAAAGAAGGCGTTGTTCCTTGATGAATTACTTTCCAGTTCATGTTGTTGAAATTAGTATTGAGTTATAAAGACCGTAAATCATATTGAGGCAAAGTATTAAATTGTGAAATATTATTTTGTTGAGTTGTTCACTCCCGGATATTTTTATTAAGATTTTGTGCACATTATAGTCGAGTCATGGGCTCCTTATTGTGGAAAATAATGTATTGTTGATTTCTGTGGTAAGTTTTGATATTTGAGCACTTGATGTGCAATTTGTGATATGTTGTAATATTTGAGTACTTGAGGTGCAATTTGTGATATGTTTTGGTATTTGAGAACTTTATGTGCAATTTATAATATGTTGTGATATTTGAGCACTTGAGGTGCAAATTATGTTCTGCTGTGATAATCGGGCACTTGAGGTGCGAATTGTAATATATTGTGATATTGATACGCATGCGGTGGTATAAGGTGTGGGTGTTGAAACGCATGCGGTGGTATAAGGTGTGGGCTTGATACGCGTGGCTAGTAGGGGAATTACTAGAAGCCATGCAGTGTGATAAGGGTGGCTAAAATGCGGGATACTATTTCGAAAAAAAATAATTTTAAAACTAATTGTGAAGGCTCCCGCAGTGATATAAGGAAAGATTGAAATTTATTTATAATTTGGGGATACGAGGCGGTACCTCAGAAGTTCCCTTTGTTGAAATTTATTTATGATTTGGGACTACGAGGCGGTACCTCTGAAGTGCCCTTTGTTGATATTTCTCTATGGATGCACTTGCCTTTGGTTATTTTATTTTTCCGTGATATATAAATTCTTGTGTTCTTCCGTGATGTATTATTTAATTTTATTATGTGTTTTGTATTCCTTGTTATATTGTGTTGGCTTTGGCTCTTTGTACAAGACTCTGAGGATTTGTGTTTCTGGTTTTTATTGGATTTCGAGGTTTGAGTTATTTCGAATAAAAGAAATTGCTATTATGTTTTAATTTAATAAATTTTACATCCAAATCTGTAGCTATCAGATGCTTCATTTTAATTGAAGTATCATTTTCTTCACCCAAACGAGTTCAAAAATAAACTAATTTCTTTGTTGATTTCTTACTTGGTTTAAAAATTATAAACTTACTTTATTGAAAATAAATTGATCCTGCGGATCTTATATACGCTGATATTTTGGTACGTGAGTTATCCGTGAGGTTGTAATAGAGATATGGGCACGATGTGCCGTGAAAATATGAAAGTAGGCTGAGACCCATATTTTATGATTTAAGGTATCACATGGGTGACTTTTATTTGAAAGAATTATACTCGAAGGATATTTATTTGAAGGAATTATATTCGAAAGATTTTTATTTGAAAAACTTATATGTGAAAGATTTATATTTGAAGGACTTGATTAATTGGTTGTACTTGTGTTCCTTATTCGTTTGAGCAATATTTATGGTGTTCTTGTTGCCTTGTTATTCACATCCTTGATTGATCTTTGTTGCCGTCACTTCTACTTGTTTTCTATTATCCCTATATATTACTATATTGCACAGGTTAAATGACTAGTGAGTGTCTTGAATGTACCTCGTCACTACTCCACCGAGGTTAGTCTTGATACTTGCTGGGTACCGACTGTGATGTACTCATACTACACTTCTGCATATTTTTGTGCAGAGTCAGGTGGAGATATCAGATTCAGACAGAGATTAGAGTATAATCGCAAGGATTCAAAGTAGGGCTGCTTGGTCGTCGCAGTCCCTTGGAGTCTTTCCATTTTTATTGTACTGTCCACTCTTATTCGAACAATATTGTATATTCGATCCTTGGGATCACTGCATGTACTCAGTTAGAGTTCGTGACTCAGTATTACCAGTCTTGGGAGGTTTTTATATTTATTTCCGCTTTTGGTTTCGACACTTGTATTAAATTATATGTTTAAAAAAATGGTTCGAAATGTAATTGTAATCGGTTTACCTAGTCTTAGAGACTAAGTGCTATCACGACGCCTGTGGTGGGATTTTGGGTCGTGACAGAAATTCACTTAGAACCCAAAGGATTATTTCCTGGAGGAAGATCAACCAATTACCAAGTATGGTTACTTAATATGGATTCTATCTCACTATTGAGTGCCTCTTTCTAATATTGTGCTTCCAAGAAAGACATTGTTTCTTTAAACTTTGATACTCATTTTCCAACAAGAATGTCAGAAAATTTGGTCCAAACGAAGTAGTTATCCTTTGACATTTACTACGTCTAGGATTTTCCTAATTCAACGCACTTTCCTTTGCTTCTTCTCAAGGTCGCTTAGATAATTTCACTAGACGACTTATATTCATTTTTATATAGATAAATATTCTCAAAATATTCAGCATTATCTGATTCGATTACCGTATTAATATGAATATCGAAATTTTCTGATTTATGAACCAGAAAACGATATGCCAAACTATTATTGCATAACATATGAAAACACAATCAATGATTTTCGGTCCGATCTTTACCCTTTTGGGTTTAGGAACTTGCACTTTAATTAAGCACCTCCACACTTTAAAATATTTTAAGTTGGGCTTCTTTCCTTTACATTTTTCATATAAAATGGATTGCGTTTTGCTATGGGAAACTCGATTGAGTATTTGGTTAGCTATAAGAATAGCTTCCCCCACAAGTTCTGGATTAAATTATACCAGAACTTATCAACAGGACATTCATCATCTCCTTTAATGTTATATTCTTTCTTTTCGCAGTTCCATTGAATTGCGAGTAAGGGGTCGTTGTTTGATGAATAATGTCATATATAAAATATATTTCTTCAAAATTAATAAACAGTGACTTATGTTTGTGTCACGATACATCCAGAATTAATAAACAGTGAAGTTTTTAATCTTCAAACCGAGTAATTTCTGACACAACCAGATCTAATTAATAAACAGTAATTCTCGATATAGTAAAATTTAGCCAGAGATTTTTTTAATAAGAAATTGCCTTGATCATGAATAGAATAAAGGTAGTATCTTTTCTGCTTCAAGAATAAAAGTATAATTAAGAAGTGAAAGAGTTGACTAAATATATGGTCGTGACAAAACAATTTAGAAAAATCAAAAGATATCCAAATTAAGAGGCTTCAATCTGATTAATTTACAGTCTTATTTTATTTTAGTTTCGGGTCTAGTAAACTAAGGTGGTACTGCAGACAAGGTTAATTCACTCCGGACCTTCGTCCCAAATAAAGTTATATATTTCGGACATTTTATCGCTGGTGGTACTAGAAAAAATTTGCTCTTAAAACTCCCAATCAGATAATTTATTTGGGCTCTTACATTTAATCTATAAACACGTGCAATTCCGTCTCAAACTGAGACCACTCGATCGATCTCATCCACTTAAAAATTGGGGTAAAAGCTCAAACACAATGAAAAGAGATGGAATCAGGCTACGTATCTTTGTTTTAGGCAATTCCTTTCCCCCATCATGCGGATCCCGCACCTTGTGTCGCCATAAAGGACTTGTTAAATAATCTCTTGCCATTAGAATTCCCCCAAAATGTTAAGAAAATGACAAAATGGTCCTTTTTTTATGGAGGGTAAATTCAAAAAGTCCTTCAAATATACTTTTGATTAGTTTCGGTTCGCCAAAAGTTAACACTTAAGTGGTCTCACGTCAAATATTTAATAAACTTTGTATTGTTAGATTTAGCAAAAAATATATATAAAAAATTAACATGAGCTCACATCTAGAGGTGTAGTTTCTTCATTTTTTGGTCAATTTTTTATATTTTGCATGTACAAATTTTTGAGGTGCAATTTCGTTTTTTTTCTTCAAAATCTATTTCTGGTGTGTAAAATTTTATGTTGCAATTTCGTGGATTTGATGGAATTATAGGCCAAAAATACTCTTTTTGGTTAATTTAAAGCACCAAAACTGCTCATAAATATATTTAAAGGATCATTTTTGTCATTCTCTCCCAAAATTTCCTTCCACTTTTTGTACATCAAAATCAACTTTGTATTGTTAGATTTAGCAAAAATTATATATAAAAAATTAACATGAGCTCACATCTAGAGGTGTAGTTTCTTCATTTTTTGGTCAATTTTTTATATTTTGCATGTACAAATTTTTGAGGTGCAATTTCGTTTTTTTTCTTCAAAATTTATTTCTGGTGTGTAAAATTTTATGTTGCAATTTCGTGGATTTGATGGAATTATAGGCCAAAAATACTCTTTTTGGTTAATTTAAAGCACCAAAACTGCTCATAAATATATTTAAAGGATCATTTTTGTCATTCTCTCATAAAATTTCCTTCCACTTTTTGTACATCAAAATCAACTTTGTATTGTTAGATTTAGCAAAAATTATATATAAAAAATTAACATGAGCTCACATCTTGAGGTGTAGTTTCTTCATTTTTTTGGTCAATTTTTTATATTTTGCATGTACAAATTTTTGAGGTGCAATTTCTTTTTTTTTCTTCAAAATCTATTTCTGGTGTGTAAAATTTTATGTTTTAATTTTGTGGATTTGATGGAATTATAGGCCAAAAATACTCTTTTTGGTTAATTTAAAGCACCAAAACTGCTCATAAATATATTTAAAGGATCATTTTTGTCATTCTCTCCCAAAATTTCCTTCCACTTTTTGTACATCAAAACCAAACAAAGGGGATCTTTTTCTTTCCATCTATTGTTTCCAAAGTCTAGCGATCTGAAACTCCCGCGACTCTCTCGATTTAGGTAATCCGCCTCTTCAATCTATTTCCCCCTTTTTTTCTGTTTAATTACATGTTTTGCCGTGAAATATAGTTAAACTTTTTATAGGAAGTTCGCATGATCTTCATTCTCTTTGCACTTTTTGTGCTGTCATTGTAGCGTACGGTGTAGAAATTTGTGCTATCAGCTTTATCATTGAAGGAGAGTCAATTGCTGAAAGTCAACAGTGATTGTAAAGGGCCAACTGATAAGAAAGGTTATTCCTTTGCTATTGTATAGAAAAGTTCAGTTATAATTTCTTGTTCTATAATGCTCAAAGATATGGGATAAAGGGAAATATTAAAATTTTGGTCTCACTAAACTTTGATTACTGCTATGTATGGGATGTAGAGTTGGGTTGTGTTTGTTCTCTTGAGAAAAAGAGAAGTTCTTTAATAAGGAGAATTATTGGTTGGAACACAAAATTGGGTTGAATTTGGAGGTTCAAAAGTGAGTTAAATTTTGTTGGAGTCCATTCGCACATGTTATTGATTTCACAGGGGTAATTCGTAATAAGATAGAGATGTTATTGATTTGTGCTTCTCTTACATTGTTTATTTTGTAGTTTATTTGTAAGGCCACTCTATGAATGATGTCAAAGTGTAGTTAACACTTCAATTTTGAAATATACATTTCCCAAATGTGGTCGGAAAGTTGTTCACTGGCTTCCTATAGTATTAATTTGTTTCATCAATATGAGGTTGTTGTGCTGAATGATTCAAAAATAAAACGAGGAATTACTACCATTTTCTCAATTGCATTGTATTCCCTTTTGTGTGAGGGGAATCTAACTGATGTTTCTTTACTTTGTAGAGTTGGTGGAAGCGAAAACCGATTAAGACAGGAAAAGTTCAGATATGGTGAGTTGCATTGGAATGCGAATTCTGTTATTGGATGTGTAAATAGACACTAATACTTTTGTATTGGTATTTTCAGTCAGCGCTCTTTAATTTCCATTCCTTTTTGACGGTAGTGCTGTTATGGATTTGTACATGCACTTACGTGAAGATGCATTTTCCAGCTCTTCTTGAACAGAGAACTGGGTAAGTCTCCATGAAATTTTAACTACAATTTTCTTGAGAAGTTATTAAGTAGTGGGTGTCTATAGCTCAGGTGACAGGATATGCTATTGATGTCAATCTTACCTACGTTTAAACTTGATATCCATATAGTGCTGCCGTCATTATTTCTTCCGCTTGTATGATATTGGTTCTTTTATTTTCTCTTTCCTTTAGATTTATGGTTGTTTGGGACTGTGGTGTAGCAGTTGTTGTTGTTGTTAGTGGTGTTGTCGTATTCCTTAGATTTATGGTTTGAGAAGATCTTCTTGTTCTGGTACATTTCTGGATTATGCTCCCTTTATTGCTTTGAACTGGCAATCTTGTTCTCTAACTTGGTGCATGTGGGCCGCAACAACCATTTAGCCACCTTCCCTCCTTTCTCCTCTGTCACTTGCCCCAATCTCCATTATTAGATGGGTGGTGGGAGGGGACAGGAGAGACCGGTAAAGGATGGAGGAAATCTGCCATGAAGTGAAGGTGGTAGTGAAAGGGGCACATACATGTCAGCACAAAATATTTCTACGGAACATCCCCTTCAATGTTTTGGATAGGCTGTTGCGATATTTCACATGCAAGAAAATATTTGTGGCCCTCATTTTTACTTCTTCATTTACGAACAAACCTCTTAAAAGCTGTAGGTTTTTACATGGTGTATGTACTTAGGCTCAACATTTCTACTGTTGTTTCATGTGAGGACACATTTTTCCTATTTTTTGTTTTATTTTATGTATATACATTATGGTAAGGACACCACTAATGCTTGCATTAGAGTAGACTGTCTACATCACACCCCTTGGGGTGCGGCCCTTTCCTGTACCCTGCGTGAATGCGGGATGCTTTATGCACAGGGCTGCCTTTTCTTTTTTGTTTGCATTATGGCGAAGATTCAACTGTTCTGGATTTAGTCTGGTATACTTTTCGTGAAAACCGTGGTTTCACTTGGTAGAATGACATTTCACTCGAAATTTTTCTCTTTGATAATTTAGTGTTTCTTATAGAATATAAATGCTACAATTCTGGAAAATGATAGAAGTGCATTTTTTTTGGATCTACTATGTTCTCTTGGCTTTTTATGGGCTACAACCTTAATCGTGAATGGTGGACCAATCAATAAGCTTTTCTCCTATAGCCTCATTTGACAGTTTGGAAGTGATCAATGTTTTATCTTGTATTCTCCTTTTCGCTTCCTAATTAGATACTACATATGGCAGGTTCCGAGGCTTCTTTTGGAAGGCTGCTAGAATAGGTAAAGTTATTTCCTATCATGCTGGTATTGTTGGTAGAGCTCTAATTTACTATCTGTTTTTTTTTTCCTTCTATTATGCTGCCTTGATTACTAACTTTTCTTACGTAATTGAAGTTTTCTTGGTTTGGTGATTAATAACACCGCTAGGGTGGCAAATGAGGGGGTTGGGCTGAATATGGGCAGGCCAACATGGGCCGAATCAATAAATGATCATTGCCCTACCTAGCCCAAAGTTTACTCGGGCTAAGATGGGCTAAACAATGGGTCATAGCCCAGCCCGTCCAACTTGACCCATCTTTCTACAATTAGAACCACACTCCATCTAGTATAAAGAAACCTATTTACTTATACACCTATATTCTCTAATTTTGCAACTTCCTTATAATAATTCTTTCATTTAATGCACTGGCGATGAGTTGTGATATATATATAAACCTGATAGATATTTTTCAAGCTTTTCAATTTAGATGGATTGTTCGTGTAATTAACACATTTTCTTCTTCTTTATTTTTAATTTTCAAAACTTGGTCAAACTTTATTTCTACGAGCAGTAACAAATTGAATACAAATTAACACATTTTCTTCTTTATTTTTAATTTTCAAAACTTGGTCAAACTTTATTTCTACGAGCAGTAACAAATTGAATACAAGTTTGAAAATAAAGATAATGTTTATTACGAGAAAATGCATTAAAATGTTAGTATTCTCTTGCATGTCTTTTTTTAAAGATAAAAAATACAGAGGAATCATTTTTGCTAGATTAATTCGAAGAGAACTTTATCGAACGGAAAGTAACACAAACTTCTCATGTTTTTGCCTTTTTGGTACTTGTATAAAAAAGTAATTCTAACGATTGGGCAGCTGAATAAATTTCCACGCAAGCAATCTTCAGCTGTGTTGGGGCCTCTTTATTTAGGGGAGCTACACGGGTTGAAATTTGGCCTCTTCGCGGGTCAGAATGGGCTGCGAAAAAGTGATGGCTTAACTTGGCCACAACCCAAATAAACCCACGAGTTGAAATGTTTCTTGCCCAACCCGTTACACTCGGGACGGGTTAAATGGGTTTGGGCGCAAATATCCACCCCTAAACACTGCATGTATCTCTCTTCAACTGAATTGCTTGCACGTAGTCCCATTAAAAATGGAAGCGAATATGGGCTGTGGACTAATGCAGAATTGCTGCTTGAGAGAACCTACATTTGAAACTTAAAGATTAGACATCCAATGAATGGATACTATTGCACAACATGGCTAAGAATTATTTCTCGTATATGCATCATTTTGACAGGAATTGATATTTTAGGGTGTTCTCTGTCACTTGGCTGATTGATAATGTTTTATCAGCCTCATCTTTGATCAAAATTTTTAGAAGCTTCATCCACCTGACCACATGTCATTTGTGCACCTTAATTGTCTTCATGGAGGTTCCTGTTTCCTTTCGCTCCTACTTCTTTCCGGAAGCTTTTTCATAACATCTTCTGAATGGCCACCTTTTTCAAAAGTCAGAAGGCAGACACAAGATCTACTGGCCGAATGAGCGAAGTAAGAGATACTTTAAAGGCAAAAAGGAAACTATTTGTAACTTAAAGGTCAGATGTTTAGCTCTCTTATTCTTTTGATGTAAAAAGGAAATCTAGATAAACTAGATAGGATAATTAATTTCCTCCGTTCTTTTCACATTTGACTAGTGCGCTGAGATGCATATTGCAGATTGTTGTGCTACTCATCCATTGCACTCTCTGGATGATATTCTTTTATAAAATGTTCATCACATTTTCAATAAAATAGAAGTTATCTTGAACTTCTATCCCTTACCTAAACTTTGACAGTATATGTAAGTAGAGCAAATTTTTTTTTTTGAAATTAAAGAGTATACAATATTGCAAATACCTTGCTATCTATCCGAGGAAAAAGAAGGGTTGTTTGTTTAGAGAGCAAATAACAGAAAACAGGGAAATCATTTGTTCATTGTAGCATAGCAAGTAAATCTTTTGTGCTTTCATATGGCTAGAATGCTTAGATTTGACAAGATGTTACTAATATAGTGTGCTTTGATGTGGCAGGTGAGCGGTTGAGTCCTTGGGTGGCTGTGGGCTGCTTGACAATGGGTGTTTCAATAATCTTCTTCTAAGGCGAACAGTTTCTTGAAAGTTGGGAGCTAATTTACTGCTTCAGCTTGTTTTTTGCATCAAATGCCTTCTTTGATCAAACTTGAGCACTGAATTGTTGTGGCACTACTTTGATCTGGAACTGAGCTTTTGCTTGTGAGATGGTCTAGTTATGACGATTGTCAATGTTATCCATTCTGGCCTTTGTAACACTCACTCGACTTGAAACCTTAACTGGCCAAAGAATCCAAAAAATCCCATGCTGCATTATATCCGTTGATGATTATGCTATGTATACCTTAATCTACATATGCCAGAACTTGCTTGTGATCCCGAAACCGTGCCACCAGGGGCGAAGCCCCTTTTTGCTAAGAGTAGTCAATTGACCACCCTTCGTTAAAATATTATGAAAAATTATATTGTGTATATACGTAAAATATTAGATTTTAGATGTATATAACATATATTGAACATTCTTTATTGGAATTTTTTTTACTTCTTTCAAGTCTGAACACCCTTAGAGAAATTTCTAGTTTTGCTACTGCCTGCCACTAAAAAAAAACTAAATCTTTTTTTTTTATAGTGTAATTTAACCTTTTGGAGCAAATAACTAGATTATTAATCTCATTCTTTCTTGACGGTTACTTGTAGTTATTTTTCAAAGGGAAAAGAGTCAAATATATTCCTTTGCTTTCAGATATTGTCTACATTTAACATTCATTATACTATCGGGTCAAATTTACTCCTATCGTTATATTATCGGGTCAAATTTACCCCTACAATCAGTAAACTTTAAAAAATTACCCCTCAGTCCGTTAGATGACCCGGAATCTCCCAAATCATTTTAATTAAGTTACCGATTCTTCTTTTTGGTCCACTATTTTCGAAATAATTGGCATTTACCTGCTTTCTGAATTGGAAAAAAAAAAAAAGAGAGAAAAAAATATATTAAATAATACAACTGTTAATAAACAAAGTATAGTAAATTGAAAAATCTAAATTAGGTAACTTTTCTAAATTCTAAAAGTATTTATAACATCCCCAATTTAATGAATTTGTTGCACCAAATGTATGAAGACTTTGCAAGTATTAGTGATTGAAGTTGAAATTCCTCAGAGACTTTACATTGTCGAATTCCACTTTGCTTTAATCAAATGCCTACACATTGTGCACTCTTAAGTTAGTCGATCGAACTCTATACTAATCATGCAATGACAAAATATATTTGAATATACATGTACATACATGATAATCAGCTGCATATAATACACAATAAATAAACCCACTGAATTCTACGGTATGTATATGATTGAAAAAGTAAATAAAATTTTAAACCAATTCCAAACTCATTATTACAAGAAGAGAAGTGGGTGCATTGGTAATTAAAAAAAATTATGAATAATTTGTATAGTCTAGTAACTTTAGCATTTACATCAATGAAAATTTCTGAAAATAATGGAGCAAGAAAAACAACAAGTGATTTAAATAAAATGAATTTAGGAGATTTTGGATTACTTAACAGATCAAGAGGTAATTTTTAAATGTTTGCTGATGATAGGGGTAAATTTGGCCAGATAGTATAATGGTAGGGGTAAATTTGGTTGGATAGTATAACAGAGGTTAAACGTAGACAATATTCGATAGTAGATGGGGGTATATTTGACCCTTTTGCCTTTTTCAAATGATATAATTTTTTTACACTAGGCAGATTTGATTGTATCGACATTGTGATCGCATTAATTGCTTTCCTCTACTGGCCAACAGTAAGCTAACTGCCATTAAGTGCACATGATGTGTTCTCCTTTTGATTTTCTTTCTAACTTTGTGTCCTTTGTTTGTTCTTTTTTGTCTTTCTTTTTCTAATTTTGCTTCTTTTTCTGGTAATTTGGAACTTGAAATGGAAAGTTAAAGCCTGGTGCCTTTAACATGACAGAAACTAGCCAAATTATCCATAAACAAAGGGCTTTCCTTTCTTGTATTCTCCAACTTCATTCTTTCTCTTTTACCAAATTGGTTTACTTGCCTCAACGTGCGGCTACGTGCTCCCATTCTTGCCAAGAGAATCCGTCTTCAACTACTTTCCCATATTGGCCAGAAAATCTCCATACGTTGTGTTCTTTCTGCCATCTCCTTGGATGCCTTGTGCTAGGAAATAAATGTCATGTATATGTATTTATTGGTGTGGTGTAAATAATGGATGCGAGTATGTTTTTACCCTTTTACCATTTATTACTTTTTTTTTCTTCTCATTTTGCAATGTAATACTATAAGATATTTTAAAACCATTATTTGTGGTTCAGTAAGGTATTAATGTAATAGGAGTAGAAGATAGTTGGGTGCCTTGACAGCCTTCAGTTAGTCATGAGAACGGAAACTTATTTTGTTTATATTATAGATGTTAGTTTTTTCGTTTCAGCAATTTGATGTTTTAATAAAATTCCAGTGTTAATCAAAGGCTAAATATAATTATTTTTGTAGGAAAATAATTTTTTAAAGACATTTACATCCGTTAACTAGGAGCATGGTAGATTTGTATTTCTCAACTTCTGAGTTACACGAATTAACTATTTATTTTAGGAAAAAGATTCAAAAACATTTTTTGAAACTAAAAAAAAATCAATTTTGTTTAGTTAGAAAAAGCAAAATTTGATTTCCCGAAATTAGATCTCTATCCAAAAACAAGCAATGCTTTTGAAGCAAAAAATCAGAATTAATCCTGACACACAAGTTTTCTCAATTTTTTTCCCCGAAGACTTCTTGAATAATTAGCTTTTCAAAAACTCTCCTAAATTTTCTTTTCTTTTTCCTCCTTTTAGGGAGGGTGCGACTTGGTTGTGATCTACGTTAGATCTATAGAAAACAGATCAAAATTATCATGATTACTCTTTTGAATATATTTACACTCATAGGCCTTAGATACAACACCATAGAACATGAACATTGAATGCAAAAAGAGGTTCGACGAAGTGGTCTTAGACTCTTTAGTTAAAGCTACTAGTATGAGTTAGGTAAGTAGGTGAACTCTCACTTCCCAGCCAACCCTATATTTGTACGATATATCTTTCCAGGATAGACTTATATACAGGGACAGAGGCACAAGCTGACCTATGAGTTCGGCCGAACCCAGTAAATTTTGTTCAAACAGTGTATTTAGTATTTTGAATTCATAAAATATGTATAATATTAAATTTAGAACTCAATCATTAACACTTGAAATCGTAGTTTCAAAATTCAAAACTCATAAGATTGAAATCCTGGCTGCGCCTCTGCTTATATATGGTTTCCAATTGCATTAATATTAGAGGCAGATCTGATCTAACATATAACATGTGGATGAGAGCTCGAGTTGAAAAGCAACATCTTTCTTCCAAGAACATATCAAATATCCTCAATTTTAAGTTAGGTTGGATGAGTTAACACACGAAAACAAACACGTACATACCCAAAAAAATAAAAATAAAATAATATATATATATATAGTGCACTTAAATTGCAGTTCTACCTTTATCTAGCATGATTTTTTTATTTTTTTTACCATCATATGGTATCCAAAACCAATTAATTCGGATTTGTACCTCCTATCAGAATTTTTTGCATTCTCTAACAGGATAGAGAAATCCTATCATATACAACATATAATATTCGGATGCCATACGAGCTAGAATACAAGTATATAGATACTCAATTACATTTACTGCGGTCCCATTTGATAATAGCGTGTTTGACTTTCTTTTGTTGTTGCCAAAAATACTTTTGAGAAGAAAGCAGTTTCTAATAAATAGAAAAAAGTAGTTTCTTTTGAAAAAAAAAAAATATTTTTAAAAAGTACTTTTAAAAAAAAAATATAGAAGCACTTTTTAAAAGATTAGTCATATATTAATTGTTGCTCAAAAGTTCTTTTAAGATTAATTAGTCAAATACAGATTGATTTCCACCAAAAGTATTATTTTGAAAAACACTTTACAAAAAAAAATTCGTTTCAAAATAAGTTGATATTAGAAATTTGACCAAACATATTGCTATTACTGGTTCCAGCAAAGTCTTAATTAGTCTTAATTTTTCTAGCCTCCCCATATTCCTCCTTTTAAATTCCTCCTCCAAGTTAGCCATGAATTGAGGCAGATCACTTTGTTATTGGTGCAAGAAAGAAAGTGATGGAGGGAAAGGTTAAGGCAGTATCAAAGGAGTTAAACAATAATGGAATTCATTTTGAAACAAAATTGCAGCAGGAAGAAGAATCAGTAACACAGGATATCCAAGTACAATGCGATGACAAAATCAGTGAAGAAGAGAAGAACAAGATTCGCCTTATGAGAGCTCTTGTCGAAAAGCAAGATCCTTCATCCAAGGTAATTGAATAGTATTCTCTCTCAATTCGTTTGACTCGATATAAATATTTTTAAAAAAAAGACTTTAACATTTATAATCTTAAACATGTCGTTAACATTTGTATAATTATAGTAAGACTTTTGAAATTTATAGTTATAATAATATTTGTATGTTGTAAAAGCTTTTTATTAAGGAAATATAAAAATTTATCAATTTTTAAACAGATTAATAAAAGAATATTACTATTAAGCAAAGTGAAAAGCAAGGACTCACTCTTTATTAGTTCTCTTCCTTCCGTTTACAAGTAAAACATCAAGATTTTTCTATGTTAAAATGATCAAGTGCAAGAGGTTTTTAAGTGTACCGCTTTTATTTAAAGGAATGAGATGTTGTGGGTCTTGGAAATATTCACCTTAGGAGCAGGCGTTTGCGCATGTATTTGGCGTAATGTTTATTTTTCTAAATTACTATGTTAGAGGTAGATTCAGAATTTAAATTCGATGAGTTCAATATTTAAGTTTCTTAGCGTTAGTATGTTTAAATTATGAGTTCATAACTATAAATTTTGCAATTATAATAAATTTTTATACATAAATTTATGTTTCGCGTCGAAAGTACTGGGTTCAGGTGAATTTTGTACCACCACTCTACATCCGCTTCTGGTTAGAGTTAGACCCATCAGTATTCTTGATTTATTCCATGTTGAGCTCCTATGTTATATTGTTCATGCAATTGATGTACCTTTCTGGCCAACATTAATTGAAAACTCCTTATATGGTTTTGAACCATCCTCACTTCATAAGCTAATTTTTGGATTGAGTTAGGTTCAAAATCCATTTTGTAATTCATTTTTTTTTTTCCGTCAATTGTTTTCAGGAAGTAGATGATTTTGAGATAAGAAGGTTTCTTCATGCTATGGATCTGGACGTGGACAAAGCTTCGGCAATGTTGTTGAAATGCCTTAAATGGAAGAAACACATTGCACCAAATGGTTCTATTTCAGCGAGTGAGGCTCCAAATGAGATAGCACACAACAAAATGTTCTTGCAAGGAGTGGACAAACAAGGACGCCCTATTGCTGTCATTTTAGGTAGCAGACATTTTCAGAATAAACTAGGTGGTCTTGACGAGTTAAAACGTATGATTTTTGTTTTCTTTCTCTTTATTCCGTTCTACGTACTTGGCCTGCTACTTAATTTATAGTCAAGACTTTGTTTTCATTTACAGGATTTGTGGTCTTGGCTTTAGACAAACTGTGTTCAAGGTACACTATCTAATTAATTAATATAATATTCTCACTTGGCAAATTTGCCTTTTCAAAGAAGCAGTCGAGATCATGCAGCCTTAATACAGTAATTATTTTTATTTTGGGATTTTCTTGATTAATCAGGACCTCACCAGGTAGGGAAAAGTTTGTGGTAATTGTGGATCTCCAAGGTTTTGGCTATGCCAACAGCGATGCTCGTGCATACATTTGGGCTCTATCCATTTTACAGGTTTAATTATCTATTTTCGTTGAGTTTAACTTCTATATACGGACAATTGTAAGCTCATATGAATTAGTAACCTGAAAAACAAGGTAGCTTATCTAATAAAAATCAAAACATTTATAGCGTAAAAGTACTTGACACTGCAAATATATATATATATATATGAAATCCTTATAATTTTTTTCCTCTGTAATTGTCATGGGAAAACGGCTCACCGTATTCTAGTCCATAATCTTGAAGTTTACTATACTATTAATTGCAGGACTGCTACCCTGAAAGACTTGAAAAGATACTTGGAGTTAAAATTCCTTACCTATTCTGGACATTGTGGAAAATTGTGTCTCCTTTTATTGATAACAAGACCAAAAAGAAGGTGAGACTCTACTAAGGTTTGATGAAACAATGCTAGAATTTAGTCAAGCTGCAGTTAAGCTATTGGTTAAACCCAGGGGCGGCTCAATGGTAAAGCACCCCCACATCTAGGGGCCCAAAATTTTCTGATACTGTATTAAATAGTTGTATTTGTATTTGATAAATTTTTAAAAAAATATTTAGTATATAAAAAAAGTATATTTTTCATAAATAAGGGAACTATGAGACCAATAGAGATAATTTGGGAATAACAATAGTTACTTACGTGTGAATATTTATTTTGCATCCTTTATATATTATCATTATTATCGCATGACCCACGTTAATTTTATTACTTTCTCTTTAAACTGGTTTTTACTTAATCTTTTATATTCCTTTTCAAACTTATAAGTCCACAGTCTCATAAAATATTCTGTCAAATATGATAGTAGAAAGCAATTGCGAACTTTTTTTTTGTCAAGCTTTCTCGGAATTGCACCAAAAATATTGAAACAGCAAAAGTAATATATCAAGTTATCCATGACTATTTGTTAAACCAGGTTCAATTGTTCTATACTTTTCTTATTACTTTGCATCTAATTTTTTTTATATATATCTTTTGTTTGTAAGTATATGCATTACCTTTTTAAATTTATTAAAATTTTAATATGTCAACAAGAAAATATGAATCCCCATATTAAAAATACCAAAAAAGGAGAGAAGAATTGAAACTTTAATACAGTCCCCAAAAATAGGAAGAATTTATGGTAGATAAACAAATCACTAATATAATTGAGGTAGAAGAGAATGAAATCCAAGAAGAAGAAGAAGTTGGTAAGAGTTTAACAAAGATCTTTTAGAAAATTAGGAAATCCTAAAAGAATTGAATAATAATCCTAGAAAGTAGAAATATATATAATCCTAGTTAAAAAATCGATTATAAATAAAATTAAGAAATCGATTATAAATAAATTATTAAAAATTACATCTCAAAAAGCTAGAAAAATTAACTTTAAAATAAAAATTTATTAAATGAGTTTTTAAATATGAAAAAACTTAGTCCCCCTCGTTGAAGTTTAGCTTTAGGCCCCGGATACCGTTGAGCCGCCCCTGGTTAAACCTTGTATTAGATTAATTATCTTTACAAAATTAATTTTTATCCTTCCTCTCATCAGATCATGTTTGTGGAAAACAAACGACTAATGACAACTCTACTTCAAGACATTGATGAAAGTCAGCTGCCAGAGATTTATGGAGGAAAAATGCCATTAGTTCCTATCCATGAAGCCTAAGCAAGTAATTATTTAGAGCTCCTTTTCGAGGAGTTTCAACCTAATCGATATGGTAATTACTCTCGAAAATAAGACAAAGTTTGTAACTGCGATTAAACATTTGTATACATTATGCATTCATAAATACTTAGCTTTTACATAAAAGAGAATTGAATTATTCTCCCCTAACGTTATGATGTAATCAGTAGCAAAGCCAGAATATTTCCTAAGGGTGTTCAGCCTTGAAAAAAGTAAAAAAATATTCTAATAAAAGGTGTTCAATATATGTTATATACATCTAAAATCTAATAATTTACTTATATATACAATGTAATTTTTCGTAATATTTCTGACGAATTTACCACCCTTAGCAAAAGGTGGCTTCGCTCCTGGATATAATACACTGTCGAGGTTATACATCTAGTACGCATATGCTCAGTGACATAACTAGGAATACCGTCAAGGGTGTTCAAATTTTAAACAACTCAATATTTTTTTTGTCCATGAATAATGTATCAATTTTTTAAATCAAACTACGCAATATTTAGCTAAACCATAAAAAAAACTTTTAATAGAACTATAATTTTATAAATTAAAATTAAAATAACAAAAAGACAATGTTAGAAAATTTACTGATAAAAGTAAACATAAAACCAAAAGTATGAGAGAGTCGAGAAAGTTTGTAGTTTGTAGAGCGCTTTTGTTGAATAAATTTTTGTAGGGCTTGATTTTTAAATTATAAAATTTATTTAAGAAATAACATTTAATTAAAATATTGCTTTTAAGGTTAGTTGTTTTTTTCTACACAAAATTTAAGTTTTAAGATTTATTTTATTAGAAAATTCTTTAGAATGAAAAAGAATTAAATAAACCACACATGGTAGTCTTTATTTAATTTTGATAAATAAAATAGGCAGAACTTTACCCCGTAAATAACTTATCATTTTAACTTACATATGCAGTATAATTATGCTGCTCTGGCTTACAGCTCATGACACTGTCATACACGATTGGCCTGCATGTTTAGACAGAGTAATTAAGAACTACAATAGTTTTCTGAAGTCGAAAAAATTGAAGACATAAATCATATCCAACATAATAGAAGTTATCGTAACAATTACAATATAAGTTTCCCCATCCCTTTCTTATTGTCCATCTTTTTCATATTGCAATATAAATTTCTTGTTCCACCTTCATTTTGTCTCCTTAACCAATATGACGTATATTTTTACATAAAATTTTCTTCTATCACCCCCATTCTAGGAGAAATATGTGGGCCTGGATCAGGCTTAAAATGACGAAGCCAAACATTTTTGTTTCCTTTTATTGAATATCAGATAGAGTTACAGCAAATATCAATACACTATGTAAGTTGTAAGCTCAAATCTGGAAACATTTCTTACTTTCACAAAGTAGGTATAAAGACGGTGAATATACTATCATCTCTAGACTGAGTACGTTGTTGTTATTGTTGTATGTAGCTCAAATTAGTTTTATGAGTCAAAATTAAATAATTTAAAAAATTAATTTCTGATTTTATCAGTAAAAAATAAATAAATATTTGGCAAGAATTTCATGATCAACAAACACTAAACGCCGTGACTAATTAATTATGCTTAATTTAGACAAAAGATTAAATGACATCCAAATTTAATTACTTTGTTTATATTAGATCTTCCGTTTCAGCAATTTGATGTTTTAATAAAATTCCAGTGTTAATCAAAGGCTAAATATAATTTTTTTATAGGAAGTTAATTTTTTAAAGATATTTTACATCCGTTAACTAGGAGCATGGTAGATTTGTATTTCTCAATTTGTGAGTTACACGAATTAACTATTTATTTTAGGAAAAAGATTCAAAAACATATTTTTGAAACTAAAAATCAATTTTGTTTAGTTGGAAAAAGCAAATTTTGATTTCCCGAAATTATATCTCTATCCAAAAACAAGCAGTGCTTTTGAAACAAAAAATCTGAATTAATCCACACATACAACTTTTCTCAATTTTTTTTCCGACGACTTCTTTAATAATTAGCTTTTCAAAAACCACCCTAAATTTTCTCGTCTTTTTCCTCCTTTTAAGGAGGGTGCGACTTGGAAATGTATGTCAAGGCGGAAGACGTTCACAATAATGAGGTTTTGCAAAGTAGAAATATCCCTCAATCATCGGGTGGTTATTTTGGAGTAGTTTTAGCTGAACAGGTTTCTGGTGAAAGAGTTTGGCCTGATCTAAACTTATCTCCACGGGTGAATAAGGACCGATGTAATAACCCGACTTGTCATTTTAAGAATTAACGTCTCGTTTAACGACTTAAAGTCACAAGCAGCTTTGTGATGTGTATTATGACTTGCGGGTATGGTCGAGTTTGGTTTTCGGAAGATTCAGAATTTAATTGAAAGAACAATTCTTATTTTTGAAGGTTAAACAAAAAGAGTTAACCGGAGTTGACTTATTTGTAAATGTCCCCAGAATAGAGTTTCGATGATTCCAATAACTCCGTATGGTGATTTTGGACTTAGGAGCATGTCCGAAAAATTATTTGAAACTACATAGTTCAATTAGGCTTGAAATGACTAAAATAAAAACTTAAGGTTTGACCGAGGAGTTGACTTTTTGATACCGGGGAGTCTGTTATGTCATTTATGACTTGTGTGCAAAATTTGAGGTCAATCGGACTTGATTTAATAGGTTTCGGCATCGAATATAGAAGTTGAAATTTCTTAGTTTCATTAAACTTGGATCGGGGTATGATTCGTGGTTTTAGCATTATTTGATATGATTTGAAGTTTCGACTAAGTTCGTATGATGTTTTAGGACTTGTTGGTGTAGTTGGTTGAGGTCCCGGGGGCCTCGGATGAGTTTCGAATGGTTAACGGATAGAAATTTAGACTTAGAACAAAGGTGGAAACCTTCTGTCATCCGATGCAACCGCACCAGCGGAAATGGCTCGTAGGTGCGATCTCGCAAAAGCGAGAATAGGAGCGCAGAAGCGAAAAAGGGAGAGTGGAACAGTAGCCGCGGGTACGGAGGAAAATTCCGCATCTGCGTGACCGCAAATGCTCACGAGGGATCGCAGAAGCGAACTGCTTCTCGCAGAAACGAGTCCGCAGAAGCAGTCGTTTAATCGCAGAAGTGGGAGGTAGAGGGACCTTGGCAAACCGCAGGAGCGGTAGGTATTCCGCAAAAGTGGAACTGCAGATGCGATTAAATGTTCCGCAGAAGCGAAAACACTGGACATGCTACAAAAACAGAAGGGTCCGATATTTTTGCCATTTTGGTATTTAAACACATGATTTTGGGCAATGTTTCAAAGAGAATTCACGGAAAAACTTGAGGTAAGTCACTTGTGATCATTGTTAGTCAATAATACTAGATTATCATTGAGTATTTGGAATAAAGAAGGCCTTGTCCTATGCTGGGTTACTTTTCCATCTCTGTTGTTGTTTTAAGGTTTTAAATATGTTGTGTGGAGTCTTGGGCTATTTGTTGAGAAATTTATTGATTTTGTTATATCTTTGGGATTGGTTGTGGCCAATGAGAAAATTGTGATATGAATTATTGTATTGTGTTGTCGTGATCATATTCAGTGTTAAAATGTGAAATATTATTCTGTGGAGTTGTTCACTCCCGGATATTTTGTTAGGTTTTTGTGCCCATTATGGTCGAGCCATTGGCTCCTTATTATGAAAAATAATGTAATGTTGATTTTCGTGGCAAGTTGTAACATTTGAGCACTTGATGTGCAATTTGTGATATGTTGTAATATTTGAGCACTTGAGGTGCAATTTATGAGATGTTGTGATATTGGCACGTGATATTGTTGAGAGGTTAGTTCGGGTGGTTGCGCGAGGTTTCTGCCCTGCTTTTGTTACTATTGATATATGCACATGTGGCGTGACAAGACGGGCTATATATGTGGGTTTGCGCATGTGGCGAGACAAGGTGGGAATATTTTTATGCACGTGCGGCGAGACAAGACAGGCATTTACTTTATTATTGCGCACATGGCTAGACAAGGTGAACTATGTCGGGGATTGATTTGTGATGTCTTGTAACGGCTTGGGGACATTGTTGTTGTTTATATTTGTGTTGGGACTGCGAGGAGGTACCTCGTGTGTGCCCTTTTATTGATATTTCTCTATGGCTGCACTTGCCTTTGGTTATTTTATTTTTCCATAATATATAAATTTCTATGTTCTCTGTGATGTATTATTTGACTCAATATTAAGTGTTTTTGTATTTCTTGTAGTATTGTATTGGCTTTGACTTTTTCGTATGAGACTCTGAGTATTTGTATTTCTGGTATGTACTTGTTCTCGATAATTGAGTTGTTTTAAATAAAAGAAATTGCCATTATGTCTTAATATAATAAGTTTTACATCCAAATCAGCAGCTTATCTGATATTTATTTAAATTGAAATGTCATTTTATTCACTCAAACTATTTCTAAAATAAACTCATTTCTTTGTTGAATTCTTACTTGGTTTAAAATTGTAACCTTACTTTATTGGAAATAAATTAATCGTGCAAATTTTATGTTTTGACATATTTAGCACGAGAGTTGTCCGTGCGGTTATGATATAGATATGGGTACGAGGTGCCGTGAGAATATCAAAGGGGGCTGAGAACCATATTCTATGATTATGATATAAGATATTTATTTGAAAGATTTTTATATTCGAAGGATACTTATTTGAAGATTTATATTTGAAGGACTTGTTTAATTGGTTGTACTTGTGTTTCTTATTCGTCTGAGTAATAATTATGTTGTTCTTGTTGCCTTGCTGTTTACATCACTAGTTGATTATTATTGCTACCACTGCTATTTGTTTCATATTATTTTTGTATGTTATATTGCACAGGTTATTTGACTAGTGAGTATCTTGATTGTACCTCGTCACTACTCCACGGAGGTTAGTCTTAATACTTATTGGGTACCGACTGTGATGTACTCATACTATACTTCTGCATATTATTTCGGTAATCTTTAGGCTTACCTAGTCTCTAAGACTAGGTGCTATCACGACATCCTACAGAGGGAGATTTGGGTCGTGACAAGTTGGTATCAGAGCTCTAGGTTCATAGGTGCTACGAGTCATAAGCGAGTTTAGTAGTCTTAGGGATCGGTACAGAGACGTTTGTACTTATCTTCGAGAGGCTACGGAACTATTAGGACAGTTTCACTTTCTTCATTCCTATCGTGTGAGTTTATTGATCTCGGAGTTTGAGTTTTACCATTCTATTCTCTCACAGATGGTGAGGACACGAGCTTCAGTTATCGATGACGCTGTTCCCGGGGCAGGTAACGCCCCGGGGCAGGTAACGCAGAGGCAGAGGCCGAAAGGGAGCACGTGCCGCAGCTAGGGCACCTACTAGAGCAGTAGTTGAGGAGCTACTAGTAGCTCTGATTGAGGGACAGGTACCAGAGGCACATACTGTTACCCCTGGACTTCATGAGACCTTAGCATAATTCCTGAGCATGTTTGGTACATTGGCTCAGGCGGGGTTGATTTCGATTGCACCAGCTACTTCATAGATCGGGGGAGGGACTCAGACTAATATGCACAAAATAACATAAAAGAATCATCAATTAAGCCTAACAGGCATTACTCCATATTAGTACTATTATGGAGTAATGCCTGTTAGGCTTAATTGATGATTCTTTTATGTTATTTTGTGCATATTTAGCCATAATTATGCTGTAATTATTGAGTTTTAGCCCCCACGATGTGAGTACCCAGGTAGCGTTAAATGTGACTCGTAAATTCGGATAAATTGCTGTCGGTATTATGAAATTTTGAAACGAGGGTTTGATTAATATGAGGTTAATTGAGGATGATGGAATTAATTATGAACAACTACTATGACCAGAGGTGTGGTTTACATATGACATGTGCGTAGGCACGAGTTGCTATAGCTGGTTGAAACTAATACCCTGTGTTGATGTGAAAATGAGGCCTTTTGAAAATGTTTGGCATTTCCACTAAGTTCGTAGGATGTTTTAGGACTTGTTGGTGTAGTTGGTTGAAGTCCCGGGGGCCTTAGGTGAGTTTCAGATGGTTAACGGATCAAAATTTGGACTTATAACAAAGCTGGAAACCTTCTGTCATCTGATGCAACTGTACCTGCGGAAGTGGCTCGCATAAGCGAGAATGGGAGCGCAGAAGCGGAAAAGGGAGACTGGAGCAGTGGCCGCAGGTGCGGAGGAAAGTTCCTTATCTACGTGACCGCAGAAGCGGACTACTTCTCGCAGAAGAAAGCCTGCAGAAGCGGTCGTTTAATCACAGAGCGGGAGGTAGAGGGACCTTGGAAAACCGCAGAATCGATAGATAATCCGCAAAAGAGGAAGCATAGATGCGGTTAAATATTCCGTAGAAGTGAAAACACCAGACAAGCTACAAAAACAGAAGGGACCGACAATTTTGCCATTTTGGAGTTTAAACACACAGTTTTGGGAGATTTGTGAGAGATACTTCACGGGGAAACTTGAGGTAAGTCACGTGTGATCATTGTTAGTTAATAATATTGGATTATCATTGAGTATTTAGACTAGATTACATTTTTCTGAGGTGAAATTAAAGGATTTGGGCCTAGGGATTTCAAAATACGAATTTGAGATTTGGAGGTCGAGTTGATGGCTAAATTTAGTAATTTTGTATGGTTGGACTCGTGGTTGAACGGGCGTTCATATTTGTAACTTTTGTCGGGTTCCGAGACGTGTGTCCCACGGGAGATTTTTGAGTTAAATTTCGGAATTTTTTGGAAAATTTGTATTTTTATTTGGAATTAATTCCAATAATTTATATTAACTGAATCAAATTAATTGTGTCTAGATACAAGGCTTTCGGAGGCCCATTCGCCAGGGAAAGACACAGCGGAGTAAAGAATTTCACGGTTTGAGGTAAGTATCTTGTCTAACCTTGAGTGAGGGAAATACCCCTTATGCATTGAGTCTTATGTGGAAATTGTGTAATTGAAAATCATGTACGTGAGGTAACGAGTACATACTTGATTTATATGTGCAAATTATATCGGTTGAAATTCGTAGACGTCATTATGTAATTGGAAAATTGTTGGAACATAGTAAATCCTTGAATTGTTATGCCTCATTGCTTATCTGCAAATAATTATTTAATAAGTTTAAAATGAGGCATTGATATATATATATTTATTAATATTTTGGATTAAAGAAGGCGTTGTCCTATGCTAGGTTACTTTTCCATCTCTGTTGTTGTTTTGAGGTTTTATATACGTTGTTTGGAGCCTTGGGCTATTTGATGAGAAATTTATTGATTTTATTATATCTTTGGGATTTGTTGTGGCCTATGGGCAAATTGTGATATGAATTATTGTATTGTGTTGTCGTGATCATATTCAGTGTTAAATTATGAAATATTTTTCTGTTGAGTTGTTCACTCCCGGATATTTTTGTTATGATTTTATGCACATTATGGTCGAGCCATGAGCTCCATATTTTGGAAATTAATGTATTATTGATTTTCATGGCAAGTTGTAATATTTGAGTATTTGATGTGTAATTTGTGATATGTTGTAATATTTGAGCACTTGAGGTGCAATTTATAATATGTTGTGATATTGGCACGTGATATTGTTGAGAGGTTATTTCGGGTATTTGCACGGGGTTTATTCCATGCTGTTATTACTATTGATATATGCACATGCGGCGTGACAAGACGTGCTATATATGTGGGTTTGCGCATGTGGCAAGACAAGGTGAGAATATTATTATGCGTGTGCGGCGAGACAAGGCGGACATTCACTTTATTATTGCGCAGGTGGTGAGACAAGGTGGGCTATGTAGGGGATTGATTTGTGATGACTTGTGACGGCATAGGGGCATTGTTGTTGTTGTTGTTGTTGTTGATATTTGTGTTGGGACTACGAGGCGGTACCTCGGGAATGTCCTTTTGTTGATATTTCTCTGTGGTTGCACTTGCCTTTGATTATTTTATTTTTTCATAATATGTAAATTCATGTGTTCTCCATGATGTATTATTTGACTCAATATTAAGTGTTTTTATTTCTTGTAGTATTATGTTGGATTTGGCTTTTTCGTACTAGACTCTGAGGATTTGTATTTCTGGTTTGTACTTGTTCTTGATGATTGAGTTGTTTTAAATAAATGAAATTGCTATTATGTTTTAATTTAATAAGTTTTACATCCAAATCAGCAGCTTATCTGATGTTTATTTATATTGAAATGTCATTTTATTCATCAAACTATTTCTAAAATAAACTCATTTCTTTGTTGAATTCTTACTTGGTTTAAAATTGTAACCATATTCTATGATTATGATATAAGATATTTATTTGAAAGAGTTTTATATTCGAAGGATACTTATTTGAAGATTTATATTTGAAGGACTTATTTAATTGGTTGTACTTGTGTTTCTTATTCGTCTGAGTAATAATTATATTGTTCTTGTTGCCTTGATGTTTACATCACTAGTTGATTATTGTTGCTACCACTGCTATTTGTTTTATATTATTTTTGTATGCTATATTGCACAGGTTATTTGACTAGTGAGTGTCTTGACCACACCTCTTCACTACTCCACGAAGGTTAGTCTTGATACTTACTGGGTACTGACTGTGGTGTACTTATACTGTACTTCTGCACATTTTTGTGCAAAGCTAGGTATGGTGGAGTTAGTTCACCGCTCGCTAGCAGTACGAAACTTGCTGTGGAGACTCAAGGTAAACCTGTTGTTGCGTTCGCAGACTTCAGAGTCACCTTCTAATATTGTACTCGCACTATTTTATCTATACTTCAAACAGTTGTATTTGTAGGCTTTCTAGTAACTCATTTGAGCTTATTACTTATACTACCGGTTTTGGGATTTCAAGTATTGTATAAAAATTCTACTTCACATTTGTCAGTCGTTATTTAATATTGTTATTATTTCGGTAATTGTTAAGCTTACCTAGTCCCTAAGACTAGGTGCCATCACGACATCTTACGGAGGGAGATTTGGGTCATGACAACCGAGGACATAATTTCTCCCCAAGTTTACATAATCCACAAGCCGAGTGGTAAGCTTCAATTTTCCTTTGTGGTACGATATTTATTTTTATGTATTGTATTTGTATTAATACTCATATACGAGCCAAATATGAATTTTACAAGTTATATACCAACGGACAGTTAGAATATGGCTAGTTTTGGTGTGTTGGATGATGGTGGTCCATCAGGGAGTCACAACCAACAAGATAGGATGCATCATGGGATATAAACACATTATGATTTGTAAGTGAAGTGATAAAGTTTATATGTAAAGTTTGGATGAATTTGAGAAACTCATTTTATATTATTGGTTGTGCAGTGAAAACGAGCAACTTGAAGGACCTGTCCTTACTCAATTGCCCGAAGACGACATATTTAATCAGGATCTGGTAGATGAGTAGAGTTAGGAAGATAATAGTTATTATGACAATAATGTTGATGAGTCTGGAGATGACACACCCTTCTCTGATGAGGGTGATGATTATGAGGCTGAGAATGATGAACCTGATTTGATGAGGGAGCATGCTCCACCCTCCGTTAGACCAAGAGTGTACTAGTCTCATGTGCCGTTTCATTCAAGGGAGATTCCCAACCTTGATCAGTTGCCAAGTATGCCGGATGTGGATACCCTCACAAGGGATCTTGATGAAATTCGGATAGCAATGTGGGATGAGTCTAGAGCAACGGTGCTATCAAAAGGCATGCTTTTTGCTGAAAAAGTGCATCTAAGCAGGGCGGCCCGAATGTACAGCAAAAACGAGTGTCGTGATATTGTGGTTCATGAGTCATATCCATATGTATACAAGGTTATTTGTTGTTGATGGTTTCAAGGTTGTAATTGAATGTTGCGTTCGTGAAAGTTGAAAACAAATATGTGGATTATGGGTAAATTCATTGGCACCCACAATTGTGAAATGGACACGTTCACTAGGAATCATTTTAACTTGAATGTTGACTTAATTTCTCTTGTGTTGATTCCACACATTGAAGCGTCCATAAGGTACAAGATCAAAGAGTGTATAACATCTGTCCACCAGGTATATGGGTGTACCTGTTACACCCTATGCATCCCAAGGTGACGTAATGAATATGAAACTTGTTAATCATTATTTAAATGAGTTTAAAGCCATAATATGGCTATATATGATGTTTGGATAGAAAATATAAAGTTTGGGAAATATCGGATTAAAGTTGCGGAAAAACCGACTAAGGATTTTCCTTGTAATAGAACCTTTTGAACAATGAATTTCGCCTGCTATATGGGGTCTTTTTGGGACATATTATATACCAAATTGAAGGTCTATAGTCTAGTTTCCAATACATTAAACTGTTCATTGATACGACGTCGGGGAAGAGAGATATCTGCATTTTTGCAAGACTGCGCAAGCAGCTCGGTTGGGACCCACTTGAGACGACCTCCGACCTTACTTTTTTTAAAGGTGTTTCAGTCTCATTTCGGGTCATTTATCACCCAAATTTCATCTAACAGCTCTCCAAAACCCTCCCTGACATATCCCAAGAACCAAACTCAAGGGAAATCAACTCAAATCAGCATCAAAGGTATTAAAGACTACAAGAGAATGCTTCTATGATGTTGTGGTGTGATTGAGGGCTATTGTGAGCTAAGTTGAGATAGGGTTTCGAGTGGTAGCTACTGTCCAAGGTATGTATTACATCTTATTGATTGTGCCTAAGGTTAATCTTGTGTTGGTTGTGTTGTTTGAGTGAGAAACCATAAGATAGCACTTAAAAGAACATGGGATGTAGTTATCTTTTTGGTTGGACTGTTTTGTGGCTAAATAGATGGTTTGTGGTAGCTAGAAATTGTAAGAAATAATTTGATAATGTTGTTGCTGCTGTTGTTAAGCTTTTCTAGGTGTTAATTAAGTTGATTGAAGAAGAAAAGATGAAAAACAAGTGATTGACGATAAATATTAAGGTGCTAGACGTATGGGGCTGTTTTGGAAGGCATTTTGTGGATGTCTTGAACTAGAAATAATATAGCACATATAAGTATGATGTTATGAAGGTTATAAACTAATTTATGGAATAAGATTTGGATTCAATTTATATCTTGTTATGAGTAAAAACAAGCTTGCCGCTCAATTTGGTTGTTAAGATAATCAGAGAAACTCATATCGAATTATATTGTTATTATTGCTATTTTTGGTTATAGTTGTTGTTGTTGGGTTGTTGATGACCCTTAGTGGTCTTTGGGATATATTAAAAATAGGGGAGTTTCTGCCCGATTTTTCTTAAGCCATACGACTAACAAAATACGATGGTAAGACATTATATGTTAACGGCAATATCATTTCACTTGTTGTAGATGAAACAAATTCTATTGAGCTTGGTTGAGTAATAAGGAAGAGATCATACTAGTATGTTAAGGCTATCCCTTCTTTCCTTTTGGCACGATCCATATGATGCAATGAAACGAGCAAGCACGCAACTTTCACAAATAATTCTATTCCTAGAAGTACTAGGGTTTCCTATGTTCTTGATTCTCCATATGTCCTACTATCATATCGTTTGTTCATGGGTATTATGATATTCTGAGAGATCTTATAAAATTACTTTCTTATGCATTGTATTCATTTATACATATGCATTGACCTATGACCAGATGGCGTTATATACGCGTATATTATATGTATATGAGATATGTGGAAAGGTTATGGTGTTATATACGTACCACCACCTGATCAGCTGATATACGTTTATGATTTCGCCCACAGAGGCAGAGATGATATGATGGGATGCCTTCAGAAGCTTGATGATGTTATGTATACATATACCTATGCATTATATGACATTTATACGCATACGTATGACATTATAAATATTTTCATGATTCACAGAGCTATTCAGACTTACAGGTTGAGTTCTTTACTCCATGTTTCTTCCATGTCATTTATATATTGATTTTTATGCCTTACATACTCGATACATTTGTCGTACTGACGCCCCTATTGCCTGGGGGCCAGCTATTCAAGCCCGCGGGTGCAGGTAGACAGGCTGACGGCTCCCTCCTTAGGATCCTAGCTTAGCGAGAGTTGGGTGCTCCATTTGATCCGGAGCTGCTATTGGGTTTTGGTACGATAGTTTTGTATACATATAAGGGTATGACGGGGCTCAGTCCCATCCTTTATACAGTTTTACACTTTATTAGAGGTCTATAGACAGTCATGTATAGTTGGATAGTATGTGGCCTTGTCAGCTTTCCCTACTGTATTCCGCATGTGTGTGTGTGTGTGTGTGTGTATATATATATGTCTTTTGAGTATGTCTCGTCACGTATGTTATTCACATGATTCAGCAATTTTGGGCAGATGTTATGCATAACCTATACTTATTTCATGTTTATATCTTAGACGTATGCTTAGGGGTGTTCGGTAGGTAGAACTCGGGCACTCGTCACAGCCCATCGGTTTGGGTCGTGACAAAAGTGGTATCAGAGCAGTTCCATCCTGGGGGTGTCTACAGACCGTGTCTAGTAGAGTCTTGTTTATGAGTGTGTTGTGCACCACACTTATAAACAGGAGGCGGTAGGACATATAGGATGTTACCTTCCCTTCTTATCTTAGATCGTGCGATGTAAGAATTCATTTTCCTAATGATACATTATGTTTTCAGCGATGCCCAAGAAGGCTACTGCCGCCCAAAAGGGCAAGCCTGTGGATGATGAGACCACAAGCCGAGCGCCACGAGTTTCCAGGGCTCGGGGAGAGTCATATAGTGAGACTCCATCTCAGACTTCACATACCATACCCTCTCCGGAGGAGATCTGAGTGGCACGAGCTCAAGCGCCAGCCCCAGTACCCCTAGTTCCTCAGCCGGATGTACCGGGTCAGGAGATGAGAGATGTTATTCAGCTATTGACTCGATTAGTGACCGCACAGGCTCGAAGCCAGGAGGTAGGTATCGGTCATGCAGATAGGGCCATCAATGCAAGGGTTCACGATTTCATTAATTTGGACCCTCCCATATTCATTGGAGTATATCCAAACGAGGACCCTCAAGTATTTATTAATAGGATGCAGATAACTTTGAGGGTAATGAAGGCCACTGCAACTAAGTCAGTTGAGTTGGCTTCCTATAGACTTCGGGATGTTGCAATTAATTGGTACGAATCTTGGGAGTTGTCCAGAGGTGAGGATGGCCCTCCAGCAGTATGGAAAGATTTTACAGAGGCTTTTCTTCATCATTATTTGCCACCAGAGCTTAGACGGGCCAGAGTTGATAGGTTCTTGACCCTTCGGCAGGGTAATATGAGTGTTTGGGAGTACAACCTTCAGTTTGATTCTTTGGCTAGGTATGATCCCACTATTGTAGCTAAAATGGAGGATCGGGTTCACCGGTTCGTGATAGGGTTGGAGCCACACATTCTTAATGACTGTATGTCGGTCTCACTTCAGCCAAGCATAGACATTTCTCGTATTCAGGCATACGCTCTGGGCGTAGAGGAGCGTAAGCAGAAGCAGAGGGCCGGTCGTGAGCATGATAGGGGCCAGAGTAAGAGAGCGAGATCTTAAGGTACTTCTAGTGAGTTTCGAGGTGGTCAGCGATAACAGTACCCGAGGTATCCAGCCCAGCCATCGGCTAGTGCACCACCTCAGTTTGCCGGTAGTAGATTTGATCGTTCTATATATTTAGAGCCCAACCAGAGTTCTAGGGCCTCTAGTTCTCAGTATAGGTGTGAGTCAAGCCAGATGAGGCCGCCCTTGCCACGAAGTGCTGAGTGAGGTAAGAAGCATGCTGGGCAGTGCCTTGTAGGGTTGGGTATTTGTTATACTTGTGGTTATCCAGGCCACGTTATGAGAGATTGTCCGATGAGAGATGGTGCAGGTATAGTTCAGTCAGCGAGATCTGCAGCCAGTTCGTCATCATCAGTACGCCCCCCGGGCAAGGTTCACAGGCACCAGCTGGTCGTGGTAGAGGTAGAAGTGGAGCATCTAGCTTGAGCGATCCTCAGAATCGTATTTATGCATTAGCGGGTCGACATGATTAGGAGTCATCACCCGATGTTGTTGCAGGTATATTATTAGTCTCCTCATATGATGTATATGCATTGATTGATCCAGGTTCCACCTTATCGTACGTCAATCCGTTGGTTGCTAGTAAGTTTGGGATAGAACCTGAGTTGATTGAACCTTTTGAGGTATCTACACCTATTGGGGATCCAGTGATAGCTAGACGGGTATATAAAGACTGTATAGTAGTAGTTCATAGTCATTCTAGAAGAGCAGACCTAATGAAGTTAGATATGGTGGAATTTGATGTTATAATGGGTATGGATTGTTGGCTTCTTGTTATGCTAACGTTGATTGTAGATCAAAGATGATTCGGTTCTAGTTTCCAGGGGAACCAATTCTGGAATGGAAAGTAATACCGCATCGCCAAGAGGTAGGTTTATTTTCGATCTCAAGGCAAGGAAGATGATAAAAAGAGCTATATTTATCACTTAGTTCGGGTACAGGATGTGAAAGTAGAGTCACCGACCCTTCAGTCTATCCCGGTGGTTAATGAGTTTCTAGATGTTTTTGCCGATACGCTTCCAGTCCTTCCGCCATAGTAGGAGATTGAGTTTGCTATTGACATATTACCAGATACCCATATAATATCTATTCCTCTATATATAATGGTACCTGCAGAGCTGAGTGAGTTGAAAGAACAACTGAGGGATTTGCTTGAAAGTGTGGCTCCAACCCCATCATGTATATGGCATTGTCAGCTTTCCCTACTATATACAGGAGGTGGGTTTGGCAGGATATTACAGGAGAATTGTAGAGAGTTTCCAGGCACTGAAGTATAGATTGACTTCAGCACCGGTTTTGACATTTTCAGAAGGGACCGATGGTTATGTTATCTATTGTGATGCTTCGGGCGTTAGATTGGGTTGTGTATTGACGCAGCATGGTAAGGTTGTCGCTTACTCTTTTAGACAACTAAGAAACCACGAGAAGAATTACCCGACCCATGATTTAGAGTTAGCCACGGTGATTCATGCACTAAAGATGTGGAGGCACTATTTGTATGGCATTCATGTTGATATCTATACGGATCATAAGAGCCTTCAATATATATTCAAGTAAAAGGAATTGAATATACGTTAGAGGCGATGGTTGGAGATACTGAAAGACTATGATGTTGATATTTATACCATCCAGGGAAGGCGAATGTAGTAGCCGACACCCTCAGCCGTAGATTTATGGGTAGTCTGTCATATTTACAGCCAGAGAAGAATGATATAGCTCATAAGATTCATCATTTAGCTAATCTTGGAGTTCGATTACTAGATTCAGGTGGTACCAGAGTTACTATTCAGGACACGACAACATCCTCTCTAGTAACTGAAGTGAAGGAACGTCAATATGAAGATCCTGTGGTAGCTCACTACAGATATGCAACCCCTCAAAAGGAGAAGACACCATTTGAGATTACAGGAGATGTAGTCCTCATATATCGAGGTCGATTATGTTTTCCTAAAGTGGCAGGGTTACGCCAGCAGGTTATGGGAGAAGCTCACTATTCTCGTTATTCTATTCATCCAGGAGCGACGAAGATGTATCATGATATCAGGGGAATATATTGGTGGGACGGAATGAAGAAGGATATAGCAAAGTTTGTTTCTTAGTGACCTAATTGTCAACAGGTTAAGATTGAGCATCAGAAACTCGGTGGATTATTGCAGGCTATAGAGATTCCGACTTGGAAATGGGAAGTGATTAACATGGATTTCAGCATAGGATTACCTCGTACCCAGCGTAAGTTCGATTCTACATGAGTTATTGTTGATAGACTTACAAAATCAACCCAATTTCTACCTGTCAGGACTACGTGTTCAGCAGAGGATTATGCAAGGCTTTACATTAAGGAGATAGTACAACTTCATTGTGTCCCTATATCTATTATCTCAGATAGAGGTGCTCAATTTACAGCTAATTTCTGGAGGTCCTTCCAAAAAGGATTGGGGACTCAGGTAAGTCTTAGTAAAGCATTTCATCCAGACAGACGGTTAGGCTGAACGTACTATTCAGACAGTGGAGGATATGATATGGGCTTGTGTGATGGACTTCAGGGATAGCTGGGATGATCATCTTCCACTTATTGAGCTCGCATATAATAATAGTTATCATTCCAGTATTCAGATGGCTCCATATAAAGCTCTTTACAGATGGAATTGTAGGTCTCCTAGAGGATGGTTCGAGATAGGGGAAACTAAGTTAGTAGGACCAGAGTTGGTACAACAGGAAGTTGAGAAGATTAAGCTTATAAGGGAAAGGCTATTAGCATCTCATAGTCGTCTGAAGTCTTATGCAGATAATCGACGACGAGACTTGGAGTTTCAAGTAGACGACTGGTATTCCTAAAGGTATCACCGATGAAAGTCGTTATAATATTCGGTAAGAAAGGAAAGCTTAGCCCTCGGTATATTGGACCTTATAAGATTATACGTAGAGTAGGCCAAATAGCATATGAGTTAGACTTGCCTTCCAACTTGGAGTCTATACATTAAATCTTTCATGTGTCTATGCTCCGTAAGTGTATTGGAGATCCCTCTAAATTCATTCCAGTTGACGATGTTCGGGTTACAGAACAGTTGTCATATAAGGAAGCTCCCATTGTTATACTAGATAGACAAATTCGGAGATTGAGAACTAAGGATATAGCTTCAGTTAAAGTACTTTGGAGAAACAATAATGTGGAAGATATGACTTGGGAAGCTGAAGAAGAAATGAAGACTAGGTATCCTCACTTGTTTCCGCTTCCGGAGGAGGTTCAGACTGAGACATCACAACCTTTAGGTACGTATATGATACTTGAGGCCATTGGTGTTATTGTTGATTGTGGCCCTGTGTGGCTTTGTATTGTTGGGTTTTCTATGTGACAGGTTGGTAGTAGTACCATTATAGAGGAGACTCTACTAAAATTTCTATAGGTTTCTGGGAGTTTAACATTCGGGGACGGATGTTTCTAAGGGGGGAGATTGTTACACCCTGTGCGTCCCAAGGTGACGTAATGAATATGAGACTTGCTAATCATTATTTAAATGAGTTTAAAGTCATAATATGGCTATATATGATGTTTGGATAGAAAATATCAAGTTTGGGAAAAATCGGATTAAAGTTGCGGAAAAACCGACTAAGGATTTGCCTTGTAATAGAACCTTTTGAACAATGAATTTCGCCTGCTATATGGGGTCTTTTGGGACACATTATATACCAAATTGAAGGTCTACAGTCTAGTTTTCAATACATTAAACTATTCATTGATACGACATCGGGGAAGAGAGATATCTGCATTTTTGCAAGACTGCGCAAGCAGCTCGGTTGGGACCCACTTGAGATGACCTCTGACCTTACGTTTTTTTAAAGGTGTTTCAGCCTCATTTCGGGTTATTTCTCACCCAAATTTCTTCTAACAGCTCTTCAAAACCCTCCCTAACATATCCCAAGATCCCAAAAACCAAACTCAAGGGAAATCAACTCAAATCATCATCAAAGGTGTTAAAGACTACAAGAGAATGCTTTTTTGTTGTGGTATGATTGAGGGCTATTGTGAGCTAAGCTGAGACAGGGTTTCGAGTTGTAGCTGCTGTCCAAGGTATGTATAATATCTTCTTGATTGTGCCTAAGGTTAATCTTGTGTTGGTTGTGTTGGTTGAGTGAAAAATCATAAGATAGCACTTGAAAGAACATGAGATGTAGTTGTCTTTTTGGTTGGACTGTTTTGTGGCTAAATAGATGGTTTGTTGTGGCTGAAAATTATAAGAAATAATTTGATAATATTGTGGCTGCTGTTTTTAAGCTTTTCTAGGTGTTAATAAAGTTAATTGAAGAAGAAAAGATGAAAAACAAGTGATTGACGATAAAAATTAAGGTGTTAGACTTATGGGGCTATTTTGGAAGGCATTTTGTGGATATTTTGAACTAGAAATAATATAGTACATACAAGTATGATGTTCTGAAGGTTATAAACTAATTTATGGATTAAGATTTGGATTTAATTTATATCTTGTTATAAGTAAAAATGAGTTTGCCGCTCAATTTGGTTGTAAAGATAATCGGAGAAACTCATATTGGATTATATTGTTGTTGTTGCTATTGTTAGTTATAGTTGTTGTTGTTGGGATGTTGATGACCCTTAGTGGTATTTGGGATGTATTAAAAATAGGGGAGTTGCTGCCCGATTTTTCTTAAGCCATACGACTAGCCAAATACGATGGTACGACATTAAATGTTAACGGCAATATCATTTCACTTGTTGTAGATGAAAGAAGTTGTGTTGAGCTTGGTTGAGTAATAAGGAAGAGATCATACTGGCATGTTAAGGCTATCACTTCTTTCCTTTTGGCATGATCTATATAATGCAATAAAACGAGAAAGCACGTAACGTTTACAAATAATTCTATTCCTAAAAGTACTTGGGTTGCCTATGTTCTTGATTCCCTATATGTCTTGCTATCATATCGTCTGTTTATGGGTCTTATGATATTTAGAGAGATCTTATGGACTTAATTCCTTATGCATTGCATTCATTTATACATGTACATTGACCCATGACCAGATGACGTTATATACGCGTATATTATATGTATATGTGATATAAGGAAAGGTTATGACGTTTTATATGCACCACCACCTATCAGCTGGTATACGTTTAATATTTCTCCCACAGAGGCTGAGATGATATGATGGGATGCCCTAAAAAGCTTGATGATGTTATGTACACATATACATATGCATGATATGACATTTATATGCATACGCATGACATTATAAATATTTTCATGATTCACAAAGCTATTTAGACTTACAGGTTGAGTTCTTTACTCCATGTTTCTTTCATTTCTTTTATATATTGATTTTTATGCCTTACATAGTCGGTACACTATTCGTATTAACACCCCTATTGCCTGGGGGGCTGCGTTTCATGGCTGCAGGTGCAGGTAGACAGGTTGACGGCCCCCCTCCTTAGGATCCTAGCTTAGCGAGAGTTAGTGTGCTCCATTTGATATGGAGCTGCTTTTGGGTTTTTGGTACGATACTTTTGTATACATATAAGGGTATGACGGGGCCTAGTCCCGTACTTTATACAAATTTACACTCTATTCGAGGTTTGTAGACAGTCATGTATAGTTGGATAGTATGTGACCTTGTCGGCTTGCCCTACTGTATTCCGCATGTATATGTATATATATGTCTTTTTGGGTTTGTCTCATCATGTATGTTATTCACATGATTCAGCAGTTTGGGGTCAGATATTATGCATGACCTATACTTATTTCATGTTTATATCATAGACGTATGCTTAGGGGTGTTCGGTAGGTAGAACTCGGGCACTCGCCACAACCCATCAGTTTGGGCCGTAACAGTACCATTACCAAAAGAAAGGCATTTCTCCGGTGCAAACGTGCGTTTGAAATTATTTATGGTAACTGGGATAAGTACTTTGCATATCTACCCAGGTATATGGCCGCATTGAAACACTTTACCCCAGGACTATTGTTGAATGGAAGCTTGAGCGGAGTCCGGGAATACCGGAACACATATTCAGATATGTGTTCTGGGCATTTAAACCAACCATTGGTGGTTTTGTGTATCGTCGATCGGTAATATCCATAGATGGTACTCATGTTTATGGAATGTACGATATTAAGTTGTTGATCGCCGTTGTAGTAGATGCTAATGGAAGTATATTTCCCCTAGCATTTGCTATTTGTGCCAATGAAAGCCAAGAGACATGGACATTGTTTTTGAACCATTTAAAGGAGCACATTGTCACATAATGTTCAGGTATTTGTCTAATATCTAATCGGTGTGGCGGTATTTTAAGTTCTGTAGAGAATTTGCATTCATCGCAAGAACCGTATGCCTACCACCATTACTGTGTTAGGCACTTGAAGGCCAACTTCTAGAGGGCTTATGCTAATAAGGACTTGCATGATTTAATGTGGATGGCTCCAACAGATTACCAAGAGTGTAAATTCAGGAGGCGAATGGAATTGATCAGGCAAGAAGACCCAGAAGCCTATCGTTGGTTGATGTGACATGAGCTTGACAAGTGGACTTTGCATGCGGATGGTGGTAGAAGATAGGAAATCCTAACTACAAATGTGTCAGTCTTTCAATGGGTTATTGAAGTTTGCACGTGGATTGCTAGTCACTTCCATTGTGCAAATGTCATTCAAGCAGATGGCGATAACGAATTGGTAACGAATTTAAATTTTATGTTAATCTGTCATTTTTTGTGTGTTGTACTGTTAAACTACTAAATATCTCGAGAAATAAAAACACATGCGCAAATTATGTAAAACATAAATAATGTTGTTATTATATATTTAATGTCATATACACAAATAATAATAAATGTCAATGTGTCCCACATCCTGTATGCTTTAAAGCATTGGCTGGCCTGAGGTGCATCCCATCCCGCCTGGCTACGCTATCAGGATCATCCTCATTACATCTCCTCTTTATCGGAGGATGCGCTGCAGCATGATCTTCGGTAAGGCTAGCAAACTCAGTAGAAGTGGTCGTCGGGCCGGCAGTAACCTACAGAATAATAAGATATTTTACTATATGAAATAATAATTACTAACGAACCGTGGGAAAAACTTATAATGGTCGTACCATGGTCTCAGCGGGCTCCTAAATTAGATCATCTGTCTCCGGCATCTTAGTAACGCACAATGCGGCCTCTGTGACGGGCAATGCCGAAGTCTTTAAAATAAATTAAAATGCTTTAGATATTACTGACTAATCAATGAGATAAAAACAAATAGAAATGATAGTAATACAAACAAACATGCGCCTGAGTAGCACCGCAATGCTCTGTCGGAACATCGAGGTGTGCTGGAATAGATGAAGTATGTGCTAGATCCTCAGCATTCCTCGATGATGATCCATAACTCAGTCGTCGCCCACTACGCACGTCTCGTGTCGGACGATCCTGAGCAACTGTCGATGGCTTTGGGGGATCAGGAAAATACTGATCCCACTCCTGTCGCGGAATGGACGTTCCCGCGATCAATAATGGAGCTGACGAGGTCAACTGCAAAGTCCCTGAAGACAGTTGAAGGCCGAATGGTGGCATATCATGAGGAGCATCGTGTGGCTCAGGGTGGTCACTCGGCTGATCATCTCTAATATCCTCCACGGTTTCCTCAACGCCCCCTTGATGGGGACTCTGTCCTAGCCGACCACCACAACCTCGTTGGACACTCCTTCCTCTCTGGCCACGCCTGCCATGTCTACCACGTTGAAGTTTCACTGGTGGCCCATGATGGTACTCCTGTGGCGGCGCACATAAGCAACTTCGTATCCTAATCACTCATCATCTCGGGCACGCCTCAATGTCTGTGCAGCCAGATTTGTAACCTGCCAGCCATACTCATGCAAAGTTGTCGCTCTCTTGCCTGTATATTGCTGCATCTGCAGTCCCAACTGGTAGAACTAATGTAAGCCAATAGCCTGCATAACATGTCAAATATTAATTAAGGAAGGATAATTTAACGTTATAAGTAAGTATATAAATAACATACCAGTGCCCCATGCCTCCCGGCGTATGGAATGTACCGACCACTAGTGCGATGAACGGGATTCCCGACGGAAAATCGGGTAACGCTGCGATACCAGCCCATATACTCATGCTCCCCATCCGTATGCTCAGGTGGAGGGGGTGGCGTAATCAGGTCATACCTCTGGTCCCAAATCTCAATCCGGGCCTCTAGCCAGTCCAAGTATGTCTGATCAGCCTTGGAACGATCATCCCGCTGGTAATGTGTCCTAAGGCCAAACAGGCGGAATAAGTACAAGCTGTGGTTGACCAAACTGGCGAAGGACTCGCTCGGTGGCATGATGCTCGACAATATCAAGACATATCAGTGGGACAGAAGAGCTCCACATAGCTCGGCCGCGGGAGCAATAATCGGGCAAACCAGCTATGAGCGCGTCGTTGTATGGCCTCCATAAGAACTATTAATTAAACACAGGAATCGTGAGTAAACACCACATATAAAGCCAAACCAAGTAAACTTAAGAATACATGTACCTGTGCGCCTTCAAGAAAATCCAACAAATCCCTGTAATAGGGGATATGATGTCGAGCCTCGAACTCGCGTCCCTAGCCTCGTCTATCAACCCACCTCCAAGCTAAAGGGAGAAACGCTGGAGGTGGTGCATCCGGAGCGATGGGTAGTAGAGGTGGCTGGAACTGTAGGAATCGCTCCCAGGCCCAAACCTAATAAGATTGTGGACAAAACATTTAAGGTATTCTTTTACTATGTATGTTATAATCATGAAAAGAATTGACTATGTTTTCACCTGCAGTAGCGGTAAAAATCCGGCAACGTCTCTCTGGGAGGCCATGCTAGCCCGACACATCTGGCTATACAGGTAACCTAGAATAGCTACACCCGAGCTGTAACCAGGTAAATCATCTAGCCGCTAAAGATGATGTAGAAATCTCAAGCTGGCTAGGTCTCGTGTGTTTGGGAACAGTACACCACCAAACATCAGCAACAACACCAATCTCGTGTGTCGGTCGATAACCTCCGGTGGTGAATCATCCGTAATCTCCGCATACATCACCTCCAGATGCTGCCGGACGGGCGTCAGCTACAAACACTGGCCCTACCTTCAGAATCATGATGGTGCCTAACATTTCATTTGCTAGGCAAGCCAACGTTAAAATAATCTAGATTATTTTTAATCAAATTTAATTAATAGAAGTCAATTACTGAAATAAAATGCGGAAGACCATAAATACCGAATTATCAAAATACATCCCCGAATCTGGTATCACAAGTACACGAGCTACTAGAATAATACAAATAAAGGTCTGAATAAAATTCAAGTTGTTTGAAAGATAATACACACATGAGATAAGATAGAAGGGGAGTTCTAGAACTGCGAACGTTGTGCAGTTATACCTCAACTCCAAAATCTGCATAAGAAATGCAGAGTGTAGTATGAGTACAATCGACCTCGTGTACTCCGTAAGTGTCGAACCTAACCTCGACGAAGTAGTGACGAAGCTATGACAGGACACGTACGTAAATAACCTGTACAAGTATATACAAATACGAAGCAACAATAAAACAGTAAATAACACTTTATAAATTTAGGAGGGAACATGCGAAGGGGGTTGATATAATAATTTCAGCAGGAGAATTATCACTTAGCAGACAAATATTTCCTCAACAATAAATGGAGCAACTGTTGATATGAAAATGGCACGGCACTGCCCTTCGTGCTTTTATTCCCATTCCTCTAATAAACTGATAAATAAACAATAATAATAATAATAATAATAATAATAGTAATAATAATAATAATAATAATAATAATAATAATAATAATAATAATAATAATAATAATAATAATAATAATAATAATAATAATAATAATAATAATAATAATAATTGGCACGGCATCACCCTTCGTGCTTTAACTCTCTTTTGGCACGGCATCACCCTTCCGTGCTTTTACACTCTATGAAAATGACACGGCATCACCCTTCGTGCTTTTACACTCACAAATGGCACGACAATACCCTTCGTGCTTTTACACTCTTTCCTTACCATGAAAATAATAATATAAATTCGGAAGAGTATTTAAAAGCGGGGATATACACTTATCAATCAATTCAATACCAGAATACCGACTTCACCTTCCAAAATATTCACCAATAATTAAATAAATAATAATTTCATGAATAATGATCAAATAATCAATAATAAACTTAAGCAGGAATATCTTAATTAAATAGGCAATTACTCACAATAAACAAATTCCACCTGCTTGCTTTGACTCAACCACAACGCATAAGTACTCGTCACCCCACATATACGTTGTACCCGCACATTAAATCACGTAGCAAATAGACAAATAAGTCCCACTCCCTCAAGTCAAGGTTAACCACGACACTTACCTCACTTTGCAACCAAATTCAAGAATCCAATAAACCTTTGCCTCGTGAATTCGTGTCCGAAATCCTCAAATATAGTCATAAACAATTCAATATACTCAATACAAATCGTATGAATTAATTCCATATGAATTTACTAATTTTTCGGATTAAAATCCGAAATTAATCTAAAAAATCAACAGTGGGGCCCACGTCTAGAATTTCGGAAAAACTTATGAAATCTGAACACCCGTTCCGAGGCGAGTCCAACCATACAAAAATTATCAAATTCCGATGTCAAATGGACTTTCAAATCTAAATTTTTTGTTTTTGGAAAGTTTTACAAAAATTCCAATTTCTTCCATCTAAATCCGAAATTAATGATGCATATAGATATGGATTCATGAAATATAATCATTTTTTATTATAGAACACTTACCCAATTCAAAGTCGTAAAAACCTCCTTTGGAATCGCCCAAATTCGAGACTCAAAACTCAAAAATGAGTAAAAATGGCTAACTCCCGATTTTAAAGCATTTTTTCGAGCATTTTCGCATCTGCGGACATATTTTCACATATGCGAGCTCGCATTTGCGAGAAAAATCTCACATCTTCGAAATAGGCTTGCCCAGTGTGTGTCCACATATGCGGAGGTTAAGCCGCATTTGCGGCAGCATAGAAGCGCATGAAGGAGTCGCAGAAGCGGTGCCTTCCGCATTTGCGAAGTCCTAACCACAGAGCGGTAGTCGCATTTGCGACCATTTTCTCTCAGAAGTGAGTAGGCTGCCCAGCTCCAAAATCGCAGAAGCGACGAGGCTCTCCGCAGAAGCGGGGCCGCACCTGCGCTCCAAAATTCGCAGGTGCGAAACACCAAAACTAGACCTGCAAACTTTTACGAAAATGATTTGAAACACGTCTGAAACTCACCCGAGCCCCTAGGGACCTCGTCCAATTATACCAACCAGTTCCATAACATAATACGGACTTACTCAGGGTCTCAAATCACATCAAACAATACCAAAATTACAATTCACACCTCGATTCAAACATTTGATTTTCAAACTTTTTAATTTGTAAAACTCGTGCCAAAACATATTAAACGAATGCGGAATGACTTCAAATTTGGCACACAAGTCATAAATAACATAGCGGAGCTATTCAATTTAAAGATGAACGCAAGTCGAGGAATGATGAATAGTGCTATTTGATCAGAACACATAAATAATTATTAAATTTAAAGATGACCTTTTGGGTCATCACATTCTCCATCTCTAAAACAAATGTTCGTCCTCGAACGGAATTTGAAAAGTACCTGAGCTGGTAAAAAGTTGTGGATATTTACTCCTCATATCCGACTCGGACTCCCAGGTAGCTGTCTCAATTGATTGACCTCTCCATTGCACCCGAACTGAAGGATAATTCTTAGACCTCAACTGTCGGACCTGCCGAGCTAGAACGGCTACCGGCTCCTCTTCGTAAGTTAAATCCTTGTCCAATTGGGCTGAGCTGAAATCTAACACATGGGAAGGATCACCATGATATTTCTGGAGCATAGACACATGGAACACCGGATGAACTACTGATAAACTAGGTGGTAGTGCAAACATGTAGGCTACTTCACCCACATTTTCAAGAATTTCAAAGGGTCCAATATACCTAGGGTTCAACTTGCCCTTATTTCTGAATCTCATTACACCTTTCATAGGTGAAACCCCGAGAAATACTATCTCTCCAACCATGAATGCAATGTCACAAAATTTACGGTCGGCATAACTCTTTTGCCTAGACTGAGCTGTGCGAAGTTGATCCTGAATAATTTTGACCTTATCCAAGGCATCCTGTATCAAATTGGTACCCAATAACCGAGCCTCTCCCGGTTCAAACCAGCCAACCGGCGAACGACATCACCTTCCGTATAATGCCTTATATGAAGTCGTCTGAATGATCGACTGGTAGCTATTATTATAGGCAAACTCCGCAAGTGAAAATAATTGATCCCAAGAACCTCCAAAGTCTATAATACAAGCGCGAAGCATATCTTCCAATATCTGAATTGTGCGTTCTGACTGTCTGTCTGTCTGTGGATGAAATGTTGTACTCAACTCAACCCGCGTGCATAACTCATGTTGTACTGCCCTCCAGAAGTGCGAAGTAAACTGTGTACCTCGATCAAAAATGATAGACACGAGAACACCATGAAGGCAGGCAATCTCACGAATGTAAATTACAACTAACCGCTCTGAAGAATAAGTAACTGTCACTGGAATGAAATGTGCTGATCTGGTCAACCTGTCCACAATGACCCAAACTGTGTCAAATTCTCTCTGATTCCGTGGAAGCCCAACAACAAAATCCATAGTGATACGTTCCCACTTCCACTCAGGAATTTCTAACTTCTGAAGCAAACCAGCAGGTCTCTGATGCTCGTACTTAACTTGCTAACAATTCAGACACGGAGCTAACATATACAACCATATCCTTCTTTATTCTCCTCCACCAATAATGTTGCCGCAAATCTTGATACATTTTGGCGGCACCTGGATGAATAGAATACCTGGAACTGTGAGCCTCTTCCAAAATTAATTCACGAAGTCCATCCACATTAGGCACACAAATACGATCCTGCATTCGTAGAACTCCATCTTCCCCTACAGTAACTTGTTTGGCATCACTGTTCCTCATCGTGTCCTTTAGGACAAGTAAATGAGGATCTTCATATTGCCGCTCTCTGATGCGCTCATATAAAGAAGACCGAGCGACTGTGCAAGCTAGAACCCGACTGGGTTCTGAAACTTCTAACCTCACGAACTGATTAGCCAAAGTTTTAACATCTGCAGCTAACAGCCTCTCACCAACCGGAATATGCGCAAGGCTGCCCAGACTCACAGCCTTTCTACTCAAAGCATCGACCACCACATTGGCCTTTCCGGGGTGATACAAAATAGTGATATCATAGTCCTTCAATAGCTCCAACCATCTTCTATGCCTCAAATTGAGATCCTTTTATTTGAACAAATATTGTAAGCTACGATGATCAGTAAATACCTCACACGAGACACCGTACAAGTAATGCCTCTAAATCTTCAGCGCATGAACAATGCCTGCCAATTCTAAGTCATGAACAAAATAATTCTTCTCGTGAACTTTCAACTGCCGCGACACATATGCAATCACCTTGCCATCTTGCATCAATACTGCACTATGCCCAACTTGAGATGCATCATAATACACCATATAAGATCCTGAACATGTGGGTAATACCAACACTAGCGCCGTAGTCAAAGCAGTCTTGAACTTCTCAAAGCTCAACTCACACTCGTCTGACCATCCGAATGGAACACCTTTCTGGGTCAGTCTGGTCAATGGGCTTGTTATAGATGAAAACCCATCCACGAACCGATGATAATAACCTGCCAAACCCAGGAAACTCCGGATATCTATAACTGAAGTAGGTCTAGGCCAATTATGAACAACCTCAATCTTCTTAGAATCCAATTTTATGCCTTCTGCCGATACAACATGCCCCCAAAAGGCAACTAAGTCTAACTAGAATTTACATTTTGAAAATTTGGAATATAACTGAATATTCTTCAAAGTCTGAAGCACACTCCGAAGATGCTGCTCATGCTCTTCTCACTTGCTGGAGTAAATCAAGATATCATCAATGAATACAACCATAAAATAATCCAAATAGGTCTTGAACACCCGATTCATCAAATCCATAAATGTTGTTGGGGCATTTGTCAGCCCAAATGACATTAATAGGAATTCGTAATGCCCATACCGAGTCCGAAAAGTTATCTTAGGGACATCAGATGCCCTAATATTTAACTGATGGTAACCAGACCTCAAGTCGATCTTTGAAAACACCTTGGCACCCTGAAGCTGATCGAATAAGTCATACATTCTTGGTAGTGGATAATTTTTCATGACGGTAGCCTTGTTCAATTGTCGATAATCTATACACATTCGCATTGAACCATCTTTCTTCTTTACAAATAACACTGGTGCACCCCAGGGCAAGACATTATGTCTAATAAATCCATGATCAAGCAAGTCTTGTAATAGCTCTTTCAGTTCCGGCGGGGCCATATGGTATGGTGGAATAGAAATGGGCTGAGTGCCCGAAGCCAAATCAATACAGAAGTCTATATCTCTGTTCGGGAAATTCACGAACAACTAACACTGAGTCCATAGAAGGAACATCCGCACTGGAATTGCAAATATAAGCCAAATAGGCTAGACACCCCTTCTCTACCATACGTCGAGCCTTAAGAAATAACCCTGCTGGTAGAATAACCAGGAGTTCCTTTCCACTCTAATAGAGGTAACCCTGGCATGGCTAGGGTCACCGTCTTGGCATGACAATCCAATATAGCACGATAAGGTGACAACTAATCCATACCCAAGATGACATCAAAATCTACCATATCAAGAAGTTGAAGATCCACACTAGTCTCAAGACTCCCAATAGTAACCATACATGAATGATAGACATGATCTACCACGATAGAATCTCCCACCGGAGTGGACACACACATAGGAGCACTCAGAGAATCACGACGCATCACCAAATATGAAGCAAAATAGGAGGACACATAGGAATAAGTAGATCCTGGATCAAATAGAACTGAAGAATCTCTATGGCAAACTGAAAGAATAGATGTAATCACGGCATCGGAAGACTCGGCCTCAAGCCTAGCTGGAAAAGCTTAAAATCAAGGCTGGGCCCTACCACTCTGAATTGCGTCCCTGGGACGGCCTCTAACTGGCTGGCATCCACCTCTAACGGCCTGACCTCTACCTCTAATGGTCTAACCTCCACCTCTAGCTGCCTGACCCCTACCTCTAACTGGCTAAGCAGGTGGTGAAGCAATCGGTACTGGAATCATAGCACGAGAACCCTGCTACTGCATGCTGCCCTGAGACCTGGGGCAGAATATAGCAATGTGCCTCGGATCACCACAAGTATAATAGGACGTCGACTGTTGTGACTGCTGATGCTAAAATTGTCCTTGTCTACCTAAGTAACCATACTAAAAACTCTGGATCCGAGGTGCACTGATAGGAGATGGTGGTGCACTGTAGGATGCTTGGAGTGCTGAATGAAACGGCCTGGGAGGATGACCCCTACCAAAATTACCCTTTCCCCCATACGAGGCACCACTGAACCCACCAAACTGGCGAGGCCTCTTATCAGACCCTGCCCTCTTTCCTGTGCAAGAACCATCTCGATCCTCCTAGCAACATTAGCAGTCGCCTGAAAGAAAATCTCACTTCCGGTATCCTTGGCCATATGAAGCCTGATAGGGTGAGTAAGTCCTTCAATAAACCTCCTCACTTTCTCTCCCTCACTAGATCCACAAAACGGGTCTCGTACTGAGTAACAATCATACTGCCCTGCTGGAGACGCTCAAACTGCCTGCGAAAATCCTCTCTCAATGTGATAGGGAGGAACTTCTCTAGAAATAGTCGTGAGAACTGCTCTTAAGTCAGTGTAGGTGACCCAGCTGGTCTGGTCAACATAAAATCTCTCCACCACCTCTTGGCGGAACCCGTCATCTGAAATACAGCAAAATCGACCTCATTGGTCTCAACTATACCCATGATCCGCAGCACCTCATGGCAGCAGTCAAGATAATCCTGTGGGTCCTTAGAAAGTGTACCACTGAAGTGAATTGGAAAGAGCTTAGTAAATTTATCCAGTCTCAATAAGGCTTCAGATGACATGGCGGCCATATCACCGGCCTGTGCCGCAATAACTGGCTGAACTACCCCAATTGGCGGGGCTGCTGGAGCCTGATACTGGGGAGCCATCTGCTCCGGAGCGGGAGTAGTAGGAGTTTGTGCTCCTCCCCCAACTTGTGAAACGGCTGGTGCCATTGTAAATGTACCATTCTGGGCCACGCCCTCCATAAGACTCACCAAATGGACTAGAGCGTCCTGAAGCACTGGAGTAGCTATGAATCCTTCCGGGACCTGAACTGGTCCAACTGGTACATTTTGAACTAGAACCTCCTCCTGAATATCCACCTGAGGTTCTACTACGGGTGCTGCTGCTTGAGCTCTAGCTTGAGCTCTGCCTCTGCATCTACCTCGGTCTCTGACACGACCTCGGCCTCGACCTTTACCCCTGGTCATAGTTGCCACCGGGGGCTCTGGTCCCTGTCCATCGGTAGATGTATTACGTATTCTCACCATCTGCGAGAGAATAAGAATAGAATGGTTCAATCATCGATGATAGAATAAGATTGCACGACAGATTAAAAAAGAAGTGATATTGTTCCTAAACTTCATAGCTCTGAAAGATATGTACAGACGTCTTCGTACCGATCCTTCAGACTCTACTAAGCTTGCTCGTGACTCGTGAGACCTAAGTAACCTAGTGCTCTAATACCTACTGTCACGACCCAAAATTCCCACCTTTAGGATCGTGATGGCGCCTAACATTTCACTTGCTAGGCAAGTCAATGTTAAAATAATCTTAATTATTTTTAATCAAATTTAATTAAATAGAAGTCAATTGTTGAAATAAAATGTAGAAGACAATAAATATCGAATTATTAAAATACATCCCCGAATCTGGTGTCACAAGTGCACGAGATACTAGGATAATACAAATAAAGGTCTAAATAAATTTCAAGTTGTTTGAAAGATAATACACAACTGAGATAAGATAGAAGGGGACTTCAGAACTGCGAACGTTGTGCAGTTATACCTCAAGTATCCTCTGAGTAGCTGAATTCGAGCACGTCTATGGTACGCTACTGGGACCAACTCTAAAATCTGCACAAGAAGTGCAGAGTGTAGTATGAGTACAACCGACCCCATGTACTCCGTAAGTGTCGAGCCTAACCTCGATGAAGTAGTGACGAGGCTATGACATGACACCTACGTAAACAACCTGTACAAGTATATACAAATACGAAGCAACAATAAAACAGTAAATAACACTTTATAAATTTAGGAGGGAACATGCGAAGGGGGTTGATATAATAATTTCAGCAGGAGAATTATCATTTAGCAGCCAAATATTTCCTCAACAATAAAATGAGCAACTGATGATATGAAAATGGCACGGCACCACCCTTCGTGCTTTTACTCTCATTCCTCTCATAAACTGATAAATAAATAATAATAAATGTCATAATAATAATAATAATAATAATAATAATAAATAATAATAATAATAATAATAATAATAATAATAATAATAATAATAATTGGCACGGCATCACCCTTCGTGCTTTAACTCTCTTTTGGCACGGCATAACCCTTCGTGCTTTTACACTCTCTGAAAATGAAACGGCATCACCCTTCGTGCTTTTACACTCACAAATGGCACGACAATACCCTTTCGTGTTTTTACACTATTCCTTACTATGAAAATAATAATATAAATTCGGAAGAGTATTTAAAAGCGGGGATATACACTTATCAATCAATTCAATACCAGAATACCGACTTCACCTTCCAAAATATTCACCAATAATTAAATGAATAATAATTTCACGAATAATGATCAAATAATCAATAATAAACTTAAGCAGGAATATCTTAATTAAATAGGCAATTATTCACAATAAACAAATTCCACCCGCATGTTTTGACTCAACCACAACGCATAATTACTCGTTACCTCACATATACGGTGTACCCGCACATTAAATCACGTAGCAAATAGACAAATAAGTCCTACTCCCTCAAGTCAAGGTTAACCACGACACTTACCTCGCTTTGCAACCAAATATAAGAATTCAATAAGCCTTTGCCTCACGAATTCGTGTCCAAAATACTCAAATCTAGTCATAAACAATTCAATATACTCAATACAAATCGTAGGAATTAATTCCATATGAATTTATTAATTTTTCGGATTAAATTCCAAAATTCATCTCAAAAATCAACAGTGGGGCCCATGTCTAGAATCTCAAAAAAACTTATGAAATCCGAACACCCGTTCCGAGGTGAGTCCAACAATACAAAAATTATCAAATTCCAATGTCAAATGGACCTTCAAATCTAAATTTTTCGTTTTAGGTAAGTTTTACAAAAATTCCAATTTCTTCCATCTAAATCTGAAATTAATGATGCATATAGACATGGATTCATGAAATATAATCATTTTTAGTTATAGAACACTTACCCAATTCAAAGTCGTGAAAAACCCCTTTGGAATCGCCCAAATCCGTGACTCAAAACTCAAAAATGAGTAAAAATGGCTAACTCCTGATTTTTAAGCATTTTGTCCAGTATTTTCGGATCTGCAGACATATTTTCGCAACTGCGAGCTCGCATTTGCGAGAAAAATCTTGCATCTGCGAAATAGGCTTTCCCAGCGTGTGTCCGCATCTGCGGAGGTTGAGCCGCATTTGCGGCTGCGTAGAAGCGCATGAAGGAGCCGCAGAAGCGGTGCCTTCCGCATTTGCGAAGGCCTAACCACAGAAGCGGTAGTCGCATCTGCGACCATTTTCTCGCAGAAGCGAGTAGGCTGCCCATATCCAAAATTGCAGAAGCGACGAGGCTCTCCGCAGAAGCGGGGTCGCACCTGCGCTCCAAAAGTCGCAGGTGCGAAACACCAGAACCAGACCTGCAAACCTTTACGAAAATGATCTGAAACTGACCCGAGCCCATCGGGACCTCGTCCAATTATACCAACCAGTTCCATAACATAATACGGACTTACTCCGGGTCTCAAATCACATCAAACAATACTGAAATTACAATTTACACCTCAATTCGAACTTTAGATTTTCAAACTTTTCAATTTGTAAAACTCGTGTCAAAACATATTACACGAATCCGGAATGACTTCAAATTTGGCACACAAGTCATAAATGACATAGCAAAGCTATTTAAATTTCCAGAATTGGATTACAACCCCGGTATCAAAAAGTCAAATCTGTGGTCAAACTTTGGAAATCTTTAGCCTTTAAATTTCTAGTTTCCGTTAAATGGCCATAACTTGAGCTAGGTACCTCCAAATTAAATTCCGGGCATACGCACAAGTCATAAATCACGATACGGACCTACTGAAACTGTCAAAATAGTGATCCGGGTCCGTTTGCTCAAAATATTGACTAAAGGCAACTCAGTTGAGTTTTAAGGCTTTATTTCACATTTTAATCAATTTTAAATATAAAAACTTTCCGGAAAATTATACAGATTGCGCATGCAAGTCGAGGAATGATGAATAGTGCTATTTGAGGTCTCAGAACATATAAATAATTATTAAATTTAAAGATGACCTTTTGGGTCATCACATGCAGTCTCGTTCGCTGGCTGGAATCCGGTGAACCGCTGCAATATATGCAGGTAATGCAAACCTCTGTAGTCTCTGAGAGCATGCAGGTAAGCTAAAAGTAATCCATCAACCGGCAGCCCGAAAATAACCTCCACGTCCTCAAGCGTGATGGTAGCCTCACGGATGGGTACATAAAACGTGTGCGTCTCCGGTTGCCACCGCTCTATCATAGCCGTGATCAACACCCAGTCGAACTGCAACCGGCCGATCTCTATGATCCTATAGAAACCCGTATCCTGAAGGCGTCTAACTATACGGGGATGCAATGGGTGGTCCCTAATGAACTCCCACATATCGTCTATACATCGGGCGGAATGTCTGGGACAAACACTGCCCATCCCATATGTATGAAGACCTATGGTTGGCCTGTAGCAACAGTAGCTCTAGAGATGCAAGTCCGGGATACACAGGGGGAACTCCACGACGATGTCTGTAAATTTAACAATATTAATTTAGTAGATATTTTTACTATATTGTTAGTTAGGTTGATACATTTTCTATATTATAATTTTATATGTTAGTTTATTATTTTATATGTTAGTTTCTTATTTTATATGGTAGTTTATTATATTATATGTTAGTTTGTTATTTTATATGTTAGTTTATTATTTTATATGTTTCTTTCTTACTCACCTATTTTTGGGTATAAAAGAATTAAATAATTAATTTTTATATGAATACATGATTTAATTAATAAGTATTCATATGCAAAATAATTAGTTTGACAAATATTGTTGTTTTTATGTTATTTTCTTACATTTGTTGACTAGTATTCGAGATAATTTTTGGGGTTGACAAATAATTAAATAATTAATTTTAATAACTACAAAGATATTACACTAAAGGGCACTACATTGTACTACGCTAAAGGGTACCACATTATAATTACTGGCAATACATTACAATTACGGGCACAACATAACACTAAAGAAAACTAAATAACATTAATTATTTATAAAATAATAATTTATCTATTTTACTAATCTTTTAGCACATAAATAATCTAATCCGGATAAGAAATAACAAATTAATTTAATCATAAAACAATCACAATAATACATATACCACAGTAAAAAATAACTAATAAATATTTTTTATAACAACTAATAACATTAATTATTCATAAAATAATAATTTATTTATTTTACTAATTATTTTATAGCACAATAATAATCTAATCTGGATAAAAAAATAATAAATTAATTAAATCGCAAAACAATCACAAAAAAACATATATCATAGTGAAAAACAACTAATAGGCATTTTTAATACATGAGTTTTAACAAAAAAAAAGTCGGAATACCTCGATTTTAAATTTTTGGAAAGGTGAAGATTTGATGATTTGGGCGCCGAAACGAGCAATCCACTATGCGATAATGCCTTAGATCCGATATTAGCTTGCTACAATACCGAGAATCTATACTTTTTGTGGAATCGATGGGCTCCAATAGAGTTTTTTTGCGTTAAAAAGGGGGGACCGCTGAGGGGAATTAAAAGGGAAATAGTCTGAATTTCTCCTTGTACTATTGTATATAGTTTATATTTGTCCCCCGTTATACTTTTCGTTCAAGTCCAACCTTACCATTAACAAAGTAAGAAAAAACACCAACAACCCTAACGTTTTGTCATTGTGGCACTCAGGATCCCTCAAATAAATTGACATGTCAGCATTTTTATTATTTAATCCTTAAATATATCATTTAAGATCAAGGAAATTTTGTGGGTCCCACTAAATTTTTAACTTTTTATATCTTTCCTTTTTTCCCCCTTTCTCCTTTGTTTCCGGCGTTATCATCTTCTCTGTTGAATTTAAAATTCAATCAATCAACTTTGATTTCTATAGCAAACTTAGATCCTTTAGTTTTTTTATCATATCTATAAAGAATGGGGTTTCACATCAAGATGTTGTTCCCAGCGAAAACCTCCATTGCCACCCATGACAGTACCATACTACCATGGCCTCTACCTCGCCTTCACGATTTTTAGGCAACCAAGTTTTTCTTGAGTCCTGGAAGAGGATTTTGTATTTGACCAAAAAGTGCAAATCTTCGGAAAAACTAATCAATTTTGTGTAATGAGGGATTAATCCTAGTTGATAATAATATCCTTGAATTTATAACTAGCTAACACTAATAATGCAGGATAGTGTTAGTGAGGGATTAAATGCAGTATGCATTTAATATTTCAAGAGAAGTAATGATGGAAGAATATCAAGCAATAAATAACAATAAATGGCATAAACGTAAATAAGGAGAATGATTCACCCAACATCGAATGAGGTGGATGATTCTTCTTTCTGGCAGAGATGCGTGATAGACAAATCCTAGAATATTTGAACTATTCTCGGATCTGATGGTAAAGTATGGAATAATGGATGGTAGAATCTTATTAGAAAGGTAGTGTTTGTATCTTTTCTAGAGAGTCTTCTTCTCAAAAACAACTCTTATCCGAATAACTTACATGCCCTTCCCCCTTATCTCTTTTTCTATTTATATGGGACATATCCCCAGTAAACCCTAAAAGTACCTGTACAGAGAATATTCAATGGAATATTCCCTTAAATATTGTGTTACAAAAACTAGCAGTTAGTACCGTCCTTGATATTTGACCTTGGCAATTATTGACTGCCCCTCTTTTTTCCCGTTGTCTACTAGTCGACCTCGGCCACATCACTCCATAGTACCACTCCATGCTAAATTCGATTGAGGTAGATTTTGACCTATACATTTAGTCCCTCCACTTATTGATGTCGACCCTAGGCGACCTCGATGAACGGACTCTGTTAGTTATGGTTGAGAAGTTTAGATGAGCAGGTGGAGTAGAAGTGTTTTAGACAAGGTGGAAACGTGGCCTTCCGTGAGCTGCAACCCGAGGTCACGTCATTTCAAAGTGACATTGTCATGATCCGAAATTCCCACCGTCGGGACCGTGATGGTGCCTAACATTTCACTTGCTAGGCAAGCCAACGCTAGAGAATTATTAAACCAACTCTTATCCCATTCAGTAAATAACAGCAAATTAATTAAGGTGAAATATAATAAGTGCGGAATAATATAAAAACTATTATTAATTACTACCATCCGGATCTGGAGTCACAATTCACGAGCATTCTAGAATTTACTACAAGTAATAGTCTGAAAGAAATACAACTGTCTGAATGAAAGAAACAGTAGAACAGAAAAGATAGACGGGGACTTCAAGGTCTGTGAACACCGACAGATTTACCTTGAGTCTCCGGATAGCGGTCCAATAGCCAAATCTCGATCAACTCGAGCCGATACCAAAATATGCACAGAAAGTGCAGAGTTCAGTATCAGTACAACTGACCCCATGTACTGGTAAGTGTCGAGCCTAACCTCGACGAAGTAGTGACGAGGCTAAGGCAAGGCACCTACAAATCAACCTGTACAGTTTAACAATATATATACAAATAACAGTAATGAAGGATTAGACAGGAGATATCGGGATAGGGAAACATGTTGGGGAAAATACGAGATAAAGAACTACAGTAGAATAATAACTGGAACAACCAATATATTATGAATCAACAGGAACACAAATACAGTAAAGAAAAAAATGCACGGCATCACCCTTCGTGCTTTTACTCTCAGTCTCTCCATAAATCAATAGAAACGGCACGGCATCACCCTTCGTGCATTAACTCTCATATCATGTCACGACATCACCCTTCGTACATTAACACTCACAATATGGCACAGTATCACCCTTCGTGCATTAACACTCACAACATGGCACGACATCGCCCTTCGTGCATTAACACTATCCCTTACCATAATGCAATGCATAAATAACAACAGAGAGATAGAATAATAAGTACAAGCCTTACTTCAACAATTGGTTCCACAATATAAATCTCAACTTTGAAATAAATACTCAATTATCACTAGAGAATTCGTAATCATGATAAGAACGATCAATTTAACAATACTAGTCTAAACACGTAATAATTAGGCATAGGAAAGAGACAATATTAAAAAAATGGAAGAAAAGAGGGAAAACAGGTAAATTGGCGGCGCATAAGTACTCGTCACCTCACATATACGCCGCTCACATGAGTTTCACATAGCAAATAATCTGAGGTTCCTAATTCCCTCAAGTCAGGGTTAGACACAACACTTACCTTGCTCCGAAAGCCACTTAATTCTCAATCACAGCTTATCCTCGAGAATTCACCTCCAAACCACTCATATCTATTCAAGAATGACTCAATAATATCAAATATTGCTAAAGGAATCAATTACATTGCATAAAATAAATTTCCCAAATTTTCCTCCAAAAGGTCGAAAATCGACCCCGGGCCCGCTTGGTCAAAACCCGAGGTTCGGACCAAAATCCATTTACCCATTCATCCCCGAGCACAGATATATAATTGGTTTTGGAATCCGACTTCAAATTGAAGTCTAAATCCCCAAATTTCTGAAATCCCTAGATTCTACCCAAACCCCAAATTCTACCATGAAAACTCTAGATTTTAGGTTGATAATTCATGAAATGTAATGGGTAATTGAAAGAAAATGATTTAGAATCACATTACCAACACTTTGGGGGAAGAAATGACTCTTGAAAATCGCCTCTCACCGTTTGGTTTTTGAGAAAATGAATTTTTTTGGCTAAATCCCGTGTTTGGATTCTGTTAAGTGCTGGGCGACAGTGTTCATCGCGATCGCGTGGACTCTGTCGCATTCGCGAAGAGCAGCCTCCTAAAAACCTACACGATCGCGGATGGCTCTACGCGTTCGCGAAGGTTTAGCCCGCCTTACCTTCGCGTTCGCGTGAAAGGGCTCGCGTTTACATAGAACTTTCCCAGGTCCCCTACCCAGCCTAGCAAAAGCTACGCGTTCGCATTCGATAGGTCACATTCGCATAGAGCAACTCCCCCTCATGGTCTCGCATTTGCATAGAGTAAATCCTCCCCCAGCCCAGGTTCCCCTTCGCGATCGCAAGAGTGACTACGCGATTGCGAAGCACAGCATAGCAGATACAACAGAAATACCAGATTTTCTTAAATCTAAAACATCCCGTAGCCTATCCGAAACTCACCCGAGCCCTCGGGGCTCCAAACCAAACATGCGCACAAGTCTAAAAACATCATACGCACTTGCTCGCACGATCAAATCGCCAAAATAATATCTAGAACTACGAATTTAGCACCAAATCAAATGAAATTCTCAAGAACACTTTAAAATTCCTATCTTCTCAACTAGACGTCTGAATCACGACAAACCAACTCTGTTTCTCACCAAATTTCACAGGTAAGTCATAAATATTATATTGGACCTATACCGGTATTCAGAACCAAAATACGGACCGGTATCAATAAGGCCAAACATCAACACCGTCTTAAAAAAAATTCAAACTTTTAATTTTCATCAAATATTTATAACTCAAGCTAGGGACCTCCGAATTCAATTCCGGGCATACGCCCAGGTCCCATAATTCGATACGGACACACCAGGACCGTCAAAACATGGATTTGAGCCCGTTTACCAAAAATGTTGACCGAAGTCAACTAAAATCAACTTTTAAGGCAAAAGTTTTATTTTCATCAATTTTCAACATAAAAGTTTTCCGAAAACATGTCCGGACTGCGCACATAAATCGAGGAGGGTGAGAATGAGATTTTTAAAGCTTAAAAGCACAGAATCGAGTTCTAAAACATATGATGACCTTTTGGGTCATCACATTCTCCACCTCTAAAACAATTGTTCGTCCTCGAACGGACATAGAAAAGTACTTGGGCTGGTGAAAAGGTGGGGATATCTACTCCGCATATCGGACTCGGACTCCCAAGTAGCTACCTCAATAGGCTGACCTCTCCACTGCACTCGAACTGAAGGGTAACTCTTTGATCTCAACTGGTGAACTTGCCGGGCTAGAATAGCTACCGACTCCTCCTCGTAATTCAAATCCTTGTTCAACTAGACAGAGCTGAAATCTAACACATGGGACGGATCAAGGTGATACTTTTGAAGCATGGATACATGGAATACCGGATGAACAACTGCTAAACTAGGTGGCAATGCAAGCCTGTAAGCCACCTCTCCCACTCTCTCCATAATCTCAAAAGGTCTGATATACCTAGGGCTCAACTTACCCTTCTTTCCGAACCTCATTACACCCTTCATAAGTGATACACGAATAACACTCTCTCCCCCCGACCATGAATGCAACATCACGAACTCTACGGTCGGCATAACTCTTTTGCCTGGACTGAGCTGTGCAAAGTCGATCCTGAATAATCTTGACCTTATCCAAGGCATCCTGTACTAAGTCTGTGCCCAACAACCAAGCCTCTCCCGGCTCGAACCACCACCCAACTGGCAACCGGCACCGCCTATCATATAATGCCTCATAGGGAGCCATCTGAATGCTCGACTGGTAGTTGTTGTTGTAGGCAAACTCTGCAAGGGGCAAGAACTGATCCCATGATCCTCCGAAATCTATAACACATGCGTGGAGCATATCCTCCAAGATCTGAATAGTACGCTCGGACTGCCCATCCATCTGAGGATGGAATGTTGTGCTCAACTCAACTCGCATACCCAACTCATGTTGTACTGCCCTCCAGAAGTGCGAGGTGAATGGTGTACCTTGATCAGAAATGATAGACATGGGCACACCGTGGAGATGGACGATATCACAAATGTAAATCTCTGCCAACCGCTCCGAAGAATAAGTAACTGCCACAGGAATGATGTGTGCTGACTTGGTCAGCATGTCCACAATGACCCAAACTGCATCGAACTTCCTCTGAGTCCGTGGGAGTCCAACGACAAAATCCATAGTGATACGCTCCCACATCCACTCAGGAATCTCTATCTTCTGAAGAAAACCACCAGGTCTCTAATGCTCACACTTTACCTGCTAGCAATTTAGACACCGAGATACATATGCAACTATGTCTTTCTTCATCCTCCTCCACCAATAATGCTTCTGCAAGTCCTTATACATCTTGGCGACGCCCGGATGAATAGAATACCGGGAACTGTGGCCTCTTCAAGAATCAACTCACGAAGTCCATCGACATTAGGCATACAAATACGATCATGTATCCTCAAAACTCCATCATCTCCAACAGTAACCTGCTTGGCCCCACCATGCCGCATTGTGTCTCTAAGGACAAGAAAATGAGGATCGTCATACTGCCGATCTCAAATATGCTCAAACAAAGAAAACCGAGCAACTGTACAAGCTAGAACACGGCTGGGCGCAGAAACATGCAACCTCACGAACTGATTGGCAAGGGCCTGAACATCCAATGCAAGCGGTCTCTCACCAACTGGAATATAAGCAAGGCTACCTATACTAGCTGACTTTCTACTCAAAGCATCGACCACCACATTAGCCTTCCCGGGATGATACAATACGGTGATATCATAGTCTTTCAATAGCTCCAACCACCTCCTCTGCCTCAAATTGAGTTCCTTCTGCTTGAACAAATACTGCAAGCTCCGATGATCCATGAATACCTCACATGGCATGCCGTAAATATAGTGCCTCCAAATCTTCAGTGCGTGAACAATGGCTGCCAGCTCTAGATCATGAACAGGGTAATTCTTCTCATGAACCTTCAGCTGCCGCAAAGCATATGCAATAACCTTACCACCCTGCATCAATACCGCACCCAGACTAATACGATATGCGTCATAATATACTGTATAAGATCCTGAACCTGTGGGTAACACCAATACCGTGCCGAAGTCAAAGCTGTCTTGAGCTTCTGGAAGCTCGCCTCACACTCATCTGACCACCCGAACGGGGCACCCTTCTGGGTCAACCTAGTCAACGGGGCTGCTATTGATGAAAACCCCTCCACAAATCGACGGTAGTAGCCCGCCAAACCCAGGACACTACGGATCTCTATAGCTGATGTGGGTCTAGGCCAGTTCTAAACTGCCTCAATCTTCCTAGGATCCACCTGAATACCCTCTACTGATACAACGTGACCCAAGAAAGCACCTGAACTCAACCAAAACTCACATTTTGAGAACTTAGCATATAACTAACTATCTCTCAGAGTCTGAAGAACGATCTGAAGGTGTTGCTCGTGCTCCTCTCGGTTGTGGGACTAGACCAAGATATCATCAATAAGCATAATCACAAAGGAATCTAAGTAGGGCTTGAACACCCGGTTCATCAAATCCATGAATGATGTTGGGGCATTTGTCAGCCCAAATGACATAACTAGAAACTCATAATGCCAATACCGAGACCGAAAAGCTGTCTTAGGGACATCGCATGCCCTAATCCTCAACTGATGGTAGCCAGATCTCAAATCAATCTTTGAAAATATTTGGGCACCCTGAAGCTGATCAAATAAATTATCAATCCTCGGTAATGGGTACTTGTTCTTGATGGTGCACCCCAGGGTGATACACTAGGTCTAATGAAGCCCTTATCAAGCAAATCTTGTAATTGTTCCTTTAATTCTTTCAACTCTAGCGGGGCCATGCGGTATGGCGGAATGGAAATGGGTTGAGTACCCGGAGCCAAATCAATACAGAAATCAATGTCCCTATCGGGTGGCATCCCCGACAGGTCTGCAGGAAACAGCTCTGGAACTCACGAATAACTGGCACTGAATCCATGGAAAGAACCCCCGCGTTAGAATCGCGGACATAAGCCAAATAAGCTAGAAACCACTTCTCGACCATATGTCGAGCCTTCACATAAGAGATAACCCTACTGGAAAAATGGCAAAGAATCCCTCTCCATTCTAATCGAGGCAACCCCTGCAAGGCTAAGGTCACCGTCTTGGCGTGACAATATAATAGAGCATGATAGGGTGACAGCCAATCCATACCTAGTATGACATTAAAATCAACCATATCAAGAAGTAGAAGATCTACACGAGTCTCAAAACTCCCAATGGTGACCACACACGAACGATAAACACGATCTATAATAATAGCATCTTCCATAGGTGTGGACACATACACAGGAGCACTTAAAGAATCACAAGGCACAACCAAATATGAAGCAAAATAAGATGACACATATGAGTAAGTAGATCCCGGATCAAATAGAACTAAAGCATCTCTACTGCAAACTGAAACAGTACCTATGATAACAGCGTCAGATGACTCCAGCCTCAGGCCTAGCTAGGAAAGCATAACACCGGGGCTGGACCCCACCATCCTGAACTATGTCCCTAGGACGACCTCTAGCCGGCTGGTCTCCACCTCTAACAGCCTAACCTTCACCTCTAACAGTCTGGCCTCTACCTCTGGCTGTCTGACCCCTGCCTCTGGCTGGCTGAGCAGGTGGTGCAGCAACTGGTGCCGGAACCATGGCACGAGAACTCTGATGCTATGCGCTACCCGTTGCCCGAGGGAAAAATCTAGCAATGTGCCTCGGATCACCACAAGTATAACATAACCTCGGTTGATGTGACTGCTGACCCTGAAACTGACCCTGTTGACCTGAATAATCACCCTGATAACTCTGGAGTGGAGGTGTACTAATAGGAACTGATGGTGCACTGTAGGCTAGCTGGTTGGAATAATGCATCTGAGGGCTACGACCACCTGAGGCACCGTGGGATGCCTGGAGTGCTCAATAAAATGGCCTGGGAGGATGGCCTATACCAAAAGTACCCTTGCCTCTAGATGAGGCACCGCTGAACTCACCGGAATAATGAGGTCTCTTGTCAGACCCCTGACCTCCTTAAGTAAGAACCATCTCAACTCGTCTAGCGACATTAGCAGCCGCGTGAACAGAAATCTCACTCCCAGTCTCCTTAGCCATCTGCAATCTGATAGGCTGAGCAAGTCCATCAATAAACCTCCTCACCCTCTCACTTTCGGTAGGAAGCAGAAGAATAGCATGACGGGCAAAATCCACAAAACGGGTCTCATATTGAGTGACAGTCATATTGCCCTGCTGAAGACGCTCAAACTGACGGCGACGCTCCTCTCTCAATATGATAGGCAGAAACTTCTCTATGAATAGCTGAGAGAATTGGTCCCAAGTAAGAGCAGGCGACCCAGCTGGTCTGTTCAACAAGTAATCTCTCCACCATTTCTTGGCGGAACCAGTCATCTGAAATGCAGCAAAATCGACCTCATTGGTCTCCATTATACCCATGTTTCGTAGAACCTCGTGACAGCTGTCAAGATACTCCTGGGGATCCTCTGAAGGAGCACTACTGAAGTGAACTGGGAAGAGCTTGGTAAACATGTCCAACCTCCACAAAGCCTCAGAAGACATAGCTGGCCCATCTCCGACCTGTGCCACAATAACCGACTGAACTACTCCGACTGGCTGAGCTGTTGGAACCTGATACTAGGGAGCTATCTGCTCTGGAGAGGGAGTAGGGGGAGTCTGGGCTCCTCCTCCAGCCTGAGAGACTACTGGTTCCATGGGAAATGCTCCAGTCTGGGCCACACTCTCCATAAGGCCCACCAAACGGACCAAAGCATCCTAAAGTACTGGGTAGCAATGAACCCCTCCGGAACCTGAGCTGGCCCGGTAGGAACAGTCTGGGCTGGAACCTCCTCGTCAAGATCTATCTGAGGCTCCACTGCTAGGGCTGCTGCTCGGGCTCTAGGCTGAGCCCTGCCCCTACCTCGGCCTCTGGCACAACCTCGGCCTTGACCTCTGCCCCTCGTAGGAGCTACCACTGGAGGCTCTAACTGTTGCTCAGCTGAGGAATCGGTACGTGTTCTCGCCATCTCCGAGAGAACAAGAGTAGAAGAGTTCAATCAGTATTGAGAAAACAACATTGCACGACAGAGGAGAATAGAAGTAGAAATTTGTTCCTAAACTTCATAGACTATGGAAGATAAGCACAGACGTCTCTGTACTGATCCTCCAGACTCTACTAAGCTTGCTCGTGAATCGTGAGACCTAGGCAACCTAGTGCTCTAATACCAACTTGTCACGACCCGGAATACCCACCGTAGAGACCGTGATGACGCCTAACATTTCACTTGCTATGCAAGCTAACGTTAGAGAATCATTAAACCAACCCGTATCCCATTCAGCAAATTAACTAAGGTGAAATATAATAAGTGCGGAATAATATAAAAACTGTATTAATTACTACCACCCGGATCTGGAGTCACAATTCACGAGCATTCTCGAATTTACTACAAGTAATAGTCTGAAAGAAATACAACTGTATGAATGAAAGAAACAATAGTACATAAAAGATAGATGGGGACTTCAAGGTCTGTGAACGCCGACAGATCTACCTTGAGTCTCTGGATAGCGGTCCAATAGCAAAATCTCGATCAACCCGAGCCGGTACCAAAATCTGCACAGAAAGTGCAAAGTGCAGTATCAGTATAACCGACCCTGTGTACTGGTAAGTATCGAGCCTAACTTCGACGAAGTAGTGACGAGCCTAAGGCAAGGCACCTACAAATAAACCTGTACAATTTAACAATGTATATACAAATAACAGTAATGAAGGATTAGACAGGAGATATCGGGATGGGGAAACATGCTGGGGGAAATACGAGATAAAGAACTACAGTAGAATGATAACTGGAACAACCAATATATTATGAATCAACAGGAACATGAATACAGTAAAGTAAAAATGCACGGCATCACCCTTCGTGCTTTTACTCCCAGTCTCTCCATAAATCAATATAAACGACACGACATCACCCTTCGTGCATTAACTCTCATATCATGGTACGACATCACCCTTCGTGCATTAACACTCGCAATATGGCACGGTATCACCCTTCGTGCATTAACACTCACAATATGGCACGACATCACCCTTCGTGCATTAACACTCGCAATATGGCACGGTATCACCCTTCGTGCATTAATACTCACAATATGACACGACATCACCCTTCGTGCATTAACACTCTCCCTTACCATAATGCAATGCATAAATAACAATAGGGAGATAGAATAACAAGTACAAGCCTTACTTTAACATTTGGTTCCACAATATCAATCTCAACTTTGAAATAAATACTCAATTATCACCAGAGAATCCGTAATCATAATAAGAACGATCAATTTAACAACACTAGTCTAAACACGTAATAATTAGGCATAGGAAAGAGACAATATAAAAAAATGGGAGAAAACAGGGAAAACAGGTAAATTGGCAGCGCATAAGTACTCGTCACCTCACATATACGCCGCTCACATGAGTTTCACATAGCAAATAATCTGAGGTTCCTAATTCCCTCAAGTCAGGGTTAGACACAACACTTACCTTGCTCCGAAAGGCACTTAATTCTCAATCACAACTTATCCTCTAGAATTCACCTCCAAACCACTCGTATCTATTCAAAAATGACTCAATAATATCAAATATTGCTAAAGGAATCAATTACATTGCATAAAATAAATTTTTCAAATTTTCCTCCAAAAAGTCGAAAATCGATCTCGGGCCTGCTTGGTCAAAACCCGAGGTTCGGACCAAAATCCATTTACCCATTCACCCACGAGCACGGATATATAATTGATTTTGGAATCCGACCTCAAATTGAAGTCTAAATCCCCAAATTTCCGAAATCCCTAGATTCTACCCAAACCCCAAATTCTACCATGAAAACTCTATATTTTAGGTTGATAATTCATGAAATGTAATGGGTAATTGAAAGAAAATGATTTACCATCGCTTACCAACACTTTGGGGAATAAATGACTCTTGAAAATCGCATCTCACCATTTGGTTTTTGAAAAAATGAATTTTTTTGGCTAAATCCCGTGTTTGGATTCTGATAAGTGCTGGGCGATAGTGTTCATCGCGATCTCGTGGACTCTGTCGTGTTCGCGAAGAGCAGCCTCCTAAAAACCAACGCGATCGCGGATGGCTCTACGCATTCGCGAAGGTTTAGCCCGCCTTACCTTCGCGTTCGCGTGAAAGGGCTCGCGTTCACATAGAGCTTTCCCAGGTCCCCTGCCCAGCCTAGCTAAAGCTACACGTTCGCGTTGGATAGGTCGCGTTCGCGTAGAGTAACTCCCCCTCATGGTCTCGCGTTTGCGTAGAGTAAATCCTCCCCCAGCCCAGGTTCCCCTTCGCGATCGCAAGAGTGACTACGCGATCGCGAAGCACAGCATATCAGATACCACATACAACAGAAATACCAAATTTTCTTAAGTCTAAAACATCCCGTGGCCTATCCGAAACACACCCGAGGCCTCGGGGCTCCAAACCAAATATGCGCACAAGTCTAAAAACATCGTACGAACTTGCTCGCATGATCAAATCGCCAAAATAACACCTAGAACTACGAATTTAGCACCAAATCAAATGAAATTCTCAAGAACACTTTAAAATTCCTATCTTCTCAACTAGACGTCCGAATCACGTCAAACCAACTCCGTTTCTCACAAACTTTCACAGGTAAGTCAAAAATATTATATTGGACCTATACTGGGTCCCGGAACCAAAATACGTACACGGTATCAACATGGCCAAATATCAACCAATTCTTAAAAAAAAATCAGACTTTTAAATTTCATCAAAAATTTATAACTCGAGCTAGGGACCTCCGAATTCGATTCCGGGCATACGCCTAGGTCCCATAATTCGATACGGACCCACCGGGACCGTCAAAATATAGATCTGAGCCCGTTTACCAAAAATGTTGACCGAAATTAACTAAAATAAACTTTTAAGGCAAAAGTCTTATTTTCATCAATTTTCAACATAAAAGTTTTTCGGAAACACGCCCGGATTAGTGCACGCAAATCGAGAAAGGTGAAAATGAGATTTTTAAGGCTTAAGAGTGCAGAATCGAGTTCTAAAACATAAGATAACATTTTGGGTCATCACAGATGTCATGTCATCATTCGTCATTATTATGAATTTTCCCGATACCTTGCATCGTTTCTTGTGCCTCTACCTCTTCGATTCCTGAGCTGGTTAACGACGGTTTGCTTTCTCTATATTGATGCCTCAACTCTTATAAATATGGATACAAAATCATTTGCCTTACTCTTTGCAGTCTAAGTATTGGACCTTCATACCTTCTTCTTCCTTCCTCATTCAGAATCTTTGCTCTTTTGATCTTACTTCTATATTCTTGCTTTCACTGATTCTGGCGGCTCCTGCTACTCTTGACTCTTCTGTGTTTATACCTCCTTCATTCATAAACAAATATGGTTAACACATCTTCCAGGAATTTTGCCGCTACTACGGCGTCTGCCCGGACCAACTTTCACCTTACATCTACAAACTCATCTGCATGTTGACGAAGTACGCAGAATTGGCCGGCCGCGGGATCTCTCTTCGCCACCTGATGCACCTCTTCGCCCCCAGTTTCTATAGGGGGATGATGTTGTATCTTTGTCACCGAGGAAGTAAAAGTTTAGTAGTGAAAATGGACGATAAAACAAATCGTCGATTCTGGCTTAACTACTTCTACGTAAAGACCGAGGACGTGGTGGCAAATGCGAATGGATTTCCAGAGGCATGGAATTGTGCCCGTAAGTAGCTTTTAGTAAGCACTTATTTTGCTCATTTTGATTGTAGCCTAATACTCTGTCTTCTCCTCGTCCAGCAGAGATTTCGCCCCCTCCTTTGGTTGTGGATATTCATGACTGGGTTAGCCAAGTCTTGCCTCACACAATGAGGATTCGCGAATGGTCGGCATCTATCAAGAGGTTCAGGCCCACGCTTTCAGCAACCGGTGAGTTTACCCATTTTGAATCTTTATTTCCGTGGTCTTCTGGTCGCTTGCTTCTTATTGTTTTGTGGGGATCGACCTCTTAATCTTCTTTCTCTTCTCTTTTGTTTTTAGCCCGGGGATCCTCGAGAAGGTCGAAGGCCCCTACTCCTGCATTTCGCCAGATGAACACTACAATAGGGTCCGCCCCTACAGTGACTGTGGCCAAGCTTGCCTAGCCATCCACTTCTATTCGGCCTCCGGTTTCAGCTAGATCGGTTTGATCATCGACAGTTTCAATACCAAAGACTCTGGCCTTTCCCTTTCTTCATTTAATAGATGAAGAGTCTTCACCGAGCGAGGATGATTTGGTCCCTCGTAAAAGAAGGTCGGTGAATGTTGGCGATAGGACAATTCGAGTCGTAGATTCTATAAGGAACGAACGCGAACCGACCTCCGTTGTGCCTGAAGACGGTGAAAATTTTCCGTTTGAGGTCCTGCCATCAGCGGGAGCTATAGAGAGCATGCCCCTTCCTGATGTCGGCATCAGAACTGGTGGAGGATCCGTGGAGTTTTTGGGTACCGTGTGGCGAGATGTGCCATTGTCCTCGCGGCCAGTTGATGTTCCCACCTCGTTTACCGATGAGAGAGGTAAAGGGGTTGCTGAGGATGGTTACAAGACGGGATCTGATATGGACCCTGAGGAGGTTAGGATGATGGGAAGTCTCACCCGGCTCAAGGTGAGATTGAAGGGAACCGTGCGGACCATTGTGATCCCTCTGGACCGGGATCTGCTAGTTGATACGGAGGACGTGGTCCCTTCTCTTGATCCCCTCCGTTCCGACATGGAGGGTAAGATCCTCGAGAAACTAAAGGACTCTACATTGTTGAGGAGCATAGCCGGCCTTACTCTTAGGGTAAGTTAGGTATTTTATTTGTATGTTCGTTCATGTCGAATTCGATTTTATTCTTACTCGCTCTAGTTTTCTTTTCAGACCGTGATCTTGAGGATCGAAATCTCCCGCCGAGAGGAGAGGTGGAAGGATATTTCCAAAAGATGGAGAGGAAATATTACGAGCATCGTGATAAGCACCGCGAGCTTTGCATGCGGCTTGGTGAGAGTAGCAACTTTAGGGCTCTCCGAGACGAGCTAAAGGATGAGGATGACGAATTGGTGAAGGTAATTGAAAGATGAAGTGAGCTCAAAGGGGCGTTGAACGACAAGGAAGAGGAGCTCGAGATGAGTAGGGGAGTCAAGGCCTAATGCACCGACCTCCAAGCCCAAGTGAGCTCGCTGCGGGCCGAGCTCAAAGAAAGTTTAATCAAGGCGGATGGTCTAGGTGGTGACCTCATCGAGAGGATAGCTAATTTAGAGAAGTCAGAATCGTATCGGTTGGCGGCTTTGAGGCAAGTAGAGGCATCGAAGGCCGTAATCCGCGTTCTTCGTTAAGAGCGGGCGAGTGATTTGGAGACGACGAGGCTCAGAGAGGAGCGACTCGATGAGAGTATAGGGGAGTTAGAGATAGAAAATTCAGGCCTTAATGAACTAGTTATTGCCCTTGAAGCCGAGAAGTCCCAGTTATTGGCTCAATCGTCCTCTTCCCATGCTTCTACATTTCCTGACATTTTGCGGGATCTGTATGAAATATGGATCCACGCCGAGGCCAAACAGGATATATTTGGGGACTTGATGGCGGTGGGGAAAGTTTCTGAGGCCGAATTCAAGGATGCTCGCATTACGGCACGCTGAGCTCAGACTGTTTATGGCTATGACCCCGCTACGCCAGAGACTGGTGATGGCGAGGAGGACATAGGCGTGGACGGGTTAGAACAAGATGCCTGGTATGAGGATGAGTATTCTGGAGGCGGTGGCGATGGTACTAGCGGGAAGTCAGGTGGAAATGACATAGGCGGTCAGATAGATGACGTTGCTGGGTTAGGTGGCGAGTAGTCATTTTTCTATCTTTTTTCTTGTAAGGTTTGTACATATTTTTGAGGGCGTCTATTCTAGCCTTTGTAAAGAATATATTTTGTGGAATGCCATTTTCGCTACTCATACCTCACTTTTTTGCTTCTGTTCGGGCTTGTATGCCTCTTTCTTTTGTTTTGCCGTTTGGTCGCTTAAGTCATAAAAACTTGGGTTTTGTGTGTTGAACGAAGTCGAAATAGAACTCAATTTCGGTCACGGTCGGGGGCCGGTAGATGTTAATTCGAGCGAGGTTGAATGTAATCTATACTTAGTTAATTCGAACAAGGTTGAGTGTGAGTTAATTTGAGTGAGATCGAATGTAACTTTTATTTAATTATGGCCGGGGGCCGAGCGGGTGTTGATGCGAACGAGGTCGAATATAACCCGTACTTAGTTAATTCGAGCAAGGTTGAATGTGAATTAATTCGAGCAAGGTCGAATGTAACTTTTATTTTATTATGGCCGGGTGCCGAGCGGGTGTTGATTCGAACGAGGTTGAATATAACCCATACTTAGTTAATTCGACCAAGGTCAAATGTGAGTTAATTCGAGAAAGGTCGAATTTGAGTTAATTCAAGCAAGGTCGAATGTAACTTTTATTAATTGTGGGAGGGGGCCGAGCGGGTGTTAATTTGAATGAGGTCGAATGTAACCCGTACTTAGTTGTGGCCGGGGCCGAGTAGATATTGAGGCAGTGTTGCTCTGGAGAAAGTATGGGCGGACTTCATACATTTGTGTTTTGATCATATTTGGAGAAACTTACATGTTTGCCGGGTTGGCATTCCAGTCCCAGCCTATCTAGTCCCTTCATTCGGCGAAGTAGAGACATCTTGAGAGGTTGGGCAATGAACTGACCATCCGATGCCCTCTTTAATTCGTATTTCAACCTGAAATGTCCCCTTTGTCGCCTCGTTAAAAACCTCGTAGAGAAAACCCAACTGGATAAAACTCAAGTGAGGAAAAAAAGAGTATGACTTGGAGAACGCTTTTTCTTAAAAGTTGAACTACTTGAGGTGCATGATGTTCCAGTTGTTTGGTAGTAGTTTTCCTTCCATTGTTTCTAGTTAGAAAGACCCTTTATTCGCTATTGCCATGATTTTGTATGGAATGTCCCAATTTGTTCCCAGTTTTCCTTCCCGCGAGTCTTTGCTTGCTTGTGCTTTGGCTTTGAGCATGTAGTCCCCGACTTTGAGTGGTCTGATCTTGGCCTTTTTATTATGATAGTGTTCTACATGTTGCTTTTGAGCGATCAACCTTATGTAGGTCATATCTCTCCGTTCTTCAGCTTCGTCGAGCTATTGCCTTCTGCTTTCATCATTCCTCGGCCTGCTCTCATGGGAATATCTCAATTTGGGCTCTCCAACTTAGACTGGTATTACCGTAGACTAAATGAGTAGGGTGTCTCTCATGTGCTAGTCTTCGGCATTGTACGGTAGGCCCAAAGCACTTCTGGTAATAACTCCGGCCATAGTCCCTTGGCGTCCTCAAGATTTTTCTCCATGATGTTCAGCATTGATTTATTGGAGGATTCCGCTTGTCTGTTGCCCGCGGGGTGGTACGGTGTTGAGAGTATTCTTTGATATGCCACTTCTCAAACAATTAGGCGACCTTTTTTTCTAGTAAATTGGGGTTCGTTGTTGCACCTGATTTCTTTGGGGAGGTCGAAGCGGCACACAATGTTTTTCCATATGAAGGTGATCACATCCTGTTCGCTTATATGGGAAAACATTCTTGCTTCTATCCATTAAGAAAAAATAGTCAGTTAAAATCAAAAGAAATCGTAAGTTACCTCACCCTACAGGGAGTGGGCCGACGATGTCCATTCCCCACTTGATGAACGGCCAAGGGGAAGTGACCGAGCGGAGGTCCGCTTGATGGATCATTGAGGCATATTTTTGGCATTGCTCGCATTGTTTCACGAAGTCTGCCGCCTCTTTTTTTCATAGTGGGTCAGTAGTAACCTGCACGTATGAGACATCTGGCTAGAGCTCGACTACCGGAATGAGCTCCGCAGTGGCCTTCGTGGACTTCTTCTAGGATGCGCCGCGTTTGATTTGGGCCTAAGCATTTCTCTAGGGGGCCGCCATACGTCCTCTTGTATAGGTCGTAATGAATGATGTTGTACCTGTCTACTTGCATCCAAAGCTTCTTGGCTTCCTTTTTATCATCTGGGAGTGTGCCATCCTGCAAGTATGTAACAATACGGTTGCGCCAGTCCCAAGTTAGATTTATGGTCCTTACCTCGATTTGATATATTGATGAGTAAAGGAAGGTGACCACGTTTCTTTCTCCGATTATGCTTTAAGTGGCTGCTGCTAATTTGGCGAGGCCATCTGCTTCGATATTTTGTGCTCGAGGAATTTGGTAGAGATGGCATTCGTCGAACTCGGGCAGTAGTTTGCAGATCTCGGTCTGGAATTTTTGTAACCTTTGCTCTTTGATCTGGAAAGTCCCTGTGACTTGGTTGACGATGAGTTGAGAGTCGTAGCGTTGTATGACCGGTCTCTCCCCGTACTTGAGTGCCAACCTTAATCCTGCAATCATGGCCTCATACTTGGCCTCATTATTAGTCATGTTCGGGCACCTTGTGGACTGACTTAGAGACACCGTCGGTGTACAAAATCCATAGATCTTGTGTTTGTCGAGAAGCGTGGGCCGCTTCTTTTCCGACTTAGGACTTGCAATTTTATCGTCATTCAGGGTTGATATATGATATCATGTTCGCTTAGTTCTATGGCCCATTTGGCTAACCTGCCCGATAGATCGGGCATATGCAAAATACTTCTCAAGGGGAAATTTGTGATTACCGAGATGGGGTGGAACTAGAAGTAGGGTCTAAGCTTTCTGAAGCTACAACCAAGGCCAGAGCCAATTTTTTGAGGTGGGGTTACCTTGTCTTGGCGTCGACTAAGGTTTTGCTCATGTAATAGATGGGAGATTCCGTACCTTACTCTTTCCGGACCAGGACCGCACTCACCTCCACCTCAGATACAACGAGGTAGACGAGGAGGAGCTCCCCAGGCTCTGGTTTGGAAAGCAATGACGGAGGTCCACTGGAGGTCGTTATCCTTTCTGCGTATGCCGAAAAACTTGTGGCATTTGTCGGATGATCATGAAATGAATCTTGACAGGGCGGCGATATGTCCAACCAGCCTCTGAACCTGATTTTTGGTGGTTAAGTGATCTGGTATTCCTTTTATGGCTTTGATTTGGTCGGGGTTGACCTGGATACCTCGCTGTGATACTAGGAAACCCTGGAATTTTCCTGAGGTCACGCCGAATGCACACTTTTCAGGATATAGTTTCATTCTGTATCGCCTGACTATGTCGAAGACTTCTTTCAAGTGGTGATGTGATCGTCTTTCCTTTTGGACTTGACCAACATATCGTCTATGTAGACTTCCATAGTCTTGCCGAGTTGATCTTTGAACATTTTGGTCACCAACCTTTGGTATGTCGTCCCTGCGTTTTTTAGTCCGAAGGGCATAACCCTGTAGCAGTACGTCCTATGATGGGTGATGAAGGTGGTCTTCTCCCGATCCTCCTCTTCCATGAGGATCTGATTGTAGCCTGAGCAGGCGTCTAAGAAGCTTAGCAATTCATGCCCGGTCGTTGCGTCAATGAGCTGGTCGATAAGAGGTAACGGGAATCAATATTTGGGGCATGCTTTATTTAAATCTGTAAAGTCTACGCACATTCGCCACTTCCCATTTTTCTTTTTCACCATGACCACATTGGCGACCCATTGGGGGTATTTTGACTCCCTTATGGAGCCATTTTCCAGTATTTTTTTTACCTCTTTGCGGACTGCATCATTTATTATGGAATTGAACTTCCGCCCAACCTTCCTCACCGGGGGTGGAATGGGTCGACGTTCAACTTGTGTGTGGCATTCTCCTTCGGGATACCTGGCATGTCTGCGTGGGAAAAGCATGCAAGTCTGCTTCAGTAGTTAAGAATTGACGAAAATTACCTGGTTCTTGAAGCTTGCAACCGATGTAGGCCTTCTTGCTGTGGTCGTTAACATCAAGTTGAACGGGGTCGAGGTCTTCTATGGTTAATTCCGTGGCCTATACTATTTTGGGATCTCTGATGACGTCCTCTCTTTTGTCACAGCTTGACCTCGACCCTATTAATTATTATGCCTCTTTTGCTTTGCCCTTCATCTACTAGGTGGTTGTACAATCCAGGGCGATACGGTAGCATTCTCTAGATATGCGTTGTTTTTCTCGTATGTTGAATATTCCTCAAGGGGTTGGAAATTTGATAACTTGGTACAAGCTGGAGGGGATGGCCCCCATGGCGTGTATCCAGGATCGACCTATTATGGTGTTGTACGTCGTATCCTGGTCCATGATGTGGAATGTGGTTTATAGAGTGACGCCGCCGGCCAGGACGGGGAGTGTGATTTCTCCAGATGTTCGTTTAACTGCATTGTTAAAACATGTTAGCATGATGCATTGCGATACAATCTTATCCTCGAGTTTCATTTGTGCAAGTACTCGAGGGTGGATAATGCATGCGCCGCTCCCATCGTCCACCATAATGCGTCTTACATCTGTATCTAATATTCATAAAGTGATAACAAGGGCATCATAGTGAGGGAAAACCAAATCGTGGGTATCTGACTTATCGAAAATAATACTTTCTTCGAGTTTGTCATACCGTTCGTGAGTGATCGACCATTTGATCTTGTGGGTTGTGGTGAACTTTATGATGTTGGTCGAAGCGTCATCGCGCCTCCGATGATCATTTGAATGGTGCGATTCGGTGAGGGTAGTTTCGGCGGTCCTTGGTGCTGTTTACATCCTCGCGCAAAGTTGGACCTTCCTTGGTTTCTCAGCAATTCTTTGAGGTGTCCTTGGTGAAGCATGTTCACGACCTCCTGCCTTAGGGCGATACAATCCTCAGTTTTGTGACCTTGCTCTTGGTGGAACTCGCAGAGGGAGTTTGACTTTATGGTGCTTGGATCTGACATCATCTTTTGTGGCAACTTTACTTTTGATCCGAGCTTCTCCAATGCGTAGACTATTTCTGAGGGTGACACACAAAAATTGTGAGTGGATAACAAAGGGGGCATACCTCTCTCGTTCCGATGAGTCCTTGTCCTTGGTCTAGGTGGGCCCTCTTCATGGCGAGAGGGGGGCATGATGGTGCTTCTTGATATATGGCTGATGCCTTTCTCGGTTGGGTCGTGGAGCTGCAAGATCCCTCCTAGCATCATTTCTTCGATCCTTCCTAGATTCGGCCTGTACCGAGGTCAACCGATGAGTGGGCCCATTTAGGTCATCTTCGTCTGCACGGACCTTGGCACAATAGGCATTGTCTATTTCATCCCAAGTTGTTGGAGGATATTTTATAAGCTGACTTAATAATTTTTCGGTAAGGTCATCCTTACTCTGTTGAATCGAGCAAGGAAGTCCCTCAATCCCTCTCCGGGCGATTGTTTGATGGCAAATATATTGTTCACTCTTGCCTTCGCCTTTTTAGCCCCAGCATAGGCCGTTACGAACTTGTCGGCCATCTCTTCGAACGTTTCAATGGAATGCGCGGGCAGTTGTTAATACTAAGTTAATGCTCCTCTAGTGAGGATCTCGCCGAACCTTTTCAACAAGATGGAGGATACTTGTTCTTTGGCGAGATCATTGCCTTTCACTGCAGTAACATAGTGAGTTACATGATCTTCGGGGTCGGTCATACCATTATAAATTTTTAGATAAGGCGGCATCTTGAAGGTCTTGGGTATGGCATGCAGAGCGACTTCATCACTATAGGGTTACTCAACGAACCAACCAGCATCTCTTTTTGGCAAGAGTTTTGGGGCACCCGGTATTTTCTCGACTCTTTCTTGGTGCTCTCTCATTTGGTCCCGAAGCATTTTGATCTTATTTTCCATTTCTTCCATCTTCCTCAGAATGGCTGTGAGGGTGTCGTCACCTGTATTATTAACATTGTGAGTGATACTTGTTACTGGAGGGAGAGGATCGTGTTGCTCGGATGTTGTCAGTGTAATGCTCCTTGTGTTTTCTCTAGCTGCCTCCTGGGCGGGCTTGTCGATGATGCTGGTTAGCGTGTTTGTTAGCCAAGCCTCAAGTAGTATTTTCACTACTGGTGGCACCTCTTCCGTCGTAGACGTGGAAGCTTATTTACCGCTGGATGTTGTGATATTGCCGTCAGGGAGGGGCGATCCACCTCGCCTAGAGGAGGCGTTGGGCATTATATCCTCGCTGTCTGTTTCAGAAACCTCATTGATGATGTTCAAGAGGTTGGTGGTGAGATCGGCCATTGCCTTCATTTTTTTTTTTCCATTACCTTCCATGTCAGATCCGTGTGTACAAGGGAAAAAGGAGTTTTACTCCTTTTTTTTTGTAAACTATACTAGTTATAGATCTAGAAGAATCTAAAATTTTAACTAGGAAATCCACACAGATGATGCCAAATTGTTTGACCAAAAAGTACAAATCTTCGGTTAAATTAATCAATTTTATGTAATGAGGGATTAAGCCTGGTTGAAAATAATATCCCTAGATTTATAACTAACTAACACTAATAACGCAGGATAGTGTTAGTGAGGGATTATATGCAATATGCATTTAATATTTCAAGAGAAGTAATGATGGAAGAATATCAAGCAATAAATAACAATAAATGACATTAACATAAATAAGGAGAATGATTCACCCAATATCGAATGAGGTGGATGATTCTTCTTTCTGACAGCGATGAGTGATAGACAAATCCTAGAATATTGGAACTATTCTCGGATTTGATAGTAAAGTATAGAATAATGGATGGTAGAATCTTATTAGAAAGGTAGTGTTTGTATCTTTTCTAGAGAGAGTTTTCTTCTCAAAAAGTGTTCTTATCAGAATAAATTACATGCCCTTCCCCCTTATCTCTTTTTCTATGTATATAGGACATATCCCCAGTCAAACATAAAAGTACCTGTACAGAGAATATTCAAGGGAATATTCCCTTAAATATCTTATTAAAAAACTAGTCGTTAGTACCGTCCTTGATATTTGACCTTGGCCGTTATTGACTGCCCCTCTTTTTTTCCTACTGTCTACTAGTCGACCTCGGTCACATCACTCCATAATATCACTCCATGCTAAATCTCATTGAGAAAGATTTTGACCTATACATTTTTAGAGAAGAAAAGTGAAAGCAATGAAGATTTTGAGGTCGGTAAGAGGAAGTTCTGCGACAAATAAAGGTTAAAATAAAAAAAATTCACCGATAATGTTTTTGCCAAATCTAAGCATGGTTCTTCACCCGCAAGCATTTTTCCGGCAAGACCACCAAAAATGGAGAAGATTACTGCTTGTCAATAAATACACACTGCTTTAAGGAAGAAGATTAATGGTCTGTCACCTTTGGGATTAATCATAACTAGTAGTCCTAGCATTTTCAGCCCATTCAGAAAAAACTATCTCATTCTCTTTTTAATTTCATTATCAGGAACTTAAAAAATCCTTGATGGGTTTCAAAAGCTTGCAGCGAGCTATGGCATTGGATAAGGAGAAAAAGTGATGTTAAAAAAAAGAAGAAAGAGAAAAGTAAAAGAAAAAAGGAAAAAAGAATTAAAATAATATATTGGGTAGTGAGCTTATAAAAATGCTGACATATATTATTACGTGTCAATTTATTTGAGGGCCCCGAGTGACACAGTGTCAAAACGTTATGGTTAGGTGTATTTTTGCTTACTTTATTAATGGTAAGGATGGATTTGAACGAAAAGTATAACGAGGGACAAATGTAAACTATATACAATAATACAAGGACAAATCGAGATGTTTTCCCAATTAGAAAATGGGGGGGGGGGGGGGGGACTGGTTCGCGTCTGGTTGGGAAAGGAGAAGGCACGGTTTTTTATATAGGTATAGCACGCATATATAAGGCGCTATAGTATAGCGTGGTTATTCGCCGCGCTATACTTTAACGGACAAAACCGTCGTTAAAGTATATTGCGGTGAATACCCGCGCTATATATAAAATGGTGCCCAATTATTTTTTTTAATTTTTTTGTGTCTCTCGAGTCCAAAAAGATTACATTTAAGTTTGGGGCCCATATATTTGTACAGTATAGTTTTCTAAGAATATACTTATATATATGGTTTCCAATTGCATTAATATTAGAGGCAGATCTGATCTAACATTTAACATGTGGCTGAGATCTCGTGTTGAAAAGCTACATCTTTCTTCCACAAACATATCAAATACCCTCAATTTCAAGATAGATCGGATGAGTTACCCACGAAAACAAACACGTATCCACAAAAAATTATTATTATTTTGACAAATATTTATATGTATATTAAAAGGTGCACTCACTGCTTTTAAATTCCAGTTCTACCTTTACAAATTTTGACAAATTTTTGCATTCTCTAATACATGATACTCATCTAGAATACAAGTATATAGATACTCATCTCTACGGTTTTAATAGTATTTGGTCCCTATAAATTAATTATTAGTCAACTACATCCACGGCGGTCCCATTTGATTTACTCATTAAAGCAAAGTCTTAATTTTTCTAGCTTCCCTATATTCCTCTTTTTAATTTCCTCCTCTAAGTTAGCCATAAATTGAAGCAGATTATTTTGTTATCTTGAAAATTGGGACCTTCTTCTGTGCCTTGTATATTTCTCCTGCTAGTAATTGGTGCAAGAAAGAAAGTGATGGAGGGAAAGGTTGAGGCAGTAGCAAAAGAGTTAAACAATAATGGACTTTATTGTGAAACAAAATTGGAGGGGGAAGGAGAATCAGTAACACAGGATATCCAAGTACAATGCGATGACAAAATCAGTGAAGAAGAGAAGAACAAGATTTGCCTTATGAGAGCTCTTGTCGAAAAGCAAGATCCTTCTTCCAAGGTAATTGAATAGTACTCCTGTCTCAATTTGTTTGGTATAGTACTACTGTCTGGAATATGTTATAATATTTGTGTTGTTATAATATTTTTGAAATTTCTGGTCATAAATTTGATATAATATTTATCGGTTGCAAAAGCTTCTTCCTAAGGAAGTATAAAAATATATCTTTTTTTTTAACAAATTAATAAGAAAATAGTATTAAATAAAGTAAAACGCAAGGAGTAACTCTTTATTAGTTTCCTTCCTTCCGTTTACATGTAAAACATCAAGATTTCTAATAGTGTGTTGTTTGACCAAGTTTCTAAAATATGCTTAGTTTAAGAAATATTTTTTTCTCAATAATACTTTTGGTGAAAAACAGTTTATGTTTGACTTATTAATTTAAAATGCACTTCTCAGTAGCAATTAGTATTTGGTCAAACTTGTAAAGAGTGTTTTTAAGTATATTTTTCTCAAAAGTATTTTTGGTGAGAAACTAATATTTCTTGTTTCTCCAAAACTGATTCCGTTTCTTCTCGTAAACACTTTTTTTTTCTTCCAAAAGCTTGGCCAAACACTTCAACTTTAAAAAAAAAAAAAATCGTTTAGAGAAGCTTGGCTAAACACTAAACAGGCTATAAGTGTATAACTTCTAGTGAGTTAAAAAGATGTTGTAGGTCTTGGAAAATATACACCTCAGGAACTTACTTTTGCAGTTGAATTTAGCCTAATCTTCATTATTCTAAATCATGTATCAGAGTCAGACCCATGCATGTTCTTGGTTTATCCAATGTTGAGCCCCTATGCTGTATGTTCATTCCCCAAATGTCCAACTCTTGCCGTAGGGGAGGTGTTAAGTGTCGTGCATTGATTAAAGGAATTGACATAAGCTAGTTTTTTGAAGTTGAGTTAGGCTCAGAATCCATCTTCTTATCAGTTTTTTTTACGTCAATTGTTTTCAGGAAGTAGATGATTTTGAGATAAGAAGGTTTCTTCGAGCTAGGGATCTGGACGTAGACAAAGCTTCGGCAATGTTGTTGAAATGCCTTAAATGGAAGAAAAGCATTGCACCAAATGGCTTCATTTCACCGAGTGAGATTCCAAACCAGATAGCACACAACAAAATGTTCATGCAAGGAGTCGACAAACAAGGACGCCCTATTGCTGTCGTTTTAGGTGGCAGACATTTTCAGAATAAACTAGGAGGTCTTGACGAGTTCAAACGTATGATTTTGTTTTCTTTCTCTTTATTCCGTTCCACTTGGCCTGCTACTTAATTTATAGTCAAGACTTTGTTCTGATTTCCAGGATTTGTTGTCTTGGCTTTGGACAAACTATGTTCAAGGTACACTATCTTGTATTATATACTCAGTTGGCAAAATTATTTACCTTTTCAAAGAAGCTTCCAAGTTAGTCAAGATCATGCAACCTTGAAATTTTTATTATTTTATTTTGGGACTTTTTTGATGAATCAGGACCTCACCAGGTAGGGAAAAGTTTGTGGTAATTGGAGATCTCGAAGGTTTTGGCTATTCCAACAGCGATGCTCGTGCATACATTGGGGCTCTGTCCATTTTACAGGTCTAACTAACCATTTTTGTTGAGTTTACCTTTGATACACGGACAATGTAAGGTCTTTTTTATACTATTAGATCACCTAACAGATAACTATTGATAATCGTCCATAGTAAGAAGAATCAGTAACCTGGAAAACAAGGTAGTTTACCTAGTAAAAGTTAAAACATATATATATTAAAATATTGTGATAGTGTAAAAGCGCTTCACCGCCTGTGCATATAAGTGAAATCCTTTTCATTTTTTTCTCCTTGTAGTCCATAATATTGAAGTTTACTACTATTAATTGCAGGACTGCTACCCTGAAAGACTTGAAAAACTAATTGTAGTTCATGTTCCTTACCTATTCTGGACAATGTGGAAAATTGTGTATCCTTTTATTGATAACAAGACCAAAAAGAAGGTGAGGCTCTTCAATTGTTAATGAAACAATGCTAGAGTTTAGTCAAGCTGCAGTTACAGGGGCGAAGCTATGTGTAGCCAAGGGTGGTCAATTGAACATCCTTCGCTGAAAAATTATTGAATAAAAAATAAATTGACTTTGCCCTTGCATAGCCCACCGACAAAGGGTGTATTTAAACACTCTTATTGAATTTCTTAGCTTCGCCACTATGCAGTTGTAGTTAGGGATTGCCACGTTAAGTTATTGGTTAAACCATGTGTTAGATTATCTTCGCCAAATTAAATTGATTTTTATCTTTCTTCTCAGATCACATTTGTGGAAAACAAACGACTTGTGACAACCCTACTTCAAGACATTGATGAAAGTCAGCTACCTGAGATTTACGGAGGCAAAATGCCATTAGTTCCTATTCATGAGGCCTAAGCATGTAATTATTTAGAGCTCCTTTTCAAGGAGTTTCAACCTGATCGAGCTGGTAATGCTCTCAAAAGTATGACAAAGTTTGTACCGATATTATACATTTGTATACGTTATGCATTAATAAACATTTATATTTTACCTAATTGCCACTTCAGCTTCCATATGATTTTTGACTAAACTGGATAGTCCTCTCTCTCAGATTCTACAGTAGTCGAAGATAAGGTTGTATAATATTCACTTAAAATCCTCTTTGTAGTCCTGAAAGGGTTAAATGCCTTTGTAAGTCCTCTGCATTTCTCATTAAGCTGGTTTTCCACCTATTATTTTAGTGTTCCATCATTTCTAGCAAAGCGTAGCGGATATATTTAAATTCTGATGGAATATTCTACTAAGGTTATACATCAAATAAACACGTTATACTGCTCTGGCTTAACATGAAGCCTGAACATTGGAACCAAGTATGTGAAAATCATCACAGAATAAGGTTAAGTTACCAAGTTTCTCACAGTCAAATCGTTATATATCCTGGCCTCACCAGTCAAACGTTACAGGAGAAAACAAATTCAGCTGGCAACTAACACGATTCCCTTGAAATGATAACTGCATGTGTGATCAAGTGATCTAAACAATTAGTATAACATAAGTTTTCCCATCCCTTCTTTTCGTCCATCCTCTTCAAATTGCAATATCAATTTCTTGTTCCATCTTGTATTTGTCTTCGTAACCAATATGACATCTTGTATTTTAATTTTTTGTGTTTGGTCGGCATAAATGTTTGAAAAATATTTTTCTTATAAACTCATTTTCCTTCGATTAGACTAAAATGACTTCTCTATCAAGAGGAAGGAAATTATTTTTCAAAACTCTCTTTCAATCCACACCCTCGCCACCTGGCCCCTATACCTATCCTACCACCCTGCACCCCGACCCACCCACCCACCACGGCACCCTCCGCCCACCCTCCAACCCCCGCTGCGGCAAATCTCCCCCTCCCAAACCAACCCCCACCTTCCACCATCCACTCTTCTCTCGCCCTCTTCCTCCCCCCCCCCCCCCCAATCTCCCAATTTGCCTATATTATATATTTTATTTTAAAGAATATTTTCAGTTAACTGCCAAACACAAGAAAATAAGCAAAAAAATCACTTGTCTTCCAAGAATATTTTCCAGAAAATTATCTTCCATGAAAAATATTTCCCTTCAATACCAAAGACACCCATAAGGGTGGGCATAGTTTGGGCAAACCCGAAATCCAAACTGAAATTCAAATTTTTTGAATTTTTGATTTGGATTTTCGGATTACGGATTTTGGATTTAATTTAAAAAAAATTTGGATTTCGGATTGGATATCGGATTATATGTTACACCTTATGTTTTCGTACGTAAGAGTACGTCATAAGTCAATTGATGTAAGCTCAGAAATGAGATCATCTTTGAAAAATTTATAAAGTAAGTTAATCATGTTACCGCGGAGGTTACAAATATTTAAGATCACGAATGCCAAGTACCAAGAGGGTTGGAAGCTAAACGAATTGAAGAAAATAAGTTTCGTCGAAAGTCGACAAGTTGAAAATATTATAAAATATACTTTCGGGGTGAGACTAGGGTGCTTAACATTTTAGTCATATGATAATCGTATGCTATGTTTTGAAGTCAAGCGAGTTGTGGAACAAAAGTTAGAAAAGGTCATCACATGTTACATTCATAAATGTGCTGAAAATTAGGTCAAATATAGATAAGTTTTTCTCCAAATATACTTTCTATTATGGGGTGATATACCTACCAAATTGAAGATCTACGAGTCTAGTTTCTAACGCATTAAATCATTCATCGATACGACATCGGAGTAGATAGATATTCGCATTTTGACGAGACTGCGCAAGCAGCTCCCAATGGGACCCACTTAGGCGATGGTCGACCTACTTCACTTTAAAAATGATTTGGACGACCTTTATTTCTCATTTGTCGACCCAACCTCATCCCTACACTCCTAACCCTTCTAAACAGATAACATAAAGGTTTGAAGTGATTCCAAAGTGATTACACCATATTTCAACATCAAAGTTAGTTCCAGTGAAGAACACCACCTCTTTGAGGTTGTGTTATCATTGAGGATAATTATGGGCTGTGTTTGGCTGAAATTTCAAGTTGCTGCTACTGTCTAAGGCGAGTATAACGGCCTACTAATTGTGGTTAAGCTTGCGTGTATGTTGGTTAAATTGTTAGGATGATAAACTACAAGATAATACTTGGATTAGCTTCAGATATTGTTGTTCATGAAGAATTGATATGAAAGTTGCTCTTATGAACTTTGAGTGGCTGGAAATTATGGAAAATAAGTTGGCAATGATATTGTTAGTATGATTATGTTGGTTTACATATCAATCTTGTTGAGGAAATTGGTAATTAGAAAAGGAAATGGCTATAAAGCACTTGGAAGTTGTCGACAGAGAGATTATCTTATGTTGGGCTATTTCGAGTAACTTTAAAATTGGGTACAATGTTGGAAATCTTTTAAAAGGTATTGGTTATTATACTGGATATATTACTAAGTTCAAGAATGAATGATATTGGGGTTGAAGGGTACTAAAGGGATTCAATCCGAGCTTACCGCTCGTTGTGATATGTTGATGACTTGTTAATGAAATATTGTATACCTTATTGTTGACATTGTTCTTATTAAATTACTCTGGTTATTGTTGTTAGTCTATGGAATTGGAGGAGGCCCTTGTTATATGGGAGATGCTTCCGAAATTTACATAAACGAGCTACTAGTTTAAGTTGCGAACTTCGCCTTTACTCATCACTGATTTTGAATCTCCTCGTGCTATGGTAGATTGAGTTGAGTTATTTGAAGAATTGCTTGGAAGGTATTAAGGACTCAACGGAGTTAAGATGTGTTAAGGCTAAACCTTTTCTTCATTTTGGCATGATCCCGTAACTACATGTGTTTGATAGCGAGACATAAAGAGAAGTTCATATTTCTGAATTTATGTACATTATACTAGTCCCATAAGTTATAATATTCTCCCTTATTTGGACTTTCTATTCAGTTAAGTGTTGTCTTCTTTCAGTCAAGAGAGCAGAGGGTCTATATATATATATATATATATAGTATAACAATATTTTCACCACCACCGAGCTATAATCGGTGGACAGGCCCCCATTGGGCAACCTCTGATCAGATGGTAAATTATACACCGAGCCTACTATGGCCGAGCGCCTATGAGCGAGCCCAGAATGGCCGAGATACAGAGCCTAGTATGCCTGAGCGCCTATGAGCGAGCCCACTACGGCAAAGCAATTACACATAACAAGCCTTATACGACCGGACAATTATTTTAATTACTATATTGAGGGAGTTGAGTCAGTATCAACAGGTTAGTATCTTCAGATTATCTTTGACTCACAGTCACTTTCAGTTATTATATTATCAGTTCAGTTTCAACTTTCAATTAATCTGATGCCTTACATACTCGGTACATTATTTCGTACTGACGTTCCTTTTGCTGAGGACGCTGCATTTCATGCCTACAGGTCCTGATAGACAGCTGGATAGACCTTCCCAGTAGACAGAGTCAAACATCAACTTGGTTGGTAAGCTCCACTTCCTCGGAGTTACCAGGTCAAGACCTTAGAGTCTTTTTTATATATATAGGTTTGATGGGTAGGTCGAGGCCCTGTTCCGACCATGATACAGTTCAGTTATCTCTAAAGACTTGTAGACTAGTCCTGTATATTTTGTATATTCGTATTGTGGCATTGCCAGCCCTGTGTACATGTTCAGTTTGGTATTGCTGGTTGTAGACATTCACGGTAGCCTCGTCGGCCTGCATAATTATGTATATGAGCTTTTGGGTATGTTTACCCTCATATGAGAGAGACATAATTTTCAGATGATTCAGAATATGACCTCATCGGCCTCGATTGGTATTGTCAGCTTGCAGGTAGGCCTCATCGGCCAAATTGCAGATACCCCTCCACAGTTCACGGTTACAGAGTCGTACGCTCGGGTCGAGTATGGCATTAGGTGCCCGCTACGCCTCCCCAGGTTTGGGGCGTGACATTTTGGATATCCGAAAATCCAAAAAATTTATTCTTTATATTTAGTCCATTATCCATATGCCAATAGTAATAGGTTAAATACCCTACCCATTAGAAATTATCTCATATTGAATATTAATTACTAAATTTTTGTCAGAATACTTTTTATTTGGACATGATTTTACTATTGCTACTTCTTATCTATTGTGTTAATGTCTGTTGCATTTCCTTGATAATAGTTTCATTACTTGAATATTTAATTTGGATGATTGTGGTGAGAATGAAGAACTTTTCAAGCAATTTAACATGAGCCCTTCATTTGGATATTTATTTTTGTAAAAAGAAGAAACATCTCCACTTATAAGCTCAAAATCGAAAATCCAAAATATCCAAATCGATTAATCCGAAATCGAATTTAAAAAATCCGATCCAACCCAAACTTATTTGGATTGAATTTGGATTGTCATTTCTTCAATCTAAAAACAGAAACTAAGCCAAAATTTTCATATCCAGTCGGAACTGCCCGAACGCGCACCCCTACCCATAGTTTCACATAAATTCCCATCTTTCTTCCATCGCCTCTCATTCTAGGAGAAATACACGGGCCTGGAACAGGCTTAAAATGACGAAGCCCAACAGTTTTGTTTTCCTTCAATTGAAAATCGGATAGAGTTGCAGCAATTATCCATCCACTATGTAGCTCAAATTAGCCTCTAGGAGTCTAAATTAAATAATTTTAAAAAATAAAATAATATTTAGCAAAATTTCACGATCAACAAACACTAAACACCGTGGCCTCTTAGTTATTCTTAATTTAGACAAACGATTAAACGACATTCAATTTAGTTAATCGATACACGTGAGTTGTGAATCTTGCTAACTGTCTTTTCCCTGAGGTGACATTTGCTATGAACTCAAGACTCTGAGATTTAGGACATGCCATCATTTAACACTTTGAAACGAATTTCAGTTTTTTACAACTTTTCTTTCTTCAATTTCTTTGTATTTGTTTCTTTTGTGTTGGCGTGGTGGTCGAGGAACAAGAAAATAAAGTACATTGATTAATTATTATCTGAGTTATTGACAAATAAAAGAAGGTATTCTTTGCTTTAATTAAGAATACTCAAATTCAAAATTGCACAAGATTGATTTTCTTTTTTTTCCATAATTCTTTTTTGCTTCACTGTGACTCGGGAACAAACGTACGTGACAATGTTGATAGTTTCTAAAACTAATTGAAAATCTGAATTGATTTTTAAAGAAAATTAGAGAGATGAAAAACAAACAAAGCTATTAAGGTGCAAGCTATCTGTTTAATTTAATCGTTGATATTCCGCATCTTTATAAGAATTAAAAAGTATTTTGATATAGAAAAACTATTGAATCTCTTATATCACTTTCTAACAATGCTATTCATAGGTAATCAGTTTATTAGTGGAAAAATCAAGACATGGTAAAAACAATCTAGAAGAATATAACAAAATTGGCAAGACAACATGCAGAAGACGAGAGCAAAAGTTACTTTTTTTTTAGGTCAAACAATTAGAAAATTTATTTAACCAAGTATGGATATATACAACCACTAATTCATATTTGACTTTAGAACTAGACCTCCCTATATATAGCTTTTTCCATCTATTTGACATACAGACAACGATGTAAAAAACTACTAACATCTAGACAGGATAAGAACTTAAACTCTCAAGTGACTTCGTCCATCTACTCCAGTATTGACCCCTAATATGAACTGGAGTATAAAAGTTACTTAGGCTTAGATTTCTTCCTTGATTTATTTGTGTTGTGCACTGGTCATGTATATAAATTTTTGAATATTTGATTATGTTTATGATCTTATCAAATTAGTAGGTAAAACAATTAAGTTGATGAAAAAAAAAATTAATTCGATGAATTTTCCTGGTTACCAAGTAAAACAGAAGAGACAAAAGCAAATAAAGTCCAAAGAAAGTAAAGCCGGACAATGAGTTCAGCGAATCTATGCTGCGAGCGACTCTCTGCACCAGAGCTCTCCTTCGCCATGCGACAAAATTTATAGAACTCGTACACTGTCGTGTTACTACGTGTCATCATTTCATAGGTGAGAATTTATAGTCCTAAGGTTGACCAGATCTTTGTAGTTCTGAGAGAAATATTTTATGTATAATACTGTTATAAATATAAAAATGTATAAAATGACGTCATTTCAAAATGTGATACAGTGAAAAAGAAATAAGCATATAAATTCAGACCAGTGAAGTAGTTGAGACTTAAGAGACAAATATATATTATTAATGGTTGATGTACAGTAAATGAATAAAAAATAGTATGAACATCATACGATGTGGATAAATGCATATTTCTCCTAAAACAAATGAAATAAACTTTTGGGTGGATTGCTATAGATAAATTATGTAACAATTACACCAGTTAATATGTACATCAACTTCGTGGATTAGAATACAATCTTGAATGAATTTGAATCTTGACAAATCAATCATCAACTCATACAACAATCACCAATATGCATACATTCGTAAATACGTGTAGATTGGAGTTATATTAGGATCCTATGTTTGGGGTAGGTTTGAAATATTCTTTTGAACAGTTTTAGTTTTCTCAATTGGCAATCGCTAAATTTTAACAAATTCTAGCACTAAGATTTAATGAGAACTATAAAAAAAAAATTAACCAGAAATACCATAAAAATTTCGTCAATAATAGTAGAAACTGCACCACAAAAAGTTGTATGAGACACTAGGAGATAAATAAAAAATAGCTGAAATCAAAAAAATTACACCTCCAAATATTGTTTCTCTTAAATCATTCTTTTATTCACAATTCCCGTAATTCTAACAATCCCATCAGTTTGTTAAATATATGATCAAAATAAAAAGTATTACTTTTGGCAAATTCAATCGACTCAAAGTGATGGATTATATTCAAAGGACTTTTTAAACTTATATTCAAACATAAGAGAACATTTTTATCAATTTCTCGTATACTATTAGGGGTTACGTTAAAATAATTCTGGATAAAAATTTAGTACCGCCTTATTTTTTGTTTGGTTAAGTTATCCCAAAATTAAAAGTAGTACTGGGATAACGTATATTTGCCAGGGGTGGAATAGTAATCCCGGGATAAGTAATCCCAGAATAAAGCAATAAAATTGACAATCTCAGAACTAATACATACATATCAAACAGTCAATTATACTGAGATTAGTTATGTTGAGATTAATTATATTGTGATTAATTATACTGAGATTGTCTTCAAACCAAACGATCCCTTATTGGAAGAAGTTATTGTGGTTGTGAATTGGCACTAGTATATAAATTTAAAAATGTGAATGAAAAAGAGAGAAGCTACTCTCTTTTTTTTAGTCTTTGGAAAGTACAAAGGGAACAGTTTATTAGATTACAGAAAGATTATTAAGCTCAGTTCTTTGGCATATATATCATCAAACTTTGAACTGTTCCATCTGACGCTTCTTTCTGTACGTACTTCCCCTGCATCCTACTTTAACTTTGCCAAGTAATAGTGTTTCTTAAATGTCTCTAACTTTGTTCCCCTTCAACTGAATCCTTTACTTTACATACTCCTCGCTCGAGCAAAAAGTACATTTTTGAAGGGAAAAACTACTCTTTTTGTCCCAATTTATGCGAACTTTTTTTTTTTTAAGATTCAAACTTATTAATCTTGATTGTATATTTGGACATATAATTTTTAAATTTTTCTAAATAAAATTAACATATTTAAAAACTATGTAAAAATATTATACAACAACAACGATCCAGTGAAATTTTACTAATGGGGTCTGGGGTAGTGTGTACGTAGACCTTACCCCTATCCCGAGGGAGTAGAAAGGTTGTTTCCGAAAGACATGTAAAAATACTATTAGTACAATAATTAATAATTTAAAATATTTAAAAATCATATGAAAAAGTTATGAGAATAATTTGTTTGACTCTCGAAATCCTAACACCATCACGTAAATAGGGATGGAGGGAGTATCTAATAACGGTGAAGAATGCACCTTCATCATAATTCCGAGGTATAATTTCAGCTAATCGATTCAACAACGAGTGGCGCAAAGAATATAATAGAGTTAGATATTACGAACCTATTTTATCTCAACTTAAAAGTGATAACGTCTAAATTTTAAATCCACTATTGTCAACAAGCAAGCCTTTCTGATTGGTCGTGGACTCATACTATGTATCATCTAGTCTTAATTGCTGGTTTCTGTATAACCTTTCATATTTGTCAAGGTAAGAGATTTACTCTTATCTCCGTGTAGTCTAATTTTGATTGCTCGTAACATACATTAAGGTTTGTTATATGTAGCAGAAGAATACATACATATCATGAGTTTTACAATGTATATATGGACAAATAATTACACACACGCTCTCTCTCTCTCCAGTTGGATTTAAGACGTCAACGTTGTCCATTTTACTATGTAAAATATTGATAACTTGAGAGCTCCGTTATATATCGTGAGAATTAATGACAACTTTTTTAACAAGAAATATATTTCATAAACAATACTAATTGCATGAGTGGTTATTCACATAAGTAAATAAGTACGTAGTATATCATATTGGCATTCACCAAAAGGAAAAATGTCAAACAGAATTTACCTTTATTTAGGAGTAATAAGAACGTGACAGGGCAAACAGTTAATTTAATTGTTGAAAACCAATACATATAAGTTTAAAAAATTTGAAAGTTAAATACTAAACTTTAGGTTGACATTCAAAATATATATATAATAAACAAATGCCACGGAAGAGTGTAAATGAAATTTTAAATTATCCTCAAGTCAATTAAAAGATAAACATTACTTAATAGATAACCATTCAGACATGCTAGTGGGTGTGAAAATTCTTTATGCTGTAACCACATATAAGTTAAAAATCTATCCTGGAGTGGTGCATAATTTGTGTCACAGCATAATTTGTGTCACAACTATAATTAGGCCAACTTTCTAAAATGAGTAAAGTCTTAAACGTAGTCCCAAAATGGTTTCATAAAGTCCTGAAAGAGTTGAAAACTAGATACTCGCCGTGTTTCTCTGACTAGTTCGTTCTCAATCCCCTAAGGCCTATATCTAGTCTGATTGGAACTAGGATAGTCCCTCTTCAGAAAAAACAAATAATTCTTAGTCCCTTGCAACAGTCCTCTATCGTACGTTCCTCAGTATGCAAAAGCAGAAAAGCACATTGGTATTCAGTTATCTCTGATGCAATTCCCAGAAAAAATTACAAAATATTTTCAAGTTAAGATTTTTAAAAAAACGTACTCTATGTAAAACTTTTATTTATAGAGTTTGATTATATCATATACACGACAGAAAAACTTCAACAATATCAACTTACTTTTATACCGAGGCGGATTCAGGATTTTGACAGGATTGGTACACTATTAAGAAGAGGTGGATCCAGAATAGCAATTTTACGGATTCAACCTTTATTTCTTACGATTGCGTATCCATTGCACTTTTGAAATTATAAGTTTATTTTTTTTTTAAATAGTAAAGTTCTTACATCTATATCTATTTTTCATGTTGAAAATATTGAGATCAGCTGAACACATTGACTATATGCTACATCATATACTGCGACTAGTTAATATATACATTTTGTTTAATCATATAAGATTTTACAACAACAAAAGAAGAATAGGAATTTCAACGTGTGAAAATTTTGAAAGAATAAACCAAACAAAAAAAAAATAAAAAGAAAAAGTACTTAATTAATACGCAAAAAATAACACCAGACACGTCCATCTCCCGTGGGCGTCTACTTTTAGAAAAAAAAAAGGAAAAAAATAACAAGATTGACATAAGATTTGAATTCACAATCTCACCTCAAGAGGTACACTCAATAACCATCACATCATATAATACTTTGAGCATGAGTGCACACACATATATTTAAATAATTTTAGAAAAATATAGCATTACTATACATGATATTTAGGGCGGGGAGCATGGGTTCAAATGGCCCCTAGATACGCCCCTGCTTTTATATGTTATATTAGCTAGGTTATTCACGCAGAATTCGGAGAAGGACAGCACCCCAAGGAATGACTCGATCCTGTAACCTATAGGTCACTTGGACAATTTTACCAAATTTGAATTATCGGTTTAGATAAGTTAAATGTTTATACGATGATAGTGTTAAAAAAAAAACTTAAAGTGTTTTAGTTGTAAATTGTGTAATTACCTAATAAATAATTGATATACATATTTGTTTTATGCTGTCAGAAGGTAAACTCTTATATGTAGCAACAGTTTTTAACCCTTTCATTCCATTTAACCCAAGTGTGTGCATTGTTATAGCATATGGACCCAGAGGCTTTCTCAGCGAGTTTGTTCAAATGGGACCCTAGAGGTGCAATGCCACCGCCAACCCGGCTGTTGGAAGCCGCGGTGGCGCCTCCTCCTCCACCACCAGTTCTGCCACCGCCGCAGCCTCTATCGGCGGCCTATTCCATTAGGACAAGGGAGTTAGGAGGGCTAGAGGAGTTGTTTCAAGCTTACGGTATACGTTATTACACTGCTGCTAAAATAGCGGAGCTAGGTTTTACGGTGAATACTCTATTGGACATGAAAGATGAGGAACTTGATGATATGATGAATAGCCTTTCACAGATTTTCAGATGGGAACTCCTCGTCGGAGAAAGGTACGGTATCAAAGCTGCAATCAGGGCGGAACGGCGGAGGCTTGAGGAGGAAGAACTACGGCGGCGCGGCCACCTTCTGTCTGATGGTGGAACTAATGCCCTTGACGCTCTCTCACAAGAAGGTTGTTTTCTTTGAACTTGATAACTCCTAGAGTATATACTTGCACTTGGATATACAAGTGCACATAACCAGTTCGAGTGATTTCTAAGACCAAATTCAACTTATTAGGAGCACGTAGTTGGTATTTAAATGTTTAAGAGTAGCTAGTTAACGAACTGTGAATTGAATTGCTACGTATTTCTAGTAGATAATAACATGCATAATTTTTTCGAAATAGCATTATGTTTAATTTGTGGAGCCACTGTTATATTGAACCTGAACCACGAGCCTAGCTATAGGAAAATACTTTATCTTTACTGATGCATGCAACCAAGCAACTATAAGGTATTAGGGTTCTTGTTGCATATTCCATATTTGACCATCTCTAGTTCATTCTTATGTAATACTATCACTCTACTGATCTGAGAGGTAAATAATTTTCTTTACTACAATTTTTTCATACTCGTTATAGATATTTTGGATTGTTAACTATGTTTAAAGTGATTCTCACTCAAATTAAATATATGTTATTTTATTTAAAAGTTATAAAAAATTAATATTCTAATACACATGAAAACTAAGTGTTTTAACCTTATACTCTGTCACATAAAATGAGAATTTGGGAGTAATTAGATATATTTTGTATGTACTCATTAAGGTGTCATGACGATATTTTAAACGTGTGTCAAAGTAAAAACGTATAGGTAGGAGTAGCACTTTTTTCCTTCACATGATATAAGTTCTCAATTTGTGTAAATATATATATATGGTGAAGTAGGGTTGTCTGAGGAACCAGTGCAGCAGCAAGAGAGAGAAGCAGTTGGAAGCGGCGGAGGGGGAACGACATGGGAAGTGGTGGCGGCAGTTGGCGGTGGAAGAATGAAACAAAGAAGGAGGAAGAAGGTGGTGTCGACGGGGAGGGAGAGAAGGGGAAGAGCGTCGGCGGAGGAGGATGAAGAAACGGAGGAAGGTCAAGAAGATGAGTGGAATATTAACGACGCCGGGGGAGGAATAAGCGAGAGGCAAAGGGAGCATCCTTTTATCGTGACGGAGCCAGGTGAGGTGGCGCGTGGGAAAAAGAACGGCTTGGATTACTTGTTCCACCTCTACGAGCAATGCCGGGATTTCTTGATTCAAGTTCAGAATATTGCCAAGGAACGTGGTGAAAAATGTCCCACTAAGGTCACCTTCTTTTCTATCTCTCTCTTTTTTCATTTAATTAAAAAACTATTTTACAATTCAAAAATAATTCGCGCCCTTAACTAATTTTACGTGATAAAAATGTCCTTATCCATGGATTATAATTTATTTAACACATGTTTTGTTGTTTGGATTCCTTAACATAAACACACATCTTCTATTTTATCGATATTGTCATACAACTTTTTATGATGAGATATTTTTAGTTATGAAACTGACATAAATTTTTTATGATGTTTCTAAGTTGTAAAATATATTTAAAAGAATATCGAATTGATATTACAATTCATCACACTGATAAAATACTCTATGAGATTATATTGGATTTATTGTTGTTGTAATTTAATTACTAAAATATATTGGCTTTATTCAATAAATGGAGCTGAGTATAGTATACTCAATTGTTTTTTTAAATTTTGAGTGGATATAAAAATTCTAGGTAGTAGTTGGTTGGGAAAAGGTTGGGCATAAAAATGAATGTGGGTTGAGAAGACCTCGTTAATTGGGTCAAGGTAACCATTAGCTGTCCGGAAGAGAACTCGACAGCTAAGGTACGGAATTGATGGGCTGAACCCTAAAGCTTAATGAATTTCGCCCTCGGCCCATTACTCCTTTTGTACTTTCACTCAAGTGGTTCCACCTGTGAGCTTGTCCTTGCCTCATCGAAGTTCTACACATTGACCAACGTATGAGTTTAACACTTCAACGTTTTTTGTTTGCGAATTAGTATGAATAAAGCTTTCTTTTCTTATTCTTTTTTTTTTTTTTTTTTAGTTTTTAGGAGCCAAAGCTTGATTTTAATAAATTAGGCTTATGCTAGGCGCTTATTTTTTTAGCCGAGTCCTTGTATGGTACCCGTCTCTGTCTCTGAGGGACAATTAAACTAGCAACTCATAAACGCTGCCGTAATAATTCTTTTTAGTTTGGGAATTATGAAAAAAAATTTAACTTTGTGGTGTTTCTGTTCCACAATATGTTGTTCATTAACTAAACAATCCTCTAGTATTCTCCATCAAAAATCAACTATTTGAAGTTAGTTTTTGGCAATTAAAATTAGGAAAAGCAATTATCAAACTGACGTATTTTAGCTTTTGAAATTGTTACGGTGCAAAAATTAATCATCTTACAGTAACGTTATCCTATGGAATGAAAATGGACAGGATGATATTATGTCGAAATTGCAGGTAACAAATCAGGTGTTCAGGTACGCGAAGAAGGCAGGGGCAAGCTACATAAATAAGCCAAAAATGCGACACTACGTGCATTGCTACGCACTTCATTGCCTTGATGAGGAGGCCTCCAATGCGCTAAGAAGAGCTTTCAAGGAGCGAGGAGAGAATGTTGGGGCATGGAGACAAGCATGTTACAAGCCCCTGGTGGCCATAGCTGCTCGACAAGGCTGGGATATCGACACCATCTTTAATGCACATCCTCGACTCGCCATTTGGTATGTCCCCACCAGGCTCCGCCAGCTTTGCCATTCTGAACGAAGCAACGCTGCTGCTGCTGCTTCTAGCTCGGTTTCTGGTGGTGTTGGTGATCACCTGCCGCATTTCTAAGTTGAGAGTAGAGTACTCAGTTTAATCTTTTCTGACTTTGCTTGCCCCTATATCTACCTCCTACTTTGTTCTACTTGTGATGTAATCTTTTCGGTTTAGAGACTAAAATATCTGCATAACATGGGTGTCCCTCAATTCAGTTCTGCAAATTCTGTAACTGCTTTAGTTTAGAACTTTTGACATATACTAATGGTTTGGTAATCTTGATGTCTACTATTGTCATGTAAATATTTCTTAGGAAACAGAGATAGCTTAGTACTGGACAAAGACAAAAGAAGAGAATAAGAATGAACCACGATTACATCCAAATTGGTATATCAAAGAAGTTTGTCAATGTCGGGTAAACAATTCAGGCTATTAAGTAAAACATTCTCAATTCAGGGGGTCAAGAAGAATGAGTAGGGTATCTCCACAACACATCACCCCAAGTGCTCTGACCATCGGTTACCTCCTTAATAACAGATGCTACTTCATCCACATTCACACGAATCTGCTGCTTGCTGTCCCTTTCACGGATTGTCACAGAGGATGTTGAATCCACTGTAATGGCAAAGGGAACTCCAAGTTCATCGGTTCTTGCATACCTTTTCCCTATTGACGTACCTAAAACACAAAATCACAAGGACCACAACTAAGTATCAAATAATTAAAGCACCACCAGTTCATCAAAACCAAAAACAAAATATGCATACAACAACAACAATCCCAATGTATCTCACAAATAGGGGGGCTGGGGAGGGTATTATGTACGCAGTTTTACCCCTACCTTATGCAGATAGAGAGGCTATTTCCGGTAGACCATCGATTCCAAGCAAGCATACAAATCACAACAGTATAAAGAAGAAATACAATAGTGTAAAAGTCAGGAAAGCGTTAACAAAAAATACAAAATATACATATTGTAGCACAATGACAAAGACAGGTAATCATTGTTATGATATGCCCACCAAATATTACATCAGTCAAAATCTAGTGGTATACAAGGTAAACTTTAGCATATTATATGATAACAGTGTATCGATGCAGACATGTTCAGGTTATGGTAAATCTATATATCCTATAGAGATATATAGGATACAAGCACAAGGGTGCATGGTAAATCAAAAGGAAGATGAAGTAAACTCAAATTTCTGCATTTAGACCATGTGAACCCAGCAGTTGTCAGGAGTGTAAACACCAACCTTAGCCAGACTTTAAAGTTCATAGCAATGAGCTAAAATAAGTTACTATCAGTCACATTTAGAGAGTAGAGCAAACAAATTTGATAGATGGAAAATATTAACCTGGACAGGTGGACCTTAATGAACAATCGAACAATACATCATGTCAATAACTTAATATTTGTTTAAAATTCATATAGTGAACTCAATAATTCCCGGGTGAATTTTCTCCCTTCTCTCTTATATGTTCCAGGCCAGCTCATGCGCCTTGACTGTTCCATTGGTTATTTGCATCTCCCACCATTAAAAGTATTAAAGGGCAGCCCGGTGCACTAAGCTCCCACTATGCGCGGGGTCTGGGGAAGGGCCGGACCACAAATACCACTAAAAGTATTGAGTAACTCTATTCACTAATGCTTAGGCAGATGAGAATAATCACCAACCTTTTTAGCCTACGGTGGGATTCGAAGCATAATCTCTCATTCCCCCTTCATCGACTACTAGGTCACACCCTTGGCTGCAATTCCCCAGTAAACTTTAACCCAATTTGCAACCAATGTTGGAATTTGATTAACCTATGTATGTTCGTTTTAGGACAAAGTAGAAAGCACATTTTCTTAGGAATTTTAAGTAATGTTGACATGTCAATATTTCTTATCACTGTCCAAAGAGTAAAGGATAAGAAAATAATTAGCAAGCAGCTGAAAGCTCAACTTATTTACTCCAGAAGTGGCAAAATGAGTAGACGGGTGAGATGTAATGATTATGAATGGGATGGGAATAAATATTAAAACACCCTTGATCCAGGTAGCTTTTAAGGGAAATTAGAGAGAAAAATTGTGACTTACTCAGAACTTAACATTATTGTGGCCAAAGCTAGTGCTTAGAATAACTCTCGAGGCCGAGCTTACCTGTTATATCAATCTTATACGAGATCCCATAGGCAGTCAGCGACCTAGCAATTTGTCTGGCAACTTCCTCATATTGTTGATTCTGAACCAATGGGAACACAGTGCATTTTATAGGAGCTACAATAGGAGGGAAGCTGAAAAAATTCATTTGTTCATCACCATCTCTGCTAGGTCTTGTGTTGAAAGAATGCTCATAGAGGCAGTATATTATCCTCCCAATACCAAAAGATGGTTCAATGACTGATGGAGTGAAAACCCTCTGGTGTTCCTTCTTCATTTCCTTAGAGATGGACACCATATTCTTGTTTATAGTGACAACCCTGTCGAGGGTGCAAACATGAAATTCAGCCTCCCCCTTAGACTCCAATGCTGCTTTCATTTCCATTGCTTCCTTTTCACCCATAGCCTTGTGACAGAAGAAAACAATATTCTTAATAATTTAACCCTCACATGAAGGGCATAAACGAGTAAACTAATGCAATACTGCTGTGTACCTCCAGTGCTTCAACCACCATCTTTTGGTTACCCTTAAAAGCAAGACCCAACTCCTTTTTAGCTGGAGTTATAATAAGCTTCTGAAAATAGAGATAACACATGAAGCTAGTAAGCATGTTTTACAAATTTTATTCAGGGTTATATTATAGACCACAATCTCTTGGGCACAAGTTGAAAGAAAGAGAGACCTCTACTTCCCTGGGCTCTGGAAACTTTTCATGGGCTACAAGAGGCACACCACTTTTATCCTGCAATGCATGACTCAGTTCAGTGTAGGATAGTATACTAAGAAAAGTTATGCTCATTTTGCATGAAACGCTAGGCGAACCATAAGTTAACAGATAGCTACTGAAAAGAAGTAAACAGTGAATTTGGAAACACCAAGCAACTGATGAAGTACCATATGAAAAGACTTGGGAGGTGGGTGGGGTGAAGAATATAAAGAACTAACAGTATGTGGCTATTTTAAGTAAGCCTCACCGTGTGAGCACGCAAGTCATACGCAGATCTATCAGCTATACCAACACACTCAATCCATCCATAAGAGCATTCAATTTCAGCATCCCAACAGTCTGCAGCATAATGTGCCATTTCATTTGCAAGATGTTGACGAAACCGTAGCCGGTCTTTGTCAATACCAAGATGAGTAAGAAATAGATATACTCTCCCTATGAAATATCCAAGAGTTTCATTGTTGACAATTCCCTGCAGAAGCAACAGTGATGACTCAATCAAACATGTATAATGGAAAAAATAGAGGATTTATCCAGGAGACTAGGAAGAAACCGAGAAGTTAATTGTTGACTTTATCTTACCTGGACAACTGCTTCACCAAGACGTATTCTCCTAGCTGATCTTCCAGAAACCTGATCTTCTCTCGGGAACATCAAGAACTCCAAGTTTGCAACATCAGGAAATTTTGGATGAGATTTATCCTCCGGGTCAACAAAGTGCTCAATCTCAGCCAGTGTAAATTCACGGACTCTCAGGAGACCTTGACGTGGTGAGATCTGCATATACCAAAAAAGCAAACATCGTTTTGAACATAAACATGCTCCATCTATGAGTTAATTAAAGAGGTTAAATAAATTTAGAAAGCTTCAGTAACATATGGATCAAATATGAATTGACCCAAAAAAGAACAGTTAGGTAAAATGTTAAAGCCTATGGTTGCCTAATATGGCGACCAAAATGTATTAGCATATGCTATCAGTTTCAAGTTTGAAGCATCATCTATGTCTACTTCGTCATACCCAAGGAACAAAATAAAATAGAACAGTCTATAGATTCTGATTATCAGCAATGTGGATAAATTTTGTTGCCCTGGCAACTATTCCATCATTCAGGATTTGACACAGTAATCTACTGAGACCTCATGTTATAATTTTTGCAAAATAGACACTATCCGAATTACAAAGGCTTAGTTTGGATCTAAAAGAATGATATTTTTGCTTGGTCGAAAATATACAAATATGACCAGGATACACATCAAAAGAATAAAGGCAATAATAAGATATGGATTTTATGAACCTCATTTCTAAAAGCTTGACCAATCTGTGCAGCCGCAAAAGGAAGCTTATTTCCATTGTAATAGTACAAGTCCTTGAAGTTAACAAAAATGCCTTGAGCAGTCTCGGGACGCATGTAACTGCAGGAAAATAAATTGCAGAGGCAATAAATTATAACAAAAAGACTTATGACAAACTAAGCACAAAAGTAATGGGTTAGCACACTTCTATATTATGTGTGCTCTAAAGATATTCTTACCCAGGACTTACGCCAGAAGGCCCAATGGATGTTTGGAACATGAGGTTGAAAGGATAAGGGGCAGAAAGAGGATTCCTGGTATCAGGAGCAGTAATGCCATAATCCTTAATCTTAGCACCGAGCTCTTCAGCAGAGAGATCATCCAAAACAGCAAGCACGTGCCTGAATTCCGCGGCCTTTTCAGCTGGAAGATTAGGATCTCTCTCAAGTTTGTCTTTGCAAAAGTCCTTGAGCAAATGATCTGCTCGGTAACAAGTGCCCGTCTTTTCGTCTTTCACCATTAGATCAGTGAACTTATCGACATGACCTGACGCCTTTAGCACAACTTCAGGCGTAACACATGGGCAATCAACTTCTAACATGTTCTCCTCAAGAACAAAATGCTGAATTACAGAACAGCAAGTCACCATTTGAAGTATCATATAAATATGAAAGAAAACCCCCAATTTTGACTAATTAAACCCATATTATTAATGTTCACTATCTAGTTAATTACCCCAATTTAGCGTAAAAGCACATATCCCTAACATAAAGTTGAGTAACTGAATTGGAAAGCACTATAACACAAAATTGAGAATTCTGATAGTAAGAGAAAGAAAAATACCTGGCGCCAGAAAGAGAGGACGTTGGATTTAACGGCACAACCGGGAGGGCCATAGTCGTAAAGGCCAGCAACGCCACGGTAGATCTTGAAAGAGGGGATGTAAAAGAGACGGCGTTCAAGTGTGTTAATAACAGCTTGCCGAAAAGCTTCTCTGTTCTGGGCTTCTTGGGCAGGGTCCATTTTACCAAAGAAATTCACTCAGAATTCAGATCAATTTATCTACTACTATAAGAATACTCACAATTGTTGGATTTTTGTTTTGTCAAAGAAAGAAAAATATCAGAGGTAAAGATATTTTTAGGCTTGAATCTCTGTCAGCACTTGAAAAGGTAGCGACACTGTGGATAACGGATATTTGAGGTTGTTTGGCTGGTTTGTGAATTTAATATTCCGGTCGCCCCTTGGTTTTTAGGGTTGTTGCTGCTAATTCACGCCAATCTCATGTTGCCTACGATTTATATATTCTCAAAGAATATGTTCAGTCCACAGAATCTAAAGTGCGTCTCTTTGACTGCTTTTCTTTTTACATTGGAAAAATTTAATAGAATTACTTAAATCTCTAGTAAGTTATATTACCTAAATCAGCTAGGATAAGAAACTTTATTTTCTTAAACGGTAACTTCCAGACTATTATAACTTCTTCGTGGTTGTGACCTTCGATAGCCAAAAAAATCTACATATTTCTTCGCATCCTCCAAATATGTGTAATAATAGCCTTGTTGATTTCCAAAGAACACTACTAGTGCTAGTTGCCAATATTAATATCAGTGTTACTACTTGTAAGATTCAACCCCCCCCCCCCCCCGCCCGCCCCGGGCCCCATCAAAAAATGCTACTCTAAATAAAAAATTTAAAATCTTTATAAGCTAAGCTCCATTTCCTTGACTGGATGCCCCGCCCAAGTTTATATGTCTTCATCGTACATTTTTTTTACTCATATGGATGTCATTTGCCAAAATAAGATGTAAAAAACGATAGGAATTACATAGATTAATTATCTAATCCATAAGTCTCAAAGTCTTGTCGTAATCTTTATCATATAGTCAAATATAACAAATAGCCAAATTTAAAGAAGTGACAATTTTTGGCAAATGAAAATCTTATGATACTACCACTAATTTCAAAGTTGGACTTTTGAAGTAGTGTTAAAATGGCAAGAGCACGTGAATTAACGGTCATTGACCAAAAAAATTTTTAAAATAAATTCAGAAAGCAATGGATTTCTTTTAAAAATCTTTTGGCAATATCTATCAGTATCTTATTCCCCTCTATTGAAATCAATATGTGCAGTGTAGAGTTGTACATTAGTAGTATAAGTTGTACATAATTAGTTAGAATTAGTTTAGTGTTAACAGATGGTTATATGTATTGTTTGAAGTAGTTAGTAAGGTGATATATATACAAGTGACTACCCACGTGTAAAGTGAGATGGAATAATATAGTCTAAATTTTCCAGAACATTCTCTTCTCTCTCTTTCTGCTATTTTCTTCATAGCTCGAAGAACAGCTCCCATTTCCCTTTGAATATGGTATTAGAACCATAGATTCATGGCGGTTTCGAGCTGATTCTTTGAGGAGTTGAAGGCTAGTATTGACTATTGAGATATTTACTCAATTTCGTTGGAGAAGTGAGAAGTTAAAAAAGTTCGGCAGAGATTTGGGTGATTCACTTAGGGTTTGCGATTCATCTCATAATTCATAAATTTCGGCAAAGAGTAAGCTTTTCCTTGAAGATCGACCTTGAATCTATCTTCGATTCACTGATTTCAAGCCTTGACGATGACGAACGCAACTTTGAAAACTGAGAAGGACAACGGAGAAAAGTTTACGGACATACACCCTAGACATCCTCTCTACTTACATCCTTCCGATAGTCCAGGTAGTGTTCTAATCCCTCAACAACTAACGGGAATAGAAAACTATACAACTTGGAGTAATTCCATGCGAGTTGCCTTATTAGCCAAAAATAAGCTAGAGTTCATAGACAGAAAATGTCGGAAAGAACAGTACAAGAGTGACATAGAACATGAATGGGAAAGATGTAATGCCTTTGTGCTATCCTGGATCGCCAATTCAGTGTCTAAAGAACTAACAAATGGAATAATATACTCAACCAATGCCTATAATGTTTGGACAGACTTAAAGGAGAGATTTGATAAGAAAAACCTCACTAGGGTCTCTCCATCACCCATCCGGCCAAGGCTTCCAATATACACTTAAGGTGAGTTTCTAAGTGTGTTTTTATGATGATTTCACTTCTCAATCACTAGTTACAACAAGATTTTGTATTGGATTTCATAGGATTTCTTCAAAATCTCAAGAAAACCCCAAAAGTTGACTTTCAGGATTTGGTCTACAAGAGGTAATCTTTCACCCTTAAACCTACATGCATGGATTGATAGTGAATATATGAGCAAGGAATAAGTACTAACACTTATGATATGGTGATTGGTATCCATAATTAATTAAACTAGATTATTGGGTGTTGTAGAGATTTTATAATGAGTTAATTAGTAAAATTTAGTAGATGTGAGTTCATTGATGATTATAATGGTGCTAAGGAGGTAGCTAGTGGACAAAAGATGTTGTAGTATCTCTTTTTGGTGGTAAGGAAGGATTGTTGGATGAAGAAATACCATTACTAGAGGTAGTTGAATGCTATACACTCTAGGTGTTTGATAAAATGCCAAAACGACCAAAAACCTAGAAATCTTTACTAATATTGGTCCAATTGAATTATGTTGATGTAGATTGAAGTTGTAAGAGTAGCGGGTGGTTTTAGTAGCACTAAAGAGCTCCATCAAGGTATGTTGTCTAAACTTTCTCTCTTAGAATCGAATTCCATAATGTTCCCATAAGTTTCAAAGTATGGGTTGCGTATTAAAATGTTATGACTTTGAGTCGTGTTTCAAATGAAAGCTAGTATGTCAAATTGTGTGAGAAAAACTCGATATGTTTAAGGTTCTAAATTGCTCATATGTGTACCTAAAGTCTTGATTGAGAATGTCTTGTTGTTGATAATCTATAAAGATGCTTGAAAATGAAATAAGTGAATTGGGATATAGAGTGTGGTCACTGTGCCAAGAATTTAAGTTATAATTGTGGCTAGTTGTGCCAATGAAATGAGAGGGTGTGATAAAGATTATGAAATGAGCCTCGACTCAACTGTTTAAAAATAATTTCGAAAATAGAATTGCCTAAAAGCTTTTGTACTCAATTCATGCTCATAAGTGGTTGTTTTAACTAATGCTTTACTTTATAAATATATCCAGTATGATTCGAGTTCGTACATACTCATGTGTTGAAATTGTATATTGTCATTTCTCGGGAAGAGTATTGCAAGAATAAATGGTGTATTGATTGTTTATGATTTTGATGTGTGTTTTTATTACTGGTTGGTATGCCCCATTCTTTGGGAAGAAACCATTTGTATTTAAAGTTCCCATTACAAATGGATTTAAAGTATATAATTTCTAAAATATTCTATATGTTGATATTTGATGGTGATCTTTGAAATTGAAAGAGGTGACAGTGTGGAATATGAAATATGGCCATCATACCATGAATAAAGAATCTTGTGAATGGCCAAATGAGCTAAGAAAATATCGGCGTTATGAATGTCTGAAAATACTAATGATAATTTATACAATATGAAAGATGTTGAGGTGAGTACAATTGTATTTATGTTACCTCTGTGTGCAAATCAAATCAAATTTTTTTTTTGGGAGAATCATTATCAAAACCGAGGAAGGGTGGGTCATAAGACCCACACCTGAAACTACACGTGTCGGTGGAGGGTGGATTGTGATTATTCCCCTTATTTGGGATGGAATTGAAATATTGGTAAAATTGTGATATTATTCCCCTTAATTGGGATGAAACTGGTAATAATTATGGATTGGGAAAGTCAACCCATAAGGCATATGTGGGAAGACGGCCTAGCTGATCGGGTGGAGATCGGACGCCATGTTGCGCACATGGTGGTACTACTCTTGGTAACAACTTTCTTTCGCATCACCTGTCAAACCACATTGTCCGTAAAGAGATGGCCTAGCTGATCGGGAGTGATCGGACTCCGTGCTAACAAAGACGGTGGTATATCGGTGCTAATAATCTCCCAACCAAAATTGTATATGAAGTTTATATTTTGAAAATTATTATGTTTTAACTGGACATTTGGATATTATTAATTGTGACTTGCTGTTTCTATGTGTTGCCTTTTCTTATATGTGCATTCTATTTTGAAAGAGGACTTTTAGCTATACATACTAGTGTTATTCAACAGTACTAACGTCCCTTTTGCCGGGGGCGCTGTATCTTTAATGGATGCAGGTGGTTCTACAGTAAGAGACATTGATCAGTGATAGCAGTACACTCTTTTCAGCTGATTTGGTGAGCCCCACTTCATTTCGGGGTCATGTATCTTTTGTTTTTCATGTACTGTGTTTTGAGGTATAGCCGGGGCCTTATTGCCGACATTTTCATATTACTCTTCTATTGTACTTAGAGGCTCCGTAGACAGGTTGTAGGTTGTGGTTGATGTTGGGAATTGAACTACAAATGTTAGTATTTGAAAATCATGTTTTTCGTTAATTCTATAAACTCGTAATATTTTAGAAATTGAATGAAGCTATTAATGGGAATGAGTTGTTAATAAAATCTTTTCAGTATTTGATTAATGGAGTACATCTCCTCTTTATTCATGGATGGGTTTGGGTAGAAGGAAATCTAACAGGCTTACTCGTCCGGGTTCTTTCGGTTGAGCGCCGGTCACGCTCCCCGAGTCTGGGGCGTGACAAACTTGGTATCAGAGCCAGGTTTTAAAGTGTCCTAGGATGTCTCGGAGCCGTGTCTAGTAGTGTCCTTCTTATCAGTGTGTTGTCGACCACATCTATAATGAGGAGGCTACATGGACATTTAGGAAGTTAATTTCCTCGCCATGTCTCATTTTCCAAATGAGTAATCCACGAGTTCGAAGTAGCGAGGAGGGAATGACCGCGTCATTGAATCTTGGGGAGATTACACAAGAGTTCTTTGGGAAAATGCGTCAAGCCGTGGAGGGATTAGAAGAACTTGTTCCTAAGGGAAGTGTCCTTGTTCCTACCAATGTCACCATACCACCGGATCATGTGGTGAGAGAATCTAAGAAATGAAAGAGAGTTGTTGGTGCTAATGAACCAGGTTGTGTGATTTGCAGCAAGCGCCACTTGAGAACATGTTGGATGACCCTTGAAATATGTTATGGTTGTGGAAAGAGAGGGCACAAGAAGAACAAATGCCCTAGGTTGGGTACACCCATCCCGGTCTATCCGATGTGCGGGAAGTAACATTTGGCACCGTGTGGTGAGTATGCTCAGGAGCATGTTAGGGGTGGCAGGTTTGGGAAATTCAATAAGGCCTACACAGCAATCCGGTACTGGAATTGTAACTCCCGCATTTGAAGCTTGGAGGAAGGATAAGGGGGATGCTTATAATGTATGCAAAAGGGGTAAATATCAGGTCAGTGGGACGAGTCAGTTTAGCAGACCTCATCCCCGTTGTGTGAAGTATGGGAGATGTCATCCGAGAGTATGTCACTATGGTACCTATGTATGTTACAAGTGTGGTATGAGGGGTCATATTCATAGAGATTGTCATTCGTCTCGCCAGAGCATGGGCGGGGGAGCGACACAACCATCCAGTTCCATAGATACTACATCCACAATGCCTCCCCCAGCTAGAGGCACTATACCACCCGCAGGGCGTGGAGAATCTAGGGGTGGTATTCAGAGCTCGGGAGGGCCCAACATATTTTATGCTATGAGGAGGCGTCAAAAGTTTGAGGCTTCTCCAGATATGGTTACAGGTATATTAACTGTCCAATCTCATGATGTGTATGCTCTTATTGATTCCGGTTCCACTTTGTCATATGTCACTCCTTATGTTACTATGGAAGTTGGGATAGAACCGGAAAAACTTTATGAGTCGTTCTCTGTATCTACTCTTTGAACGAGATGCAATATTTGTGAAGCCTCTTTATCACAATTCCTTATATTTACAGCCTCTTGAGAAATTGAGTTCTATAATGAGCTCCTTGAATTGGGTTATAACCTTAGGCTAACTTTCCTAAATTCTCAACAAGAGACTATACCTGATGAATTTATGACGGAACCTTTTGATTCAAGTAGATAACATATGCCCACTTGTGCTTATGCATGCATCGTCACAAAGTTTGCCTATGTGGTATCAAATCCAATGTAAAGCATCCTAGTGTTGAGATCCTTCTTGAGCCACTCTTTTTCTCTCTGGTGTATGTGGACCCTATGGTTTGAACAATAACTTCACTCCTTTATGAATACTATCATGAATCATTTTCACTGTCTAGTAACATAAGAGCATATCTCAGCACCTATCATATGTGTACCTGTCAATTGAAAGGGGTCACTTGTCCGCATAAAGTTTCTGGAAAATTTGAGATTTTCACAAATTTGTCACATGAAGATCTTTTTGTTTACCTATCTCAGTATGACTTTCATGTCTACCTAGATCATTCCTCAGTGACTAACTCACTTTGTTCCTAATATAGTAGTTGCCCATGATGTGGCCTGATATTACAGCTTGAGAGTTATTATGGCAGAAACATGTCTAGCTCATAGCAAAGTGTTCATTCTCTCTAATAAATACATGATTTCATACCAACATTAAGATTTCCTAGCTACATGATTGCACTCGTGTGTGGTTGAAAGTTAAGCAGCCTTACAACGACTTTCCTCCCCACTTCAGGTGGATGCTTCAGATTCTAGCACATATGGTGAGCATATTGATTTGAAAGACAAGTTTGTTGTATCTCTAGTCCTCTCATATAGGATCAACTATTGTAAAGGGTTAAGCTGTTAGAATGATAATAATCTCACAAGTGTTCAACTTCATTTTTCATCCTCATGGGTTTGTGGCATATCTATTCCTTGTGTTAGTTAATGTTGAGAGCATAATGCAACTTCATGTATTTTGAAACCTATATCACATTCAGGGTGCTAGAATATTCTCATTTTGTGTTAAACTGATTTTTCTTACATTCTAAGAGGCGATTGGTGTCACGTACTTGGATATTTCTCTTGAGGCCTACTATTGCTGAACAAGGCACATATGGAATGAAACAATTGTTGTTATCCTTTTTATGACTCATAGTCTTCCAAGAATAACTGACGCTAATGTCTTTATCCTCCCGACCATGCCTCACATATGTCACATGTCTAAAATGACTCATTTCTTTTAAATCACAGAATCATGAACATGGTCCCTACATTATCAATGCCTATTAGGCAACTCTATGCCTCATTTGTAGAATCAATGATTTCATCACAATGATTAACCATGTAAGTGTTATTGGTAGTAACCTTCATGTCTCTTAGGATATAACCTCCTGAAATGATCTGCTCAGCACATTGATGGATTCTTGAAAATATTCCAGCCCAATCTCGGACCTCATTGTTCCTATTTATAGTAACCTATGGGGGTTGAAGGTTCAAACATGTCAAAGAAGAAGTATCATCCTGTGATCAAATATATTGGATAGGAAGTTTTATGGTAATATTCATGCTAGCACATCTTAGAGTAATTGTTGGAGGTCGCCAAAGGTTTAGCTTGTGCGTTCGGCATAGGGATTTAGAGTTGAAGAAAGTGAACGGGTTATTCTCAAGATTATCTCTATGAATATATTGGGTGAATTGTTAAGGAAGGTAAAGTATGTGTAGTCACATTAGGTCTTATGAAATCTTGAACGAAATAGGCCAAACTATAAATATGATGTTTTCCTATTATTGTCCTCCGTGTACCCGGTGTTTCACGTGTCTATGTCTAAGGAAGTAATTGGAAATCCTTTGTATATTGTTCCGATATAGGTTATTGAAGGTCAAGTTAATGGATAGTTAGCTTATGAGAGGTACCTAATTGTCATCTTTGTTAGATAAGTCTGGAAGTTGGGATTGCCTACGTCAATGTGTTATCGCGAAGTCTGTAAGTCGAGAAGGTCACCTTGAAGGCCGAAAGTGTTGTGAAAAGAAACTATTTTCGCTTGATTGTATAGCAATTGGTTTTGATTTGAAAGGTACTTCCTAGGTGTTATGATTTAAAAATGTGCAGTTCATGTCCAGATATCACTCTTGATAATATAATGCCTGTAATGTTGAGATTAGTGTTGTTGATATATATCGTGATATTTGTTGAGTTGTGGATGTGTTGTTAGGAGTTGTTTTGGTGGTCCTATGGCAGGTGGTTAGGCCCAATTGCAAAGGAGACTCTGCCGAAATTTCTGAAAAATTTGGGAGTTAGTCAAATTTGGGAGCTTAAGATGTGTGGAAGAAGAAATGAGTTATGTTAAGTGTTCTGTGACGTACTCTACTTCTCATTAGAGGACGAATGATCCTAAGCGGGGGAGAATGTAAGGCCCCCCCCAAAAAAATCCAAGAACTCAAGGTTTGTGGTGCCGAGGTAGGCTAATGTGTAAGTCCCCTTGAATTTCTATTGCTAATTCGATTGATTTCGAGCTTAGGAATACAATTTAATTTAGACCCGAACCACATGAGAATTACTGAAGTGAATAAAGTTATTTGGATACTTGGGGATAATTATTTTATTAATCTTTGAGTGTTGTAATAATGGGGAACACTTGTATGTTAATTTCAAAGCAATAATATAACGACCCAACCGGTCGTTTCAACTTTTAGAATCCCGTTCCCTTAAATAAAACTCTCCGAATGTCTTTTTAATAATTTATGACTTGCGGGGATGGTTGGTTCGGGATTTGGATGTGTTTGGGTTGAAATCGGAACACTTGATTCCTTAAGTTAACTTTAAAAGGCCAAGTTTGACTTCGGTCAACATTTTGAGAAAACGACCTCGGAATCGGGATTTAACGGTTCGAATAGGTTCGTATGATGATTTCAGACTTAGGCATATGTTCGAATCGGGTTTTGGATAACCCAGGAGTGTTTTGGCGCTTAATAGTAAAAATCAACTATTTGAAGGTTTAAAGTTCTTTAAAATTGGTTTGGAGTAGGTTTTTGAGTAATTGAAGTCCGTTTGGAATTTCGAGTTTGGGAATAGTTCCGTATAGTGATTTAAGACTTGCACACAAAATTTCGTCTCATTCCGAGTAGTTTAAGCATATTTCGGCGCATTGGAAGTAAATTAAAGAACTTGAAAATTTTAAGTTTGAATCAATTTGGTTTGGGGTATGATTCTTAGATTTGATATTGTTTTACACATTCCGTGAGTTCGAGCGAGTCCGTTTTATGATTTCAAACCTGTTGGTATATTCGGGCGGGGCCCCGGGGGCCCCGAGTGTTAACCGGATGAGGCTCGAATCAATTTTTGGAATTATGAAGAAGAGCTGAAGCCTTCTGTTTTTGGATTGCAGATAAAAGTACTAAGAAACCTAAGGGAATAATTAAAAATGTGCTTGTAAGAGTAGATAAGTTTGTGTTCCCTGTAGATTTTATAGTGTTTGAAATGAAAGAATGTCCTGATGAACCAATAATTTTGGGTAGACCATTTCTTGCTACAGGAAGAGCAATCACATATGTTCATCAAGGACGGCTAATTTTGAGGGTTGATGAAGAAAGAGTCATTTTAATATGCAAAAGATACTAAGATTTTCAGGAGATGAGGCATCATCTTCATGCTTTTCTATTGACATGATTAGTGATCTTGCAGATGAATTCAAAGATGATCAATTAATTTCTGACTCAATGGAAAGATGTTTGACCAAATCAGGCACTACACAAGATGATGATCCCACAATCAGGAAAGAAGTTGAAAGACTGGAAAATGATTCTAAGGATAAAGAGATGCAATTAGAAGAAGTTCAACCGAAAATTGAACTCAAAGTTCTCCCTTCTCATTTAAAATATGTTTATCTTGAGCAAGAATTATTTTCAGTAATTATTTCATTTTCTTTGACTGCAGAACAAGAAGAAAGACTAATTCAAGTCTTAAAAGCACATAAAGGAGCTTTAGGTTGGACTATAGAGGATATCAAAGGAATTAGTCCAGCAATTTGTACGCATAAAATCCTCATGGAGGATATCTACAAGCCAATAATCCAACCCCAAAGGAGATTGAATCATGCAGTGCAGGAAGTGGTAAAAAAGGAGATTGTCAAGCTTTTAGCAGCATGTATTATTTACCTAATTTCAGACAGCCCTTGGGTAAGTCCAGTTCAGGTAGTACCAAAGAAAGGAGGTATGACAGTTATAAAGAATGAAAATAATGAACTCATACCTACGAGGACTGTTACAGGATGGAGAATCTGTATTGATTATAGACGTCTCAATGATGCTACCAGAAAAGATCATTTTCCTTTACTATTTATTGATCAAATGTTGGAAAGAATTACAGGATATGATTTTTACTATTTTCTTGATGGCTATTTAGGGTATAACCAAATACCAATTGCACCCGAAGATCGGGATAAGATAACTTTCACATGTCCTCACGGAACATATGCCTATAGGAGAATGCCATTTGGTCTGTGCAACGCCCCTGCTACATTTCAACATTGCATGTCACCAATTTTTTCTGACATGACTGAAAAATTTCTTAAAATTTTTATGGATGATTTTACACTCTTTGGCAAAACATTTGAAGTACACTCTTTCGCAAAATGTTTGAAGATTGTCTTTACCACTTGACTTTAGTTCTTAAGAGATGTGAAGAGACAAACTTAATTCTGAATTGGGAAAAATATCATTTTATGGTTACAGAGGGAGTTGTTTTAGGACATAAAATCACTGCTAATAGAATAGAAGTTGATAAGGCTAAAATTGATCTTATAGCAGGATTACCCCCTCCCACAACTGTTAAAGGCATTAGAAACTTTCTAGGTCATGCAGCTTTTTACAGACGGTTCATAAAGGATTTTTCAAAGATTTCAAAACCTCGGACTAACCTCTTGATGAAAGATATTAAGTTTGATTTTTCAGGTGATTGTATGATAGATTTTGACACCCTGAAGGAGAAATTATCAACTGCCCCTGTAGTTGTGTCCCCTGATTGGAGTCAGCCTTTTGAGATTATGTGTGATGCTAGTGATACGGCAATTGGAGCGATTTTAGGTCAGATAAAGGATAAAAATTTTCGTCCCATTTACTAAGCCAGTAGAACACTAAATGAGGCTCAACTGAATTATGCCACAACAGAAAAAGAGTTACTGGCAGTAGTATTTGCATTTGATAAATTTTGTTCTTATTTGATAGGAACGAAGGTCACTGTTTTTACTGACCATGCAACTCTAAAAATACCTCTTAGCAAAAAAGGATGCTCGACCTAGATTGTTAAGATGGATTTTACTTCTGCAAGAATTTGACCTTAAGATAAAAGACAAAAAAGGAATAGAGAATCAGATAACTGACCATTTGTCTAGACTAGAAGACCCTCCCCTTGAGTTCAACGAGATAAAAGAAGAATTTCCTGATGAACACATTTTTTCAGTTGACTCTATTGTGACTCAACCACCTTGGTTCGCAGATATTGCTAATTACTTGGTTGGAATCTCTTACCAACAGAGAAAAAAGCTTATTTATGATGCTAAGTATTATTTGTGGATTGAACCTTACTTGTTCAAAATTTGTGCAGATAATACCATCAGGAGGTGTGTACCTAAAGAAGAGATGACAAAAATTTTGTATCACTGTCATGATGGAGCAATTGGAGGTCATTATGCTGCAAACCGTACGACATTTAAAGTATTGGAGGCCGGATTTTTCTGGCCAACACTCTTCAAAGATACCCGAGCATATGTCACACAATGTGACAGGTGTCAGAAAATATGTAATATCACTAAGAGAGATGAGATGCCATTACAATCAATACAAGTATGTGAAATATTTGATGTTTGGAGAATAGATTTCATGGGTCCTTTTCCTTCTTCTCATTCTTTTGAATATATCCTTGTGGCTGTGGATTATGTATCAAGATGGGTTAAAGCTATCCCCACAAGGAAGAATGATGCTCATACAATGTGTAATTTTCTTAGAAAAAATATTTTTACTAGATTTGGCACATCTCGAGTCATCATTAGTGATCAAGGAACTCATTTCATGAATAAGAAATTTTCTGCTTTGCTATCAAAATATGGTGTGACTTACAAAACTGGAACACCATATCATACTCAAACACAAGAGCAAGTTGAAGTTTCCACCCGCGAGTTAAAAAGAATTCTTGAAAAGACGGTTGGAATTTCAAGAAAAGACTAGTCTTTAAAATTAGATGATGCATTATGGGCATACCGAACGGCGTTCAAAACGCCAATTGGAATATTCCTATATAAATTAGTCTTTGGAAAGGCTTGCCATTTGCCAGTTGAATTAGAATACAAAACCTTTTGGGCACTCAAAGCATTAAACTTTGAATTAACATCTGCTGGTAAAAAGAGATTTTTTCAGGTTAATGAATTGGAAGAACTGAGGTTGGAAGCTTATGAAAATGTCAGAATTTTCAAAGAAAAAATAAAAATATGGCATGATAATTTGATCAAACAAAAAAGTTTTAAAATTGGAGATTGTGTACTTCTTTATAATAGTCGACTCAGGCTATTCTCGAAAAAATTAAAATCCAGGTGGACAAGTCCTTACAATGTTACAGGTGTTACTTCCTATGGAGCAATCGAAATTTAACAGAACAGTGGAGGAATTAAGTTTAAGGTAAATGGTCAGAGACTCAAATTGTACTTTGGAGGACATTTTGAGCAACATCCATCAGTCACTCTGATAGACTGATGAATTCCACACTCAATAAGTCGAGCCGACGACGTTAAACTCAGAACTATGGTACCTACCCGTAGCTATTGAGGGTGAAGCAATGGAACCTCATAAGTCCAATATGATTTGTATGAATAAATGCTTAACCAATTGATCTGGTTAATATCCAGATTATTGTACAACCGGGATATCCCATTAAGGCCTCTACAAAAACAGAGCCATCTATACAGGAGTAATTCCATGCTGGTCGGTATGCCTAAGTCACTGGTTGGTTAACCATCTAATTGTGTAAATTAATTATTGGCTCAGGTAAAATTTCTGGTTTATATCAAAACCCGAACCCTATGACTGCTAAGGTGTTAAATTAGTCCAGTCTATTACATATAGAACATGTGTGGTCACAGTTTCTTTCATGCTTTCTTCCATGATTGCAAATTTGAAAGTCAAAAAGATTTTATTTTATTTATATGTTTATATTCTTATAAAAAGGAGTTTCTAATATATTTATATATGCATATATATATAATTTATAAATATTTACGAAATATCAAGTGCTTAGTTATATGTCATAATTCTATTATTTTGTTTTAAAAAAATGAAAAATATATATAATAATATAAAAAGAATGATCACGTTCTTTCTTTAAAAGTTGTTATAAGGAAAGTTTCTCTTTTGTTAATTTCTTTTTTCTACTTGAAAAACAAATTCTATAATATTATAATAATTTGTTTTTTTCTTAATGATTGTGTCATTGTAGGTTTTTAATTAGTAAAATAAATTATTTCTATTGTGCTCAAATATTAAGTCTTTTCTTCATTATCATATCAGTTCCATGCCTATGACTTTAATTTTGTGAAGGCAAAATTAGCGTCTCCAACTCGCAAGATCAAAGGAATTGAGAAAAGTTATTATCACAAGAAGGTAGACTCAATAATTTTTCTAGAACTTGCTCTAAATGTTCTTCGAGGCGAAATAATGGATGACACTGATTCTTGAAAGATGAAATTAAGCTTTCTTTGATACACCTTTTCGCCTCTTTTAGTTTATTCTCTCCAAGAAAAAAAGAAGCTTTTACCTCTTGGAACCTATCTTTGAGCCTTTATCCTATTTTTGTTTTAAAAAACACCATGGTCTATAACTCAAAAACAAAAAAAATGAGAAAAAAAGATGTATATTACTATTATAGTATTACTTCTTCCGGCCATGATAAGTAATGTTTGTTAGAAAAAGGGAAGAAAGATTGTGCAAGGCACGAAACAGAAAAGAAAAAAAAAGGAGAGAGATCTAATATATAAGAGTGTGTATATTCTTATATCTCTTTATGTTGATAAAAGCATATATACAAAAAGAAAAGAAAATACAAAAATACTGGAAAAAAAAGATGGAATAATTAGTATCAAGGAGCATTTGCTCTAAGCTGAAAGAAGAAAAATCACTACAAAAATATCTTTATCCTACTAGCCTGAATCCTGACATTATAAGCCAAGAAAAAGTCCTAAATAGATTTTAAAAATCAGTGTTAAATCTATATTAGTGAAGATTAACATGAAGAGCAAGCCTATGGACGAAAAATTGTGATATTCAAGACGTGTGATAATAAAGTTATCAATTCCGAAAGATTCAAGAGAAAAAGAATGCAAAATTTTGTTTTTTCAAAAAATGAAAGCAGAAGCAAGGTAAAAGATTTGGTGAAACTTAAAAGATTAATCATTTGACATGATGGAGAAAATTATTTTGAATAAATTTTCTATCCTACAAAGACCAAAAGTTTTGAAGAATATGTTATATTTTTTTTTCATTAGAAATGTTTTTCCTCGAGGACGAGCAAAGATTCAAGTGTCGGGGAATTTGATGGATATAATTTATTCATATATTTTTATATGTAAATATTAAATATTTTAAACAAAACATGAATAAATATACCATGTTCTCCCATATTTTCTAACATACTTCGTAGGAGGAAGAGCGTATGAAAATTGAAGAAAAGAAGCAAAAAAAGAGTGGGAATTGAGTAGTCAACCGGGAATGAAGAAGCAAATATAACACCATAATTGCGACAATGGCAATTGAAAATTATGGAGCAAATTACATAGTTGCAACTAGCAAACTACTGTTGAAACTATGGTTCTTCCTCTGCAGAATGAAACTCAATTGGCAAGGTCATAGTTGCACCTACAATTTCCATAGTTGCAACTATGGGGAACCTTAGGCAAGAAAACTCTATAAATAGAGTGTGAATTTTGAAGAGAAGACATCGAGTCTTACGGGAGAAAACTACATTTTGGTCTCTCTCTCTTTTGTCTTTAGTATTTCCTACTAGTTGTCTTTCTTTTAGAAGAATAATATTTCTTCATAAGTTCTTTGTTCCTAAATTAGTTTTTCTTACTTCGTAATGGAGTAACTTCTTTTATTGGGATAGTTGATGAAGATTGATATATATATTTATAATACTATCTCAGTTTAATACATCCTTGGCTTGAAACTTTCTTTTTATACTTTGTACTGTGCCGTAATAATAGTTTTAATTAATCATTATTATCACTTCTACATAGTTTATCTCTAAGTTATTCTTATATTGATTTTGTAATTCTCACGAAGCAAAATTGATATATAATAACCAATGAATAATTAGTAGAGTGAGAGTAATTTTTAGTAATCTATTATTCCAACTTCGTAATCTTGCTTGCCTCAGTTTTAATTCTCACGGAGGAATTGTTGTAGGCAAGATTATTGTTTTTTTAGTAAAAATATTCTCACGAAGTTTTTACTACCTCTTAGCACAATTCAAGCAAGAAAAATATTTTGGTTTAATCGTCACTAGTTTTAACTCAATTAATCACATAACCTCATGGAGTGCTATTAATTGACTACTTCTTAGCGAGCTAAATATAATTATATTAGTAATAAGCAATTATTCCTAAGAGAAATACATGTAAAATTTGAGATTTTATTGTAATATATTATCAAGTGAATTCAACGATTCCCAACTCTTTTAAATTATAAATCTTCCGAAAGTTCTTGGTTTTTGTTTAAGTAATTAACAAGCTTTAAACCTCACTCACTTTTCATCAAACTGATTCTCTCAAATAGTAGTTGAAATATTAAAAGTTTGTAGTATAGATTTTTCAATCTCTGTGGGATGATATCATAAACTATATTAGAATTTGACAAAGCACGAGCAGGAAAATCCTATTCACATTGGCCTCGTCAGTAAGATATGTGAAAGACTGTCCGGGGCAAGGTCTACTAATGAGTAGCAAACAGAGTGGCAAAGTCATTGCATTTTGTGATACTGATTGGGCATCATGCCCAGTGACCAGAAAATCAGTAACAGGCTATTGCATAAAACTTGGAGATTCAATAATTTTCTGAAAATCCAAGAAGCAGAGTACAATTTCAAGAAACTCAACAGAGGCAAAATACAGGAGTATGGCCACAACTGTAGCTGAATTAGTATGGATACAGGGATTGCTTGAAGAATTGGGTGTGAAAGTTGATTTGCCCATGGAGTTGTACTGTGACAATAAAGCAGCACTGCAGATTGCATCCAATCCTATGTATCATGAACGCACCAAGCATATAGAAATTGACTGTCATTTTATTAGAGAAAAACTGCAAACATGGATGATAAAGACTTCACATGTACCCAACAAGGTTCATATAGCAGACATATTGACCAAGGCACTTGGGAAGTACCTGCACAGTGAAATGGTATGCAAGTTGGTTATGATAAACATTTTTCATCACCCAAGTTTGGTATGCGCAGTGTAGAGTTGCACATTAACAGTGTTAGTTGTACATAATTAGTTAGAATTAGTTTAGTATTAACAAATGATTATATGTATTGTTAGAAGTAGTTAGTAAGATAATATATATACAAGTGGCTACACACGTGTAAAGTGAGATGGAATAATAAAGTTCAAATTTTCCAAAACATTCTCTTCTCTCTATTTCTGCTATCTCCTTCTTAGCTCGAAGAATAACTCCCCTTTCCCTTTCAATACCCTCTCTCCCCCATTTAAAAAGAAATTATTTTTACCATAATTAGTGGAGTCAACTAAACTTTTACTGGACCTGAATACCCATTGACTGAAAATGTAAAGTAAATTTAGGGAAAACTATGTTTGACCAGTACAATAACAATAATATATCTAGTATGATTTTACAAATGGGGTATGAGATGTGTAAGGTAAATATGTTGTTTTCGATAAATTATAAGCTCAAAAAAGACATTTTCAATTTGAAAGATATAAGAGGAAAAAAAGTTAAGATGAAAATACTGAACAAAAGAAAAGTATTGACAACAAAAAGAATAAAGCTAACCAAAATTAAATAAATAACAATAGTGATAAAATTGAAGAATAAGACAATAATTAAACAATAATAATATTTTACAGGATTCCTAATATTGCCATCATTTCTAATGATATTTTACAGGATTCTTCTTTTATTGTAAATGAGATTACTGTAATTTCTTTCTGTCTTCTAACCATGAATAATTTCAAATACTTTGGTTTCTCTGAAATTATCTAGCCTTGGAAACAAAAGGGAAACTATAGTAATTAATCTGTTTTTGCAATGAAAGAAGAAACAAAAACAACAACAACAACAATCTAGTAGAATCCCACTAGTGGGGTTTGAGGAGGGTAGAGTGTACGCAGATTTTACCCGTACCCCGGAGGGATAGAGAGGTTGTTTCTGGGAGACCCTCGGCTCATAGATAATAGATTTGTAACAATATATAATAGAAACCAGAAAAATAGTACCAGCATCGTAAAATACAGCAAAAAAGAAGAAACAAGACTGCTGTAAAAATTATTAGGAACGACAAAAATCTAATACTCCTAGCATATTAGGAATCAATTTAGGTGAATAGCAATAGTCAAATATAGACCAAATAGTCACATATGAAGGATGGTTCAATTTCCCAGTAAGTGATATTGTTCACAATATATCGAAGTAGAACTCGAGTTGCCAGTTGACTTACTCGGACTAAGGCCAATAACATAAATGATATGTCATTCTTTCTGGTCGCCTGTGTTGGTACCAATGTTCTAAGATCGCATTGGATCTTCTGTGATTTTCTTCCTCTCGAATTGTGAAGAAGTAGTACTTGCAAGATGAATACTCAAAGACAAAGAAGAAGAAAAAAGTTGTGTACGGTTAAAACCGATTGAGTCAGTCGTACGGACTGATCGAGACGGCAATATTTCGATCGAAAGGTATCTACGTAAGGTCAGGTCGAGGTCCGAAGAAAGGGCTTCAGGATTCGAGCTCCAAATTCGAATCAAGGATCAGTTCGGCATCATTATCGGGCCCATGACCAAATCGAACCACGAGGCAAAAGGTTGTCGGAAATGCACAGACCGACCAACACCCACCCCGAATATCAAGACTCCGAGTTAGGACCGAGCTCGAGTCAAGGCCAATGGCTCGACCCGATATCGAGTTCGAGTCAGTATCGAAACTCACAGACAAGGCCGTTACAACCACACTAATGGAGAGAATCCTGGTGGGAAGTAGGGAAAAGACAATACATCATAGGCTCTCCACTACGTATTTTTTATTGTATATAAAGTAGGATCCTTCTACTATAAGGGGATGGGTTGTAAGCAGAGAGACATTGTAACAAAAGAATTCTTCTCATATTGAAAAATATTCACTTGTGTTTATTTCACTTTATCTTATTCATTCTTCTTGCTCATTGTTCTCATTCTCCTAGTCAAGAATACATGTATTTCTATTTCTCTATGCGATTTGTATCAAATTATATCACATATCCTTAGAACCATACACAAATTTAACTCTATTCAATTTTTCGGGTAAATAATTTGGCGCTCACCGTGGGGCTAAGCATAACAGTGGTTGTTTGATACGAATCCGAAGAAACACATTGTTGTGTTTTACGCTCGATTCCGAAAATGTCTTAGATTTCGGATTAGCAACGACTAACTACCAATCAAATGGCTTCACCAATTGACAATAGAGTCGGTCTTCAAGATGAGAACAATAACTTGACACCCAATATCGAAAGGCCACTTGTAAACGCCGTTGGAGCTCGAATCGGAGCGCCAATAGATATCAATTCGCATGTAGCCATCGAGGCAAACCTCCATGCTGAACCCGAGAATAGCATCCATGGTGGCACTCGATCTGCAGCTCGAGATACCCATAACGTCGGGGAAAACGGCGTTAGCTTGCGTATGATTTTCGAAATGTTGCAAGCCCAACAGGCAGCAACAGCTCAGTTGCAGAGCCAAACCCAGCTACAAAGTAGGCCGGAGCCCAGTCCACCTCGAGAAATCAACCACAGAACGGAGCTAGCCATAGTGAAGTCAAATGAGCAAGAATCGGGGACTACTCCTGAAATTACTAAATTGCTCGAGGAACTCACAAAACGAGTCGAAGCCAACGATAAAAAAGTAGAAACATATAATTCCAGGGTCGATCAGATCCCGGGAGCTCCACCAATGATAAAATGGTTAGATTCGAAAAAATTCATTCAAAAACCTTTTCCCTCGAGTGCAGCCCCAAAACCAATTCCCAAAAAATTTCGTATGCCCGAAATACCCAAATATAACAGAACGACCGACCCCAATGAGTACGTCACTTCTTACACGTGTGCCATCAAGGAAAATGATTTGGAAGATGATGAGATCGAATCTGTATTATTGAAAAAATTCGGTGAAACCCTGTCAAATGGGGCAATGGTATGGTATCATAATTTACCATCTAACTCTATTGATTCTTTTGCTATGCTTGCAGATTGCTTCGTAAAAGCACATGCCGGATCCACAAAGGTCAAAACCAGAAAGTCAAACTTGTTCAAGGTAATACAAAAGGATAACGAGATGCTAAGGGACTTCGTATCTCGTTTTCAAATGGAACGAATGGATCTGCCACCAGTCACAGACGATTGGGCTGTTCAAGCTTTCACTCAAGGTCAAAACGAGCAGAGCTCGATGGCTTCACGGCGACTAAAGCAAAATCTGATCGAGTACCCAACAATTACTTGGACCGATGTGCACAATCGATATCAACCCAAAATAAGAGTCGAAGATGACCAGTTGATTTCTAGGTCCGTTACTAAAAGAACTACCAAGCAAAGGTCGACAAGAGATTGATACCAGCCATATAGCGGAAACGATATTACTGCTGAGTATCTTAGGCCTCTTTAAAATCAACCTCGTATACTAGGGGGCTTTATCATTGAACGTATCTGTGATGATTATCAAGTTCGGTGCAAAGGAAGTTACTTCGTTATTTCATGACAAACAGTGTCTCAACAGGAAACGTTGTAAGAGCCAAATGGTCAAAACGAACCATGCTTATGTAGTTGGCTCGAGCCCTGACGCAAAACATGAACACATGTATAATGACTTGCAAAGAAAGCCCTTTTCTTTACCGATATTCTATGTTCAAGATTTATTATGCAAACAGAATCGAGTTCGAGCAAGCGCTCACTCGACCATTAAGCCTACGGGCTACTTTGACCATTACGCCTACGGGCTACATTATTTCGAGTTCGAATCATTCACTCGACTACTAAGCCTACAGGCTACTTTTATTTCGAGTTCGAGCAAGCACTCACTCGACTATTATGCCTACGGGCTACATTGCATCAAGTTCGAATCATTCACTCGATTGCTAAGCCTACAAGCTACTTCTATTTCGAGTTCGAGCAAGCACTCACTCGACCATTAAGCCTACGGGCTACTTTTACCATTACGCCTACGGGCTACATTATTTCGAGTTTGAATTATTCACTCGACTACTAAGCCTACGGGCTACCTTTATTAAGAGTTCGAGCAAGCACTCACTCGACTATTACGCCTACGGGCTACATTGCATCGAGTTCGAATCATTCACTCGACTGCTAAGCCTACAAGCTACTTTTATTTCGAGTTCGAGCAAGCACTCACTCGACCATTAAGCCTACGGGCTACTTTGACCATTACGCCTACAGGCTATATTATTTTGAGTTCGAATCATTCACTCGACTACTAAGCCTACAGGCTACTTTTATTTCGAGTTCGAGCAAGCACTCACTTGACTATTACGCCTACGGGCTACATTGCATCGAGTTCGAATCATTCACTCGACTGCTAAGCCTACGGGCTACTTTTATTTCGAGTTCGAGCAAGCACTCACTCGACCATTAAGCCTATGGGCTACTTTGACCATTACGCCTACGGGCTATATTATTTCGAGTTCGAATCATTCACTCGACTACTAAGCCTACATGCTACTTTTATTTCGAGTTCGAGCAAGCACTCACTCGACCATTAAGCCTACGGGCTACATTGCATCGAGTAAAACTACTTATTTCTTCGAATTCAAACGAACACTTGACTATTTAAAGCTGAAGGATGTTCGAGCCCGATAAAGCAAATGTGACTACCCACAAGGCCCGAAGGCAACAAAGATTAAAATTCAAATTATCTATCTAGCTTGAAAGGCTATTTTGCTTCAAAAGGAAGAAAGATTTATATTTATAAATTTTTTATACTGAGGCGGCTACTCTGCCAAAAGGAAGTTCTTTATACAAAAACCGAAAGCGGCATCGAAAGAACGCAGCAAACGACCTAAGGCTCTAAATGACTCAATCTTCATCGGAGGCCGTATTCTCGGCATCGTCCTCATCTTTAGACTCCCCCGAGTCATCAGAGTCCTCCTCAGGAAAGGCCAACCTCCGAGCTTTGTTCTCCTCTGCCCTGGCGACTTCAATCTCGGCCCCAATATCGAAGCCCTGAGCTCTGACGTCCTCGGGAGAATCTCTCCGAGCTTGCCATTTTGCATGTTCGACCATGCTCTCAGCTTTGGCTTGGTTAACCTCGACATCGATCCTAAACTGAGCCACTTTGGCATCATCTCTTTTATTGGCCTCGATCACCTCAGATCTGGCCACTTCAAGTTCTTTGGCCAAATCTGCTTTATTTGAAGCGGCCAAATCCAACCGATATTGAAGCTGTTTCATCTTTTCGATCATCCCCAAAGCATTTTCTTTCGCAGATCGAAGTTGGACATCAGACAGCTCCAACTGAGCTTCGACGGCTTCCTTTTCGAGCAAGGATATCCATACACTTTTTAAATTCTTCTGCCTCGGCCAGTAGCGCATCTACCTGTGAGTTAAGCCATCCAATCTGCTCGATCCTCTGCCGAACCTGCAAAATCGGATCATTAGTGGTTATCTCTTTTTCATCTTCACTATCATGGAACATTCGGAATACCTGCTCAGCCATCTCCTTATGCTCTTTCCGAGCCGCTGTCAAATATGCTCGAAATTTTTCACTAAGTAGCTTGTACGAGTCACTCTTTTCAGTGAGGCTCCGAACCCCGGCATCCTGCTGCTCCCGGATTCTGTGGCCATAACTTCTGCTTGAAGTGCTTTAAAAAAATGGATTGGTCAAGGTAAAGATAAATGTGTCAAGTGCCGCAGTCAAATTAGTCGCCAAATGATTGATCAGCCACGTATAAACTCGGCATTAGTGACTGCCATAAGAATGGCGAAGGAATCGAGAAAGAATAATGCCCCTAGAAGGCCTCAACCAGCCTATCATCAGGTGAGCAGATCTGGCGAATAGATCTAGTTATAGTAGTATTGTTTACAAGTTCAACTTAAACTTATAGTAATATTTTGACATACAATAAAAAGATTTATATGAAAAATCACTAAAATTAATTTTGAATAGTATAAGATAAAGAAGTGTTAGGAACCTTAAGGTTGAACGCATCAAATTTAAATTTTGAATTTATATATGCAGATGAGTGAGGAAGTTCGTCCTGATAACCCATTTATTAGGGAAGGAGCAGCTAAAAGGGCTGGAATGGCTAATGCATCAAGCGGGGGACCATCCCTTCGGATCATTTCGGCCCAATATTAGCCGAGAATGATCCGGAGAGAAATCAAGGTGTTTTGGTAGGGGAGTCGTGGACACATCGTTTGAATTGCAGGCAATGGGGTGTGCACTGGCCCCATGTGGCCGGAATTGCTGGACAAACAAAATATGGTGCGCAATCCGTGGTGCTCTCAGGTGGCTACGAAGATGACGAGGACCATGGAAAATGGTTTCTCTACACTGGAAGGTACAGTTAATTAATTATCTCTATATATGAGCTTAATTTCAACATTTCTTGTTTAATTGAAGGTAGTATTTTAGACTCGAGGCATGCATGTTCCTATATATACAAGTTAACATCTATAGGTAATTCTCCTTTAAAATTCCTTACGATCTATATAACTTAAATTTTATTATATTATAGTAGCTCCTTTTAACTGAAGCCTTAAGCTTTAGGAGGGAAAAACAATCTAAGCAATTGAGATTTTGATTATCTCGATGAGTCCCTCTTAGATCTAATTATTTGCTCTGTGACTGTTTCTAATATTATTATTTTACGAGAAATTAATTAAGACCTTCCTTCTCTTATTGCAATATATATGCAGTGGGGGAAGGGATCTAAGTGGTAACAAACGAACGAATGAGGATCAATCATTTGATCAAACATTCACCAATTCCAACGAAGCTTTGCGAGTCAGCTGCCAAGAAGGTTATCCAGTTCGTGTTGTTAGGTAATATATCATAGAATTTGATGAGTAATATATTTTTTTTCATTAAGCAAGTCATGACTCCCTTGTAGTTATTGTATAAATACAATGATTAAAACTGAAGTAACAATTAATGTGATATATTTTTTCTATTAAAGTTGACTCATACACATTTTTATGCATGATCAGATCTCATAAAGAAAAGCGTTCATCCTATGCCCCACAGGATGATCTTCGTTATGATGGTGTATACAGGATAGAGAAGTGTTGGAGGAAAATGGGAAAACAGGTAAAATATTTCTTTTATAAATTATAAGATTCCATAAACTTCTCTAGCTAGCTGTTAATTAATATTAATTATTCTAATTCAACTGACTGAATTTGAGACATCATATGTATTTTTATCATCAGGGGTACAGGATGTGTAGGTACTTATTTGTGAGATGTGACAATGAACCAGCCCCGTGGACGAGGTTTGTACATGTTTTCTTACTTCCCCAATTGATTACTCTACTACTGTTTAATTCTTAGCTGCAGATTAATTATATTCTTATGCAGTGATGAGCTTGGGGATATGCCTCGGCCCTTGCCAGAAATTCCTGAACTTGAAGATGCCCTTGACATTTTTGAGAGGACCCGCAGTCCTTCATGGGATTATGCTGTATGATATTCTTTTCCTTATAATAAACTTTTTGAGTACTTTAATTAGCATGCAATATTTTGTTTTTCAGTTTTCCATCACGAACACTAACTTAACTCTTAGAAATTTCTCGAGTATTTACATATATAGTACAGTACTTTCGAAGGAGTTTAATTTGTATATACTTTGATAATGTGAAAGATTTTTTATACTATCAAGTCATATAAAGATAATTATAGGTAAAAAACAGAACTAGTTAGCATATTATTTGTTACGACAAGTTAAAACATATTGATAGCATTAAAAATCTCTAGGTGTTTTCTCTAAATTCTATTAAAAATATATTATTGGAAAAATAATTCATGTCTGGCCAAGAGGAAGAAGGTAGGTGGAAGTGGAAGAAGCCAGCACCGCCAAGCCAACAAAGAGTAATTGAAGGAAGTTCGACGGATAGGAAGAGAGCAAGGAAGACACCAAAGAAAACATCTATGAATAAGACACTTTTAAAAGGTTAAGCAAAACCAATACTAGTTAGTAGTAATTAGTATAGTATATTTCTCACCCTTTCCCTTCTTTGTTTCGGATACGTCTAATGCAAGTAAGATTAATTAATCTAAGTAGTGATTAATTTGTTATTTGACGCAGGGTTCAGTTGTCTACTTTGCAAGAATGTGTTAACTCTCCCTGTGACAACTCCTCGCGCTCATAACTTTTGCAAAGCTTGCCTTGAGAAAGCATTTAAAGGACAATCCTTTGTAAAGGAAAGGGAATGCCATAATGGGCGAAAGCTTCGGACAAAGAAGAATTTTATGAAATGCCCCACATGCCCACTTGACATTTCTGAGTTTTTGCAAAATCCTCAGGTTAATAGAGAGCTGGAGGATGCCATTGGGAAATTACAAGAGGAGTTTGATGAAAAAGACAATACTGATGATGATATTGAAGATGTAAAGGAAGAGGTTATAATTAAAGAGGATAATGAGAGTAATGTCTAATGATGATGACATCCCTTCAAATGATAACAAGTCAAACAAGAAATTAAAAGAAAATTGATGCTGGGGAAATTGATGGTAGTAATTAGCTGATGTCCTGATTATTGAGGAACTTTTTAATTTAGTAAAAAACGTAAACATTTGTCAAGGAGTTATATCCACATATTGGACCTATTTCCTAACATATGTCATCTTATTACGTCTCTTGAGGATTTTTATTTGTATTTTGTATTCTCTGCCTGAAATACATTAATATTTATTTAGTACTTTAGTTTTATTTGATGTGACAATATTTGATTTAGCATGAAATTTAAAATATTAGTTTAATTTATATGTTGTATTAGATATGTTGGAAGAAAATTATTAAGCTAGTTTAAAAGCTAGTTAGATAAATTAAATGTCTGACGCCTTTTAATTAGATAATTAGGAGGTTGACTGTGAAGATGATTAACCAATTTAAATTAAAAGTACAAAAATTGCTTGTTCGAAACCGTAAAGATAAAATAATAAGTAGAAAGAGGTAGTAATCGGCCAACTAAAACAAAAGGTTGCTGTATTTGCACAGACAAAAAAGTGGCTATGCCATTGAAAAAAATATTGGTATGATGCCTGGTTTGTTAAGAGAGTGAATAGGAGGTTAGGTTTGCCAAAAATTTTAAATCGTCGCTAATATTTAAATACAGGCCTTAAAAGTGATTATTTGTGCAAACGGCCAGTTGAAGTAATTGGGTTTGGGTCTTCTCTAAACCTGTCCAAGAAATGGGCGTAATGCGCTTAAATGGGTCGTAAAACAAAACCGTCTTCGAACTCGGAGTACTGAGTAAATTGGTTCCTTCCAAAGCAGCACACTAAATTTTACACTCTTTGATGGATTGCTTGTTTCCTTCAAGTATTTGCTTCTTACTTGTCTCATCCTCGCCGTAGTCAGGTTTTTTCTCCTCTCTTTCTCTTTCTCATTATTCAATTCTAATTGCGTGCAACAACCTAAAACTTTTGTAGTTTAATGAGGTGAAATTGTTAATTAATCCTTTTGATTCTGTTCAAACTAAGACATATTTTGTTAAACTGTACCTTCTTTTGGTTATTTGATAAATCATTTTCTGACTTTTTCCATTCGGTGAAAATCCTCAGGCGAAGTGCTCTGTGTTTTGTTGAATACATTGAAATTCACTCTCCTGCCTAATTGTAATTTTAGTATTTTGCTTTACAGGGACCTTCTTGTAGCTGTATTTTATAGGATATTTGAATTGGTAAGTATCTTGCATAGATATACAGTAACATAGGCATAAGCTAACCTCTTTAAGAAACATAAGAGCACATGATGATAACATACTCCTATATATGGTTGGAAACTTAACTACATAAAAATTTAGTGAGGAGTCTTTTTATGGTAGTGATTTTTTTTATTTGCACTCTATATAATATAGTTTTGATTTGTTCTTTAGGTGAGGAATACATAAATTGTGTAATTATGATCTTCACTCTAATTGGAAAAGTAAAAATAATGTTATCTGCCAAATCATGGGGCGTGAGGCGAGGCGTTTTACCGACCAACTTTGTCGGTTAATTCGGCCGGTCATTTTAAAAAACCGATCAACTTTGGTCGGTTATTTTCGTGCGAAAATACAATTAAAGAGTATGAATCAAATAAAAGACAGCCTTAAAACAAAATGTACCAATGGTCTAGTGGTAGAATAGTATCCTGCCACAGTACAGACCCCGGTTCGATTCCCAGATGGTGAATCTTTTCATTACATAATTAAAATACCGACCAACTTTGGTCGGTTTTTTTTGCAATATTTTTTTTTTTGAATTTAATTGACCAACCAAAGTTGGCAGGTAATTTCCGACCAACTTTGGTCGGTATGCTTTTCCGACCACTAAAATACCGTCCACACGTAAATGGTCGCGTTTTGGACGGTTATTGGCCATTACCGACCAAAGTTGGTCGGTTTTTTTGGTCGGTTTTTACCGGATTTGTAGTAATGCATGCGAGACTCATTTATCTTATCAGATGGTTTAGTGTATAGATGGACAATTTTGATTGGCTTGATGTTGCTGATGTTCCATTTTTCTTTTTCCTCCTATTTTCTCATAAGGATTCATGTACCTAATCTTTGATTGGCTTAGAGTAAATCATTTCAATCTTCTCCTGGAAGAATACATAATTTGAGCTAACTGATGCAAAACCTGCTATTAAACCACCAAATGATGTCTTTTTGAAATGGAATGGAATGGACCCTTTTCTGGCAATGGAAATGGTGTCTTTTTTTCTTTTGAGATTATTGTTTTCCTTTTGCCTTTCTTCTCATTCTTAAAATTCCTATATTTAATCTGTTGATTATGTAATCACCTATTCACCCCACTTGCGGGATTATATATGTAATCAACCTATTCAATCTTAAGGAAAAAGAAAATGTTAACATTGGATGGCTTCAAGTAAGGGATACGGTTCATATAAGTGAAAGATCTTAGATAAACTGCAAATATGAATAAGAATTAGTAAATCGAACCCTTACGTAGACAAATTTATACCAAATGTTCAGCGCCCGAAATGAATACATAGAGTATTTCCTTTGTTGTTCTCTTCTTTCTTGGTCATAAAGAAAATAAGCAAGCTCATTTATTTTATTCTACTAATAAGGCCCCAGCCTCCACAGTATCTACATCTCCCACTTTTTGTCCTATTATCTGCAATAGAAAAAAATTGAATGACATTGAGCAGAGGGTCTAGTGGAAACAACCTCTCTACTTGCACAAGGTAGGGATAAGGTCTGTGTACTCATTGCCCTCCCCAGACCCCACTTATGGGATTACACTGGATTGTTGTTATTGTTGTTTTATGGGATTGTTGCTATTGAAGTGTGTGTATCTTATCGTGTAAAAACTTCAATTTAATAGTTTTGCATTTGCAACACTCCCTCTGTTTTTTTTTCTTGATCGGTGATGGTGAGGCTCGAAACCAGAACTTCAGTCTATTCTGATATGCTCTAATATCATACTGAAGTGTATGAACTATCTAATCTACGATGTTATCTGAATTGTATGGACGGCTAGTTTAAAAGTTTAAACTGTTAGAGAAGGGATACTCTTTTTTATTAATTTTTAGGTCTACTACAATAGCAGAAAATTGTTAAAAAGTGTCACAAAAATGATGAGTGTGCCATGATAGCTGGTTGAGTAATGTACGAAAAACTCTGAATGATATTGCAATACTGAAAAAGCCTCATTTGAATTGCTCTCGCCTGAGTTTGTTATTTTATTTTGAGAGATATTTAAAGAATGTATTTAACTAGTTCGATATCCAGCTGGCTTCAAACAGTTTCGGCTTCCATAGCCTTGCAGCCTATTCTTTTGTATTTGCTTCCCCTGGGCACCGGTCTTGGTAACATTAATGTAGTTAACTGCAACCATTTTTTATTTTAGTTTTGCAATACTGCTTTTTGGATGGTTAAAAAAGAATAATGTGCTTACTGATACTCACTTCGCAGAGGTGCTTGGGAGGATAGAATCCTGTTTTGAGCTGAGCCTCTATTGCCAAAGAAAAAAGGGAAAAAGAAGTAGAAGAACTACCGACCAAAAGGAAAAAAAAGGATTAACTTTTGAGGTTCATTATACTATTGGAACAAAAGTTGCGTTATTGTTTAGGTGGAACATTACTTTCAATTTTTGGAATCAATTTGATTTTTCTTACGTAGTTTCTTTGCTATGCAGAACTAAGTTTATCTGGGAGAACATTCATGTTTCACATAAGTCTGTTGGTTGCTTGACATCTGTTCTGTCTTCTTAATTGCAGCCTGTGAGAATTCTTACAGATGTGATTGTTATGGGTTCTGGAATAGTGGTAAGGGCCTTTGCTCAGGCATGTCATCAGGCACTTGCAAGTAAGTTTCCGTGAACATATGTCCGATTTGTTGAATTGATTCTTAATTTTACAACAGTTAGCATTAGCATTTTACACCCAAAAAGAAGGTTTTCTTAATGGGCTTTACTGATTCATATTTGAGCAAAACCAGCAGGGTACTTTGTTGACAATCCCAGCTAGGTGTTCCTGCAGTGAAAGCAAGTGCAAATGGAAATAATCTTCCATCTAATGCTGCACAGCTGCAGGATCAAGCTCTTGGACTATCGAATTACAGTACCATAGATCATGATATAAAGTAGATTGTATTTCTGCTTGATGACTCAGTTATACCCCGGTGATAAAAAATGCTCGATGTTTTGCCTCTTTATTGATTGCCTGCCAATATTTAATTTGGAATTTAAAATGTGTTTGGTTAATGGCAGATTCCTCAAAGAACCAGTGCCGCCCATGAAGCAATACACAATATAAATGAGCAAGCAAAAAATCAGAGGCTACACAAATTCTTGGTTTGCGGAGCATTCATCATGGGAGGACGCGTTGCAGGTTTTTCTCATTGCGATTGCTGTTTTTGTTTTTTGTGTTGGAGCGCATTGCACTTGAATTCTTCTCTTTATCTATATTTTCGCCAGAGATATGTTTACTTATATTTGAGAGATGCAAAGACTTGGGAGTTTTCATCTTCAAAGTTCATAGTATCAAAGAGTCTTCAGAAACAAGGTGCCAGGGTAGGACAGGATCCAAATTAGTAAACTGGAGTATTATTTTTGCTCTGCTTGTGCTAGAGAATCTCCTGGTCTTTTAAGGAATATTTTGAGCAGAAGGGCATTGCTCCAGTCACCAGATTTTCCGGTAAAAGTTTCCGTATGTATCTGTTGTTTCATGTGCTTGTGGCAGTAAAACCTTGCGAGTGTGATGAAGCGCTATCGGCTATGCCCGCTGATATTGGTGGAGGAACTTTAAATTGCGGTTAGACAATTGAGAGTAAAATTAAAGAATGGCTCTTGGTAATTTGTCATTGGTGTAAGATTTGATCTCTTGCAAAACTTACAAGTTATTAGCTGTTCGATTGAGTCCATCAGGGAGAAGCAGCTTGAGGAATCACCCTTGTGAAGAGGCATAGTTCGATTTGAAGTATAATGGTGTTGAAAAATAAACCCGACCATAATTGGTTTGGTTTGGTTTTAACTAAATAAAGTCAAACCGAAATCAAAATAATCCGACATTATATTTATACAATTTTTAAAAATATTTTATACATATAAATATTTATTGTAATATAATTTATAAATATTTTTAAACATGTTCACAGTTTTGTCTTTAAACTTATTATTTAAAGTTTGGACTTAGCATTCTTGAATGGTCCAATAAATTATATAACCCATAAAAGTAGTAAGTCAAATAAAGTTCAAATCAATACTGTTGCTAATAAAGGAAATTCAATTCAACACTAGTAATGATGTTGGATATCTATTTCTTAGTTTTGCATTGGTTTATAATAAAAATGCATAACCTAGTTTATCTTTTTCTTTAGTGTTTGGTTGTGTAATTAATAGTACTTATTTTAACATGACTTGTATAGTGTTTTTAGATTATGTTAATTTTATTATGGCGTATTAAATAGTAATATTTTCTTTATGCGATTTTATTATCTTTGTTATTGAATATTTTAGTACAATGCTATGACTCATTTCATATTATTGTGTTATTTATTTGAAAAATACATTTTATAGTTGTATTCTACTAGGACTAAAGAAATATTTAGAGCACAAGTTACATATTTGGTGCTACGAAGATTTTACCGGAAAAAAACCCGAAAATTCGAGAAAAACTGAGTTTGAAAAATCCGACTTTATTGATTTGGTTTGATTTATAAATTTAAAAATTCGATATCATTGGTTTGATTTGGTAATTAAAAAATTTGAACCAACCCGACCTATGTACCGAAAGATATCATATACTAGTTGACTAGGATGCCACCATTTAAGAAATATAGTAGGGGTTAGACTTGAGGTCGATAGAAATAACGCCGAAGAGTTGCAGGACATGGGCGTTGGGATAATAACTTGTATTAAAGGATAATAGTGCAGAGATATATGATTTTGGAGAAAGTTATGTAAAATATGAGGATTTTTTTTATGTTCTTATCTGTTACTAGTAATAATGATTTCAACGATATAAGTATCGGATACACGTGTGGGTAGCTAGTGAAAGGAATTTAGCAAGTCGGCGTGCCTAAAAAAAGAAGAAACAGTTGTACTATCATATTCAAATGTAATTATTATTAGCTGCGCGAATCACTCCTTTTTATCTTCCCTTTCTTCTCAATAACAAGTCATTATCATGAAAATCGTAGTAACATTTTAGTATTGTTTTAAGTATAACGAATACTGGACTCCTAACATCTTGAAAAGACGCATACAGCTTTTACTATTGTGGTTTGGCACATGAATCTTGACAAACTAATATGAGGAATTTAGATTTAGACAACTAAATTAATCAAACATGAGGAATCTTTAAAAAAATATTATATCCCTCCTATATGTTCCACATTTGGTTATATTCGAGTTAACTTCTATGAGTGTAAAAGGAATTTTATCAGGTACTAAAAACAATTACAAGTGACCAAGTAAAGTGTGATATTTATAACCCAAAAATAAGGCATGTTACTATTGCTAGGGGTGTACAAAAAAAAAACAGATAAATCGTACCAACCCGATAATTCGAGTCAAACCGAGAAAAAAAACCCCGATTGTGGTTTGGTTTGATATTGAAAAAAAAAATCCGACCATAATTGGTTTGGTTTGGTTTTAACTAAAAAAAGTCAAACCGAAACAAAACCAACTCGACATTACATTTATACAATTTTAAAAAATATTTTATGCATATAAATATTTATTGTAATATAATTTATAAATATTTCTTAAACTTGTTCATAATTTTACCTTTAAAAGTATTATTTAAAGTTTGGACTTAACATTCTTGAATGGTTCAATAAATTTTATAGCCCACAAAGGTAGTAAGTCAAATAAAGTTCAAATCAATACTAATGTTAATAAAGAAAATTCAATTATGGACTGCTTAAAGAAAGGATGCCTCTCATCAATTTAGTCCATTATGGTTTTCTTTATCATTCTGGACTACTAAATTCAGTTCTAGCAGTGGCCATCTCACGAAATTGGCTCATTCGCCAACTTGACGTGAATGACGATAGTGTTCTATTTTTTAGTTTTGCATTAATTTATATTGAAAATGTATAACTTATTTTATCTTTTTTATGCTTAGTTATGTAATTATAATACTTATTAGATGTACTTATTTTAGCACGACTTAGATAGTATTTTTAGATTATGTTAATTTTTATTATTGTGTATTAATTAGTAATATTTTCTTTGTGCGATTTTATTATTTATGTTATTGAATATTTTAGTACAATGTTATGTCTCATCTCATATAATTATTTTATTTTCTTGAAAAAATACATTATATAGTTGTATCCTACTAGGGCTAAAATAAATATTTTGAGCACAAACTACATATTTTGTGCTATTAAGACTTTACCGGAAAAAATCCCGAAAACTCGAAAAAACCGAGATTGAAAAATCTGACTTTATTGGTTTGGTTTAGTTTATAAATTTAAAAACCCGACGCTATTGTTTTGGTTTGGTAATTGAAAAATCCGAACCAATCCGACCTATGTACACCCCTAACTATTACAACGGATTAAAATAAACTAATAATAGGTATAGCCGTATAGGTCTTAATAGTCCTACCATAACAAAGGCGGATTAATTATTAACTTTCTCTGATCCCAAATATTAGTCGCTTTGGCAAAATAATTTTGTTTCAAAATATTTGATACTTTAGTAAAATAAGAAATCATTTGCTCTTACTTCTTTCCAGATCTACCTCTCTACTCTAACTAGTGGAGTATTACTGTATTAGTTAAGCGAGAGAAAGATAGTAGTTTAGACAAATATTCTTATGATCTATAAAATAAAGTGTGCAAAATCTAAAAAGATAAATATGAACGGGAAGTAACAATTGATTAAAAAAAACACATCAACCAGTATTCATATATTCCATATATTATTACTTCAATAAAAAATTATTGGAATACGAAAGGGACTCGAGAAACCCTTTAATAGGGCTTGCTTTAGGATGAAAAGCAATTAACGTACTTATCTATGTTATTAAAGAAACTTTAGATAAAACTAGGTGAACGCCCCCCACCCATGATGGGTCTTGAAGAAAAAGCAAAGAAATGAATCATGATTTATGAAAGTTAGACGGTCCTTGTTTCGCTACGTGTTTTATTCATTTTCATCGTTGAATGATATGACTTTCTTTTTAGCATGATTGTAACAACAACAAAAGATAATATACTTTGTCGAGGTAAAATGATTGTTTTCGATAAATTCCCGGATCAAAAAAAATATAAATTCGGCAATACTAAAAAGAAAATACAGTAATGAAAAAGCCGTTTAATATGGTGTAGTCGGTTTAAATTTATATATTGGCTAGAATTCGTCAACCAAAGCCGAATTCCATGACTTCTTGGATTACTTTGTTAAACATTTGTTCAACCTTTCACATTTGTTCTCTCTCTATCTCTTTATAAAGGTAATATAAGATACAGAGAATGCAGACCTAGAAGTTGAAAAATGCATGCTGTAAGTTCACTTTACTTTCACTCTATTCTCAAGCTACCCTTTTTAAGACTAAAATATAGTCATCTTCAACTTGTTTTTCAATAAAGCTTCTGAGAATGATCAGACATGCACGTTTATATGCTAAAAGAGGAAGCTCAGATGATCATTTTTTCAAGCTTTGGAATTAATGCCAAAAGGTCAGTTTTCAAACTAGCTTCATAACAAAGGAAAGGGAAGTATATATGCCTTTTCTTTCTTATATATATATATCTATTTTTTCTACTTTTTCTCCCTCCTTTTTTAAGTTCGCCGGTTTATGTTTGGAATGTTTGATGTTCTTTAACAATCGGCTAAAATATCGTCGGAATTATCAATTAAATAAAAAATTATTTTATATTATACAAAAAGTCAGCCCGATATATGCCCAAAGTATCTCGAAGTATATACAGAGTCCGAAAAAAGACGTATACGAATAGTTAATATTGGTCCATTGTGCCCTGATCACTCTATGGCTTAAGCGCCGCAATCATTAATTGGTGAGCAGGACGTCTTTACTACCTATACGTAGGATTTGACTTATACGCAGCGATGTTCAAGAAAATATTGCACAGTATTATTTAATTTTTTATTACTCTCTTATAATTGTAAATCTATTTGACTGGACACGGAATTTAAAAAAAAAAATATTTTTAGAACTTGTGGTCTTAAACAATTTAAAAAGGGATCCACAATATTTGTATGGTTATAAAAGCTTCTCATTAAGGGTAAAATTGTAAGTTTAAGTAAAATTATTTTCAAATTTAGAAAGGAGTCATTCTTTTTAGAACAGACCAAAAAGGAAATAGGTTCACGTAAACTGGAACGGAGGTAGTAGTAGATTGTCTTTTTATTTTTCATATAATTAATCTACTTCATCGGACAGCTATATGTTATTATATTTTAGGGCGTTTAAAAAATTAAAATTGTCTTTGTATAGAACTTAAGCTCCTATATATACATAATCTAATATGTGGGTCTGAAAAAAGTAGTGAGTACGCAACCTTACTCCTATCTTGTGCAGACTGAGACTGTTTTCGATAGAATATCGGCTCAAAGCAAGCATGCAAAATCACAACAATCTTAAGAAGAAATATAATAATGTAAATCTTCTAATATTGGTATTATTGTATATGATAAATAAAATCAAATGGTTAAGATGTAGGGAAATCGCGAAATATTTCGTATGTTCACTATGATCTATTAACGGTAGGAAGCTGATCGAAAACTGGATATCCTTACTTACTTAGCAGTATCATCTACTACTTTATACCAGGGGCGGAGCTAGCATAGAGCTTGCGGGTTCGGCGGAACTCAGTAACTTTGATCCAAATCATGTATTTGTCTTAAAACTTCATTGAATATGTATAAATTGTTAATTTAGAACCCAGTAACATAAATGAATTAGAATCTCGAACCCACAAACTTTAAATTCTAGCTTCGCCTCTAATTTATACGTAACAATTAAAGGAAAGGACGGCGTTCCACAAATCTAATTGCCTATAATGCAACTGAACGGAAGCAAAACTTAGTTGCCCAATAATTGCGTTCCCCCTCGTTCTTACTTTAATTAATTTCCTTGCCATGCAAAAGAGGCAATTCAATTACTAGCCAACTTCAGCTACAACGTAACATAATCAAAATTCTATTCTTCTATTAGCTATATATAGCTATTAGCTTCCACTTATTTAACTTGACATCATTATGCATGTACCATTTTCATTGAATGCCATATGCTTTACAAATACTCACATTGAGAAACATGGACTAGGTGTAACACTTGACAAATTTGTAATATTTTTTTGAGACGATTTAAAATTATTTAGAGAAGTCCCATATGAATTGAGTTTATCTTTGCAAATGACTGTCTTGTCCAAAATGAGAAAGGGGTTCATTTTCTTTAATCCAATACAGTGAATAGTGCTCTATTTAGCCGTTTGTAAGGCACAATAGCAGTCACTAAATGAATCAATGTTGATGCATCAAATAAACACATTTCATAAATTTGTTAATTTTTTTAGACGATTGAAAATTATTCGGAAGTCCCTTAAGAATTGAGTTCATTTTTGCATGCTTGCTTTCAGCCGAGAATCTATTAGAAACAACTTCACTACCTGCACAAGGTAGGGGTAAGTCTGCGTACACACACTACCCTTAGAGGCGGCCTAAGGGCAAGGCAAATGAAGTCATTGCCTTAGGCCCCCAAAATATTAAGGCCCAATTTTAAGTACTATGTGTCACATATATTTTATGTAAATATTATTAATAAAATATTTTAAAAGTTTTAATTAAAGATATAGAGCTGGGTGGTAAATAACGATAAATTTCTTTCTCGTTTAATTGAATGATGTATTTACCTTTATTATCAAATTTAATTTTTTTCTCCTGTATGTACACTCATGTTTTTTTCTAATGTTTCTAATGATTTTACTTACTAATTTTCAGTTTCTCTAAGTTGGTTATTTCTTTTCACCTTATTTTATTGATCCATCAAGCAACTCTTTTTTGGTTCATCTTTTTAAGAGAAAACCCCCCAAATGCAATGGCGCACAAGATTCGAAACAGATAATCGTCGTGCTCCCTCTATCTTCTTCCACTTAATTAATGTCATATTTTTATTTACGATACCACTAAGCCAAAGTCCTAGAGTTTGCTTTGTATCTTATTATTCTATGGATTTTATAAAAGAAATAAATTTAAGGGCCTTTTAATATATTTTGGCTTTACGCCACAAAATTCGTTGAGCCGCCCCTGACTACCCTATTCAGATTTCACTTGTGAGATCACACTGGGTAGGTTGTTGTTGTCGTCAGGAGTGTTAGCTTGACACTTAACCTTTAAACACATAAAACCACACCAATATTTTTCCATTAATTCATGAATATATATAGTTCTACTATTACACTTAACTGAAATACAAGATCAGAGGACAGAAAACCCCAGTAAAACCATAAACTACGAAATAAAATGCGACGGAAATCTCATAAAACTTCTTTCAGTCTTCGTATCTCTTAATACTAGGGAATGAACTTATGACTTTCTATCTTCAAACTCTTCCCAGTTACTTTCATGAGGTCCAGATGAGCTTGAAGTAGTACCAAAATGCGATGAAAATCTCATTAAAACTTCTTCTTCTTGCTTGTAACTTGATTGTAATTGCCTCTGCTCATAAGAAGCTGGCAATTCCGATAATGTACTGTTAGATGATGATTGCGCAAAATCAAAAGAAGCAGATAACTGCTGATTATAACTTGGCGAGATACCGAAGTTTAAATCAGTAATATTGCTGTCACTCTGAAGTAGCTGAGCATAGTGATGTAAACTAGGATAATGTTCTTGACAAGGGAGAGGATGATTATTATTGGAGCTAGTTGGAATATATTGTTGTTGAACAATATTATCAGGCAAGTGATGATTTTGACTAGTAGTAGTAGTAAGGTATTGGAATTTGCCTTGAACTCTTTCAGGGAAGTTGAGTTTGGCTTTGTTGCCTTTGAATCTGAGAGCTGCTTCATCGTAGGCAATTGCTGCAGCCTCAGCAGTTTCAAAAGTGCCAAGCCATACTCTAGCTGCTTTCTTTGGGTCTCGGATTTCGGCTGCCCACTTTCCCCATGGTCTTTGCCTCACTCCTCTATACCTTTTTCTTCTCGAATTCCCTTCACATATTATACACACACTGTTATTAGATTGATCACCTAAAATCTCTCCATAACAACATCCTTTGTTTCGAAACTTTTTGACTACTATTATGAAGTGCTGTCATAGAAAATATATATTATAACATAACATGAAAAATTAGTTCCAAAGAAAACTTGACCGTTATAGGGAAGTGTTATTATAAAGCACGATTGTTATAGAGAGGTCGGACTATATACGTATACGTAATAACTTGAAAAATAATATTATTTCTATAGATTATCTGCAATAGGGAGGTTACGTTACATTGATAGTGTTAGTTTTTTTTTTTTTGAATTTCAATGTATATAAGATAAATTCTACTCCTATTAAGAAAACTTGATTAGATTTGTTGTGATCTTGACAACCGAGGTCGGTGTAACTCTAGGAAGAAATTGAACTAGTTGAAGTTAACTGCTACCTAATGTTCCTTGCTTTTCTTTTTCTTTTTCTTTTTCCCCGGAAGTCTTTGTTTTCCTTTCTCTTTTGTTTTGCTTCGAAGAAATTTAGTGGGAAGAATGAAGGAGGAAACAATCAGTTTATTTCCATTTAGGGAATTAGAAACTAGAATGTCAATTAATTAAGGACGCCACCCATAGTAGTGGTCATGAACAAGATATTAATGAGGTGCATAATTAGATTATATAGAGTTATAAAAATATGTATCGGCTTGGGAAAAAAGAAATGAGTCAGATAATACATATAATTAAATATAGTAATCTTTTAAGAAAACGATTGTCATTCTTCAAGCTACGTACAGAAATTCTGCCAACGAATATGCTTAGCAACTTGTAAAAATATATATATATATATTTTTTTTTTTTGCATCTATGTTAATTAAGAACATGGATCTTGGATCTAACTCAATTCTGGAACTAATTTAATAGGTTAGCATTGTTCAAGATTATATAAGGAGACGACGACAACTCACTCCCTAACGTGAGACACTTAACAACACAGTGTAATCCCATAAATAGGTCCGGGGTGTGGGGAGAGTAGTGTGTACCTTGATCCTCAATAGATTGAGATTGGTTTTGGAGAGCTACAGCAGATTGAGGTAGGGTTAATGGAGTAGCATTAGCAGAAGAAGAATGGGTGGTACTGTTTCCAATAACTTGAGAAAGGACAGAAACCATAGCAGACATGTCATGCTGAGATCGAGCTGAGTATATATTATAGAGCTCCTCTTGAAGTTGAGGATCATCAATATTATCGTTATTCTCTTTCTCTTCCATTTCCATTTCATTGGATGAAAAGTCCCCTCTTTCCATGCCTTGGATCCACTGTTTTTGACTCTTTAGTTTCTTCTAATTAACAAAACTCTAACAGTACTAGCTTAGCAGCTAGCTTTAATCTGTTTTAGCAACCAACTCCAAAGTAAATGAAACATGGAGGAGGTCCACAAGGAATGGGGGAAGAAGAAGAAGATATTAGGGTTTACTATTCTTGCTTTTTATATCCGAATGTGAATACTTTAACTTAGTGTGGACTACACTATGGTCTATAGAGAGAATTGTGCGGTCCTACTTTTTTTTGGGATGCTTGTGTAATTATGTCACATAAGAACAATATGTATATCCAACTGTTTATGCTTTCTTCTTATCTTACATTCATATGGGACAAAAGGTAGCGTTTGCGCCAAAATTTCGAAGAAGATTTTTTGGAAATTTTACTTTTTAAAGATTTTGCATAAAAATGTTTTTCTACTTAACATAAAGAAAAGAGAACTTTTTTTAGATTTTGCAAAAACTCAAAAATTGCTAAAAACTTTTTTTCATCGTTTGCAAAAGCTGAAGGAAAAAACTTTTTTGGTGTTTGGTTGATAGCAAAAAAAATATACATTAAAAAGGATATTCTAAGATAAGAAACCATGTTATGAAATTTAATTAAGTACAATAATGCTATTAATAAAATTTGACAAATAGTGTATAGGACTCATAGAAAAAGAAAGATAATACTCATATAACTAGAAAGGATATCTCTTAATTTTAGAGGTATGTATACTGTGAGATATTGCCAGGAACGAAAAAAAAAAAAAGGAGAGCGCCAGGAGAAAACAAGACTAAATTAGCTAGCAGTTTCTATTATATTTCGTTAATATATTCAAAATTTATCTTACTTTATCATGAATTTCCTTTTATATCTAAATCTGAGAGTACATTTGATTTATATCATTCTATACTACTGGTACTCGAAGATTAAAGGAAGGATAAATTAAGTGAATGAAATTAAATCTTGTTGAATTGCTTCACAACAGCAAAAGGTTGAGGTAACCGAAATTTCCACATCTTAGTTAATTATGTTGGACGGTAACAACAAGTCAGCGACCAGAAACTAGCGGTTTTACGAACGTAATATGGCACCCCTTGCTTTTATAAAACCGCACCCCTCCACGAATGAGCCATCATTTTGGCGAAAAGCAAAATACTCATTTCGTCTGTGTTGTATTTATTTAAGCATAATATTAAGGTTAAAATTTGTAATTTTATTTTTTCCGAATGAAGATGGGTCCACAGCAAACGGTAAATTGATTTTTATTCGGACTCGATTATTGTACATAATAACTATTGCAAGGAATCATCATAAAAGGAATTAAAATTTTAAACAATTTCAAATTGAGACTTTTCACATATCTAAAGATCTATCAATAAGATGTCTTACCGTGATTTTCTTCAAAAGTAATTGATAAACAGAAGTAAGACGTAGATTATTTTTGGGTGTTTGGTTGAAGGGATAACGATAATAATTCGGAATAAAATGTGAAATTGCTCCATCCCATGTTTGGTTAAAAAATTTGATCGGTATAATTAGTCCCAGAACTATTTCATACCACACTTTGTGAGATAACTATCCCCGAGTAAAATAATAAATATCTTCCTCCAAAACTCTTATCCCAGGTACTTTTAAAAAGCCAAGATTAAAATTGGAAAGTAAAGTCTATCCAAATTTATCTAATTTATAACCAAATACATGTTATATTGTGTTGTATATCTCAGTTTTAATCCAATGAGCTAATCATCTAAAAAAAGAAAATATGCAGTGAATAATCTCATTATAATTTAAAAGTACTACCCACCCAACAACACCAAAGGAAAAGAACTTCCGGTACTGCCAGAGGAGGCGTCACACCACCCATCGGCTTATTCGTTTACCTTGGTTCTGCCAACTGCCTTTCAAATTGCCAGTTATTTTGCCAGCGGCAACTGCCTTTACTTGTTGGGAGCTTGTTGCAAAGTAATCGTGATTATCACAACTGGAAGGTGATCACGACGCCCTTTACTCCTAACGAGATTGGAATTTGCAGAACAGAAGGCAATGGACATGGTTTTTTTAATCAACAAAGCAATTACAACACGATGCCGGAGAAAACAACATACCCAGTATATTCCCACATTGTGGGGATCTGGGGAGGATAATGTGTACGCAAACCTTACCTCTACCTCATGATAGAAAGATTGTTTTCGATAGACCCTCGGCTCAATGATGCTGAAGAAAAATATCAGCTAAATCTTCTGGGCAACATGAAGGAAGACGCGACCAGAAATCTAAAAGCAAAACTTAGTCTTGGGAAGCCAGCTCCAAAATGGCAAATAGCATGGGGCAATAGATGAATCAAAATCAATATGTACAATTATTATACGATCATAAAGTCGGCTGCACCTTTCTGAACCGCATAAATTCCAAAAATTGGGAAGGTAATTCTGCTAAAAGCGATTGAACAACTGAGACATCTCCATCTGCAAATCAATGATGGCGTCAGTTCATACACGAGAAAACAAATTGCCTTATTCTCTCAAGCTCTTAAGAAAGTTTGATTTTCCTTTACTATACGAGGAAGCTTTAACTGAGAAATTTATAGTAGCCTACTTTGTACATCTCGGAGAGGAACAAATTGTACTATATCCCGCACAGCAACACGTCCAGTTGTAGACTCTAGCCTCTCTCCTTTATCAGCATCTAATATCTGTGAAAACGGATCACATGGGAAATCATCACAGTTAATTGAATTGGATGACACAAAAAACACTGCTAGCTGAGGAAATAAGTTGTTGCACTTGCATACCTCCATTTCTTTGAAGTCTGCTCCTCCAACCCCAACAATAAGAATTGACAATGGCATATCCGCAGCTTGAACAAGAGCATCCATTGTTTCTTGGAGATCTGTTATCACTCCATCCTGGAAATTTTCAAAAATATTATCACATTGGAGAACATATGACATTCAGTTATAAAAGTCTGTAATAAAATCAAGTTCAACTAAAATAAGATAGACAAAGTTCAATTTCCAACAAAAATTCAAGTTTGAGGTTTCACTGCATTTTTATGCGTTCAGGTGAAGTTTATGATGTATATGCATAAAGATATATACACATGATTGAGAAGGGATCGGTTCACTAAAACTCTGATTGGTATAGCAGATGATGGTTAATATTTCACTTGAAAGGTCTAAAAAAAATGATGTTCATCAGGAAATCAGACAAGACATAGAACATAGATAATGAAATGTACCGTGATTATTAACAAAACGAAATACTTCCGCTCATTGTTCGTGAAAGACTGACTTGCTATATGTGCAGCAGAGGTAATCACTGGTCCGAATAAAGTTGGACCTGCAAGTGAAACATTATGAAGAGCACTCATGTATGCCATCATGATACCCTGGATTCCTTCCACCTAGAGTTTAAGGGGAAAAAAGAGCTGAAATTAATAACAAAAACAAAATACAGAAAGCTAAAGCAATAACGAATTTGGAAGTATATAAGGCTCTCTTAAAAAATACCTCACAGTAACTGTTGCTACCATTTAGGTTGAAGCAATGAGAAACTGGGCCATCTATTGGCCGTGCTCCAAAACCCCAAGCAGGAAAATGTTTGTCTGTATCATAATACTGCAACACCTCTCCAACATCCAAGATTGCCTGAAATTGATATGCTCATTAAATAACTTACTTCATATGAGGGAAACATATCAAATCATTATTACTGAGACAATATTCTTACTCTCTGATAAGCATTCGGCCGTCCTGAAGGGTCGATATAATGCAATGAATCAGGGAGGCGTGGATTTCCATTGGAAGCTGACATACAATAATTCACGCAAGAAATGATTACAGGCTCAGATGCAAGCTAAGCATGAATGCAAGCACTAACATACAGAAGCTTTTTGTTTCAATAACAGAGACATCCCATGTGAGTTAGCTGGCCCTACCCCAGTTGGCCCACAGGTTTGGAACTCCGGAGAGTATGGACCCTCCCCACTACCCTATTCGAGCTGTTGGTTGCACTTAAATTTCTGAAAATTTGCTGTATGTGTAAATTCAATGCAGAAGATTATTGAGAAAAGATGAATGCAGCCAACAACTCAAACAGGATCTACATAATTGTTAAAAATTATTCCCTCCGGTCCATTATAAGTGACTTTTTAGCCTTTGGCACACCCCTTAAGAAAATACGAACTCCTAGAGAAAAAAAGATGTATTCACAAAATTACAACAACAACAACAAACCCGTTTGATCCCATTAATTAATTGTTACCTTGACACATTGGGATATGTAAATAAGGGCAAATTTTGGAAAAATAAAATTAATTCATTCTTGATTATGTAAAAGAACACTTATTTTGGACCAAAATAAAAAGGTCAAAAAGTCACTTATTATGGACCAGGGGGAGTTTTAGTTTTTCCCTCCAGGGATATTCTGACATAAATGAGGGGGGTTGCAAAGATTTTCACATTCCATAAAATCTTTAAGTTAAGCTAACATTGGAAGAATAACAAATAAGAGTTGTCAATGGAGGCATCAGTCCAGCCCCGACTGCGCATGCGAAAAGTGGAAGACGCCCAGAGTTTGTCTAAATAAATCATGCCACTGATGAAGACGACAACTATGATTTCCATGCATAGCTATGGAAACAAAGGAAGACTTACGAGAATCTGGTATTTGGAGACATTAAATAGGTACTTGAAAACATGAAAATATATGTATCATTAGGCAAACACATACCAGTGAAATCAATGGCCACCATGAAGTTGAGTTCATAGCCCCATGCCAAGTAATCAAGGAATGTATACTGGATTTTCTCAGAATAGCTTTCCACGAAAAGCTGACTCTTCAGAACCTGGATAAAATCCAGTGACTGATAATTAAATAAGTTGCAATAGCAGTATTGTTTACCTGATTAATAAGCTCTTACCTTGTTTTGTTGATTAGGTCCCAGAGCAGCTGGTATAAAAAGATTTGCACCAGTACCAGCAGAATGTAACTTTTCTAAATCTGACAGTGACTTGTGAATCTTTCTGACAATCAGGAGAAATACTGTCAGCTTCCAGTCAGTAGAGGTCAGAAATGATGAAGAGATGAAAAACGAAGCTCATTTACCCAAGTAAACTATGCTTGCCGTTGCTATTGAAGTCATAACACTCGATAGTTAATGGGCTGTCCTGCAGTAATTCAAATGTTTCTAAACTGAAAATCAAAGAATAAACATTGTGCAGAAGTGATATCCCTTTCGATTATGCATCATACTGTCAGCACAAAGTAGATGGTAATTTCCACAGAGGAAAAGTATATTACCAATCACATCCCCTAAAACGAGTGAATTCTTAAAGTGCAGGCTCAAAGTCAAAACCATTAACTACTTCGATGAGTAAAGTTTGTTATTGCACAAGAGGGCAAGACTCCATAGATATCTGCTGAATCCCATCAATTGGAGTACTTTAATTACAGAGTCCAAAAAGACAGCTAATTTAAAGTACTAGAGAAAATAGCTGGTGAAATCTACTCATTAGGGAGCAAAGATCTGTGAAAAGTGAGCACTGGGAGTTTCATCATTTAGAGTTTAAATTTGTTTCATTTGCACATAATTCGTATGGAAAATATTAGCAATTTCAGAGCTTGCCCGAAAAAGCTTTAGGGAAAAAAAGGGCGCATCTAGCTCAAAATATATTGATTGCTTGGAACAGCATATAGTCTCATGGAAAAAGAAAATTGCTTTTGGAGGATATTACTTCCTCCTTTTCAGGGTTCTATTTGTAGGGGATTTGCCCAAGAAACACAACACGTTCTTAAGAAAATGCATAATGGATCACTCGAAAGATAATTGTATTGTACCTTACTTCCAATTTGTTGGATATTCAGGAACACCGATTTCCAGATGGGTGAATGATCATTTTTTATCACTTCTGTTTTGCAAATTGGAACCACCATTCCACTTTCTGTAGCTTTTGAGACCACCAGAAATGGATCCTGCCAAAAGCAGAAGAGTCATCATCAGCATCACACGTTTCATAGTGAGAAAAGATAAAACTACTCTGATGAGTTTCATACACTTTTTGAGAACAAATCCTTTGATTCCAATTCTGAACATCTTAATCTCAACTCAATAGTAGTCTTCGAGCTGACACTTTCTTCAGCTAAAACAGTAAGCTTGCCTAACTTTCGAGCATGCGTTTGACCAGAAGATTGTTCGCCACATACAAGGTCCAAGGTCAGGGACCTGCCCGACTTTGTGACAATCTACACGGAAATATGTTTAACAACCATTGGATTAATAAACAAAACAACCTCATATGTACAACTACATTATTAAAATGGACAATACCAGAATTTGATCCTAAATTGTGGAAGAAATAGTTGTAAGCAAGAATATTACACAGAGATGCAATAATTGAAACGGTTCACGGCTTGTAACCATTATCTGGCAGGAAATTCATAACCTCTTGAAAATAAAGCAAAAAGGTGCAACTGGAAAAGCAGATCCACAATACTGTAGCTACGACCAACAAGAAGCCATTCTGAGTAGAAGCAACATTTTTCTTTTTCCTAAGTACTTACAGCAGTTTCAAAACAATTTTTTTTTTAAGAAAACATTTTTTTTTTTAAATTACTTACAGGCAAATTAAACTTTGAACAATCTATTTCGAGCCTCAACCAAACGGAATGCATAGCTATAACCAAGTACTATACAAAATAATTAGTAGAAGAGCCTCAAGGTGAGATGTGTCTTCTCCTTACTCTTCAGTTAGCATGCTAATAATAGCCTTGATGGTAAATCATGCAATTTCACTTCTACCAGTGCCAGAAAGCTATGGTGATATTATAATTTTGGGAACAAATTTTAATGATTAAAAAGGGATGCACACCTGGGCCAATGTGCAACTGGCCTCACCAAGAAAGTCCTGCTCTTCCAGTTTAAGCATCTGCAATAATTATACAAACTTCCATGATTTCATAAGATTTTTGCTGTGAAAGCACTTGAATGAGCATTCAAAAGAACATGATTATATACCTTGTATCCTCTAATATTTTTTCACATGATATTTTTTTTTTTTTGGATAAGGTAAATTGTATTAATCAAAAGGGAGAGAACTCCCGTATACACGAAGTATACCAAAACGTAGAGAATTTACATCATTTTTTTCACATGATATATAACAGATGATTGTATCTTGTACTCTCTAATAGCATTTAAAAAGAAAAAATGGATTACTCATTGTCCATAATAAGCAAACAAAAGCAAATTAAAAGCATACGGCGGGCACTCAAATATACAATGTTAAACTACTCCCCCCCCCCCCTCTCTTCCGAGATGAGCATGTAGTAAAGCAAGAGAAAATGAAAGCAGAAATATGGTAGTTGTACATATCTATCTTACTATTGATCTGCTTTCTTTTTTAACTATTGATCTAATTCAAGATTCAGGTGAAGCAAGATTACTCAATTTGAAATGTAACCGTCACTACAAACAGCTAGCTCCCAAAAACCACCATATGTAGGACTACTTATGAGACCAAGCATCTGCAAGGATCTCAAAAAGAAAAACTCCCTTCAATATACAAGAATGGAGGGAATATTTTTCAAATGTTGCCTGAGATGTCCAAAAAATGGAATTGTCCCGTTAAAAGACGATACAGATGAAAAGTGACATCACATAACTTGAGATATATTGTGTAAAGGAAGCGAATTAGAAGGTTCCATCTGTTACAGCAACACAAGGAGAATTTGCTTGAAAGTCTAGAACCCTTTCCTAAAAAGTGAAACTAACATGCCAATGCTGCAATAAGCTGTAGTGATTACAACCGATATTACTTCTAGCACGGTGCAAATACGAACTGTTGTTTTATGCTTCAACTCGGGTAAGCTATTGAAGTGTTGTTAGTTCACAAACTATATGCAGCTCTTTTACTACATAAGTGACATGTTGATTTCGAGATCAAGCACATAAGCTAGCACAAACAACATAACAGTAGGGATTATGACAGATAAAGCAATTAGCACATACAGAATTCAAATTGCTAAAGCAGCAGATTGATTCAATCACTCTTCTTTAAGTCTTCTCCTTATAATCAGCCCAAGGTTCATGTTAAAATTTACATAGCAGAGTTTAATATATTCAAAATTGCAGGTTAATCTGATATGAATGCCTCTGGGGACAAGTAGAAACTGTAATTATCATTATCAGAAATTTTAAAATGAGCACATATATACCTTGACATCTTGATTGTGAAATTGAGTGTCAACATCGTACACACGAAACCTGAAATAAAGGCAAAGCTTGTGAGATGGAAAACATGTATTTCAATAGAAACCAGGAAGTGGAGTATCAGGACTCACACCAAATTCTGCACTGTCTCAAAATAATAAGCAATAGTATATTTTGTAATCCATTTCGGGTTCAATGAGTTCAAAACTACTTCTGTACGGCTAAGCTCTTTCAATGAACCATCTTTTTCTTTTGAATAAAGGACTGCCATAGGGTCACTCTGTAATTTAAAAAAAAAAAACTAAATTATCAGTTAAGTTAGTAACATGTTTATTTTAGAAAACAGACTATGATGCTTGAAGATAGAAGGCATCCCATATTGACAAGGAAAAATCAATACAACTAAAACAATGCCATTATCAAAAACAATGGGATAAAAGACAATTAGGTAACTCATAAACTGAAAAAAATACCGAAGTCCAAAAATAGCCATAATGAGAATTGGAGAGTACTTAGATATAGTTGGAAAGCAAAAACTAGTCTTTTGTTATAGAAGTACTACGCACAGTATCACAGCCAATCAAACATCAATGATCAATGAGTAGATTTCACCTCCCTTTCCCATATCATAACCGGAAGGGATAGCGTATCCGCAGAAGAGAGTACAAGCCCTTACCCTTAAATTAGTTTAGGCGCGTCTCTGACGCCTTTATGTTATAGGCTGGGTAAGCATGCTTCTTTGCCACAAAGAAAAACTCCTTGTACATGGGGGCGGTAAGCTCTCTATCAACAATAGGGTGCTATTCATAGCAAAACACTACTAGACTATACGGATTCCAACTAAGGTCAGAGCATAAACCTCACAGAAGTCAATAAATTCTAGCTGGTACAGGACTGCTGATAACACTCTACCCAGAATCTGGTGCACCAAGTATGAGCTTTTCCCGCAAGCCATATTTTAAAAGCTAGCCATACAGAGTAAATCGAAGACAAAAATGGTAACACGCTAGCAGGCTGCACTCGTATTACATGAAAAATAACCTCAATGTTTGGTACCACAGTTTCTCTGAGTATAGTTCCATTAACCTTTCAGTTTACTAGGTTGTCTTTAGAAGCTAGCTTTTGAGAGTGAAAAACGTAAGGTCAAATAAATCATATTTTGGAGTGTTCGAGTAAGTATTATCCCCGAAAGTGGAATTTCAACTTCATACAGGAGAAACTATTGCACTGATGGAAAAAAGTAAAACAAGAAAACACCTAGGCAACGATTCAAATTTGTAGTCATATTACGGAGATGAACCAAATTCATATTCAACAGGAATATAAAAAAAACGAGAAGCAACAATGATAGTTAAAACTAGAAAAGATGACACTCTATCTAAGAATAACCCAATGCTACTATAAAACACGGCACATGAAAGCCAGCATTGTCATTTAAATTATCTAACGCGCACCAAATAAGCAACAAACCTTGGAAAGCACATCACGATCGCGCAAGCTGGAAGCAGATAGAGACAACTGCAAGTGCATAAATAAATATAAGAAAGCTCCAACATTGAAAATGAAGAGCACAGTTACAGAAATCAAATAGCCAAGACCTGCAATATGATGTTGCATAGTGAAACAGTCAATTCAAAGCTCCTACAATAACGGACTGGTGATGAAGTAGCTTGGTTCACAAATAACTGCACCGCTATATTTTCATCGTATAAAACAAGAAAAAGTGGACTTCGTCATCAATTTAAAACATCTAGCAGTTTGGCTCCCTTCTTCAGATAACATTATAGGACATTAGCTAATCAAGAGCAGTGCAATTAAGTAATCACAGCACTTGTCAAATTCCAATTACATCGGGCCGTCCTCCAAGTCAATGACTACTCTTAGGTTCTTAGCTAACAAAAACGAAAAATAAAAAACACAGCTGTACAATATGAAGAGGTACAAACAATCCAGTTCTAGAATTAGGAGGGAATCCAACAATCGCTTGGAGAAACCTCAAGCTCGAAAGTATAATCTTTTAGATTTAAATGAATAACTATATTCCCGCTACCCATTTACTCGGAACTTTTTGCCTTTCTGTTTGGTTGGAGCCAAACATATTTAATTTTGATCATGATCTTGTGAAGGATAAAGTTAGTATTTCAGAATGCTCACATTTGCAGTTGGAAACTTTTATCTATGATATCTACACACTAAACTTTAATAACAAAAAATAAAAAAGCTAGTTATTATCGTAGGAATTCTGATATAACAAGACCATATCTACCTCAATTACCAATGAAAATTTAGAGAGACATACAATCAAGCTAGTTATTCCGAATCGCAGAACAAGTCAGTTTCTCGCACGGTCAATGCCAATTCAACTTGTAGTATCTTAATTCAACCACAATTGGTAATGAAACGACAAACTAAGTCCTCAAAATCACAGTCGTTTAGCAGAACATAGGAAAAATGATATATGTGCGTATAAGCTAGTAAGGTTGAATGAAAATCAAAGTAAACAGAGAGAGAGTGAAGTGCCTCGATCTGAGAGTAGAGGCCTTGGTAACCGCGAGACTTAAGGAAGGCATCGACGGCTTCGTTAGGAGAGTAAGCTGGATCGTTCTGGTTTTTTCCGGTACCGCCGACTGCCGACTGTCCGCCGGCCACGTCGGAGCAGCAATTTCCCATCGCCGCCGCCGCCGCCTCTTCTCTCACTTTCAAAAATGTCCAAATACAATTATCTATTCTCTCTCCTCTCTGTAAATATGTATTCACAAATTTATAGATTCACAAACGTACATTCTGTGTGTATATATACTTCAACGTCCGTTGAATCTGGATTTTGGCAGAAACTGAGACAGAACTTTGTGGGCCACCCACTGCCGCGTTAGTCCTATCTGTTTAAACAAAAGCGCGTTTTTTTTTCCTTTCAAATTAAAGAATGACGATTAGGTGGACTTTCGATTTGGAAACCGAAAATTCAAAGAAAAATAAATAAATAAATAAATAAACTGAATGAATAATCATTAAGAGAACCAAATAATCACAATAGATTAAATAACTTAGCCATGCAATCGTGAAAATCTAAAGAGAAGTAGATACTCCCTCCCTCAAATTTATGTGGGCATTATTTGATTAGGCATGAAATCCAAGTGGTGAAAAATTAAAACTTGTGGTTTAAAATATGTTATTTTTGTGTGACTATACATTATTCTATTTAGGATAATATGAAAAATTTAAAACTAAATAGTTTCTGAATATAAAAAGTATCATCATTTTTCGGACAAACTAAAAAGAAAATTATATCATAGAAAATAAAAAATTGTGCCACATAAATATAGAATATAGAGGGTATTTCATTTTCTTAGCATCTGTTTTCCAACTCACCTATTCTTTGATAACCAAAAATAAAATAAAGTAAGTTCTCGATTTACCTCTAAGAGAGGTAATAATGTATTCACTTAAATTGACTGTCCAAGAGTTTTAGATCTTTTCCTAATAATAATTATTATTATAATAGTAGTATTGTATTAGTAGTAGTAGCAATAATAATAATAATAATAACAACGACAACAACAACAATAACAATAATAGTTATTCTTTCATGGTTAGGTCTCCCAAATCATGAACGTACACCCATATACAAGCATATCAATATCATTTTTTTTATCACTCAAATATTAAAAAAGACATTTTCTTTTATGACTTGTTCATTTCTGATCATTGTTAATAGTTGACGGGGGATTTCACAGTTATGAAGTGTTAAACTAGATAGTAGTCTTTTTTTGTTTTTTGCTAATAAACTAGATAGTAGTCGATAACTCAAATTTTCTTTTCCCATAAAAAGTTCTAATTACTAATACTTGCAATATCAAATGATATTTACAAATAAAAATAACCAATGAAACTCACATAGATAATAATTTATATTATAATCCTTATGGCCCGCTTCAATTTTAAACTATCGTTCATTAGTTTGTTGAATTAGGTGTGTCTTTAAAGGAAAATGGGTGGGTGTACAAAATAGAAGCTTCTATTTGGACAGATAAATGTAGCTTACGGATTAGAAATCCGGTGGTCATATACACTATGCTTTTACAAAATTATACTAGGTAAAATTTCAGTCACATGGCATGTCTTATTAATATTATTGGTTATCAATTTTTAATCCAATAATTCATATGGTATTTACACATTTGATACGAGTAAATAAAGAATTATATATGCATGCATAAATCAAAATGTCCAGCGCTAGCTGACCCTACATGCCGATAATTATCGTATTACTTTAGAAATTAAAGCCATGTCGATTTACATGTAAGCATTGTAAAGTTTTTAGGAAGCATCATTTTTTAGCAATTCCACTTTGTTGCATGTAATTATTGAAATTGGAAGACTTCCCTGTCTCTATATCACCTTTTTCTATAATTTAATTGTAACAGTGTTAGAAGAACCCACGAAAGAAGATTGTTTTTGAAGGGTTTGCGACAATAGGACTGGTTGAATACCTTCTTTTTTTTTCTTTTTTTTTTAGGGTTGCATTTGGCTAGCTTGTGCGCATATGCATGAAACTCTATCAATTAAAACTTAGACACATAAAAATAAATCACCTAGTATTTTTCTAGTCTACTAAAAAAATTTGAACTTAAAACCTCAACGTTCTGCTCCCGCCTCATTGATCGGAAAAAAACTAGGTCACACCCTTTGGGTGCACCTTATTTAAACCATTTTTACTTGCATAGGTCATTCAATAAAAATACAACACAATCATTCTCCATCAGGGTAGTCTTACTTTAAAAGAAAGCAACCAAAAAGGCAAGGCCTCCAATTAATAATGTGATCTATACGTCTGGCAAACTTTTTAGAGCATGATTAGGAAATTCATTCATACTTTCGTTCATTGAGTGCAAATGGAAAGTATATTTTGTCCACGCCACAACAATAGAAAGAGACTACTTCAAGTCTTCAACAAAGACTTACTGCTCAATCCTTTTTCTTGATTTAACCAATCTCATTTATGCACCAAAATCTGCAAATAGTCAGTCACAGTATTCATACATACTTATTATACTCTAACCTTGATGCACACATTTTAATACCTCTAAGTTGGTATATCAAAGTCAAGTTAGTGGTCAACGGTCAAGAGGTCAACCACTAAAGGATATGTCTAAAACAAGGATGGAATGCTGGCGAGATGTCCATTACATTAGACAACTTTTAACAGTCATTTATTATTATTTTTTTATGACGGTTATGTCATGGACAACATGCATATCTCGATTAATTCACCAAATATCTCCTACCTCCCGCATATATATTGGGTAACTCTACCTACTAACATTAGACGGATAATAACAAATGGGTAACATTTAGTGTCTGTCTCTACTGGAGTTAAATGTTGGTACTTGGTTGTCAATTAATTGACAGACCTCTGAGCTAACAAAGAGGTGAAATACTTCTGAATGATACAGACAGCCTTTTTCATAGGATTTAACAGCTTGAATGCAGAACAAGGCACAGGAAAAGATGACACTCCTTAACATTTCCTTTTCAAATCGCCTGCTGTATCAAACCCACGCAATGAATTTCTTTGATCTAAGAGCCCAATATGGCTTCGCGGTAACGATTTCCAAAATGAATGGGAACAATAAGGGCTAAAAAGAAAAGGAAGCACACCTCTTTAAGCACCTCATAAAATTCTGTGCAATCCAATGTTCAAATCAGAAGATATAGAAATGAGGAGCGGGAGAGTGTGGTGCCAAACAGCTTTGAAGACTCGCTTATGATGAGCTCGAATGGACTGGGAAGGTTTGTGAGAATTGTACCGTATATCAAATATGTGAATGTCAGGATCAACAGAGCCAGATGAAATGTACAAACCATCAGGTGACCAAGCCTGATTTATAAGAGCCGAATGCGAGTCACTGCTTTCTTGTTTCCACCCAAAGGAATGAATCTCGGCTTGCCTCGATCTAAAATCAAACAAGCGAAGCTGTTTCTCTAAGGTCCTGCATGTGAAGATGCAGTCATTGGATCAGAAAAAGCACAACAAAAATATATCAGCCTAATTAACATATTCCTGCTTCAATCGTATCTACTTTAAGATAATAATTCAAATCAGACTTGTGACATCATAAGAAAATAGTTCAAGATATAAAACAGGCTTTACACTGCAACAACTAAGCGTCAACCCCAAACTACTAGAGGTTGGCTATGTGAATCCTCAATATCCTTCACTCATTTTGGATCCATTTTATTCCATAACTTAAAACTTTTAAGAGAAATTAGGGGCTTCCTATAATTTTAATATAAGAGGTTCTCTACATTTTCTACTAACATACCAATAAGAACAAACAAAAAATTCTTGCCAAACACCTAACCGAACGTAAGTGTACCAGTAAAAATAAACCCTAATCCCAACTAGTCGGTATCGCTTCTTTGGATCTTTCACTTTCATCATTTTTATCCTTGGCAAAATTTGCATGGAGTCTAAGAGACTGTAGCTTTTTCCTGACAACACTACTCCACGTTGTAAGTCTAGGTCATCACCTTTTATGACCTCTAATCATCATAGTGTCACATGGACTAGTGTATTTGAAAGTTGATATAGCCAAAATCAATTTCAAGGGACCTTCACTTATTTTATCCTCCATGTGTGCTATTTGTACCTTCTATCAAATGTGGTAAATTGTGATCTTGTCAAATTTCGAATGACTCTCCATTTTAAAATCTGTATTTTCGGAACACTCATTTTGTGAATATGTTGGGTCATTAGAGGTCCAACACTCCTTCAGATATAAACATTACTTGTCTCACAACCGCTCTATAAAACTCGCCTTTAAGGCTTTCACTCTAGTAGTTATCTTCCAATTACATCAAGATCCTGTAGCACTCTAAGTATGTGTTAATATCTTCATCTAGCATGCTATTCTCCTGAACACCAAGTCTAGATACTGAATTGTTCACATTTAGGTACCACAATAATGTTAATAAAAGAAATTTATCAAAATACTTTTTAGATGAACCCCAGATCTCTTCCTTTTAGGAGGAATGACTTCATAGGATTCCAAAAACAAATTTTATGGATCCATATCAAATTCTAGATTCTACATTGTTCAGGTTGCTCCTCTTCTTCTTCTTCTTCTTCCTCCTCACAGGTATAATGTCACAGGTATAATAGTTCTTAAACATAATTAAAGCAGACCACATCATTTTCCGATGCATTACCAAAGAAAAACTGATATATTTATCATCTTAATCTAAATGTATCAAAAACAATATAGTAGGAATCCATTTTACTCAAACATTATTGCACATAGCACATTTTGACAAAGAAAGAAAGGGGGGAAAAGGGGAAAAATTACCAAAAAAATTACAACACATTGGGTGCTTTGGAGGAAAAGGGAATGGGAAATAGTAAGAAAAATTACTACTAATGTAAAAGAAATATTTACATAATGAAATATGCACATAATGGAAACAAAGAAACATGCACATAATGATCATAGAATGACCATAATGGTAACTTACCCTGTCTGAACCATAAAAAGATTCAAGTCATGTGGATTAGGCAGGACACTCATGCATTTGCTTTCTAGTTGATGCTTGTATTCTATCCTCTGAGCTGGTAAATCAAATCCTAATATACGTTTATCGGCACCAGCAGACATCACAACTTTCTTATGCTGCAAACCAGCAACTCCCATTACAGCAGAAGAATGCCCTCTAGGCAACACTTTAGGCTTCCATGAATTTTCTCCATCTTTATTGGTCCACAAGACAACTGCATGATCATTACCACCAGTAACAAAACAGTCCTCTTCCCATGGCATGAACATTATGCTGTTAATGATCCCTTTGACATGAGGCTTCTCCTCCAAGAAATTTACTCGCGTAATCTGTTAATATACCAGGATATGAGATCAGAGCAGAGAAGAGAGTCCTTTGACACAATAGAGTATGCAAGACATACTATCAAGTGCTACATAACCAAGCACCAATAGAATGTATGATAATTGTGATAATAACAGAGACAAGAATAACAATGCACCTATAAATCATAGACTTTAGTTTAGGCTGGAGGAGCAGCATGTGAATATCAGGTTAACCTGGTGGGTTTCCATGGGTTTTTTTATCTTCCGTGGAGGGAGGAGACTTCAGAGTTTTCTATGTACTAGAATATTTGACAGAAGATATGTTACATCCCTTTTGGAGGTTTGCTCTATGACTACAGTCTAAAAATCAAACCATGTTGCTGCCTCTGACTTTTTAAACAATGTTTTAAAGCAAAATCATGAGAGAGAGAAAGGCATAGATCCCTGAACCTTATACTCCACAGTTTTTTCCTAAAATTTAAACCGTGATTTACCCCGTATTCCTGCTATAAACCTCGTCCATCATAAGGCCAAACATGTCAGCCTAAAAATCAAACAATGCACGCATGCTTTTTCAGTCATGCAGATTTTACAGTGAAATGATCTTTGTCATATAATTTCATCAAGAAAATTCCTAAAAATACCTCTTTTCCCTTGTTAAGTTTCAAGATTGAAATTTGTGAATCCCCACCATCAGCGCTGTACACAGAAAAGAGACTAGTGCCTTTCGGATGCCACGCTACATCTTCTGGCCATCTTCTACACTCGCGCGAAAGGCAATCAGTGCTACTGAGAAGATTGGCACTTGACCTAATTACCAAAGTGACAGACCATCAAAATACAAGCATTTGGTGATGCAAGCGGAAAACAATTGACATTTAAAGTTATTGCCTATAAAGTGGGTCCTGCAAAGGAAAATGATACAGATGCAGCTCTGGAATTTGAATGCTAAAGTTTTGACATACCCCCTGTCCTGCACCTGCCACAAGTTGACAACCCCATCCAGTGCACTGCATATTAAGCAACTCTGTGTTAGCTTTTCTAAACAAACAGAAAGAGTTCAAGAAAGATTTGTTTCATTCAATGCTGAAATGTTGAAAATTGTATGAGAAAGACTGAGAAACATGAGTAACAGGCCGTTCTCAAGAGAAGCAAGTACAGTGCAGCGTTAAATCGAGGAAACCAGTGTTTTTTAAAAGCGAAAAGCGGAGAAAAGCAGCATGGTCCATGAGGCTTGTTGAAGCAAAAAGCGAGAAGTGACGTTGCACGCTTCTTTGAAGTTAAGCATTAAAAAATACCAAACACAAATGAATTTAGTACCATAATGATCAAGTTGCAATTTGAAATAACCAATTTTAGTATCCTATATACAATAATGTCGATATTAATCCAACTCCTCCAAGTTGAGATTCAAAAAACCGACCGCTTCCCATCCGGATTATTTTAAGTGTCATTGTTTGAAGTACATATTCAATGAAGCACGTGGTTTCACCCATGAAGCGATAGCTCTTCGCTTCATCACTTTAAGCGAAAAAGTGATGGCTTTTAATAACACTGAAGGAAACAACTTATCAAATCATTACTTAGGCAAATTAAACTTATTATCATCTAATATGACCAATTGCAGTGTGCAATTTAGGAACTCGAATTTTGCTCGGGTACGGACATCTTCAGATTGGCCACAAGATCCAAACATGTGACATTAGTGTAGGATCTCTTAACTAGATTAAATCATAACATACATGATGAAGTTGGTAGAGCCATGACATACATGACTAACTGTAGAAGGGAAAGGGACAAGCACCTTCTACAGTTAGTCCACCCGTAATTCATTTATAAATATAGAAGCAATGAATGAAATACATCCACAATCACAATTGTCATTCACACAGAGCGCATATCTACCTGCTCGCAAAAAGTTGATCATTCGTAGGGCACAAGACAATAGTTCTAATCTTTCGCTTGTGTTGACTAGGTATGAAATTGCACGTCTGGCAATGGATCTCACTTGCTGTAGCGGACCTACCTATCAATGGAATCAACTCTTTACACTCATTCTGTTCTATACTCGCAAAAAGAAGATGAGAAACAAGGTCGTCAAATGGTAATTTTCATATGAAAAAAGCATTTGCATATTCTGTCAGAGTGCATGTTAGCACATACTAGTATTGAAAGATCAAAGGTAACGAATTAAGTATTACCAAACTTCCTTTTTGTTCCTTTAGGTTGAATCTCAGCAGCCACAATGTCAGGAGGGGTTTCCACAATCGTATCTGCTTTTGACCTTGCAATGCGAGTGTTACGAAAATTAAAACCTGACCCTCCAGCACAAGAATCAGATCCACATAGGGCGGAACTAGGTTCTACCATCTTCAAAGGCTGAGAAACCTTTGGTCTCACGTCAGGAATGATAAGTAGTGGCTTTGCCGTGGGCGGCTTCGCGGAATTATCATTGTTTTTCTGAAAAGGGCTTGCTATTTTTCTATCAACTGCTGAAGATTTCCTAGCTGTGATGATCTCTTTGTCAGGAGAATCATCATTTATCTGAATAAGACTGATGGATCTTATTTTAGCTTTCACCGGATTCAAATCATTCCCATGAGAGCTAGTGGATGTTGCCACATTGACCCGACCCCGGAGGCTAGCAAGTTTCTGTTGTGACTCCTCTAAATTCCTCTCTGCTTGATCAAGCTGTAAATCTCATTCCAAAGAAGGGGAAAATGGAAAATAGTAGTTATGGTCCCAAAGTAAGAGAAAGACCCCGACATAAAATGAGCATTATTTCAATTACATATTAAATTAGATAATAAATCATCCGCCAGGTAATAGCCAACATTCAACAGCCATCCCTTTGTGAGTAAAATGATTGCAGGGTAAGTTCAGAGGTGTTTATGAAACTTGATAGATACACAATCATCCCTATGGAATTTAATAGATATATACTTTTTAAGACAAAGAGATTCTGTTACACTACACTAAGTTTAACTCATAGCTGGATCTGTTGCCACATGCAAAGATTTGAAGCTTAACACTCATAAAATCGGACATTCAAGTATCCTCCTTTTGCCAAGGAATCAGAAATATCTGGAGTAACCTTAGCATATAGAAAACTTGCAAATTTCAAGAATGGGAAGAAAGACATACAATTGGCATTCATGTATAAAGCTTCTGCACAAGCATTAGAAACGTAAACAGCTGAACAGCCAGCTCATATTCCAATTGAAGACCCCGGAATGTCATAATTTGAATAAAAATCGCATTAACCCACATGACAATATCTCCATGTCATCTATTTGAACAATGAGAAGACCATTACAGAATCATCAAGGGAAACTCTTGCAACCACTGGATGTGATCTCAATTGAACTCAAAATCCTTGTGGTCTGGGAGAAAGGAGAAAGTATAGTAGAGTGTTTAGGTTCCTCAAGGCACCTATCTTCACTAGACCACTTGTTATTGAGAGAGAGACAATGAACTACAAACATGTAATTAATCCCAAAAAGGAAAAGAAGGAAAGAAAACGTAAAAGATATGGTAATTAGCTTTTTTCTGACTATATTGGTCCTTGACAGAAGTGATCTGACTTTGGTCGATCCAGATATAGCCGCATTGCATAGATGTCACTAAGATTGATGGTAAGACTTGCAAGTCTATCGAAGCTATGCTACTTATTGATTATCAAAAGATGAACATCCCCCCCCCCCCCCGGGCCCTCCAATTTGGGGCTACGCATACACCCTAAGATAAGACGGTTCCCGCCCTCAAGTCGAGAATAGAGCTAACGGCATAAAAAAATAATTACTAGTCTGAATCCTGATCTAGTTCACTCTTTAAAGAAGTAGTTCTTCTTCCAATTTCATACATCAAATTGTATATATAAAGAAAGAAGATCAAGTCAGGAGGCCCTTCAACAGAGGCTTCAGTCATCCTTAGAATCTTGGAGCAGCCCAAATGACATGATACTTATTTCAAAGTGGTTCAAGTAGTTCAGTGGACTAAAAATCCTGGTTCGAATCCACATCTACTTCACAACTCTTAATAGTCCATACCAGCAACTTGTGTCATTCCTGCTGAAGCATATATTTCATGGGGAGGGTCCTCTCCATTAAGACAACGATTTTATCAAAAATGTTTTTCTATGACTGGTGGTCTCCGACTATTTCTATGACTGGTGGTCTCCGACTATTCCATCTAATTCCTACTAGAACACGACTTAGTAAAATGGGAAGAAATCACCTGTTCAAGAATGTTTATAGTAGGGTAGACATCTTTTTTACATGTACGTACATATATACACGTGCGTGCACAAAACTGGAAAGCCCCTAAAATACATAGACATTGAAGTTAATTATTCTTAATAAAAGAATGAAGAAAAAAAAATTGAAGGCTTTCGGGACAACTCATTGATTTTCAATTTTGGAGATTCAAACCCACGAAGGAAGGTATCAATAGACTTGTGAGTAGATAGCTTTTTTTACATTTAGTAAATATTTATAAAGAATGTTAACCGCAAAACTCCTAGGGATCAACAGTGGTTTTCATTATTCAAACAAAAAAAGGGGGGGAAATTAAAGAACGTCCCGTACCAATCCCGGTCCCCTCCCAACAATAAAGGAAGTTGACAACTTTAAGACTCTACAATTTCAGCCATTAAAGTTTAAAAAGATATTTAATGAAAGCTTTGTAGGGTCCCAAAGAAGAGAACCTGAGAAGTGTAATAAGAGATGCGTTTGCGAAGATTTTCAACATCTTTAGTACGTTGTTCAATGAGAGACAACAGTACTTCTTCTTGCTCCCTTCTTATTTCCTCTGCTATGACCTTTGGTTCTTCTTCCACCATTTTTCTCCTCCCCAGTCTTGCACCGCTTTCCGCTTTCCACAAAATTCAAGTTTCGAGAATACCCGCTCTCTCTGTGTATTGGGGTAAAATCCTGTACTCTACCCAAATTAAGTAAATAACCACAGTTAACCGCTTAGTTAAGCATTTAAAGGTTTACTATAAATTATAGGGTAAGTTTTATATGTTTCTCTAATTTTTCGAACTTCATTGAATTTCGGTAATCCGTGAATGATATTAAAACTTCTATAATTCCATTATATGTTACTTTTATTCAATATTCTTTGAGAAATTAGAATTTGGTTATGTAATTATGGTCAATATTTTGGTTCGTGGAGTCCATCTCACATAAGCACAAGTCTATTTGTAAGTAGTCTTTGTTGGCAATATTCTTTGGGTCCCAAAAATATTGCATTATGTGGTGGATATCATTTACACAAGTTGTATCTTTTGTTTTACAATTAAGAGGCCAAGACTTTTGTTTATAAAAGGAAATGTCATTAGTTCATTTTAAACATACCAACAAGACCCGAGTATTCATTTCTTGTTTCTTCTCCTCCTTTAGTAATTGAGAGTATTTTATAAGAGAGTTGAGTGTTGGAAAATTGTGTGATACCCTTTCTTTGGAGTGATATTGTGAAGTTATTCTCTCGGGGGTATTTGGAATTAATTAGAGACTCTAATTATTGTACGCTCTTTTGTACTCATGTTGCTATAGTGAATTTGCCCCTCTCCGCTTGTGGACGTAGGTCACACTGACCGAACCACGTTAAATTGGTGTCTTCTTTATATGTTTTAATTATCGTTGTTAGCAACTTGCAATGTCTTTGTTATTGTCATTATAATATTGTTTGACTAAATTTTGCATTACCCAAATTTCCGATCCTAACAGGTTATGGACTTCTCTACAATATTCTACAGCTTTTCGTGTTTATACATTCCATCTATCCTAGGAGTATAGAATAGCTAATTTCCTTCTATCATAATATAACGTGTCAAGTTATATGACACTATTCGAATTTCAAGAGCCAACATAAATATTTTTGAAAAAAATTAAATAGAATTTATATAATTTGAACAACATATTTTAAGTCACAATAATTAACAATTTAAAATATATAAAAATACGTTCAAATAAAAAACTTATTTGTCTCTCCGAGTCCAAACCATACTAAATTGGAACATATGAAGGAATATTCTATTCTATTGCACAAATTAAGAGCGAGAGAGAGAACAAAGAAAACGAGCAAAGAAAACCTGCTGCCTTCCTCACACGCTGACTCCGGATATCCAAGAAAAAAGGATTTACTAACATTATAATAATCATTTGGAAACATTCCATTAAATTTAAGAACAATAAAAATAATTTAACATGCTTCCGTGTAAAATAACACGAGCATATGGTTAATATGGTCCATTAGAATCAGCAAGTGGAAATAAATTTGCCAAACCCACTTTTATCCGATGTGTAAAATGTCCCTTTTGCAGATAAAGGATTTGCAACTGTTCATTTAACTGTGGTTTTGAAGTTGAAGAGTTACCGCTTTGCCTTCGCGTAACATATGGTAAATGCTCCATATAACGTCTACAAAGTATAAATTCCTTACCGCTCCGTTACTTCTGGAAACAGCCCGTTTTACCTTAGATGGAAAATTTAAGAGGGAGTAAGTTGAAACATATATTTAAATTTCGTTAAATTCATTTACTTATGATATTCTTTTTCTTTATGTTAAACTTGATATCTGTAATTCTTTTACTTTGGGATTTTCAACTCATTTCTAACATATTATTGACGTACAAAATTAAAAGATCCTTTTTAAGAAATGTCGGGTAAAAATAGCCAAGAGAAAAAGTCTTTACACATCGTCGCCTGTGCATTTGAAATTTAACTGAATATGAGGAGAATTAATCTAACTAAGCACATTTTGGTTCAAGTTTACATAAGGGCCAGTACTGTTAAGCCCAAGTCGGCTACACACTAAGCACAGATTGAATTATCAATACATTAGGTCCAAGAGGCAATTTACACAAGAGCCCAAAAGCTTAAGATATGAATTGGGTAGGGGCCGCGCGAACGCAGGCCCCCTCTGCCACAAATTATGACGTAGGCTCGACCACTTGGGCCGACCTTAGGCGGGCGCCCTTCCAAAGTGCAATGGAAGTCACCAACCTAGGCCATGGGCCTTATTGATCACCCATTGACCCCGTCCAGGTAAGTATGTTTGATGATGTTCCCTCATGTCATTTTATACTACTCTATCTCTTTGTCTCCCTTTGCCTCAGCCGATGTGGGATTATTAAATTTTCCCTTTTTTTTCCTGATGCCTGTAATTTTGTCCTTAGCTGAGTAGAGATACCCCCGTTTTCGTTGTCACGAACCATATGCGTTGATCGGCTCTTTTGTTTTTTAATTTACGAAACACTCTTCTAAATTTTATTTTAATCAAATTAATAGACATATTAAGCAGAATTGATATGTTTAGGACATGAATGATGTTTTCTTTATTTGTTTTTCACTTTTTTTCTATTACTCGATACTTATTCTAAGCTTATATCAACTGATCCTTTTGTGTAAACGACGTAAAAGAAAAAATGAGATAGTGCCAATAACAAAGAACATAGTATACTTGTATCTACTATCTACTATCTACTATCTACCTGTCTGATATGTCCAAAGCCAAAAGATAATTTTTACAAATGTTGTACCAATGAAAGAAAATGACCCTTCATGTATGAGTTTTCTTAAGATTATCTTGTCTTATACAATCAACCATCTCTATAACAGTCTCCTTTGTTTCGATAATTTTTTGCTATCTTGTTTCGATATTTTTTGACTTTTATAGCGAATGGTTGTTATACACCTATAACATCATTTGACGTTTAAATATTTTTTAGTTGTTATAGATAAAAATTATCTAAAAATTAATTATTTTTCTTTTTTAATGTTATATATAAAATTTAAGAAAATTATTCAAATTTAAAATCTCAAAAGATATACATATTTCATTAGTTAAATATTGAAGAAAACTAATACATTATTAATAAATTCATAACTAAACGTATAAAGATTTAAACTCTAAGGCAGACATTTTAAAGCTGCCTAGAAAAATAAATTATTTCAAGATTGATAAAAGAACAATCTAATAGCTTCCCTTTAAGACAATCTAAGAGTTTAACAGTTAAATTTTCTATTTAAATATTTTTTAAAATTTGTCCAATGGAAAAGATATCTTGTGCAAATTTTTAAATCTTATATCTTATGCAAGATAGAAACTTTGTTTAATGAAAACGATTGTGTACATATTTTTAAAATTATTATTAATAATCTTAATGATTCTATATGGCTGTTATAGAAGGGTAATTTTATAAAGAGCGTTTTGCTATAAATATGGATGTTGATGTTATAGGTAAAAAGCCGTTATAGAGAGGTAAAATATAACTTAAAAAATCAGTTCCGAGAAAAACTTGACTTTTATAGTGAATAGCTATTATATAAGGATATTGTTATAGAGAGGTCTCACTGTAATTCCCTCCCATAATTTCCAACATTTGAACTTTATTATCGGTCAGGAGTTAGACTAAGAATGTCATTGGTCGTCTATTGATGTAGGGCTTTACCTGCTAGTTTTACTATACTAGCCATAATTTTTTCAGAAATTAACTTCTTTTTCCCAAAAGAACTTCTCCAAAAATATTTTCGCGGAAAACATTTTTGAGACAATCACACTTTATTTGATAAACTTCATTATTTAGTGGCAGCAGTCAATAGACAATAGCTGGTCAGGAACAGTTACTAGGAAATTTTAGTCACCCACGGCAGAAGGTCAATATACCTTTTAATAGATGCCTTAAATGGTTCGGCCATAAATAGAGGACCAGTATATGGTCGATTAAGGATTACAATCCCCTTCTCAGAAATGGCAACCTCTTGAATAAGAGAATCAAGCAAGGCTGTAAGTTTTGAGGTGATACTTGTCTGAGACAAGTCACAACACATTCATCCAGCAAAGGGCACTAACAATTAGGGTAACAACAGATATACTTTAACAAATCTGTCCAATTAAGGGGTACCATCTCTTAAAAAATCCTATGCTTGAACAAGAAAGCCTTTAAAATCCAATCCCCAAAGAAGGAATTCTGGCCTTTGTTTGGAAGTCAATTAACAATCCTTCAATCAACTTGGTAAATCTCTTCCACAATGTATAGAGACCCAATTGTGAAGCCATAATAGGCCACACTCAAGTTTCCATCAATAGACTATCTGCGGATCTTTTTATACTGTTAACTCACCCCAATTGACCTCTGAAAACAGAAATCAAAGACATTAGGCTCAACAGAGATGATTGAGAACACCACATCTTTAGCTGACTTGGTTGATGGACAGCAAAAACCAACTGAAGGCACAGATGACATAAGTAAAACACCAAGACACTCGCGATGGACCAGACAAGAAACACTTGTTCTCATAGAAGGAAAAAAGATTGCAGAGGAAAGAACTCATAGGGGGCGTAAATCCAGTTCTGTGTTCGGTTCTGACAAGCCGGAACCTAAATGGAATTCAGTCTCCTCTTACTGCAGACAACATGGAGCAAACAGAGGACCTGTTCAATGTAGAAAACGATGGAGCAACATGATCAGTGACTTCAGGAAAATTAAGGCATGGGAGTCACAAGCAAATGGAAGCAGCGACTCTTATTGGATTATGAGTAATGATCTAAGGCGAGAGAAAAAGCTACCAGGTTTTTTTGACAGAGAAGTCTATGATGTCATGGATGGGAAGGAATTCACAGCAGAAGCATATCAACTAGCTCTGGTAACCATAACTACAGATGATAAAGTTGATTATGGGATTGAAACAGCAGAAGAAGAGGAAGAGAAAGAGGAAGAGGAAAACGAGCAGGAGAACACAGAGGCTGAAGCAGTTTCTCATACAGACGGATATATCATGGCAGATGATGTTCTGTTTCCAGCCATGGAGGATATTGGAAGCAACCCACTGAAGGAAGGGATTGCCAAAGATAAGAAAGCTAAGTCCATTCCCTCTCCCACGCCTATATCAGGTAAATTAAAGTGTCCTTCAAAATGCTTTGCTCTCAACCAGAACTTGTTACTTTTTACATCAGAACCGATCTGAGATTGTTGGACGCAACTTTCATGATGACAATTGCCCTGTTATTATATCATGGTTAGCACAATTTTTTCGTAATTTAGCACAATTCTGGATTTATAATGTTGGAGGAACTATTTTATTCTGTAGAACTATATTTGTATCCTATTTATATTGTTGGAGGTACAAATTCTATCCTGGTGGCAAAAATATTTTCTTGACAACTACAATCCATCAGAAAGTAAGCCCTTCACAAGCATACAACTCTATGAATTTCCTACCAAACAAAGCATTATCAAAATTAACACATTTAATATGAGATTTGGTTCATACTACCACTGTCCATCCCATCTATAACCAACAATTCAAAGCTTGAAGCAGCCCCATCTTTCCTAGCACATACTTGCTATCACACAGACTTTTGTGCCAACTCTTTTTTCTTGCTTGGTTTGTAACAGCCAAAGCACATTTTGCAATTTCACAAATATTTTGTTAAAATTTAACCGTAACTCCAGTAAGCTAGACAGGATGAGTGGTACAAGTAAATGATCAGAAACTTAAATAAATAAATAAATAAAAATAGATGGATCATTTTTCAGATGACTCTAATTTAATAGCACATTTCAAAGTGCCACCATTCAACTTAAGTTATCCATAACAGCTTTAGTTAAATGCTATACCGTAAAGATTTTAACAGTAAAGTACATTCCTCTGTATTGCTCTCAGGTACAGCTGAAGGTGAACAGCCTGGATCAGATTTCTGGAAACGCTCCATGTTTAAGGACGGAGTGAAGAGAGGAAGACAATCACCAGATGGTTGTATTGCTACTAGTCTGGGATATAAACTGCTGAAAACTATGGAGCAAAACACCAATATGCTTCATGCACAACTTGATGCTCAAATCGACAACCGTCAACTGGACAGGGAGCAGCAGAAGGAACACACTGATAGCTTAATTGTTGCTCTTAACAAGGTTGCTGATGCACTAGCAAGAGTTGCTGATAAGATGTGATGGACAAAGACAGCCTTTAAGATAATGACAATTTAATAGTAGGTTTTGATTATTTATAGATTATCAAGGTTCTTGACAGTGATTATGAAAGTATGGTTTCCGGTTACTTGGTGATCTTCACAACCTATTGACAACCATAAGATCTCATTTACATCTGCCTTCAACTATGAATGATGGTCTCTTCTGTGATGAATTTAACTAGCATCAATCTATCTAAAAACATTGATGATAGTTGGACATAGGAAAGCAAACAGTTAGCAAGATAACTGAGAATTCACAGGTTCAACCTCATCTCCAAAATGGATTACTTGATAGTAAATTCTACTCCCTCTTCTCCAATTTTTTAGACATTATCTCCATCTTTAGCCTAAATGTTTAACACCATTCCACTAATAATATTATCTTACAGTGTACATGACTTTAAGAAATCAAATTCATTTAACTGTTCAATTCTCAACTTTGATGTAATGTGTTATCTCTTGAACTAATTTTTAAACAATTATTTTGTATTTTCTTTTACTGCCGCTAACTGTTCAAAATATTATCTTGATGTTTCTGATACACATGGAATGAAATATAGAAGCTTAAGAAAAGGAAGGAAAGGATTTCACAACAATCGAGCATTATTTGAGGAAAAATGTAGCAGAGCTGCTGGCAGAGAACCACAAAAGTTAAAAACGAGAATGAATGAACCAAAGCCACCAAATGATGACTAACATTTACATTTCATGATATATTAATAATATCAACAAAATTTTTCCAAGTCAGAAGCAGAATTTAGATACATTATAAACTATTATACAAGTTAGAAAATGGAGGAGTGAGATAACGCATCCATGATAAACACTCAACGAACTTCCTAATCTCTAACCAGCAGCAAAGAAACATGGCCAAACAAATGAGATCTCACTTGCCTTTCAATCCTAAGCAGGGACAGCCTCAATAAGCTTTGCAAAGTAAAATTGTGTGGCAATCAAGCCTCTCTTCCTTATCTTCCACCCAGCTTTTTGCAGTGCCCTCTCCACGTCAGCCTCTGCATGAAGATATGCTCGTGTAGCCTTTGAAGGTCCAGGGAACAACTCTCCGATTCTTTTTAACAAATCATAATAGAATGTCTTTGGGGCGAAGCTCAGGATCAAACGATTCTCAGCCAATGACGCAAGATGAGCAATCATACCATCAGCCTTACTTTGTGGGTAATGTATCATAACATCTAAGCAGACCACGGTGTCATACTTTCCATCCAAACTCTCCAAGTCCTTCACTTCAAATTTTGGCATTACTGGTGCCGGGGACTGGTCATCCTTATCCTTGAACAACTCCTCTTGCGCCTTCATATTAAGAAGTATTGTTCAGTTCTCAACTCCACAAATGCCATAATCCCAATATCAATGACACGTCTAAAACAAGTTTTTTTAAAAGACGAAACAAAGCTCCTCTTACAATCTAAGAGATACTCCAAAGTAAGGATAATAGAAAAGTTGCCACTAAAAAAAAAAGGAACAAGCTAAGAAACTGCATTTCCCACGCTCTAATTTAGTTTGTTTCAATTAATATATCTTACTTTCCTTTTTAGTTTGTTTCAAAAAGAATGTTACCTTCTATATTTAGTAACTTTTAATTCCAGCATCTCACATTGTATGCTTAAGACCACGAGATTCAAAGGTATTTTGGTACATTTACATATATCTTTAGTTTAACCACAAGATTCAAAAGTTTCCTTAAATTTGGTGCCTAGACAATTCTCTTGTTAATCCAATTTCCTTGTCCAGACAAACTAAGATATAAAATGAACTGGAGGATATATGTGTAAATATTGTCGGTAAAAACTAAAAAGTATTCGAAAAGGATCACCTGTTTTTGGGCTTCAGCGACCATCGAAGCTGAAATATCACTAGCTGATACAACAGCACCTTCTTTGGCTAAAGGAATGGATAAACAACCGGTCCCACAACCAGCGTCGCAGACAGTAACTCCCTGAAGAGAGCCCTCTTCAGTCAACATTTTCATCACATTCTCAACAGTTTTAGAGTGTCCCAGTCTTATATCCAACTGCACTTTGTTCACATCATCCGTGTCGCCATATATCTTCTTCCACCTCTGAAACCCATTGTTGTTGAAATACTCTCTCACCACCTCCTTGTCGCCGCCGCCGACCTCCTCCGCTTGCAGTTGCCGCCGGCGTTCGGGGTCGGCAAGCGAGAGGATAGCTGCAAGTGCTGCCACGGAACCACCGCCGAGTACGGCGAGAGTCGTTCCGTCCAACGGACCGGTGACCGCCGATATGTCGGTTGCAGTAGAGAGTGGCGGAATGGCGCAGACAGAGAAGTTCCGGCGGTTGGGTTTAGTGCATTTAGGATGAATTTGAGGGTTAGGGTTTAAGGCGAAGTTAACGGGAGAGAATAGTGGCGAAGAGAAAGCCATAATAAGAGGAGTGAGCTAAATTTTCCTCCTGCTGGGAAGGCGGAGGAAGCTGAGTCAAGAAGATGAAAGGCAGTTGACGATAGTGTGTAATCCGCGGGATAAGGATATGGTTCGTTGCCATTCCTTCGCGTTGGGTCCCACTGGCAGCGTATTCAACTTCTAAAACTAAAGTAATTATACTTGCACCTAAAGATTAATACAGTGAATGTTAGGATCGATAATTCGGGTAGTGCAGAATTTAATCAAATAACGGTATAATAACAATAACAAAAACAATGCAAGTTGATAATAACAGCAATTAAAGAAGATAAAGAAGACACAAATTTAACGTGGTTCGATCAAGGTGACCTACGTCCACAAGCGGAGAGGAACAATTTCACTATAGCAACAAGAGTACAAAATAGAGTACAAAATTAGAGTAAATATTTTAATTAATCCCAAACAACCTAAGAGAACAACCTCACAAGATCACTCCAAAGAAAAGGTTCACACAAATGTTTCTCAACACTCAACTCTCTTATAAAACCTCTATAATGAAAGAAATGAAAGGCAAGACATGTTTGTGTCAAACTTAGGTGTATTTGATATGGACATTTGCTAGCCTATTTATAAGTAAAATGGATGGTCATTGTATGGAATATTGATAAGTAGGGATTTTGACCGATTATTTACTCTCTTTTAACTGCAATTTAGCTCAAAAATGCTTAAAGGCATTCCCGAAAACTAATAAAATATGCTTACTTGCAGGAATATTGGGATATGATCCAAAGAAGTCAAAATCAACTTATAAAGGAGTCAAAAGAGAACAAGAACCAAAACAGGGCAAAAAGGCCAGCAGTGCGGCCGTAGAGAGGAGATTCAGAGAATAGTATTTGGGCAAGCTGAAGTAGTGTGGACCGCACCAAAATTGTGCGGCCGCAGAATATCAAGTGCGGTCACACTCACAATTATACGGTCCGCAGGAGTGAAGAATCAGAGAGTTGGATTCAAGTTCAAAGTCAAGGTGTGCGGACCGCATCATTTGTATGCGGTCGCACAATCAAAAGTGCGGTCGCACTCGTTTTTATGCGGACCGTAGAAGCCCCGAAGTTCCAAGCCCAAAATTCCAAAAATACGGACCGCACACTAATTGTACGGCCGCAGAAGCTCAATATACAGACCGCACCAGAATTATGCGGTCGCACAACCCCCGCAAGGGCAATTTTGTCAGATATTTTCAGTTTAGTATAAATAGAACTTTTTGTCATTTTTAGAAAGGTGACCTTGGAGAAGATCACCTGAGTCATTTTTCTTTGCTATTTTGAGGATTTTTGTACTAGATTAACATCTATACATTAGATTTTCTTTCCCTAAAAAATTAATATGCATTCTATCTTAATTTCTTCTTTGATTTCTGTACTTTTCATGAGTAGCTAAATCTTTAGTTAGGGTTGTGACCCAACCCTAGTGTGGGTATTTGATGAGTGTTTAATTTAGGATTTATTTTTTATTGGGTTAGTGATATTTAGCCTTGTTCATGATTGAACCCTAGAATCAATAGTTGCAAACATTGATTCATGCCTATTTGACTTAGCCTCTACTTGAGAAAGAGAGACTAAATCTAGAAAAACTTGGCTAACAAGAAACTGGGGTGAACTCAAGAAATTGATAGCCCCAATTAAAGGGTTAAACCTAGAGATAGTAATACCCGACTTGATCTAATATCACTTGTATTGTGCAAATATCCAATTGGACTTGAAAAGGCGAAATTGGGCAAAATCACTCAAACTACCGAGAGGTATAGAGTGAGTATCCGGATGTGATTGCTACATCACGACCCCAATTAATCAAATCTACACTGGAGTTTATAACCCATTAGATAACCACCTAGGTAGAATTCACGACCCTAGTCCCTTTTAATCATTTGAAAAACTCAAAACCAAAAATATTGTCCTTAGTTTTATACTTGCAAATAATAGAGTAAAGTAGAAGTAGAACACCAATCAAGTTTGTGAAAGTGTAATTGGATCCAAAACTTACAATTAACTTAGATATACAACTAATCCCATATTCTAACTCCCTGTAGATTCGATCCCGACCTTCGCTGGGTTTATTATTGCATCGACCACCTCACTACTTAATTATGATGTGGGTTTGGCCAAGATTAATTTTCCGCGCCGTTGCCGGGTAGTTAAACAGATTTAGCTATATATCTAGGTATTTGTGTGTTTTGTCTTTCTTTCTTCCAAGTCACTAATTTTGTTTGTGAATTTTATTTAGGTACAAAATGGCCCTTAACAACGAGCCCCTCAAAAATTTACCATTGAGGGAGGAGGTAGATGATGATCAAGTGGATGAGGTTCATCCCGAGCCTCAAGTAAACAGGCGAGGCCGACCGCCTAATGATAATGTCCTAAACCCTGCCCCACCTCCACCAAGAGCAGCGCATCAGGTGTTGCCGAATGAGGGCTATGCAAGTGCAATAGTCCCGCCCCGGATTAGGGCAGGCAACTTTCAAATAACCAACATGATGCTTACACTGCTTGAGCAGGGAGATTTCTTCATCGGAGCTCCACGCCAAAATGCCTACAAGCATCTCAAGGGTTTCGTCGATACTTGTTGGGGGAGCAAGCAAACAAATGTCTCTGAGGATGCACTGCGGTTAAGGCTATTTCCCTTTTCTCTACGGGGAAAGGCTTTGGACTGGTTAGAGAGATTGCCCAATCATTCCATCCACACTTGGGATGAGTTGGCCGAGAAGTTCATTGTCAAATTCTTCTCTCCGGGGCACATGGCTATACTAAGGGATGAAATTTTAGCTTTCAAACAAGAGCCCAATGAGCCATTGCATGAGATTTGGGAAAGACATCGTACCATGGTCAAAGAATTCCCGAACAATGATATGAACGAGGCCATGATTGACAGACCTTCTACATGGGGATCAACACAACGAATCAGTGTGTGGTAAATCAACTCGTTGAGGGTAACTTCATGAACACGCCTTACTCTGAAGCTTGTGAATCTTGGATGATATGGCGGACATATCTTCGGCATGGCAAAGTAGAGCCAATGTTCCTCAGGGTGACCCAAATGTTATTCACCTACACAAGGAGCTACATGATCACGGGCAAGCTATTGCGGAGTTGACAACCATCATGAACCAGTTGGCCAAGGCTCAGCTTCAATAGGTTCAAGGGCCGAAACAGGTGAATGTTATGGAAGGAGTGAACATGATGGTAAACAAGAGACGACAACGAGGTCAACCGGTACAAAACTATCCGGAACAATTTGAGCAAAGTAATAGTGGGTATAATCTAGATGATTCATATGATGAGCAAGATGAAGAGGTTCAATATGTCAACAATTATCAAGGTCAAAGAAGCAATGCTCCAAATAAACAACAATGGAGATCACAAGGAAACCAAGGAAATTGGAACAACCAAGGCCACAAAGAAAATTGGAGTGGTGGCAACAACAATAATCAAAGCAATTGGGGTAATCAAGGTAATTAAGGCAATTGGGGAGGAAATAATCAAGGTAATTGGGGGTGGCAACAATCAAAGCAATTGGGGAGGCAACAATAATCAAGGGGGTTGGAACAATAGCAATCAAGAAAATCGGGGGTCGGGCTTTCAGAGACCCCTGATATATCAACAACCAAACAACCCGCCTCCATATCCGTCGCAAGGTCCTAGTTCTTCCAATAGTGAAATGGGACAGATTGAAAACATGTTTAAGCAAATGATGGAGAAAAGCGCCGACTCTGATGCCCAATTAGCCTCCCACAACACTTCTATCCGCAACTTAGAGGCTCAACTTGGCCAAATTTTCTCAAGCTTTAAATACTCGCCCAAAGGGGGCACTACCTAGTGATATAGTGGTGAACCTAAAGGTGGGAATATGGGGCATGCAATGGCCATAACAACAAGAAGTGGGAGAGGTGGAGTTGCTAGTACCTCAAACCAAAGAAGACACGTGGGTGATGATGTGTTGGTGCAAGATGATGATGATCCAAGCAATGATGTTCAAGCTAATGAAGAAGCGAGGATTGATATTGATGAAAATGTGGAGGAGACGCAAGAAGATGTGAACCTGTCTAGGGAGCACGTGTTGACATGCCGGAGCCAGTAGTGCCAAAGGCTAAGGCACCAATGCCAAGGCCTCCTCCTCCATACCCTCAAAGACTTACAAAGCAACACAATAAGAATCGATTCAAGAAATTCATTGATATGATGAAAATTTTGTCCATAGATGTGTCGTTGGTTGAAGCCTTAGAACAAATGACGGGATATGCCAAGTTCATGAAGGATTTGGTAATAAAGAGGAGATCAATGAACTGTGAAATGATCAAAATGACACATCAAGTGATTGTTATTATTCACTCCATGGCTCCAATGTTGGAAGACCCCCGGTGCTTTCACAATCCCGTGCACTATTGAAAGTGCCGATTTCGCCAAAGCTTTATGTGACTTGGGGGCAAGCGTTAACTTGATGCCATATTCTGTGTTCAAAACACTGGGGATTGGGCAATCAAGACCCACATGCATGAGGTTACAAATGGCGGATCGTATAATGAAAAAGCCATTGGGGATAATTGATGATGTGTTAGTTCGGGTCGACAAGTTCATCCTTCCCGCATATTTTGTGATACTTGACTGTGAGGTTGACTACGAGGTGCCAATCATTTTGGGAAGACCTTTCTTTGCTACAGGAAAGGCCTTAGTTGATGTGGAAGCTGGCGAGCTCACCTTCCGGGTGGGCGATGAAAAAGTGGTATTCCATGTTTGTAAATCAATGAGGCAGCCAAATAGCAATGAAGTGTGTTCGTTCGTGGATCTTGTGACCGAAGTAATTGTTGATGACACAAGTGTTGTGATAAATGTTGAAGATACCTTGGAAGATGTGTTGTTAAATCATGATGGGGATGAGGAGGAAGGCTTTTGTAGAATATGTCAATGCTTTGCAAGGAATGGGATCATATACTTATGAGCCCCGAAAACTTTCCTTGGATCTCGAAAAACGGAAGACTACACCAACAAAGCCCTCAATCGAGGAGCCTCCTACCTTAGAGTTAAAGCCTTTTGCCTTTACACCTCAGGTATGAGTTTCTAGGCCCTTGTTCCACTTTACCTATTATTCTTTTTCTAGGCCCTTGTTCCACTTTACCTATTATTCTTTCCTCATGCCTAACTAAAGTGCAGGTAGATTCCACCCTTGCGGTGCTCCAACGGAGGAAGAAAGTAATAGGTTGGACATTGGCGGATATTCGGGGTATAAGCCCCGCCTTTTGCATGCACAAAATCATTTTGGAAGAGGATGCCAAACCCTCCGTGGAACATCAAACATGATTGAATGAAGCCATGCAAGAGGTAGTAAAGAAAGAGATCATCAAGTGGTTGGATGCCGGGGTTGTTTACCCCATTTTCGATAGTTCATGGACCTCACCGGTGCAATGTGTCCCAAAGAAAGGGGGCATGACTGTGATAACAAATTACAAAAATGAATTAATCCCTACAAGAACTGTCACCGGGTGGAGAGTGTGCATGGATTATAGTAAGCTTAACAAAGTTACTCAGAAAGACCATTTTTCGCTTCCATTTCTTGATCAAATGTTGGATAGGTTAGCCGGACGTGCTTATTATTGCTTCCTTGATGGATATTCCGGGTATAACTAGATTCTTATTGCTCATGAAGGCCAAGAGAAGACCACTTTCACTTGTCCCTATGGCACTTTCGCACTCTCGCGGATGTCATTCGGGTTATGCAATGCACCGGCAACTTTTTAACGGTGCATAATGGCCATCTTCACCGATATGGTGGAGGACTTTCTCGAGGTTTTCATGGATGATTTTTCTGTCGTGGGGAATTCTTTTGAAGAGTGCTTGGATAACTAGGATAAGGTATTGTCACGTTGTGAGGAAACTAATTTAGTGTTAAATTGAGAGAAGTGTCACTTTATGGTCGAGGAGGGCATTGTCCTCAGTCACAAGATTTCCAAGAATGGTATTGAGGTTGATAAAGCAAAAATTGAAGTGGTATCCAAACTCCATCCCCCTACTTCCGTAAAGGGAGTGAGGAGCTTTCTAGGTCATGCAGGGTTTTACCGCTAATTCATCAAGGACTTTTCTAAAGTGGTAAACCCTTTGTGCAAACTCTTGGAGAAAGATGCCAAGTTCTTTTTCAATGAAAATTGTATGAAGGCATTTGAACTACTCAAGTATAAGTTGACTACCACTCCTATTATCACCATGCCAAATTGGAGCTTACCATATGAGCTCATATGTGTTGCAAGCGATGTAGTGGTTGGAGCGGTATTGGGGTAACGAATTAACAAGATTTTCATCCGGTCTACTATGCTAGCAAGACCATGAACGAGGCCCAAGTCAACTATATGGTGACCGAGAAAGAACTCCTAGCCATTGTCTTTGCTATGGAGAAGTTCCGCCCGTACCTAATGGGTACAAAGGTGATTTTTACACCGACCATGCGACACTTCGTTATTTGATGAGCAAAAATGACTCTTTAAGGCAAGGTTGATGCGGTGGGTGCTTCTATTACCAGATTTTAATCTAGAGATTCAAGACCGCAAGGGTAGTGATAATCAAGTGGCGAACCACTTGTCCCGATTGGAAGAGAAGGGGAGGCCACATGATGGCCTTGAGATCAATGATTCATTTCCTGACGAACAACTCCTTTCCATTTCTATGACTGGGATGCCATGGTTTGCCGATGTGGCCAACTATCTTGTGAGTGGAATTATTCCAAATGAGCTCTCTTTAAACCAAAGGAAGAAGCTCAAACGGGACTGCCTGGACTACTATTGGGATGAGCCATATCTCTTTAAAATTTATAATGATGGTGTTATCCGAAGATGTGTACCAGAAGAAGAACAATTGGGTATTCTTGAAACTTGCCACTCTTCGCCATATGGTGGTCACCATGGTGGATCAAGAACTGCTACAAAAGTGCTAAGTTGTGGATTCTATTGGCCTACCCTTTACAAGGATGCTAGCGATCTCATTAAGCGTTGTGATGAGTGCCAAAGGGCCGGTGGGATCTCCAAGAAAAATGAGATGCCTCTCACCACCATCCTAGAGATTGATATTTTTGATGTTTGGAGCATTGATTTTATGGGTCCGTTTGTGAGCTAATATGGGAACACCTATATATTGGTAGTTGTGGATTATGTATCCAAATGGGTTGAAGCTGTGGCTTTGCCCATCAATGAAGCTCGGAGTGTGGTAGCTTTCTTGAAGAAGAACATATTCACAAGGTTTGGTACTCCAAGGGCCATCATTAGTGATGGGGGTCACACTTTTGCAACAAAGCTTTTGATACTTTACTCTCCAAGTATGGTGTCACTCACAAAGTGTCGACCCCCTATCATCCTCAAGCAAGTAGACAGGTTAAAGTCTCCAACCAGGAGATCAAGAGTATTTTGTCAAAGACTGTGAATGCCAACTGGACAGATTGGTCGAAGAAACTTGACGATGCTCTTTGGGCTTATAGAACAGCTTACAAAACACCAATTGGTATGTCTCCGTATCGGTTAGTGTTCGGAAAAGCTTGTCACCTTCCAGTGGAACTTGAGCATAAGGCTATGTGGGCATTGAAGAAGCTCAACCTTGAGTGCGATATAGCTGCAAATTTTAGGGTGGAGCAATTGAATGAACTTGATGAGTTTCGATTCCATGTATACTCCAGTTCGTCCTTGTATAAGGACAAGATGAAGTACCTCCATGACAAGTATATCCGGAACAAAGAATTCAAAGAAGGTGATCTTGTGATTTTGTTCAACTCTCGGTTGCGGATGTTTCCGGGAAAGCTGAAATCAAAGTGGAGTGCCCCATTTGAAGTTGTACATGTGACACCCTTTGGTGCTCTAGATTTGAAAAATAAGAATGATGAGGTGTTTAGAGTCAACGAGTACTGGGTTAAACATTATCTTGGCAAGTTTGATGATGGCCACGTTGTGGCGTTGCTCCATGTCAAGTGATTGATGGTAACATGCGTCGTGCCACGACATTAAATCAGGCGCTTATTGGGAGGCAACCTATATGTCTTTTTCTTTTTCTTATTTTTCTTCTTTTGATTAGATAGACTTTGTTTTGTACTAACTAGTTTTGAAGTGTATGCAGGAATGTGTGTGCATTACAGGAACTGAGCATGAAAAATTTGGCTAAGTGTCACAAAAGTACGGACCGCACTGCCACTCTGCGGCCGCATAATTTTGTGTGCGGTCGCACAACTGGAGATGAAAAATACATGGTCTCTGAAGTTTGGCCTGACAAAAATCCTTAACAAAATGCGGCCGCATCCATTTTTGTGCGGTCCGCACTAATTCTGCGGCCACACTCATTATTGTGCGGTCCGCAACAATTCTTCACAAGGGCAGGTAATGAGTGCAGACCGCACTCAAAATTGTGCGGCCGCACTCCAGGTAAAATTGTGGGCCCGACGGGTAAAAGTATAAATAGGGCCTCGCTCAGCTTTTTACACTTTACACTCTTTTAAAACCTAAAGCTAAGCTAGCACAATGCATATCCTCATTGTTTTCAATCTCTCCTCATTTCATTAGTGTTGAATCTCACCTGCATCTTCATTACTGGTATGTTAATTTATTCTTTAGATTTTTCCTTAATTTTATTCTTTTGACTAGGGTTATTTACATGCCTAAGTATGTCAATGGTTAGTTGTTTGTGCTTAGAATCATGTGGGTAGCCTTTTTAAACATTAATTGGGGTCTGGGTAAGTGACTAATGATGTTTAATTGCTAAAAACTTGAGTAATTTGTGAATAAAATTCCATGAACCCTAAGTCAGTACCACCTGAATTCAAATTGTGCGACCGCACTCATTTTTTTGTGCGGTCCGTACCATGAGCTTCTGCGGCCGCACACATTTTTGTGCGGTCCGCAGTTCTCTGAACTAGGATATCAGTGTGCATGATTTGTGCGGCCGCACTCAAAATTGTGTGGTCCGCAGTGGACTTGTGCGGTCGCACTTATTTTTGTGCGGTCCGCACTGATGAAACATCAGAGAACCCAATAGTCTGAACCTGGGGTTGTGCGGCCGCACTTAAAATTGTGCGGTCCGCACTTTTGGTTATGCAGCCTCACTCACTTTTGTGTGGTCCGCACTGGGCAGTTTGCGGCCGCACTCACTTTTGTGTGGTCCACACTGCCCCTTCTGAGACTGCTTTACTGCAGTTGTTATGCATGCACCTGTGGTTTATAAATCTAACTAACTCGTATCCTTATGCATTGCAGACAATGGTTCGCTCATGTGGTAGAGGAGATACATCGCAAGGGAGGGCAGAACCCTCCTGAGGCCGAGGTCGAGGTAATAGCAACCTACCTCTAGCACTTCAAAAGGTTATAAGTAAGAAATCTACAACCAACAGACCTCCCGAACCCTCGGAAACCAGTGAGTATGTCCCATCTGAGGAAGCTTCTGAGGGTAACTCAGTGCAATCACAGTCGGAAGCCCAATCACAACAGTTTCCTGGTAGATTCCACCAAGTAGATGAGTCATCTTCTTCTGCCAGTTTCTCTGATGATTCGGAAGAGGGTAGTCAAGCCTCTGAGCCCTCTTCCTCACATGCTCCAGCTGATCCAATTAATATGGACGATGATGATATCCTAGATGATGGGAGATGAGGGATACTACAGTAGGAGGTTTAGAGAAATCAAAGAGACTAGAGATATGGGAGGACAGATTCGTCAGTGCTGTTGCCTTTGCTAAATTTAGGGAATGGTGGCCGCAACGGTCACTCACTCTTGAGCAGCAGTTCTTGATGAAAGATCTAGACAAGTACAACCCCAATATTCTCTGACAATTCCGGGAGCGAAAATGTTGGAAATGGTTCACCCACTGCATTATGGATGCCAATGAGCATTTGGTCAAGGAATTCCACACCAATGTAGCTCATATAAAAAAGGGTACCAAGGTGACAAAAGTTCAAAATTTGAAAATCAAGTTTGATGCCTGCACCTTGAACACGTATGTAGGGTTTGAGGAAGTGGAGGCAGTCCAATACCTGGAGAAGCTGGCTATGGGTGACGTAGCTCGACCATGGCTAGCTGATATTTTGGCAATTCGAGGGTCAATACCTTTGTGGCTCACAACAGGAGTTCCAATAGTCCGAGCCACCCTAAAGTTTGAAGCAAAAGGGTGGCAAACATTTGTATGTAGCCGCATTTGTATGCCTCAACGAGAACAATCTTCCCCTTCCCCGTGCAGTCTTGGTAGCCTCAATTATGGTTGGGTACCCAATTAATGTGGGTGCTATCATGTCCACAAACATCACTCTGCTATCAAAAAAGATGAAAGGTCCTACCCGTACCTGAACTTCCTCACAGAGTACTTCAAGGACCAAGGGGGTAGAGCTAAGGCATTATGACATCGAGGTGAAGGCCAAGAAGCCTTTCTCTTGGTACCAACTTCGTGGAACTGACAAACCGAAATTCAAGGGTAAAGCTACTACCTCCACTGGCCAGTCTGAGGAGCCAGCGGTAGTGGTTACTGATTCAGCTGTCGAGCCATCCACCGCAGCCGGTACTTCTACCGGGACAGCAGCCATGCTACCTTTATCTTCTGGACCACCTACTTCTACTAGACTATCAGTGCCATTATCAGTACCGGCTTCATCCACATATCCTCAGACTGCGCTGCGAGTCTCCCAGACATTGGCGAGTCTCAACAACTGGATGCATGCAACTACTACAAAGCTGACTGATATATCCAATGCTGTTGCAGCACAGTCCTCAGCCCCAGCAGCCCCAGCAGAGCTACAGGTACCTCCGTCAGTGAAGGAAACATTGAAGAAGATTCTGGAGAACCAGAAGAACATTATTGATACTCCGGAGACGCACGGAAAGGTCATTAAGGATTTGGGCAAACAGGTCAAGAAGATGCGTAGATCCCAGACATCAAAGAAGTCGGTAGAGAAGATGAGCAAAGAGGTTGCAAAGATTGCATCTGCCGGAAATCTTCCATCGGACTTGCTTATGGAGCAGACAATCCCAACACCAGAGGTGGCAACCGGCCAGTCTGAGGAGCCGGTTGCGACTGCACACACTGCTGAGGAGATGATACAAATGCTCAGCAACCCAGTTGTCCCTCAGCCAGGAGATGATGACATACAGTTAGATGAGACAGAGGGTGTTGATGATTCCATGCAGACTGAGACCACACAGGGAGTTCTCTTGACTCTCTACCCCTTCCCTGTTCCTATTTTTGTTAAGCATTGGGGACAATGCTTATTTTTCATTTGGGGGGTGGTCTATTTTGATTAACTGACATTTGACATATGGCATGTAATAACTCTGATACTATTTTTCTTTCATTCTTATTTTCCCTTTGGTATGTATATATTCTCCCTATTTGATATAGATATTCATTTCCCTTATGTATATATTCATTTGACTTCGGTTTGTATATTCATTTATCTCGCTTCCCGTGGTTTACTTCATAGCTTCTTTAGTTTGCTTTTCCTTAGTAGTATAACTTCTTATTTACTTTAGTAGCTTCTTTTTAATTTGTTAGCTTCTTTTTACGTTTTGAGTGAACAATAAGCCTTTGGTTTTCTTAATGCCACGGTTTTTTCCAAAGGTTGATTTTGTGTAAACTGGGTGGCTCTTCCCAATGATGGATGGCGTGAGAACCTTCTTAAGGGATTGAGTCCGTTTTCTTTTATGTTTTGACAAAATATAGTAGTAATGAATAAAAGTGTCTCGATCATGCTTCACTTGGTACCAACACATTTACCTCTAACCTTATGGTTAAAAACAAAGCTGTTGGCATAAACTAGCTCTAGTTATGATCTTTAGACTCTTGTGTTGACTCAAACAATCATCGAGTGGTTCAGTCGAGCCATTTGTGATTCTCAATCTTAGTTAGGGTTGTTGTGGGCCCTCGACTCCGTTCTCTTTAGCAATCCAGCAGTGTAAGAGGTGAGGTATTGAATTGCAAGTCCAAGTTCCCGTGCCAATAGTCTAGAACTTGCCCCGAATATTTTTTAGGCAAAATTCTAAGTGTAGCTTGGCTTGAGAAATGATTGTAGGCTCTCCTTGATCCAATTTGAAATTGAAATCTTCCATAGCCTACTAATGTGATAACCCTAGTCAACCCCTTTGAGCCGAAGCCTTTTTCTTTCAATAACCACGTTACAAGCCTTTATCCGTTCTGTAGTGACCCTCTCTTGGCACCCGATCTTTCCTTAACATTCTTGATAAACAATGGGCTAAAACATAAGTTTGGGGGAGAGACGAGGAGTTTGAAGTGATAAAAGGTACAAAGAAGATAAAGAAATGAAGAAAAGGGAAGGCAAAAAAAAAAACCAAAAAGAAAGTAAATAAAATGAAGAGTTGAAGGGAATTCAAAAGAAAGTAGGGATAAAAGTCTAAAGTAAATAGAAAAGGAGAAAAATTAATGTCATGATTAAGAAAGTGTGACGTTACGTCTCTCTAGTTCCCCCGAGTAAGAAGAAAATGACTCAAAGAGTCGAGAAAGTATGAGCCGAAAAGAGAAAATAGAGTGCTTAAGGAAAGATGAAACCATTCTATTCTAACAAGTCCTACCTTGGCCCAAAAGCCTTCATTATATCCCGCAAAAGCCCTACATGATTTCAAGTTGAGTGAGCTTACATTAGTGGTAATTTACATGACGGGCAAGCTTATGGTACTTAGAGCCGAACTTGTGGCATTCTTTTGAGAGAGATGAGCGAACTTTTGACAATCCTTGTATCGAATGTTGCATTCTAAAATGAGATGTGCTAATGGAGAGTAGAGGAGGAGGAGTTTGGGATTCACAATAACCTACGTGAAAGAGCGAGCTTCCTCGAATAGAGTCAACTCTTGATGCTCTAATGTCACATTAGAACTATTGTACTCAAAAAGTCAAAGCTTTGCATTGTTGATAATTCATATGTGTTGTGGGTAATTGTTGGTCCCAATTGATGTGTGATTGATTCACCTTAAGCCAGCTGCAATATCTCTTTTTTCTAGTGTAGGTGGGAATTGCCTTATTTGCTTGAGGACAAGCAAAAGCTTAAGTTTGGGGGAGTTAATAAGTAGCGATTTTGACCGATTATTTGCTCTCTATTAACTGCAATTTAGCTCAAAAATGCTTAAAGGCATTCCTGAAAACTAAAAAAATGTACTTACTTGCAGGAATATTGGGATATGAGCCAAAGAAATCAAAATCAACTCATAAAAGAGTCAAAAGTGAACAAGAACCAAAACAGGGCAAAAAGGCGAGCGGTGCGTACCGCACAATTCTAGTACAGCCGCAGAGAGGAGATTCAGAGAATAGTATTTGTACAAGCTGAAGGAGTGCGGACCGTACCAAAATTGTGCGGCCGCAGAATATCAAGTGCGGCCGCACTCACTACTATGCGTTCCGCAGGAGTGAAGAATCAGAGAGTTGGATTTAAGTTCAAAGTCAAGGATTGCGGACCACATCATTTTTATGCGGTCGCACAATCAGAAGTGCGTCCACACTCGTTTTTATGCGGACCATTAAAGCCCCGAAGTTCCAAGCACAAAATTCCAAGAATGCGGACCGCACAATAATTGTGCGGCCGCAGAAGCTCAATGTGCGAACCGTACCAGAATTATGCGGCCGCACAACCTCCGCATGGAAAATTTTGTCAGATATTTTCAGCTTAGTATAAATAAAACTTTTAATCATTTTTAGGAAAGTGACATTGGAGAAGAGACCTGAGCCGTTTTTCTTTGCTATTTTGAGGATTTTTGTACTAGATTAACATCTATACATTAGATTTTATTTCCCTAATCAATTAATATGCATTATATCTTAATTTCTTCTTTGATTTATGTACTTTTCATGAGTAGCTAAATCTTTAGTTAGGGTTGTGACCCAACCCTAGTGTGGGTATTTGATGAGTGTTTAATTTAGGATTTATTTTTTATTGGGTTAGTGATATTTAGCCTTGTTCATGATTGAACCCTAGAATCAATGGTTGCAAACATTGATTCATGCCTATTTGACTTAGCCTCTACTTGAGAAAGAGAGACTAAGTCTAGAAAAACTTGGCTAACAAGAAATTGGGGTGAACTCAAGAAATTGATAGCCCCAATTAAAGGGTTAAACCTAGAGATAGTAATACCCGACTTGAGCTAATATCACTTGTATTGTGCAAATACCCAATTGGACTTGAGAAAGCCAAATTGGGCAAAATCACTCAAACTACCGAGAGGTATAGAGTGAGTATTCGGATGTGATTGCTACATCACGACCCCAACTAATCAAATTTTCCCTGGAGTTTACAACCCATTAGATAACCACCTAGGTAGAAGTCACGACCCTAGTCCCTTTTAATCACTTGAAAAACTCAAAACCAAAAATATTGTCCTTAGTTTTATACTTGCAACTAATAGAGTAAAGTAGAAGTAGAACACCAATCAAGTTTGTGGAAGTGTAATTGGAGCCAAAACTTGCAATTAAATTAGATATACACCTAATCCCATATTCTAACTCCTTGTGGATTCGATCCCAACCTTCGTTGGGTTTATTATTGCATCGACCGCCTCACTACTTAATTGTGGTGTGGGTTTGGCCGAGATCAAATATGATTGGCCAGTAAGGCCTTTAATGAATGGACATAAAATGTCCAACAAGTGACCAATGAAAGACCATAGAGAAGCCAACAAGGCTTATAGTCTATGGCCAAAAGTAGGCCACGTATATCACAAATCTCCACCTTGGACTAGTTTTGGCTGATATAATAAAATTGCTCTTCCTTCTCCGCAAAATCCCCAGTGGGCGAAATCATTCTTCATAAATGCCAATCAAGTTCACGCAAAGCTTGAACTTGAAAACTGGAAGAGGCTTCGTAAACATGTCAGCAGGATTGTCTCTAGTGTTGATCTTCTGAACAAAGACTTTTCCTTCAGTAATGGTTTCTCGGATGAAGTGATATTTGATATCAATGTGCTTCGTACTATCATGATACATATGATCTTTAGTCAAGTGAATGGCACTTTGACTATCACAGAAAATGGTTATACCACCTTGGTGTGAACTAAGTTCAACAAATAGACCCTTCAACCATAAAGCTTCTTTGATCGCCTCAGTCACTGCCATATATTCTGCTTCGGTAGTAGATAAAGCTACTACATGTTGTAATGTAGCTTTCCAACTAATAGCGCAACCACCAATGCAAAATACATAGCCTGTCAGTGATTTTCTTTAGTCAAGATCACATGCATAATCTGAGTCTACAAAACCAACCAAAGTGTTAGTATTTCTTCCAAACTCCAAATATGTGTTTGAAGTACCTTGCAAGTATCTGAGAATCCATTTCACAGCCTGCCAATGTGCTTTACCAGGGCAAGCCATATATCGTCTTACCACGCTCACTGCTTGTAAAATGTCTGGACGTGTACAAACCATTGCATACATAATACTGCCGATTGCACTGGAATAAGGTACTTGTGCCATATACCTCTCTTCTTCCTCTGACTGCGGGGACTGAGCAGTTGATAACTTAAAATTAGCAGCAAGAGGGGTACTCACTGGTTTAGCATGTTTCATGCCAAACCTCTCCAAGACCTTCTCCAAGTACTTCTTTTGGGGTCAGAAATAGCCTGTTGGCTTTTCGATCTCTTTTGATCTCCATGCTAAGGATTTTCTTAGCTGCTCCTAAATCTTTTATCTCAAATTCACTTTTCAGCTGACCTTTCAAATTGTGAATTTCTGTTAAATCCTTAGCAACAATGAGCATGTCATCAACATATACTAATAGGTACACAAATGAACCATCATTTAACTTCCGGAAGTAAACACAACTATCATACATGCTCCTCGAATAACCATGACCCAACATAAAGGAATCAAAACGTTTATACCATTGTCTTGGAGACTGCTTTAATCCGTACAAGGATTTCTTCAACAAGCAAACATGATCTTCTTTTCCTTCAATTTCAAATCCTTCAGGTTGATGCATGTATATTTGTTCCTCAAGTTTGTCATGTAAGAAAGTTGTCTTAACATCAAGTTTTTCTAATTCCAAATCATACATGGCAACAAAGGTAAGCAAGACACGAATAGAGCTATGTTTAACAACATGTGAGAAAATTTCATTAAAATAAACTCATTGTACCTGACTATAGCCCTTTGCAACTAATCGTGCCTAATACCTCGCATCTTCAACCCCTGGAATGCCATCCTTTTTCTTGAAGACCCATTTTCAACCAACAATTCTTTTTTCTGATGGCGGCTTCACACGTGACCAAGTACCATTCTTGTGGAGAGACTCAATTTCTTCATTCATTGCAATCAGCCACTTGGCTGAGTCAGCACCAGAAACTGCTTCTAAATATTTTGATGGTTCTCCAATTTCTTCAGTTTCCTGTGCAACTAAAAAAGCAAATACAACATAATCTCCAAATCTTAATGGTTGTTTACCTTATCTTCTTGGTCTATGTTTGGCTATATAATACTCTTCTTCTTCTGGTTCAACTTCAGGAGTCTCAACTTCAGAAATTTCAGCTTCTGTCTCAACTTCATGAGTTTCAACTGTATTTTGCTCCAAAGTTGATGAGTTTGGCTCAGAAGGAATGCCAATCTCAATCTTCACTTGGTTCTGTGTACTCTTTCCTTTATCTGTATTACAAGAACTAGAAGACTTTTTTCTAGAATGTAACATAGAGGATTCATCAAAGGTTACATCTCTGCTAATTATAAATTTTGGTGTCGTGGGATCAGGATACCATAGTCGGTATTCTTTCACCCCAGATGCATACCCAAGGAAAATGCACTTTTTAGCCCTTGGCTCTAATTTTTCATCATTTACATGCATGTATGCAGGGCAACCAAATATCTTTAAATCAGAATAATTAGCATGAGTACCTGACCATATTTCCTCTAAAGTCTTAAAGTTCAAAGGTGCAAAAGAAGCTCGGTTGACAATATAACAAGCAATAGAGATAACTTCTGCCCAAAAGGCGTTTGTCAACCCAACATTTGAAATCATGCAACGATCCCTTTCCAACAGAGTTCTATTCATCCTTTCTACCACCCCATTTTGCTGAGGTGTCATTCTCATTGTACGATGTCGAGCAATTCCTTCATTCTTGCAAAATTCGTTGAATTCATCATTACAAAATTCCAAGGCATTATCTGTTCTAAGCCGCTTAACCTGTTTTCTTGTTTGCTTCTCAATCACAAGGCATTATCACAAGAGCACAAGAGCACCATGAAAAATTTTTAGAACTCCACCTTCACCTGTGTACTTGCACCCAAGAGATTCTAGAGTAACCAAAGAGATGAGATTTTTCTTCAAGTCAGGAACATGCCTAACATCAGTGAGAGTTTTCACCACACCATCGTGCATTTTGATTCGGACTGTACCTTTTACAATAACTTTGCAGGCAGCATTGTTGCCCATCAAGATAACTCCACCTCCAATAGATTCATATGTGGTAAATAAATCCCGATTGGGACACATATGATAAGAACAACCCGAATCTAAAATTCACTCGTTGTTAGATTTGAAACTATTATTAGTTGCTAAAAAAAATAGTTCCCTCGGCCTCATCAGCAGCTACAGTTGCTTCGGCAGTGTCAGTATTTTTGTGCTCATTTTTCTTTTCTGTATGCTTTTCTTTATTTTTTAATTTAAAGCATTCACAAACATTCACAAATAATGTGACTTTTCTTATGATAATATTTGCACATGACATTTCTGTATCTGGATTTTGACCTTGATTTAGGTTTCTCACTACTTGAATCTTTCTTATTGGATCTACTTCTTATGAATAAGCCTTCCCCTTGGTTCCCACTAGTTTTCCTAGTAATATCTCTATCTATTTGTTCTTTTGATTTCAAAATAGATTCGATATCTTTATAAGAGATATTATCCTTTCCATAAAGCATAGTATCTCTTATATGTTTAAACGACTGGGGTAAGGAAACAAGCAATAACACAGCTTGATCCTCATATTTGATTTCAGCATCTATGTTACTTAAATCCATAAAAAGAGAATCAAACGTATCAAGATGTGTAAGTATAGAGGTACCTTCAGCCATACGAAAAGTGTAGAGTTTTTGCTTTAGGTAAAGCCTGTTTTCTACTGTTCTTTTCATATATAGGGTTTTAAGCTTTTCCCATATGCCTTTGGCTGGGCTTTCTGCTGCAACTTCACGCAAAACCTCATTTGAAAGATTTAAAATAATACTTGCTTTTGCCTTTTTGTCTATGACGGTAAACTCCTCGTCCGTCATTTTATCCGCCATCTTCTCCTTTCCTTGCAGTGCCAAATCTAAACCATCCTGAATTAGGATAACTTTCATCTTTAATTGCTACATTCCGAAGTTTGCACTTCGGTCAAATTTCTCAACATAAGACTTTGTTAGAGTCATTTTGGCTATTTAAACTAACCCGGTTAGATCTAGCTCTGATATCAATTTGTTAGGATCGAGAACCCGAGTAGTGCAAAATTTAGCCAAACAACGGTATAATGACAATAACAAAGACAATGCAAGTTGATAATAACGACAATTAAAGAAGACACAAATTTAACGTGGTTCGGTCAAGGTGACCTACGTCCACAAGCGGAGAGAAATAATTTTACTATAGCAACAAGAGTACAAAAGAGAGTATAAAATTAGAGTAAATACTCTAATTAATCCCAAATACCTCAAGAGAATAACCTCACAAGATTACTCCAAAGAAAAGGTTCACACAAGTATTTTCCAACACTCAACTCTCTTATAAAACCTCTATAATGAAAGAAAGGAAAGGCAAGAGACGTTTGTGTCAAACTTAGGTGCATTTGATATGGACATTTGCTAGCCTATTTATAAGAAAATAGATGATCATTGTATGAAATATGATTGGCCAGCAAGGCCTTTAATGAATGGACATAAAATGTCCAACAAGTGACCAATGAAAGACCATAGAGAAGCCAACAAGGCTTATAGTCTATGGCCAAAAGTAGGCCACGTACATCACAGTGAAAGCAATAATAATACGTAGGAGTAATAAATTAAGATTAATAGAATAAATTATTTACAATTATTTTTTTGTTAAAAAATTGTGTAAAACTCAAGCATAATAAACAAAAAATATAAGAGGGACTACATAATTTAATTGGTAGGATCAGATCAGTTGGAGTAAATATATAGAAAAAATAGCTAAGAGTGAATAGTGAAGGAGTTTTTGGAGAAAGAAGTAATATTTTCTAATTTCGATTTCAATTCAGATATTAATTTCTTAATACTTTAAAATAGATTTTACATAATTAGAATTAGAACTATAAAAAGTGCACTTTTTTGACTTTCTATAATTCACTTTTTTTCTCTAGAAATATATGAAAATTTGTGATTAAAAAAAATGTTTGACTCTACAAATACTCCATATAAAATTATATAAAGTAAAACGCATGGAGTAACAATTACGTAGTAAGTAATTTGAATAGATTGAAGGAAGAATGACGAAAAAATAAGACTGCAATAGAGAAAAGGAGTTAGGAGATTTTCGGGAAGGAAATTTCAGGATTATTATGAAAAAATATTAGTACTACATATTAGTCAAAAAATAGACTTAAACCACTTTGTGAAGTTTTGATATATTAAAATGAAAAATAGATAAAGAATTTACAAGCATCATCTTTTGGCTTTCCCTTTTCCCCGTCATTTTCTTGTCCTTTTTCATCTAATGTATCGTTTTCAGAAAATGTTAATTATAAGCTTGATTTCCAGGGGTAGGTTATGTTATACTTTTGCTTATCGCGTAAATTATATATATAAAAAAAAACATCTTGCAATACAAGTAATGTCGTTGCAATCCATCTCTGCTTGGCCAAACTTTTGAAAAGCCAAAAGTATAATTTTTTTAAAATGTTTATTTTAGATAGTTGTCGATTCCAATCCAATTGTTCGAAAAAACATTATTGATGAAATTGACGCAATTAAAAAAATCTGGGCAAAAAGTTTGAAAATGAATGAAGAAAAACACATATTTTGTATTATGTGATATGTGTGGTTGATATCTGGAAGAAAAGAGAGTCTTGTGGGCAGGGGCGGAGCTAGAGAGCGAGTTACGGGTTCGGCCGAATCCAGTAATTTTGGTTCAAATCCTGTATTCGTTTGATAAAATTTATTAAACATGTATAAAATATTAATTTAAAACCCAGTAACTTAAAAATAATTAGAATTCCGGACTCATAAATTTTAAATTCTGGCTCCGCCTCTGCTGGTGGGAAGCGGATGTAACTTGGGAAGATATATGGAACATGTAATCTAGGTTAGATTAAGTTGACTTTGTATATATTCCTATAACTTTTAAATATCATTTGGCTTAGCTAAATTTTCTACGTTTGGACTTATGAAGTCACTAGTGAATTGGTCCGCGCTTTGCGCAGTTATAGTAAATTTACAAATGATGTTTTGGGAATTTAATTAATTGAGATAGAATAAATAAAAGTTTTATTTAAAAGCATATGATTATTCATTATTAATAAATAAAAGTAATGAAATCCCCTAGCCTTCCTTCACTATTTAAATATTATTCATTATTAATATTTATTAGTAATTATATTTAGAGAGTTTGGGGCTTACCTACATCCTCCTGCCAAATTCCCTTCCTTATCATGAAATGATGTTCATAATAATAGTTCACTAATGTAATAATTCTTTAATATTTCTTAATTCATAATTGGATTTTGATACTTTTGAATATAAAAAATTATAACGTAATTTTCCTGCATTTTGTTCCGTTTAAATGTTATTCCTAACTAATATTTTGACAATTGTAATAGTAATAATTGTATGTGATGAATTTACAGAGTATTGAGCTTTATTGATGAGGAAAAACAATGAAAATGAGAAAAAAGATACATATATTTTCTAGTCTAAAGATGTGCCATATAATCGATCTCTTCAAATACCAAAATTATATACAGGAAGATAAATAAAAATTAATTATTATATTTAAAGATTACTGGGCTTTAATGAGGAGAAAAAAACAACTAAAAAGTTTTTCCAAAGTGATAATATATTTTTATATCCAGAAGGTGCCACACCATCTCTTCTTCATGACTCTTCCCCTTGATATAACATTGCTATAAAATTTTATCGAGGAAAGAAAGGAAATAGACAAAAGAAAGAGAGTGAAAAAAGGTACTAAAAAAACAGAAACAACCAAGTGTTGGGTGCAGATTTCTTTAACTTCAAGAAAGTATTCAAATAAATAAATTCAAACAAATCTGTGCATTCATAATTAGATCTAAATTAGATTTTCGATCTCAATGGCATTATACAACATAGCCAAACAATATTTTACAACAAATTAATCAGGAGTTGCCCCGTTAATAATTTTTGAAGAAATCTCAATACGGGCGTTTTAGTCATGACTTATTGGCAAGTGAGTGTGAAATTGCTTGATCGAATTTACTGGCTGTGCATTGTAGTTCTCCGCAATCACCCTCTCAATATCGGATCCTACTAGTCGGTCTTTGATATTTGCTTTTTCTTTTTCATTGCCGTAGATTTAACAATGGCCAGTGATTCCCCTGCGTCATGGCCCTAGTATATCAACATTGAAACTTCTTCTAATTCTTAACAAATAAAACCACAAATTGATTAAGAACATAACCTTCACATAAAAATGTTCAATGAATGTGACAGACATTACCCCAAACAAAAAGTGAAACAAAAAGAAACAAAAAACATATGATTCCTTTCTTTTTCTATGTTTATTATTCATTTTTTTAGATTTTTCTTTTTCTTTCCATTTCTTCTTTATTTTTTTCCCGTTCAGTGTACTTGTCTCCCCCCAACCACCAATTCTTTTTCTAATCACGCTGAATCTATTCTCTACTCCAAAATAAATTCCACAAACTTACTCGTGTTTCTCAATAACTCCTCATACAATTTAAATATTTACACTCTTTATAGATAATCTATCTATAATTAAAAAATGTCACGACCCCAAATTCCATCCGTAGGATGTCGTGATGACACCTAATCTCTAAGACTAGGTAAGCCTATCAATGCGGAATAAAAATAGAAATCTGAAACTTTAAATAATTGTAACTCCCAAAACTTTGTAGAAATAAGTCACGAGCTTCTAAGAATTTTATCCTCAATGTCTCTATATATATATCAAGGTCTAAAGAAAATAAGGAAGCAACATAATAATAATAGAAGGGGACTCCGGAGTCTGCGGACGCTGGTAGATATACCTCGAAATCTCCGTGTACAGGTAACTCACTGATGTCGGGGCTGGTAAGGAGTACCTGGATCTGCACAAAAAGATGTGCAGAAGCGTAGTATGAGTACACCACAACGGTACCCAGTAAGTGCCAAGCCTAACCTCGGTAGAGTAGTGACGAGGTCAGGTTAGGCCCTACTGAAAAATAATAATTTCATGGTAAAATGTTTAACAATATAATAAAATAAAATGATAATGGAAATGAATCAAGTAGCATGTCACCATTTAATTACACAAAATAATGAAAAATAATATCTCATGGAATCAAAACAGAATTCTTTTCAACTTTAAGAAAATCACAACAAATAATCAAAGGCAACTGCGGCCATAAATCAATATCAACAAGGGCACTCCCGAGGTACCGTCTCGTAGTCCCAAATCATAAATAAATTCACAATATCCCATTTCCTTATCTCACCCCGGGAGCCTTCACAATTTATTTTAAAGAAAATATTTTTTCCGAAATAGCATCCCTCGTTTTAGCCATCCTTATCACACCGCATGACTTCTAGTAGTTCCCCCTACTAGCCATGCGTATCAAGCCACCCTTATCTCACCGCATATATTTCAATACCCAGATCTTATATCACCGCATGCGTATCAACATCACAATATATCACAATTTGCACCTCAAGTGCTCAAATAATTTAACTAGCCAAAATACTTCATCAATAAAATATTTTCACAATAAAGAGCTCACGGCTCATGCCAACATAAATCATCAATAATATTTTTCCACAATAAAGAGCTCACGGCTCCATCACAATGAGCACGAAAATCTTACAAAAATATTCAAGAATAAATAATTCAGCAAAATAATATTTCAAAATCTTTAATACGTTGCTTCAATACCAAATTTAAAACTGGCAAATACTTCATATTAATAATATTTAATATAAAGAAAATCAACTTCAAATAATGCACAGAATAAAAGAAACCAAGTTTCAACTAAACAGGTGAAACAATTAGCAGGAAAAGGTTAAGAATCTTTAAAATATAAACATTAAATCAATGATGAAGAATATATCAGAATAAAATAGTTTAATTTATGCGCAACAATGATCTACATAATTTAAAAACATAATCTTTCACATTTAGCTTGTGTACACACTCGTCACCTCATGTACACGACTTTCAACACATTATAATTTATCACTTCAATACCAATCCTAGGGGAGATTTCCCCCACACAAGGTTAGACAAGTCACTTACCTCGACTTGCTCCAATTTAACCAAGTAGTATGTCTTTTCCTCGATTTTTCGACTCCGATCGACTCGTATCTAGTCATAATTAATTCGATACAGTCAACAAAAATTATAGAATGAATTCCATAAGAAAATACTACATTTTTCAATAAAATCCGAAATTAACTCAAAAATCGCCTGTGGGGCCCACGCCTCAGAATCCGGCGAAAGTTACGAAATATGAACGCTCATTCTACCACGAATCTAACCATACCATTTTTACTAAAATCCGACATCAACTTGACCTCCAAATCTCAAATTCTCATTTTGAAATCCCTAGGCCCAAATCCTCTAAATTTACCTCAAAAACATGTAATTTATTTGAAATATTCAATGATAATCCAATATAATTGACTAACAATGATCACATGTGACTTACCTCAAGTTTCTCCGTGAATTCTCTCCGAAAAATCGCCCAAAACCGTGTTGAAAATGTCCAAAATGACAAAAATGTCGGAACCACTCTGTTTTTCTAATCTGTCAGGGCTTTCGCACCTGCGATGCACGTGACTGCATCTGCGCTTTCGCAGATACGAAGGCCTCCCTTGCTTTTACGGCTACCTTTGCTTCTGCGATCCCTCGTCCGCATCCGCGGTCCCGTAGATGCGGTATTTTCCTTCACATCTGCGGCCACTGCTCCACTCTCCCTTTTCCGCTTCTGCGAGCTCGCTTCTGCGAGCTCGCACCTGCGAGCCAAATTCCGTAGGTGCGATTGTATCAGTAGGCAGCAGCATGTTTCAATTGTTCTAAGTCCACATTTGATCTGTTAACCATCCGGAACACGCCCGAGCCCTTCAGGACCTCAATCAAATATACCAACAAGTCCTAATACATCATACAAACTTAGTCGAGTCTTCAAATCACATCCAATAATACTAAAAATTCGAATCACACATAGATTCAAGCCTAATGAACTTTGAAACTTTCAATTCCTACAAACGACGCCGGAACCTATCAAATCAAGTCCGATTGATCTCAAATTTTGCACGCAAGTCATAAATGACGTAACAGAGCTATGAAAATTTTCAGAACTGGATTCTGACTCCGGTATCAAAAAGTCAACTCCCTGGTCAAACTTCCAAACTTAAATTCCTATTTTAGCCATTTCAAGCCTAATTTAACTACAGACTTCCAAATAAAAATTCGAACACGCTCCTAAGTCCAAAATCACCATACGGAGCTGTTGGAATAATCAAAATTCTATTCCAGGGTCGTTTTCTCAAAATGTTGACCAAAGTCAAACTTAGCATTTTAAGGCCAACTTAAGGAACCAAGTGTTCCGATTTCAACCCGAACACTTTCAAATCCCAAACCAACTATCCCCGCAAGTCATAAAGTTATAAAAGCACATACGAGGAGTTTTATTTAGGGGAACAGGGTTCTAAAAGTAAAAATAACCGGTTGGATCATTACATTCTCCGCCTCTTAAACAAACATTCGTCCTCAAACGAGTTTAGAATTATACCTGGAATGGTGAAAAGATGAGGATAATAGCTGCGCATATCATGCTCGGTCTGCCAAGTCGCCTCCTCGACCGGATGACTCCTCCACTGAACCTTCACGGAAGCAATGTTCTTTGACCTCAGCTTTCGAACCTGCATGTCCAAAATAATCACTGGTTCCTCAACATAAGATAGATCCTTGTCCAACTGAACTGAACTGAAGTCTAACACATGAGACAGATCACCGTGATACTTTTGGAGCATGGAAACATGGAATACCGGATGAGCTGCAGAGAGACTAGGTGGTAGTGCAAGTCCGTAAGCCACCTATCCAACTCTTTCAAGAATCTCAAAAGGCCTAATATACCTAGGGCTCAACTTTCCCTTCTTCCCGAACCTCATCACACCCTTTACAGGCAAAACCCGGAGCATGACCCGCTCACCAACCATGAATGCAACATCACGAACCTTCTGATCCACATAACTCTTCTGTCTAGATTGGGCTGTATGAAGTCGATCCTGAATCAATTTAACCTTTTCCAAGGCATCCTGAACCAAGTCTGTACCCAATAGTCTATCCTCGCCCGGTTCGAACCAACCCACTGGAGACCGGCACCGCCTACTATACAGGGCCTCATACGGAGCCATCTGAATGCTTGACTGGTAACTGTTGTTGTAAGCAAACTACGCAAGTGGTAAGAACTAATCCCAAGCACCCCCAAAATCTATCACACACGCATGAAGCATATCCTCCAGTATCTGAATAGTGCATTCGGACTGCTCGTCCTTCTGAGGGTGAAATGTTGTACCCAACTCTACACGAGTACCCAACTCATGCCTGTACTACCCTCCAGAACCGTGATGTAAACTGCATACCCCGGTCAGAGATGATAGATACTGGTAGGCCGTGAAGTCTGACAATCTCACGAATATAGATTCGAGCCAACTGCTCGGAAGAGTAGGTAGTCATCACAGGAATGAAATGAGCTGACTTGCTCAGTCTATCCACAATGACCCAAACTGCATCAAACTTCCGCTGAGTCCGTGGAAGTCCAACAACGAAATCCATAGTGATTCGCTCCCATTTCCACTCCAAAATCTCTAACTTCTGAAGCAACCCACCTGGCCGCTGATGCTCATACTTCACCTGTTGATAATTTTGGCACCGAGCTACATATTTCACTATGTCTTTCTTCATTTTCCCCCACCAATAATGTTGTCTCAAGTCCTGATAAATCTTTGCGGCACCCGGATGAATGGAGTACCGCGAACTGTGAGCCTCCTGGAGAATCAACTCACGCAAACCATCAACATTAGGCACACATAGCCTACCCTGCATTCGTAATACATCATCACCTCCAATAGTGACTTCCTTGGCATCACCGTGCTGAACTGTATCCTTAAGGACAAGCAGATGAGGGTCATCATACTGATACTCCCTGATACGATCATAAAGAGAAGAATGAGAAACCACACAAGCCAAAACTCGGCTCGGCTTGGAAACATCCAACCTGACAAATTGGTTGGCCAAGGCATGAACATCCAAGGCTAAAGGCCTCTCTGCTACCGGTAAATATGCTAACATGCCCAAACTCTCTGCTTTACGACTCAAGGTATCGACCACTATATTGGCCTTCCCGGGATGATAGAGAATGGTGATATCATAATCCTTAAGTAATTCCAACCATCTCCGCTGCCGCAAATTAAGATCCTTCTGTTTAAACAGATGTTGTAGACTCCGGTGATCGGTGTAGACCTCATAGTAGACACCGTACAAATAATGTCGCCAAATCTTCAAGGCATAAACAATAGTTGTTAACTCAAGGTCGTGGACAAGATAATTCTTTTCATGTACCTTTAACTGTCTAGATGCATAGGCAATCACCCTACCGTCTTGCACCAACACTGCACCGAGACCAATACGCAACACGTCATAATACACAGTATAAGACCCTGAACCTGTAGGTAATACCAATATTGGGGCTGTAGTCAAAGCTGTCTTGAGCTTTTGGAAGCTCTCCTCACATTCCTCGGTCCACCTGAATGGAGCACCCTTCTGGGTCAATCTGATCATAAATGCAGCAATAGAAGAGAAACCCTTTACAAATCGACGATAATACCCTGCCAAGCCAAGGAAACTCCGAATTTCTGTAACTGAGGACGGTCTGGACCAACTCTGCACTGCTTCAATCTTCTTCGGATCTACCTTGATTCCCTCGCATGAAACTATATGACCCAAAAATCCCACTGAATCAAGCCAGAATTCACACTTTGAAAATTTTGCATATAACTTCTTTTCTTTCAAAGTCTGAAGTACAGTCCTCAGGTGCTGTTCATGATCCTCCCGACTCCAGGAATACACCACAATGTCGTCAATAAATACAATGACGAAAGAATCAAGATAGGGTTGGAATACACTATTCATTAAGTGCATAAATGCTGCTGGGGCATTGGTTAGCCCAAATAACATTACAAGGAACTCATAATGACCATACCGAGTCCTAAAAGCAGTCTTCGGGATATCTGGTTCCCGAATTTTCAACTGATGATAGCCTGAACGCAAGTTGATCTTTGAGAATACTCTGGCACCTTGAAGCTAATCAAATAGGTCATCAATACGTGTCAATGGATACCTATTCTTCACTGTAACCTTGTTCAGCTGGCGGTAATCAATACACATCCGCATAGAACCATCTTTCTTCTTTACGAATAAGAAAGGAGCACCCCAAGGCGATACACTGGGTCGAATGAAGCCCTTATCAAGCAACTCTTGTAACTGTTCTTTTAGTTCTTTCAATCAGGAAAATCCCTTACTATAGGAACTGACTCTATGGTAGGAGTATCAATACTAACATCTCTCACATAGGCCAGATACGCATCACACCCCTTCTTAACCATTCGTTGAACTTTAAGAAATGAAACAACCATGTTAGGAACATAATCTGAGGTACCTCTCCACTCTAGCCGCGGTAGACCTGGCATAACCAACATCACCGTCTTGACGTAACAATCAAGAATAGCATGATAGGGAGAGAACCAATCCGTGCCCAAAATAATATCGAAATCCACCATACTGAGCAATAATAAATCAGCTCTGGTCTCAAAACCACTAATAACAATTAAACACGACCGATATATGCAGTCCACAATAATAGATTCACCCATGGGTGTAGATGCATAAATAGAAGAACTCAAGGAATCACGTGATACGCCCAAATACGGTGCAAAATAAGATGACACATAAGAATATGTGGAGTCTGGATCAAATAAGACTAATGCATCTCTATGACAAACCAGAATAATACCTGTGATAAAAGAATCAGATGCAACGGCCTCTGTCCTAGCAGGAAGGGCATAATATCTGGCCTGACCTCCCCCTCTAGGGCGACCTCTACCTGCCCGACCTCCACCTCTAGCTGGTTGTGCAGGTGGAGTGGCAACTGGTGCAATAATCATGGCCTGAGAAGCCCGAGGGCCCTGTGGAATAGGTGGGGCCTGAGAAATCTGTGGAGGTGCACCCCTCCTAAATCTGGGGTAATCTCTTATAATATGACGAGTGTCACCAAACTTAAAACAAGCCCTTTGAGGACGTGGCTACTGGGACTGGCTCGGGCCTAATCGACTAGACTGCCCGCTGAAAGCACCCCGTACAGGAGGTACAGTAGACACTGGCGGTGCATAATATGGAACCTGAGGTTTGGTAGTAGCAGGAATACCACTGGAAGCTGGAAGTGCTGAATGAATAGGATGGCTCACATAACCTCTACCATGACGGGCTGTAACTGGGGCACGAGAATTATTATATGTGCCAGAATCTCGAGGTCTCTTAGCTTCCCTCTCTTCACTCTCCCGGATTCGCATACCTTCCAATATCCTAGCAATTGACAGCACCTGTTGGTATGTGATATCCATCTCTAGCTCTCGGGCCATACTATATATGATATTAGGGTGGAGACCCTCAATAAATCTGCGAACCCGCTCTCGAACAGTAGCAACCAAGGCTGGTGCATGCCTCGCTAAATCACTAAATCAGACCGCATACTCTGACACTGTCATAGAACCCTGGCGCAACTGCTCAAACTCTGCGCGCCATGCATATCTAAGACTCTGAGGAACATACTCCCTTAAGAACATATCTGAAAATTGAGTCCAAGTGAGTGAAGATGCCTCAGCGGGACTATCCAACTCATATGTCTACCACCACTGGTAGGTTGCTCCTCTAAACTGGAATGCCGTGAAATAAACCCCACTGGAATCCACAATACCCATAGTACGAAGGATACAGTGACATTCCTCCAGAAAACCCTGAGCATCATCTGAAGCTAAGCCGCTGAAAGTGGGAGAGTGGTACTTCTTGTACCTCTCGAGCCTGAGCTGCTCCCTCTCTGAAACTGTTGTCCTAATCTCAGGCCGAACTGGGACAACTGGCTGCACTGGTATAACCTCTGGGGCATGGTCAACTTGGGCCCGTGGTTCTGGAGTACGGGTAGCGGGAGTCCTCCCCCGGCCTGAGATGTGGCAGGAGCAAGTGGAATTAACCTTGCCTGAGCTAGAGTTCCAAACATGCTCAAAAACTGGGCAAGAGTCTCCTGAAGTGCAGGAGTAGTAACAGGCGTCTCAGGTGCCTGCTCTCCAACTGGATCTATGTAACGACCCGACTTATCGTTTTATGAATTAACGCCCCGTTCAGTGACTTAAGGTCTTGAGAAACTTTGTAATAAGTATTATGACCCTCGGGTGTGATCGAGTTTGATTTTCGAAAGATTCGGAATTTAATTAAAAGAACAATTCTTATTTAAGAAGCTTAAAAGAAAAGAGTTGACCGGGGAATTGAATTTTTGATATTGGGGCCGAAATCCGATTCAGAAAATTTGAATACCTACATTATATCATTTATGACTTGTGTGCAAAATTTGAAGTCATTCCGGATTGATTTGATACGTTTCGGCGCAAAATATAGAAGTTGGGAGATTCGAAAACTCATAACTCGATTCGAGGCGCGACTCGTAATTTTGACGTTGTTTGACGAGATTTGAAACCTCCGCTAAGTTCGTATTGTATTTTGGGATGTGTTGGTATATTTGGTTGAGGTCCCGAGGGGCTTGTGTGTATTTTTGGATCATTGGTTGAGAGATTAGTAAAGTTAAGAAATTTGGTAGTTTGACCATGGTCAATATCGGGTCAAGATGACCTCTTTTCAGTATTTTAATTGTGCGGACAGGTCCGTAGAGTATTTTATGATTGAAATTCATATATGCTTTGTGTCCGGGAGGTTCCGGATGAGATTCGGGGTGAGTTTTGAGCGAATCCAGATATTTCGGCACTCTAATATTGTTCTGACAATTTTGGGGGCACGGACCACACATTTTGAGGTGTTGAGGCGAAGGAGAGGCGCGGACAGCAGCAGAATTCTGCGGCCGCGCTTGGAATTTCATGGACCGCGGCAAAATTTCGCGGACCGCGGCAAAATTTCGCGGACCGCGGTTGGAAGTTCTGCAGATCCGCTGGTTCGATTTCGGAAGCCTATATCTTTTGATATACAAGGAATTCTGAGATAATTCAAAAACAAAAGTTGTAGCCCTTCGTGTTTAGTTTCCAGAAAAGTAAAGAAGTCATCATTTGGACATCTCTAGAGAAAGTTATGGCTAAAATACTAAAGCCTGGCAGTGCTGCCCCAAGAATTTCGCGGCCGCATCATTTTTTCGCGACCGGCGGGACCTGGGGCGCGGCCACGGTTGGAGTTTCGCGGACTGTGTAGGGACGTTCAGAGGGTGCACTATATAAACAGGGTGTAGGGCATTATTTCACATTTTGGACCTAGGGAGCTCGGTTTGTGGCGATTTTTTGAGGGTTTTTGAAGAAATTCATCGGGGTAAGTGATTCTAACTCAGATTTGGTTAATATACATGAATATATCACTGATTTCATCATTTAATTAGTACTTTGAGATGGAAATTTGGGAAAAATTGTAGAAACTTCATAAACCACAAATTTAAGATTTGGAGGTCGATTTGTTATTGGAATTCGATAAAATTGGTATGGTTGAACTCGTATCAGAATGGGTGTTCGGATTTTGTGAAAATTTTGTTAGGTTCTGACAAGCAGGTCCCGCGTTGACTTTTGTTGACTTTTTTGAATAAATTTTTAAGTCGACGTATTATTATCCGGAAATATTTCCGATGAATTTTAATGAAGTTATACAATTAATTTGGATAGATTTGAACGGTCCGGAGGTCAATTCAAGCAATAAGGCGATTTTGGAAGATCGACATAACTTCAAAAAGGTAAGTGTGTTTCTTAACCTCGAGTGGGGGAAATACTCCTTAGGCATTGAGTATTATGTGCAAACTGTGTAATTGAAAACCATGTACGCGAGGTGACGAGTACGTACTTGGTTTATATGTGCAAATTTCGTTGATTAATATCCTTAGACGCCCTTAGGTATTAAATTGAAAATTATTGACACTTATTAAATCCTCTATTTGTCATGCATAGATCCTTGTTTGTTGAAATTATTTTATACGATGATTTGGTGTGATTGCCACCTTGATTTTATGTGAAATATTATTTTGTTGAGCTATTCACTTCCGGATATTTTTGTTAAGATTTTATGCACATTATGGTCGAGCCATGGGCTCCTTATTGCGGAAAATAATGTATTGTTGATTTCTGTGGCAAGTTATAATATTTGGGCACTTGATGTGCAATTTGTGATATGTTGTAAGATTTGAGCACTTGATGTGCAATTTCTGATATGATGTAAGATTTGAGCACTTGATGTGCAATTTTTGATATGTTGTAAGATTTGAGCACTTGATGTGCAAATTGTGATATGTTGTAAGATTTGAGCACTTGATGTGCAATTTGTGAAATGTTGTAATATTTGGGCACTTGAGGTGCAAGTCGTATTATCCTGTGATAATTGGGCACTTGAGGTGCGATTTGTGAAATATTGTGGTATTGATATGCTTGCAGTGAGATAAGGGTGGCTTGAAACGCGTGGCTAGTAGGGGAACTACTAGAAGTCATGCGGTGATATAAGGTCAGGGTGTTGAAATGCATGCAGTGAGATAAGGGTGGCTTGAAACGCGTGGCTAGTAGGGGAACTACTAGAAGTCATGCGGTGTGATAAGGATGGCTAAAACGCGGGATGCTATTTCGGAATAAATGATTTCTTTAAAATTAAATGTGAAGGCTCCCGCGGTGATATAGGGAAATGAGATATTGTGAATTTATTTATGATTTGGAACTACGAGGCGGTACCTCGGGACTGCCCTGTTGATATTTCCTTTATTTATGTTCTTGTTTTGGGTGACTGTGTTTCATTTAATATGTAAATTCTTGTCTTCTTCCGTGATGTACTAGTTGACGTTATTATTATGTGTTTTGTGCTCCTAGTTATATTGTGTTGGCTTTGGCTTTTTAGCACGTGACTCTGAAGAAGTATATTTCTGTTTTTTTTTCTTATTGATTTTTGATGATTGAGTTGATTTAAATAAAAGGAGTTATTATGTTTTAAATTGAATAGTTTTACATCCAAATTAGTAGTTAACTGATGCTTCAATTTAAGTGCAAATGTTATTTTCTTTACCTAAATGATTTCTAAAATCAATTCATTTCTTTGTTGATTTTCTTACTTGATTTAAAAATTGTGAACTTACTTTATTGAAAATAAATTGATCCTGCGGATCTTATATACATTTATTATTGACACGTGAGTTGTCCGTGTGGTTGTGATAGAAATGAGGGCACGAGGTGTCGGGGAAATTAGGTCAGGTTAGGCCCTACTGAAAAATAATAATTTCATGGTAAAATGTTTAACAATATAATAAAATAAAATGATAATGGAAATGAGTCAAGTAGCATGTCACCATTTAATTACACAAAATAATGGAAAATAATATCTCATGGAATCAAAACAGAATTCCTTTCAACTTTAAGAAAATCACAACAAATAATCAAAGGCAACTGCGGCCATAAATCAATATCAACAAGGGCACTCCCGAGGTACCGTCTCGTAGTCCCAAATCATAAATAAATTCACAATATCCCATTTTCTTATCTCACCCCGGGAGCCTTCACAATTTATTTTAAAGAAAATATTTTTTCCGAAATAGCATCCCTCGTTTTAGCCATCCTTATCACACCGCATGACTTCTAGTAGTTCCCCCTACTAGCCATGCGTATCAAGCCACCCTTATCTCACCGCATATATTTCAATACCGAGATCTTATATCACCGCATGCGTATCAACATCACAATATATCACAATTTGCACCTCAAGTGCTCAAATAATTTAACTTGCCAAAATACTTCATCAATAATATTTTTTCACAATAAAGAGCTCACGGCTCATGCCAACATAAATCATCAATAATATTTTTCCACAATAAAGAGCTCACGGCTCCATCACAATGAGCACGAAAATCTTACAAAAATATTCAAGAATAAATAATTCAGCAAAATAATATTTCAAAATCTTTAATACGTTGCTTCAATACCAAATTTAAAACCGGCAAATACTTCATATTAATAATATTTAATATAAAGAAAATCAACTTCAAATAATGCACAGAATAAAAGAAACCAAGTTTCAACTAAACAGGTGAAACAATTATCAGGAAAATGTTAAGAATCTTTAAAATATAAACATTAAATCAATGATGAAGAATATATTAGAATAAAATAGTTTAATTAATGCGCAACAATGATCTAAATAATTTAAAAATATAATCTTTCACATTTAGCTTGTGTACACACTCGTCACCTCATGTACACGACTTTCAACACATTACAATTTATCACTTCAATACCAATCCTAGGGGAGATTTCCTCCACACAAGGTTAGACAAGTCACTTACCTCGACTTGCTCCAATTTAACCAAGTAGTATGTCTTTTCCTCAATTTTTCGACTCCGATCGACTCGTATCTAGTCATAATTAATTCGATACAGTCAACAAAAATTATAGAATGAATTCCATAAGAAAATACTACATTTTTCAATAAAATCCGAAATTAACTCAAAATCGCCTGTAGGGCCCACGCCTCAGAATCCGGCGAAAGTTACGAAATATGAACGCTCATTCTACCACGAGTCTAACCATACCATTTTTACTAAAATCCGACATCAATTTGACCTCCAAATCTCAAATTCTCATTTTGAAATCCCTAGGCCCAAATCCTCTAATTTCACCTCAAAAACATGTAATTTATTTGAAATATTCAATGATAATCCAATATAATTGACTAACAATGATCACATGTGACTTACCTCAAGTTTCTCCGTGAATTCTCTCTGAAAAATCGCCCAAAACCGTGTTGAAAATGTCCAAAATGACAAAAATGTCGGAACCACTCTGTTTTTCTAATCTGTCAGGGCTTTCGCACCTGCGATGCACGTGACCGCATCTGCGCTTTCGCAGATACGAAGGCCTCCCTTGCTTTTACGGCTAGCTTTGCTTCTGCGATCCCTCGTCCGCATCCGCGGTCCCGTAGATGCGGTATTTTCCTTCACATCTGCGGCCACTGCTCCACTCTCCCTTTTCCGCTTCTGCGCTCCCACGCTCGCTTCTGCGAGCTCGCACCTGCGAGCCAAATTCCGTAGGTGCGATTGTATCAGTAGGCAGCAGCAAGTTTCAATTGTTCTAAGTCCATATTTGATCTGTTAACCATCCAGAACACGCCCGAGCCCTTCAGGACCTCAATCAAATATACCAACAAGTCCTAATACATCATACAAACTTAGTCGAGTCTTCAAATCACATCCAACAACACTAAAAACACGAATCACACATAGATTCAAGCCTAATGAACTTTGAAACTTTCAATTCCTACAAACGACGCCGGAACCTATCAAATCAAGTCCGATTGATCTCAAATTTTGCACGCAAGTCATAAATGACGTAACAGAGCTATGAAAATTTTCAGAACTGGATTCTGACTCCGGTATCAAAAAGTCAACTCCCCGGTCAAACTTCCAAACTTAAATTCCTATTTTAGCCATTTCAAGCCTAATTTAACTACAGACTTCCAAATAAAAATTCGAACACGCTCCTAAGTCCAAAATCACCATACAGAGCTGTTGGAATAATCATAATTCTATTCCAGGGTCATTTTCTCAAAATGTTGACCAAAGTCAAACTTAGCATTTTAAGGCCAACTTAAGGAACCAAGTGTTCCGATTTCAACCCGAACACTTTCAAATCCCAAACCAACTATCCCCGCAAGTCATAAAGTTATAAAAGCACATACGAGGAGTTTTATTTAGGGGAACAGGGTTCTAAAAGTAAAAATAACCGGTTGGATCATTACATTCTCTGCCTCTTAAACAAACGTTCGTCCTCAAACGAGTTTAGAATTATACCTGGAATGGTGAAAAGATGAGGATAATAGCTGCGCATATCATGCTCGGTCTGCCAAGTCGCCTCCTCGACCGGATGACTCCTCCACTGAACCTTCACGGAAGCAATGTTCTTTGACCTCAGCTTTCGAACCTGCATGTCCAAAATAATCACTGGTTCCTCAACATAAGATAGATCCTTGTCCAACTGAACTGAACTGAAGTCTAACACATGAGACAGATCACCGTGATACTTTTGGAGCATGGAAACATGGAATACCGGATGAGCTGCAGAGAGACTAGGTGGTAGTGCAAGTCCGTAAGCCACCTATCCAACTCTTTCAAGAATCTCAAAAGGCCTAATATACCTAGGGCTCAACTTTCCCTTCTTCCCGAACCTCATCACACCCTTTACAGGCAAAACCCGGAGCATGACCCGCTCACCAACCATGAATGCAACATCACGAACCTTCTGATCCACATAACTCTTCTGTCTAGATTGGGCTGTATGAAGTCGATCCTGAATCAATTTAACCTTTTCCAAGGCATCCTGAACCAAGTATGTACCCAATAGTCTAGCCTCGCCCGGTTCGAACCAACCCACTGGAGACCGGCGCCGCCTACTATACAGGGCCTCATACGGAGCCATCTGAATGCTTGACTGGTAACTGTTGTTGTAAGCAAACTACGCAAGTGGTAAGAACTAATCCCAAGCACCCCCAAAATCTATCACACACGCATGAAGCATATCCTCCAGTATCTGAATAGTGCATTCGGACTGCTCGTCCTTCTGAGGGTGAAATGTTGTACCCAACTCTACACGAGTACCTAACTCATGCTGTACTACCCTCCAGAACCGTGATGTAAACTGCATACCCCGGTCAGAGATGATAGATACTGGTAGGCCGTGAAGTCTGACAATCTCACGAATATAGATTCGAGCCAACTGCTCGGAAGAGTAGGTAGTAATCACAGGAATGAAATGAGCTGACTTGGTCAGTCTATCCACAATCACCCAAACTGCATCAAACTTCCGCTGAGTCCGTGGAAGTCCAACAACGAAATCCATAGTGATTCGCTCCCATTTCCACTCCAAAATCTCTAACTTCTGAAGCAACCCACCTGGCCGCTGATGCTCATACTTCACCTGCTGATAATTTAGGCACCGAGCTACATATTTCACTATGTCTTTCTTCATTTTCCCCCACCAATAATGTTGTCTCAAGTCCTGATACATCTTTGCGGCACCCGGATGAATGGAGTACCGCGAACTGTGAGCCTCCTGGAGAATCAACTCATGCAAACCATCAACATTAGGCACACATAGCCTACCCTGCATTCGTAATACATCGTCACCTCCAATAGTGACTTCCTTGGCATCACCGTGCTGAACTGTATCCTTAAGGACAAGCAGATGGGGGTCATCATACTGACGCTCCCTGATACGATCATAAAGAGAAGACTGAGAAACCACACAAGCCAAAACTCGGCTCGGCTTGGAAACATCCAACCTGACAAATTGGTTGGACAAGGCATGAACATCCAAGTCTAAAGGCCTCTCTGTTACCGGTAAATATGCTAACATGCCCAAACTCTCCGCTATACGACTCAAGGCATCGACCACTATATTGGCCTTCCCGGGATGATAGAGAATGGTGATATCATAATCCTTAAGTAATTCCAACCATCTCCGCTGCCGCAAATTAAGATCCTTCTATTTAAACAGATGTTGTAGACTCCGGTGATCGGTGTAGACCTCACAGTAGACACCGTACAAATAATGTCGCCAAATCTTCAAGGCATAAACAATAGTTGTTAACTCAAGGTCGTGGACAAGATAATTCTTTTCATGTACCTTTAACTGTCTAGACGCATAGACAATCACCCTACCGTCTTGCACCAACACTGCACCGAGACCAATACGCGACGCGTCACAATACACAGTATAAGACCCTGAACCTGTAGGTAATACCAATATTGGGGCTGTAGTCAAAGCTGTCTTGAGCTTTTGGAAGCTCTCCTCACATTCCTCGGTCCACCTGAATGGAGCACCCTTCTGGGTCAATCTGATCATAAATGCAGCAATAGAAGAGAAACCCTTTACAAATCGACGATAATACCCTGCCAAGCCAAGGAAACTCCGAATTTCTGTAACTGAGGACGGTCTGGACCAACTCTGCACTGCTTCAATCTTCTTCGGATCTACCTTGATTCCCTCGCACGAAACTATATGACCCAAAAATCCCACTGAATCAAGCCAGAATTCACACTTTGAAAATTTTGCATATAACTTCTTTTCTTTCAAAGTCTGAAGTACAGTCCTCAGGTGCTGTTCATGATCCTCCCGATTCCAGGAATACACCATAATGTCGTCAATAAATACAATGACGAAAGAATCAAGATAGGGTTGGAATACACTATTCATTAAGTGCATAAATGCTGCTGGGGCATTGGTTAGCCCAAATAAAATTACAAGGAACTCATAATGACCATACCGAGTCCTAAAAGCAGTCTTCGGGATATCTGGTTCCCGAATCTTCAACTGATGATAGCCTGAACGCAAGTCTATCTTTGAGAATACTCTGGCACCTTGAAGCTGATCAAATAGGTCATCAATACGTGTCAATGGATACCTATTCTTCACTGTAACCTTGTTTAGCTGGCGGTAATCAATACACATCCGCATAGAACCATCTTTCTTCTTTACGAATAAGACAGGAGCACCCCAAGGCGATACACTGGGTCGAATGAAGCCCTTATCAAGCAACTCTTGTAACTGTTCTTTTAGTTCTTTCAATCAGGAAAATCCCTTACTATAGGAACTGACTCTATGGTAGGAGTATCAATACTAACATCTCTCACATAGGCCAGATACGCATCACACCCCTTCTTAACCATTCGTTGAGCTTTAAGAAATGAAACAACCATGTTAGGAACATAATGTGAGGTACCTCTCCACTCTAGCCGCGGTAGACCTGGCATAACCAACATCACCGTCTTGACGTAACAATCAAGAATAGCATGATAGGGAGAGAACTAGTCTGTGCCCAAAATAATATCGAAATCCACCATACTGAGCAATGATAAATCAGCTCTGGTCTCAAAACCACTAATAATAATTAAACACAACCGATATATGCGATCCACAATAATAGATTCACCCATGGGTGTAGATGCATAAACAGAAGAACTCAAGGGATCACGTGATACGCCCAAATACGGGGCAAAATAAGATGACACATAAGAATATGTGGAGTCTGGATCAAATAAGACTAATGCATCTCTATGACAAACCAGAATAATACCTGTGATAAAAAAATCAGATGCAACGGCCTCTGTCCTAGCAGGAAGGGCATAATATCTGGCCTGACCTCCCCCTCTAGGGCGACCTCTACCTGCCCGACCTCCACCTCTAGCTGGTTGTGCAGGTGGAGTGGCAACTGGTGCAATAATCATGGCCTGAGAAGCCCGAGGGCCCTGGGGAATAGGTGGGGCCTGAGAAATCTGTGGAGGTGCACCCCTCCTAAATCTAGGGTAATCTCTTATAATATGACGAGTGTCACCACACTGAAAATAAGCCCTTTGAGGACGTGGCTGCTGGGACTGGCTCGGGCCTGATCGACTAGACTGCCCACTGAAAGCACCCCGTACAGGAGGTACAGTAGACACTAGCGGTGCATAATATGGAACCTGAGGTTTGGTAGTAGCAAGAATACCACTGGAAGCTGGAAGTGCTAAATGAATAGGACGGCTCACATAACCTCTACCATGATGGGCTGTAACTGGGGCACGAGAATTATTATATGTGCCAGAATCTCGAGGTCTCTTAGCTTCCCTCTCTTCCCTCTCCCGGATTCGCATACCTTCCAATATCCTAGCAATTGACACCACCTGTTGGTATGTGATGTCCATCTCTAACTCTCGGGCTATACTATATATGATATTAGGGTGGAGACCCTCAATAAATCTGCGAACCCGCTCTCGAACAGTAGCAACCAAGGCTGGTGCATGCCTCGCTAAATCACTGAATCAGACCGCATACTCTAACACTGTCATAGAACCCTGGCGTAACTGCTCAAACTCTGCACGCCATGCATATCTAAGACTCTGAGGAACATACTCCCTTAAGAACATATCTGAAAATTGAGTCCAAGTGAGTGAAGATGCCTCAGCGGGACTATCCAACTCATATGTCTGCCACCACTGGTAGGCTGCTCCTCTAAACTGGAATGCCGTGAAATAAACCCCACTGGAATCCACAATACCCATAGTACGAAGGATACAGTGACATTCCTCCAGAAAACCCTGAGCATCATCTGAAGCTAAGCCGCTGAAAGTGGGAGGGTGGTACTTCTTGTACCTCTCGAGCCTGAGCTGCTCCCCCTCTAAAACTGTTGTCCTAATCTCAGGCCGAACTGGGACAACTGGCTGCACTGGTATAACCTCTGGGGCATGGTCAACTTGGGCCCGTGGTTCTGGAGTACGGGTAGCGGGAGTCCTCCCCCGGCCTGAGATGTGGCAGGAGCAAGTGGAATTAACCTTGCCTGAGTTAGAGTTCCAAACATGCTCAAAAACTGGGCAAGAGTCTCCTGAAGTGCAGGAGTAGTAACAGGCGTCTCAGGTGCTTGCTCTCCAACTGGATCTATGTAACGACCTGACTTATCGTTTTAAGAATTAATGCCCCGTTCAGTGACTTAAGGTCTCGAGAAACTTTGTAATAAGTATTATGACCCTCGGGTGTGATCGAGTTTGATTTTCGGAAGATTCGGAATTTAATTAAAAGAACAATTCTTATTTAAGAAGCTTAAAAGAAAAGAGTTGACCGGGGAATTGAATTTTTGATATTGGGGCCGAAATCCGATTCAGAAAATTTGAATACCTACATTATATCATTTATGACTTGTGTGCAAAATTTGAAGTCATTCCGGATTGATTTGATACGTTTCGGCGCAAAATATAGAAGTTGGGAGATTCGAAAACTCATAACTCGATTCGAGGTGCGACTCGTAATTTTGACGTTGTTTGACGAGATTTGAAACCTCCGCTAAGTTTGTATTGTATTTTGGGATGTGTTGGTATATTTTGTAGAGGTCCCGAGGGGCTTGTGTGTATTTTTGGATCATTGGTTGAGAGATTAGTAAAGTTAAGAAATTTGGTAGTTTGACCATGGTCAATATCGGGTCAAGACGACCTCTTTTCAGTATTTTAATTGTGCGAGCAGGTCCGTAGAGTATTTTATGATTGAAATTCATATATGCTTTGTGTCCGGGAGGTTCCGGATGAGATTCGGGGTGAGTTTTGAGCGAGTCCAGATATTTCGGCACTCTAATATTGTTCTGACAATTTTGGGGGCGCAGACCGCGCATTTTGAGGTGCTGAGGCGAAGGAGAGGCGCGGACAGCAGCAAACTTTCGCGGCCGCGCTTGGAATTTCACGGACCGCGGCAAAATTTCGCGGACCGCGGCAAAATTTCGCGGACCGCTGTTGGAAGTTCTGCAGATCCGCTGGTTCGATTTCGGAAGCCTATATCTTTTGATATACAAGGAATTCTGAGATAATTCAAAAACAAAAGTTGTAGCCCTTCGTCTTTAGTTTCCAGAAAAGTAAAGAAGTCATCATTTGAACATCTCTAGAGAAAGTTATGGCTAAAATACTAAAGCCTGGCAGTGCTGCCCCAAGAATTTCGCGGCCGCATCATTTTTTCGCGACCGGCGGGACCTGGGGCGCGGCCACGTTTGGAGTTTCGCGGACCGTGTAGAGACGTTCAGAGGGTGCACTATATAAATAGGGTGTAGGGCATTATTTCACATTTTGGACCTAGGGAGCTCGGTTTGTGGCGATTGTTTGTGGGTTTTGAAGAAATTCATCGGGGTAAGTGATTCTAACTCAGATTTGGTTAATATACATGAATATATCACTGATTTCATCATTTAATTAGTACTTTGAGATGGAAATTTGGAAAAAATTGTAGAAACTTCATAAACCACAAATTTAAGATTGGAGGTCGATTTGTTATTGGAATTCGATAAAATTGGTATGGTTGAACTCGTATCAGAATGGGTGTTCGGATTTTGTAAAATTTTTGTTAGGTTCCGACAAGCGGGTCCCGCGTTGACTTTTGTTGACTTTTTTGAATAAATTTTTAAGTCGACGTATTATTATCCGGAAATATTTCTGATGAATTTTAATGAAGTTATACAATTAATTTGGATAGATTTGAACGGTCCGGAGGTCAATTCAAGCAATAAGGCGATTTTGGAAGATCGACATAACTTCAAAAAGGTAAGTGTCTTACTTAACCTCGAGTGGGGGAAATACTCCTTAGGCATTGAGTATTATGTGCAAACTATGTAATTGAAAACCATGTACGCGAGGTGACGAGTACGTACTTAGTTTATATGTGCAAATTTCGTTGATTAATATCCTTAGACGCCCTTAGGTATTAAATTGGAAATTATTGACACTTATTAAATCCTCTATTTGTCATGCATAGATCCTTGTTTGTTGAAATTATTTTATACGATGATTTGGTGTGATTGCCATCTTGATTTTATGTGAAATATTATTTTGTTGAGCTGTTCACTTTCGGATATTTTTGTTAAGATTTTATGCACATTATGGTCGAGCCATGGGCTCCTTATTGCGGAAAATAATGTATTGTTGATTTCTGTGGCAAGTTGTAATATTTGGGCACTTGATGTGCAATTTATGATATGTTGTAAGATTTGAGCACTTGATGTGCAATTTCTGATATGATGTAAGATTTGAGCACTTGATGTGATATTTTTGATATGTTGTAAGATTTGAGCACTTGATGTGCAAATTGTGATATGTTGTAAGATTTGAGCACTTGATGTGCAATTTGTGAAATGTTATAATATTTGGGCACTTGAGGTGCAAGTTGTATTATCCTGTGATAATTGGGCACTTGAGGTGCGATTTGTGAAATATTGTGGTATTGATACGCTTGCAGTGAGATAAGGGTGGCTTGAAACGCGTGGCTAGTAGGGGAACTACTAGAAGTCATGCGGTGATATAAGGTCAGGGTGTTGAAATGCATGCAGTGAGATAAGGGTGGCTTGAAACGCGTGGCTAGTAGGGGAACTGCTAGAAGTCATGCGGTGTGATAAGGATGGCTAAAACGCGGGATGCTATTTCGGAATAAATAATTTCTTTAAAATTAAATGTGAAGGCTCCCGCGGTGATATAAGGAAATGAGATATTGTGAATTTATTTATGATTTGGAACTACGAGGCGGTACCTCGGGAGTGCCCTGTTGATATTTCCTTTATTTATGTTCTTGTTTTGGGTGACTGTGTTTCATTTAATATGTAAATTCTTGTCTTCTTCCGTGATGTACTAGTTGACTTTATTATTATGTGTTTTGTGCTCCTAGTTATATTGTGTTGGCTTAGTCTTTTAAGCACGTGACTCTGAAGAAGTATATTTCTGTTTTTTTTTCTTATTGATTTTTGATGATTGAGTTGATTTAAATAAAAGGAGTTATTATGTTTTAAATTGAATAGTTTTACATCCAAATTAGTAGTTAACTGATGCTTCAATTTAAGTGCAAATGTTATTTTCTTCACCTAAATGATTTCTAAAATCAATTCATTTCTTTGTTGATTTTCTTACTTGATTTAAAAATTGTGAACTTACTTTATTGAAAATAAATTGATCCTGCGGATCTTATATACATTTATTATTGACACGTGAGTTGTCCGTGTGGTTGTGATAGAAATGAGGGCACGAGGTGTCAGGGAAATTAGGTCAGGTTAGGCCCTACTGAAAAATAATAATTTCATGGTAAAATGTTTAACAATATAATAAAATAAAATGATAATGGAAATGAGTCAAGTAGCATGTCACCATTTAATTACACAAAATAATGGAAAATAATATCTCATGGAATCAAAACAGAATTCCTTTCAACTTTAAGAAAATCACAACAAATAATCAAAGGCAACTGCGGCCATAAATCAATATCAACAAGGGCACTCCCGAGGTACCGTCTCGTAGTCCCAAATCATAAATAAATTCACAATATCCCATTTTCTTATCTCACCCCGGGAGCCTTCACAATTTATTTTAAAGAAAATATTTTTTCCGAAATAGCATCCCTCGTTTTAGCCATCCTTATCACACCGCATGACTTCTAGTAGTTCCCCCTACTAGCCATGCGTATCAAGCCACCCTTATCTCACCGCATATATTTCAATACCCAGATCTTATATCACCGCATGCGTATCAACATCACAATATATCACAATTTGCACCTCAAGTGCTCAAATAATTTAACTTGCCAAAATACTTCATCAATAATATTTTTTCACAATAAAGAGCTCACGGCTCATGCCAACATAAATCATCAATAATATTTTTCCACAATAAAGAGCTCACGGCTCCATCACAATGAGCACGAAAATCTTACAAAAATATTCAAGAATAAATAATTCAGCAAAATAATATTTCAAAATCTTTAATACGTTGCTTCAATACCAAATTTAAAACCGGCAAATACTTCATATTAATAATATTTAATATAAAGAAAATCAACTTCAAATAATGCACAGAATAAAAGAAATCAAGTTTCAACTAAACAGGTGAAACAATTAGTAGGAAAAGGTTAAGAATCTTTAAAATATAAACATTAAATCAATGATGAAGAATATATCAGAATAAAATAGTTTAATTAATGCGCAACAATGATCTACATAATTTAAAAACATAGTCTTTCACATTTAGCTTGTGTACACACTCGTCACCTCATGTACACGACTTTCAACATATTACAATTTATCACTTCAATACCAATCCTAGGGGAGATTTCCCCCACACAAGGTTAGACAAGTCACTTACATCGACTTGCTCCAATTTAACCAAGTAGTATGTCTTTTCCTCGATTTTTTGACTCCGATCGACTCGTATCTAGTCATAATTAATTCGATACAGTCAACAAAAATTATAGAATGAATTCCATAAGAAAATACTACATTTTTCAATAAAATCCGAAATTAACTCAAAAATCGTTTGTGGGGCCCACACCTCAGAATCCGGCGAAAGTTACGAAATATGAACGCTCATTCTACCACGAGTCTAACCATACCAGTTTTACTAAAATCCGACATCAACTTGACCTCCAAATCTCAAATTCTCATTTTGAAATCCCTAGGCCCAAATCCTCTAATTTCACCTCAAAAACATGTAATTTATTTGAAATATTCAATGATAATCCAATATAATTGACTAACAATGATCACATGTGACTTACCTCAAGTTTCTCTGTGAATTCTCTCTGAAAAATCGCCCAAAACCGTGTTGAAAATGTCCAAAATGACAAAAATGTCGGAACCACTCTGTTTTTCTAATCTGTGAGGGCTTTCGCACCTGCGATGCACGTGACCGCATCTGTGCTTTCACAGATACGAAGGCCTCCCTTGCTTTTACGGCTACCTTTGCTTCTGCGATCCCTCGTCCGCATCCGCGGTCCCGTAGATGCGGTATTTTCCTTCACATCTGCGGCCACTGCTCCACTCTCCCTTTTCCGCTTCTGCGCTCCCGCGCTCGCTTCTGCGAGCTCGCACCTGCGAGCCAAATTCCGTAGGTGCGATTGTATCAGTAGGCAGCAGCAAGTTTCCAGTGTTCTAAGTCCACATTTGATCTGTTAACTATCCGGAACACGCCCGAGCCCTTCAGGACCTCAATCAAATATACCAACAAGTCCTAATACATCATACAAACTTAGTCGAGTCTTCAAATCACATCCAACAACACTAAAAACACGAATCACACATAGATTCAAGCCTAATGAACTTTGAAACTTTCAATTCCTACAAACGACGCCGGAACCTATCAAATCAAGTCCGATTGATCTCAAATTTTGCACGCAAGTCATAAATGACGTAACAGAGCTATGAAAATTTTCAGAACTGGATTCTGACTCCGGTATCAAAAAGTCAACTCCCCGGTCAAACTTCCAAACTTAAATTCCTATTTTAGCCATTTCAAGCCTAATTTAACTACAGACTTCCAAATAAAAATTCGAACACGCTCCTAAGTCCAAAATCACCATACGGAGCTGTTGGAATAATCAAAATTCTATTCCAGGGTCGTTTTCTCAAAATGTTGACCAAAGTCAAACTTAGCATTTTAAGGCCAACTTAAGGAACCAAGTGTTCCGATTTCAACCCGAACACTTTCAAATCCCAAACCAACTATCCCCGCAAGTCATAAAGTTATAAAAGCACATACGAGGAGTTTTATTTAGGGGAACAAGGTTCTAAAAGTAAAAATAACCGGTTGGGTCATTACATTCTCCGCCTCTTAAACAAACGTTCGTCCTCAAACGAGTTTAGAATTATACCTGGAATGGTGAAAAGATGAGGATAATAGCTGTGCATATCATGCTCGGTCTGCCGAGTCGCCTCCTCGACCGGATGACCCCTCCACTGAACCTTCACGGAAGCAATGTTCTTTGACCTCAACTTTCGAACCTGCATGTCCAAAATAATCACTGGTTCCTCAACATAAGATAGATCCTTGTCCAACTGAACTGAACTAAAGTCTAACACATGAGACAGATCACCGTGATACTTTTGGAGCATAGAAACATGGAATACCGGATGAGCTGCAGAGAGACTAGGTGGTAGTGCAAGTCCGTAAGCCACCTATCCAACTCTTTCAAGAATCTCAAAAGGCCTAATATACCTAGGGCTCAACTTTCCCTTCTTCCCGAACCTCATCACACCCTTTACAGGCAAAACCCGGAGCATGACCCGCTCACCAACCATGAATGCAACATCACGAACCTTCTGATCCACATAACTCTTCTGTCTAGATTGGGCTGTATGAAGTCGATCCTGAATCAATTTAACCTTTTCCAAGGCATCCTGAACCAAGTCTGTACCCAATAGTCTATCCTCGCCCGGTTCGAACCAACCCACTGGAGACCGGCACCGCCTACTATACAGGGCCTCATACGGAGCCATCTGAATGCTTGACTGGTAACTGTTGTTGTAAGCAAACTACGCAAGTGGTAAGAACTAATCCCAAGCACCCCCAAAATCTATCACACACGCATGAAGCATATCCTCCAGTATCTGAATAGTGCATTCGGACTGCTCGTCCTTCTGAGGGTGAAATGTTGTACCCAACTCTACACGAGTACCCAACTCATGCTGTACTACCCTCCAGAACCGTGATGTAAACTGCATACCCCGGTCAGAGATGATAGATACTGGTAGGCCGTGAAGTCTGATAATCTCACGAATATAGATTCGAGCCAACTGCTCGGAAGAGTAGGTAGTCATCACAGGAATGAAATGAGCTGACTTGGTCAGTCTATCCACAATCACCCAAACTGCATCAAACTTCCGCTGAGTCCGTGGAAGTCCAACAACGAAATCCATAGTGATTCGCTCCCATTTCCACTCCAAAATCTCTAACTTCTGAAGCAACCCACCTGGCCGCTGATGCTCATACTTCACCTGCTGATAATTTAGGCACCGAGCTACATATTTCACTATGTCTTTCTTCATTTTCCCCCACCAATAATGTTGTCTCAAGTCCTGATACATCTTTGCGGCACCCGGATGAATGGAGTACCGCGAACTGTGAGCCTCCTGGAGAATCAACTCACGCAAACCATCAACATTAGGCACACATAGCCTACCCTACATTCGTAATACATCGTCACCTCCAATAGTGACTTCCTTGGCATCACCGTGCTGAACTGTATCCTTAAGGACAAGCAGATGGGGGTCATCATACTGACGCTCCCTGATACGATCATAAAGAGAAGACTGAGAAACCACACAAGCCAAAACTCGGCTCGGCTTGGAAACATCCAACCTGACAAATTGGTTGGACAAGGCATGAACATCCAAGTCTAAAGGCCTCTCTGCTACCGGTAAATATGCTAACATGCCCAAACTCTCCGCTTTACGACTCAAGGCATCGACCACTATATTGGTCTTCCCGGGATGATAGAGAATGGTGATATCATAATCCTTAAGTAATTCCAACCATCTCCGCTGCCGCAAATTAAGATCCTTCTATTTAAACAGATGTTGTAGACTCCGGTGATCGGTGTAGACCTCACAGTAGACACCGTACAAATAATGTCGCCAAATCTTCAAGGCATAAACAATAGTTGTTAACTCAAGGTCGTGGACAAGATAATTCTTTTCATGTACCTTTAACTGTCTAGACGCATAGGCAATCACCCTACCGTCTTGCACCAACACTGCACCGAGACCAATACGCAACACGTCACAATACACAGTATAAGACCCTGAACCTGTAGGTAATACCAATATTGGGGCTGTAGTCAAAGCTGTCTTGAGATTTTGGAAGCTCTCCTCACATTCCTCGGTCCACCTGAATAGAGCACCCTTCTGGGTCAATCTGATCATAAATGCAGCAATAGAAGAGAAACCCTTTACAAATCGACGATAATACCCTGCCAAGCCAAGGAAACTCCGAATTTCTGTAACTGAGGACGGTCTGGACCAACTCTGCACTGCTTCAATCTTTTTCGGATCTACCTTGATTCCCTCGCACGAAACTATATGACCCAAAAATCCCACTGAATCAAGCCAGAATTCACACTTTGAAAATTTTGCATATAACTTCTTTTCTTTCAAAGTCTGAAGTACAGTCCTCAGGTGCTGTTCATGATCCTCCCGACTCCAGGAATACACCACAATGTCGTCAATAAATACAATGACGAAAGAATCAAGATAGGGTTGGAATACACTATTCATTAAGTGCATAAATGCTGCTGGGGCATTGGTTAGCCCAAATAAAATTACAAGGAACTCATAATGACCATACCGAGTCCTAAAAGCAGTCTTCGGGATATCTGGTTCCCGAATCTTCAACTGATGATAGCCTGAACGCAAGTCTATCTTTGAGAATACTCTGGCACCTTGAAGCTGATCAAATAGGTCATCAATACGTGTCAATGGATACCTATTCTTCACTGTAACCTTGTTTAGCTGGCGGTAATCAATACACATCCGCATAGAACCATCTTTCTTCTTTACGAATAAGACAGGAGCACCCCAAGGCGATACACTGGGTCGAATGAAGCCTTTATCAAGCAACTCTTGTAACTGTTCTTTTAGTTCTTTCAATCAGGAAAATCCCTTACTATAGGAACCGACTCTATGGTAGGAGTATCAATACTAACATCTCTCACATAGGCCAGATACGCATCACACCCCTTCTTAACCATTCGTTGAGCTTTAAGAAATGAAACAACCATGTTAGGAACATAATCTGAGGTACCTCTCCACTCTAGCCGCAGTAGACCTGGCATAACCAACATCACCGTCTTGACGTAACAATCAAGAATAGCATGATAGGGAGAGAACCAGTCCGTGCCCAAAATAATATCGAAATCCACCATACTGAGCAATAATAAATCTGCTCTGGTCTCAAAACCACTAATAACAATTAAACACGACCGATATATGCGGTCCACAATAATAGATTCACCCATGGGTGTAGATGCATAAACAGAAGAACTCAAGGAATCACGTGATACGCCCAAATACGGGGCAAAATAAGATGACACATAAGAATATGTGGAGTCTGGATCAAATAAGACTGATGCATCTCTATGACAAACCAGAATAATACCTGTGATAAAAGAATCAGATGCAACGGCCTCTGTCCTAGCAGGAAGGGCATAATATCTGGCCTGACCTCCCCCTCTAGGGCGACCTCTACCTGCCCGACCTCCACCTCTAGCTGGTTGTGCAGGTGGAGTGGCAACTGGTGCAATAATCATGGCCTGAGAAGCCCGAGGGCCCTGTGGAATAGGTGGGGCCTGAGAAATCTGTGGAGGTGCACCCCTCCTAAATCTGGGGTAATCTCTTATAATATGACGAGTGTCACCACACTGAAAACAAGCCCTTTGAGGATGTGGCTGCTGGGACTGGCTCGGGCCTGATCGACTAGACTGCCCACTGAAAGCACCCCGTACAGGAGGTACAGTAGACACTGGCGGTGCATAATATGGAACCTGAGGTTTGGTAGTAGCAGGAATACCACTGGAAGCTGGAAGTGCTGAATGAATAGGATGGCTCACATAACCTCTACCATGACGGGCTGTAACTGGGGCACGAGAATTATTATATGTGCCAGAATCTCGAGGTCTCTTAGCTTCCCTCTCTTCCCTCTCCCGGATTCGCATACCTTCCAATATCCTAGCAATTGACACCACCTGTTGGTATGTGATGTCCATCTCTAACTCTCGGGCTATACTATATATGATATTAGGATGGAGACCCTCAATAAATCGGCGAACCCGCTCTCGAACAGTAGCAACCAAGGATGGTGCATGCCTCGCTAAATCACTGAATCAGACCGCATACTCTGACACTGTCATAGAACCCTGGCGCAACTGCTCAAACTCTGCACGCCATGCATATCTAAGACTCTGAGGAACATACTCCCTTAAGAACATATCTGAAAATTGAGTCCGAGTGAAGATGCCTCAGCGGGACTATCCAACTCATATGTCTGCCACCACTGGTAGGTGGCTCCTCTAAACTGGAATGCCGTGAAATAAACCCCACTGGAATCCACAATACCCATAGTACGAAGGATACAGTGACATTCCTCCAGAAAACCCTGAGCATCATCTGAAGCTAAGCCACTGAAAGTGGGAGGGTGGTACTTCTTGTACCTCTCGAGCCTGAGCTGCTCCCCCTCTGAAACTGTTGTCCTAATCTCAGGCCAAACTGGGACAACTGGCTGCACTGGTATAACCTCTGGGGTATGGTCAACTTGGGCCCGTGGTTCTGGAGTACGGGTAGCGGGAGTCCTCCCCCGGCCTGAGATGTGGCAGGAGCAAGTGGAATTAACCTTGCCTGAGCTAGAGTTCCAAACATGCTCAAAAACTGGGCAAGAGTCTCCTGAAGTGCAGGAGTAGTAACAGGCGTCTCAGGTGCCTGCTTTCCAACTGGATCTATGTAATGACCCGACTTATCGTTTTAAGAATTAACGCCCCGTTCAGTGACTTAAGGTCTCGAGCAACTTTGTAATAAGTATTATGACCCTCGGGTGTGATCGAGTTTGATTTTGAAAGATTCGAAATTTAATTAAAAGAACAATTCTTATTTAAGAAGCTTAAAAGAAAAGAGTTGACCGGGGAATTGAATTTTTGATATTGGGGCCGAAATACGATTCAGAAAATTTGAATACCCACATTATAACATTTATGACTTGTGTGCAAAATTTGAAGTCATTCTGGATTGATTTGATACGTTTCAGCGCAAAATATAGAAGTTGGGAGATTCGAAAACTCATAACTCGATTCGAGGCGCGACTCGTAATTTTGACGTTGTTTGACGAGATTTGTAACCTCCGCTAAGTTCGTATTGTATTTTGGGATGTGTTGGTATATTTGGTTGAGGTCCCGAGGGGCTTGTGTGTATTTTTGGATCATTGGTTGAGAGATTAGTAAAGTTAAGAAATTTGGTAGTTTGACCATGGTCAATATCGGGTCAAGACGACCTCTTTTCAGTATTTTAATTGTGCGGGCAGGTCCGTAGAGTATTTTATGATTGAAATTCATATATGCTTTGTGTCCGGGAGGTTCCGGATGAGATTCAAGGTGAGTTTTGAGCGAGTCCAGATATTTCGGCACTCTAATATTGTTCTGACAATTTTGGGGGCGCAGACCGCGCATTTTGAGGTGCTGAGGCGAAGGAGAGGCGCGGACAACAGCAGAATTTTGCGGCCGCGCTTGGAATTTCACGGACCGCGGCAAAATTTTGCGGACCGCGGTTGGAAGTTCTGCAGATCCGCTGGTTCGATTTCGGAAGCCTATATCTTTTGATATACAAGGAATTCTGAGATAATTCAAAAACAAAAGTTGTAGCCCTTCGTCTTTAGTTTCCAGAAAAGTAAAGAAGTCATCATTTGGACATCTCTAGAGAAAGTTATGGCTAAAATACTAAAGCCTGGCAGTGCTGCCCCAAGAATTTCGCGGCCGCATCATTTTTTCGCGACCGGCAGGACCTGGGGCGCGGCCACGGTTGGAGTTTCGCGGACCGTGTAGAGACGTTCAGAGGGTGCACTATATAAATAGGGTGTAGGGCATTATTTCACATTTTGGACCTAGGGAGCTCGGTTTGTGGCGATTTTTTGAGGGTTTTGAAGAAATTCATCGGGGTAAGTGATTCTAACTCAGATTTGGTTAATATACATGAATATATCACTAATTTCATCATTTAATTAGTACTTTGAGATGGAAATTTGGAAAAAATTGTAGAAACTTCATAAACCACAAATTTAAGATTTGGAGGTCGATTTGTTATTGGAATTCGATAAAATTGGTATGGCTGAACTCGTATCAGAATGGGTGTTCGGATTTTGTAAAATTTTTGTTAGGTTCCGACAAGCGGGTCCCGCGTTGACTTTTGTTGACTTTTTTGAATAAATTTTTAAGTCGACGTATTATTATCCGGAAATATTTCCGATGAATTTTAATGAAGTTATACAATTAATTTGGATAGATTTGAACGGTCCGGAGGTCAATTCAAGCAATAAGGCAATTTTGGAAGATCGACATAACTTCAAAAAGGTAAGTGTCTTGCTTAACCTTGAGTGGGGGAAATACTCCTTAGGCATTGAGTATTATGTGCAAACTGTGTAATTGAAAACCATGTACGCGAGGTGACGAGTATGTACTTGGTTTATATGTACAAATTTCGTTGATTAATATCCTTAGACGCCCTTAGGTATTAAATTGGAAATTATTGACACTTATTAAATCCTCTATTTGTCATGCATAGATCCTTGTTTGTTTAAATTATTTTATACGATGATTTGTTGTGATTGCCACCTTGATTTTATGTGAAATATTATTTTGTTGAGCTATTCACTTCCGGATATTTTTGTTAAGATTTTATGCACATTATGGTCGAGCCATGGGCTCCTTATTGCGGAAAATAATGTATTGTTGATTTCTGTGGCAAGTTATAATATTTGGGCACTTGATGTGCAATTTGTGATATGTTGTAAGATTTGAGCACTTGATGTGCAATTTCTGATATGATGTAAGATTTGAGCACTTGATGTGCAATTTTTGATATGTTGTAAGATTTGAGCACTTGATGTGCAAATTGTGATATGTTGTAAGATTTGAGCACTTGATGTGCAATTTGTGAAATGTTGTAATATTTGGGCACTTGAGGTACAAGTTGTATTATCCTGTGATAATTGGGCACTTGAGGTGCGATTTGTGAAATATTGTGGTATTGATACGCTTGCAGTGAGATAAGGGTGGCTTGAAACGCGTGGCTAGTAGGGGAACTACTAGAAGTCATGCGGTGATATAAGGTCAGGGTGTTGAAATGCATGCAGTGAGATAAGGGTGGCTTGAAATGCGTGGCTAGTAGGGGAACTACTAGAAGTCATGCGGTGTGATAAGGATGGCTAAAACGCGGGATGCTATTTCGGAATAAATGATTTCTTTAAAATTAAATGTGAAGGCTCCCGCGGTGATATAAGAAAATGAGATATTGTAAATTTATTTATGATTTGGAACTACGAGGCGGTACCTCGGGAGTGCCCTGTTGATATTTCCTTTATTTATGTTCTTGTTTTGGGTGACTGTGTTTTATTTAATATATAAATTCTTGTCTTCTTCCGTGATGTACTAGTTGACTTTATTATTATGTGTTTTGTGCTCCTAGTTATATTGTGTTGGCTTAGGCTTTTAAGCACGTGACTCTGAAGAAGTATATTTCTATTTTTTTTTCTTATTGATTTTTGATGATTGAGTTGATTTAAATAAAATGAGTTATTATGTTTTAAATTGAATAGTTTTACATCCAAATTAGTAGTTAACTGATGCTTCAATTTAAGTGCAAATGTTATTTTCTTCACCTAAATGATTTCTAAAATCAATTCATTTCTTTGTTGATTTTCTTACTTGATTTAAAAATTGTGAACTTACTTTATTGAAAATAAATTGATCCTGCGGATCTTATATACATTTATTATTGACACGTGAGTTATCCGTGTGGTTGTGAAAGAAATGAGGGCACGAGGTGTCGGGAAAATATGATGATTTAATTATGGGCACGAAGTACCGTGAAGATATAAAAAATGGACTGAGACCCGTATTTATGAAAAATATGAAAATGGGCTGAGACCCGTATTTTTATGATTATGAAATGAGGTGTCACATGGTGACTTTTTAATTGAAGAATTATATTCAAAATATTTATTTGGAAGGATTTTTATTTAGAAAGTATTATATGAAGGAATTATATTTGAAAGATATTTATTTGAGAAAAATTATATTTGAAAGAGAGTTATTTGGTAGAATTATATGTGAAGGACATGTATTTGAAGGATTTGATTTAATTGGGTGTACTTGTATTTATTATTTATTTAATGATATTAAATGGTGTTTTGTTGTCTTGCTGTGCATATCACTGGTTATTTTATGATGGCCTTATTGTTATCTGTTTCCTACTATTTTGTATATTATATTGCACATGCTATTAGACTAGTGAGCATCTTGACTGTACCTCGTCTCTACTCCACTGAGGTTATGTCTGATACTTACTGGGTACCGACCGTGGTGTACTCATACTACACTTCTGTATATTTTTGTACAGAGCCAGGTATTGGAGATATCGGACTTGAGCAGAGTTAAAGCGGGATCGTAACGATTCAAGATAGAGCTACTTAGTCGTCGCACTCCCTTGGAGTCTTTTCGTTTCATTGTACTATTAACTTTTAATCAAACAGTATTGTATATTCGGTCCTCGTGATCATCCCATGTATTCAGTTAGAGTTCGTGACTCAGTACTACCAGTCTTGGGAGGTTGTATATTCATATTTATTCCACTGTTAGTTTTGGTTACTTATTTAAAAAAAAAGGCTTCAAAATATAATTGAAATCGGCTTACCTAGTCTTAGAGACTAGGTGCCATCACGATGCCTGTGGTGGGATTTTGGGTTGTGACAAGCTATTGGTGGCTCTGGTGCAGCAGCTCGTGAGGGTGCTCTGGCTGCACCACGTGGTCTTCCTCGGCCTCTGCCCCGACCCCGGACTCTTGCGGCTCCAACAGGGGGCACATGTGTTTGATTATCGGATCCAGTTGTGCGTGTCCTCACCATCTGTGAGAGAATAGAAAGACAATAGTTTAAGATTTCGAAGTCAACAAATGCGCACGATAAGGAATCAAAGAAGCGAATATTTTCCTAACAGTTCCATAGCCTCTCGAAGATAAGTACAGACGCCTCCGTACCGATCCGCAAGACTCTACTAAACTTGCTTGTGACTCATAACACCTATGAACCTAGAGCTCTGATACCAACTTGTCACGACCCCAAATTCCCTCTGTAGGATGTCATGATGGCACCTAGTCTCTAAGACTAGGTAAGCCTATCAATGCGAAATAAAAATAGAAATCTGAAACTTTAAATAATTGCAACACCCAAAACCCGGTAGAAACAAGTCACAAGCTTCTAAGAATTTTATCCTCAATGTCTCTATATATATCAAGGTCTAAATAAAATAAGGAAGCAACATAATAATGATAGAAGGGGACTCCGGAGTCTGCGGACGCTGGCAGATATACCTCGAAATCTCCGTGTATACGTAACTAATTGATATCAGGGTTGGTAAAGAGTACCTGGATCTGCATAAAATGATGTGCAGAAATGTAGTATAAGTACACCACAGCGGTATCCTGTAAGTGCCAAGCCTAACCTCGGTAGAGTAGTGGCGAGGTCAGGTCAGGCCCTACTGGAAAATAATAATTTCATCGTAAAATATTTAACAATATAATAAAATAAAATGACAATAGAAATGAATCAAGTAGCATGTCACCATTTAATTACACAAAATAATGGCAAATAATATCTCATGGAATCAAAACAAAATTCCTTTCAACTTTAAGAAAATCACAACAAATAATCAAAGGCAACTACGACCATAAATCAATATCAACAAGGGCACTCCCGAGGTACCGCCTCGTAGTCCCAAATCATAAATAAATTCACAATATCTCATTTCCTTATCTCACCGCGGGAGCCTTCACAATTTATTTTAAAGAAAATATTTTTTCCGAAATAGCATCCCGCGTTTTAGCCATCCCTATCACACCGCATGACGTCTAGTAGTTCCCCCTACTAGCCACGCGTATCAAGCCACCCTTATCTCACCGTATGCATTTCAATACCCAGACCTTATACCACCGCATGTATATCAACATCACAATATATCATAATTTGCACCTCAAGTGCTCAAATAATTTAACTTGCCAAAATACTTCAATAACAATATTTTCCACAATAAAGAGCTCACGGCTCATGCCAACATAAACCATCAATAATATTTTTCCACAATAAAGAGCTCACGGCTCCTTCACAATGAGTACGAAAATCTTACAAAAATATTCAGGAATAAATAATTCAGCAAAATAATATTTCAAAATCTTTAATATGTTGCTTCAATACCAAATTTAAAAATGTCAAATACTTCATATTAATAATATTTAATTTAAAGAAAATCAACTTCAAATAATGCATAGAATAAAATAAACCAAGTTTCAACTAAACATATGAAACAATTAGCAAGAAAAGGTCAATAATATTTAAAATATAAACATTAAATCAATGATGAAGAATATATCAGAATAAAATAGTTTAATTAATGCGCAACAGTGATCTACATAATTTTAAAACATAATCTTTCATATTTAGCCCGTGTACACACTCGTCACCTCGTGTACACGACTTTCAACACATTATAATTTATCACTTCAATACCAATCCTAGGGGAGATTTCCCCCACACAAGGTTAGACAAGTCACTTACCTCGACTTGCTCCAATTTAACCAAGTAGTATGCATTTTTCTCGATTTTTCGATTCCGATCGACTTGTATCTAGTCATTATTAATTCGATACAGTCAACAAAAATTATAGAATCAATTCCATAAGAAAATACTATATTTTTCAATAAAATCCGAAATTAACTCAAAAATCACCCGTGGGGCCCACATTTCGGAATCCGGCGAAAGTTACGAAATATGAACGATCACTCAACCACGAGTCTAACCATACTATTTTTACTAAAATACGACATCAACTTGACCTCCAAATCTCAAATTCTCATTTTGAAATCCCTTGTCACGACCCAAAATCCCACCACAAGAGTCGTGATGACACCTAATCTCTAAGACTAGGTAAGCCGATTTTCATTACATTTTTTAAGCCATTTTTTTGAATTAAATAAGTAATCAAAACTAACAGCGGAACAAATATGAATATACAACCTCCCAAGACTGGTAGTACTGAGTCACAAACTCTAACTGAATACATAGAATGATCACGAAGACCGAATTGTGATGACCTAAAATGTCATCTTTAAATTTAATAAGTAATTCTGTGTTCTAAGACCTCGAAAAGCACCATTTATCATTTCTCGACTTGCGTGTGCAATCCGTAAAAAATTTTCGGAAAGTTTTTTTGTGAAAAATGAATTAAAATGTGAAATAGAGCCTTAAAACTCAATTGTGTTGACTTTGGTCAACATTTTTAGCAAACGGACCCGGATCAGTGTTTTGACAGTTCCGGTAGCTCCGTATCGTGATTTGGGACTTGAGCGTATGCCCGGAATTTAATTTGGAGGTCACTAGCTCAAGTTATAACCATTTAACGGAACTATCAATTTAAAGGCTAAAGACTTCCAAGTTTGACTACGGGGTTGACTTTTTGATATAGGAGCCGGAATCCGATTCTGGATATTTGAATAGCTCCGTTATGTCATTTATGACTTGTGTGCCAAATTTGAAGTCATTCCGGATTCATTTAATATGTTTTGGCACAAACTTTGCAAATTAAAAAGTTTAAAACTTAAAAGATCGAATCAAGGTGTGAATTGAAATTTTGATGTTGTTTGGCGTGAATTGAAACCCCGAGTAAGTCCGTATTATGTTTTTGGACTTGTTGGTATATTCAGACGGGGTCCCGAGTATCCCAAGCGTGATTCGAATCGAAATCGGAACAAGAATTGGACTTAAGCCAATTCTGGAAATTTCTGCCTCTGATGTAATCGCACATGCGAGGGTCTTGGCCGCAGGTGCGATGCCGCATGTGCGGCGGAATTGCGCAGATGCGGGACTGGGCTGGCCTGGAATCTTCGCAGGTGCGGCCATTTTGCGCAGAAGCGGATGTCGTAGGTGCGACAGGAATGTCCGCAGATGCGGAACTTCACCTGGCAGCCTGGCATCGCAAATGCGAGCCTTGTCTCGCAAATGCGAGTCCGCAAATGCGGAACTTTTATCCGCATATGCAAAAATGACTGGGCAGAGCCCATAAATTCAGAAGTCGCCATTTTTACTCATTTTTGAGTTTCAAGTCTCGGATTTGGGCGATTTCAAGGGGGTTTTCACGAGTTTGAATTTGGTACGTATTCAATAACCAAAGTGATTATATTTCACAAATCCATGTCTATATTCATCATTTATTTCGGATTTAGATGGAAGAAATTGGATTTTTTCTAAAATCTTCCAAAAACAAAAAAATTAGATTTGAAGGTCCATTTGACATCGGAATTGGATAATTTTTATATGGTTGAACTCGTAGCGGAACGGGCGTTCGGATTTTGCGAGTTTTTTTGGGATTTGAGACGTGGGTTCCACTATCGAATATTTTAATGAATTTTGGATTTTTATCCAAAATATTAGTAAATTCATATGGAATTAATTCCTATGATTCGTATTGAGTATATTGAATTGTTTATGAATAGATTTGAAGCTTTTGGAGACAAATTTAAAAGGAAAAGTTATGGTCGAGTAATTGATTGGAATTTGCAAAGCGAGGTAAGTGTCGTGGTTAACCTTGACTTGAGGGAATAGAACCCTTAAATTATTTGTTATGTGAAATACATGTGAACGACGTATAGACGAGGTGGCGAGTGTCTATACGTCGTGAAATTAATTGTTTGCCTGCTTACTTGAAAAATCATAAATTGTTTTAAATCATAAATTAATTATTATAATAATTGTTTCTCTCCTATTCTTTGTCAAATATTAATTCTTGAATTTCCGCATTAATTGTTACATGCTATTTGAATTATGTGTTTTAATTGTTATTTGACATTGGGCATATTAAATATTAAATTACCTATTTTCTCCCTGATTTCCATAATAATTTGCTATTTGTCATTGTTTGTTTCATAATTAAATCATAATTATTGTATGCTTGTTGTCTTATAATTTTATATTAATTGTTGCATTTATTGGGAAAATTTCTTCTATAAGAATTGGTAAATGGATATATTGGAGGATCGGGTTGCACAGCGCAACAAAATTAATTGAAATGGATATATTGGAGGATCGGGTTGCACGCCGCAACAGACTTATTAAAAAGTCTATATATATACTTGATTGAAATAAATCGGATCCGCTGCCAAGAATTGATGACTTATTTGATCAGCTTCAGGGTGCCAAGGTATTTTCGAAGATCGATTTGAGGTCTGGTTACCATCAGTTGAAGGTTAGGGCATCTGATGCCCCTAAAACAGCTTTTCAAACTCGGTATGGGCATTATGGATTCCTAGTGATGTCATTTGGGTTGACAAATGCCCCAACAACATTTATGAATTTGATGAATCGGGTGTTCAAGCCTTATTTGGATTCTTTTGTGGTTGTATTCATTGATGATATCTTGATTTACTCCAGCAGTCGAGAGGAACATGAGCAGCATCTTCGAAGTGTGCTTCACACTTTGAAGAATAATCAGTTATATGCCAAGTTTTCAAAATGTGAGTTTTGGTTGGACTCAGTTGCCTTTTTGGGGCATGTTGTATCGGCAGAAGTTATAAAGGTGGATCCTAAGAAGATTGAGGTTGTTCAGAATTGGCCTAGACCTACTTCAGTTACAGAGATCTGGAGTTTCCTGGGTTTAGCAGGTTATTATCGTCGGTTCGTGGAAGGGTTTTCATCTATAGCAAGCCCATTGACCAGATTGACCCAGAAAGGTGTTCTATTCAGATGGTCAGACGAGTGTGAGATAAACTTTTAGAAGCTCAAGACCGCTTTGACTACGGCGCTAGTGTTGGTATTACCCACAGGTTCAGGATCGTATACAGTATATTGTGACGCATCTCACATTGGGCTTGGTGCAGTATTAATGCAAGATGGCAAGGTAATTGCATATGCATCACAGCAGTTGAAAGTTCACGAGAAGAATTATCCTGTTCATGACTTAGAATTGGCAGCCATTGTTCATGCGCTGAAGATTTGGAGGCATTACCTCTACGGTGTCTCGTGTGAGGTATTTACTGATCATCGTAGCCTTCAGTATCTGTTCAAACAAAAGGATCTTAATTTGAGACAGAGAAGATGGTTGGAGTTGTTGAAAGACTATGATATCACCATTTTGTATCACCCCGGAAAGCCCAATGTGGTGGCTGATGCTTTGAGTAGAAAGGCTGTGAGTATGGGCAGTCTTGCATATATTCCGATTGGTGAGAGGCCATTAGCTGCAGATGTTCAGACATTGGCTAATCAGTTCGTGAGGTTAGATGTTTCAGAACCCAGTCGGGTTCTAGCTTGCACAGTCGCTCGGTCTTCTTTATATGAGCGCATCAGAGAGAGGCAGTATGATGATCCTCATTTACTTGTCCTTAAGGACACGGTGAGACACGGTGATGCCAAATGGGTTATTGTGGGGGAAGATGGAGTTCTGCGAATGCATGGTCGTATTTGTGTGCCTAATGTGAATGGGCTTCGTGAATTAATTCTTGAAGAGGCACACAGTTCCAGGTATTCTATTCATCCAAGTGCCGCTAAAATGTATCAAGATTTACGACAACATTATTGGTGGAGGAGAATGAAGAAGGATATATTTGCATATATAGCTCGGTGTCTGAATTGTCAGCAAGTTAAGTACGAGCATCAGAGACCTGGTGGTTTGCTTCAGAATTTAGAAATTCCTGAGTGGAAGTGGGAGCGTATCACTATGAATTTTGTTGTTGGGCTCCCACGAACTCAGAGAAAATTTGACGCAGTTTGGGTCATTGTGGACAGGTTGACCAAGTCAGCACATTTCATTCCAGTGGCAGTTACCTATTCTTCAGAGAGGTTAGGTGAAATTTACATTCGTGAGATTGTCCGCCTACACGGTGTGCCTGTGTCTGTTATTTCAGATCGAGGTACGCAATTTACCTCACACTTCTGGAGGGTTGTACAATGTGAGTTAGGCACACGGGTTAAGTTGAGTACAACATTTCATCCACATACAGACGGACAGTTAGAGCGCACCATTCATATATTGGAAGATATGCTTCGTACTTGTGTTATAGACTTTGGAGGTTCTTGGGATCAGTTCTTGCCACTTGCGGGGTTTGCTTATAATAATAGCTACCAGTCGAGCATTCAGATGGCTCTATATGAGGCATTATACGGAAGGCAATGTCGTTCGCCAGTTGGCTGGTTTGAACCGGGAGAGGCTCGGTTGTTGGGTACCGATTTGGTACAGGATGCCTTGGATAAGGTCAAGATTATTCAGGATCGACTTCGCACAGCTCAGTCTAGGAAAAAGAGTTATGCCGACCGTAAAGTTCGTGATATTGCATTCATGGTTGGAGAATGAATATTGCTCCGAGTTTCACCTATGAAAGGTGCAATGAGGTTCGGAAAGAAGGGCAAGTTGAGCCCTAAGTATATCGGACCCTTTGAAATTCTTGAAAGGATGGGTGAAGTAGCCTACATGCTTGCATTACCACCTAGTTTATCAGCGGTTCATCCGGTGTTCCATATGTCTATGCTCCGAAAATATCATGGTGATCCGTCCCATGTGTTAGATTTCAGCCCAGTCCAATTGGACAAATATTTAACTTACGAGGAGGAGCCGGTGGCTATTCTAACCCGGCAGGTCAGACAATTGAGGTCTAAGAGTTATCCTTCAGTTCGGGTGCAATGGAGAGGTCAGCCGGTAGAGGCATCTACCTGGGAGTCCGAGTCGGACATGCGGAGTAAATATCCATACCTTTTCTCCAGCTCAGTTACTTTTTCTAACTTCGTTCGAGGACGAACGTTTGTTTTAGAGGTGGAGAATGTGATGACCCAAAATATCATCTTTAAATTTAATAAGTAATTCTGTATTCTAAGACCTCAAAAAGCACCATTTATCATTCCTCGACTTGCGTTCGCAGTCCGTAAAATTTTTCGGAAAGTTATTACGTGAAAAATGGATTTAAATGTGAAATAGAGCCTTAAAACTCAATTGTGTTGACTTTGGTCAACATTTTTAGCAAACGGACCTGGATCAGTGTTTTGACAGTTCCGGTAGCTCCGTATCGTGATTTGGGACTTGGGCGTATGCCCGGAATTTAAGTTGGAGATCCCTAGCTCAAGTTATGACCATTTAACGGAACTAGCAATTTAAAGGCTAAAGACTTTCAAGTTTGACCATGGGGTTGACTTTTTGATATCGGAGCCGGAATCTAATTCTGGAAATTTGAATAGCTCCGTTATGCCATTTATGACTTGTGTGCCAAATTTGAAGTCATTCCGAATTCATTTAATATGTTTTAGCACAAACTTTGCAAATTGAAATGTTAAAAACTTAAAAGATCGAATCGAGGTGTGAATTGAAATTTTGATGTTGTTTGGCGTGAATTGAAACCCCGAGTAAGTCTGTATTATGTTTCTAGACTTGTTGGTATATTCAGACGGGGTCCCGAGTACCCCGAGCGTGATTCGAATCGAAATCGGAACAAGATTTGGACTTAAGCCAATTCTGGAAATTTCTGCCTCTCATGTAATCGCACATGCGAGGGTCTTGGCCGCAGGTGCGATGCCGCATGTGCGGCGTAATTGCGCAGATGCGGGACTGGGCTGGCCTGGGATCTTCGCAGGTGCGGCCATTTTGCGCAGAAGCGGATGTCGCAGGTGCGACAGGAATGTCCGCAGATGCGAAACTTCACCTAGCGGCCTGGCATCGCAAATGTGAGCCTTGTCTCGCAAATGCGAGTCCGCAAATGCGGAACTTTTATCCGCAGATACGAAAATGACTAGGTAGAGCCCATAAATTCGAAAGTCGTCATTTTTACTCATTTTTGAGTTTCAAGTCTCGGATTTGGGCAATTTCAAGGGGGATTTTCACGAGTTTGAATTGGGTAAGTGTTCTATAACCAAAAGTGATTATATTTCACAAATCCATGTCTATATTCATCATTTATTTCGGATTTAGATGGAAGAAATTGGAATTTTTCTAAAATCTTCCAAAAAGGAAAAATTTAGATTTGAAGGTCCATTTGACATCGGAATTGGATAATTTTTGTATGGTTGAACTCGTAGCGGAACGGGCGTTTGGATTTCGTGAGTTTTTCCGGGATTTGAGACGTGGGTCCCACGGTCGAATATTTTAATGAATTTCGGATTTTTATCTGAAATATTAGTAAATTCATATGAAATTAATTCCTATGATTCGTATTGAGTATATTGAATTGTTTGTGAATAGATTTGAAGCTTTTGGAGACAAATTTAAAAGGAAAAGTTGTGGTCGAGTAATTGATTGGAATTTGCAAAGCGAGATAAGCGTCGTGGTTAACCTTGACTTGAGGGAATAGAACCCTTAAATTATTTATTATGTGAAATGCATGTGAACGACGTATAGGCGAGGTGACGAGTGTCTATACGTCGTGAAATTAATTGTTTGCCTGCTTACTTGAAAAATCATAAATTATTTTAAATTATAAATTAATTATTATAATAATTGTTTCTCTCCTATTCTTTGTCAAATATTAATTCTTGAATTCCTGCATTAATTGTTACATGCTATTTGAATTATGTGTTTTAATTGTTATTTGACATTGAGCATATTAAATATTAAACTGCCTATTTTCTCCTTGATTTCCATAATAATTTACTATTTGTCATTGTTTGTTTCATAATTAAATCATAATTATTATATGCTTGTTGTCTTATAATTTTATATTAATTTTTGCATTTATTGGGAAATTTTTTTCTATAAGAATTGGTAAATGGATATATTGGAGGATCGGGTTGCACGCCGCAACAAAATTTATTGAAATGGATATATTGGAGGATCGGGTTGCACGCCGCAACAGACTTATTAAAAAGTCCATATTGGAGGATCGGGTTTCATGCTGCAACAGACTTATTAAAAGTCAATATTGGGGGATCGGATTGCACGCCGCAACAGACTTATTAAAAGTCAATATTGCGGGATCGGATTGCATGCCGCAACAGACTTATTAAAAAGTCTATATATACTTGATTGAAGTAAATATATGAAAGACTTGATTAAAATGAATATATTGGAGGAGCGAGTTGCACGCCGCAACAGAACCGAATGTGAATATATTGTGAGAGCGGGTTGCACGCTGCAACAGAATTGAATGTGAATATATTGTGAGAGCGGGTTACACGCTGCAACAGAATTGGTTGAAATAATAATGGATTATGACTGCTGTGTTGGCTTCAATTATTATAAATGAGTTACCTGAATTATTTCTATTATTTGTTGTTGTTATTAATATTGCGTACAGGTTAATGTAAGTGAACCGCCTTAGCCTCGTCACTACTTTGTCGAGGTTAGGCTCAGCACTTACCAGTACATGGGATCGGTTGTACTGATACTACACTCTGGACTTCATGTGCAGATTTTGGAGTTGGTCCCAACAGCGTACCATAGACTTGCTCGGATTTCAGCTACCAAACGAGACTTGAGGTATAACTGCATGGCGTCCGCAGTTCTAAAGTCCCCGTCTATTTTACTTTAGCTGTGTGCTTATTTTCAGACAACTTTATTTTATTCAGACCTTTATTTGTATTTATTCTAGAAGCTCGTGCACTTGTGACACCAATTCTGGGATAGTATTTAGACACCGTTGTTTTTATGAATTATTTCACTATATTTTAAACTTTGATTCCGCTTTTGTTTCCTTGATTATTAATAATTTAAAAATTGTTTAAAAATTGGTTAATATTATTCTAACGTTGGCTTACCTAGCAAGGAAAATGTTAGGCGCCATCATGGTCCGAAGGAGGGAATTTTGGGTCGTGACACGAATATACAATATTGTTTGATTACAAGTTAACAGTACAATGAAATGAAAAGACTCCAAGGGACTGCGACGACCAAGCAGCTCTACCTTGAATCCTTACGATCCTGCTTTAACTCTGCTCAAGTCCGTTATCTTCAATACCTGGCTCTGCACAAAAATGTGCAGAAGTGTAGTATGAGTATGCCACGGTCGGTACCCAGTAAGTATCAAGACTAACCTCAATGGAGTAGAGACGAGGTACAGTCAAGACACTCAATAGTCTAATAACTTGTGCAATATAATATACAAAATAATAGAAAATAAATAACAATAAGGGCAGGATAAAACAACCAGTGATATGCACAACAGACAACAAGAATACCATTAATATCACTCAACAATTAATAAACACAATTACACCCAATTGAATCAAGTCCTTCTAATAAATATCTTTCACATATAATTCTTCCAGATAACTCTCTTTCAAATATAATTTTCACAAATAATTATTTTTTTCAAATATAATTTGTTTCAATAAATCTTTTCAAATATAATTTCCTCAAATATATATCTTTCAAATACAATTCTTTCATATAATACTTTCTAAGTAAAAATCCTTCCAAATAAATATTTTGAATATAATTATTTAAATTAAAAAGTCACCATGTGACACCTCATTTTATAATCATAAAAATACGGGTCTCGGCCCTTTTTCGTATTTCCACGGCACCTCGTGCCCATAATTAAATCACCATATTTTTCCGGCACCTCGTGCCCTCATTTCATATCAAAACTGCACGGATAATTCACGTGCCAATTATCATTATCATTCATCATAGCACCTCGTGCCCACATTTCATATCACAATTGCACGGACAATTCACGTGCCAAATATTCTCATTATTTACTCACGGTACCTCGTGCCCACATTTTATTTTATAATCTGCCTAGCAATAGCCACAGGCTCTGAATTTTAACATAAATCAGATTGTTATCAATTTACTAAAAAAAAAGACAAGTTGCACAAGATATAAAAATAAACACAAGAAAATTACAACATCACATGAAAATTATCAACACCACAACCCCACATCATCACATATTGTCCCTGACAATAGCCACCCTTATCGCTCATATTGCCACCATTATCACTCCTATAGCCACCTTTATCGCTCCGTCTAAACAATACCAATAGCCACCCTTATCGCTCA